>NC_132927.1:7650033-8357544 GCF_047675955.1 Chlorocebus sabaeus
TAATTCAGAATAAAATTATTTTAGAATTTAAAAAATCCAGAATTTAACCCTTACGTTATTCATAGTTAAGAAAGATTATTATAAACTGCCTCAACCTTTTTGAAATAAAGCAGGAAGAAAGGTAAGTGCATTGGTTAAAGACAAGTAAAAAAGTAATTTTTTTCTGTAGATAATATATTCATTAGTTTAATGTAGTTAATTTTAATTAATAATTTAAGAATTAAAAAGGTACTTTGGAGTCATGTATTTTCTGCGACTAAAGTCAGATACAATAATGAATAATAATAAAAAAGTGACCTAATCTAACATCCATAAATAGTGGAGGAAACTTAAGCTAGAATTCATGTCTCCTGACTTTCAGGTGAGGAGTCTTATTCTATTTTCTAGTTATCTAGGTAAAACAACTGCATTCCAAGGCACAACAAATCCATATTACGGTATTCTCCAACTGTCACTATTCTTAAATCATAAATCCTGCCTGCTTACCAGTTTAAAAAAAAAAAAAAAAAAGAGCCAATGGTATTAAAATGTAACACAAATCTCGGCTTCGATACTTTAAGATCACTTTCTCAAAGATATACTTTCTAAAATGTTTGGAAAATGAAACAAAATTCTCCTCTCCCCATCCAACTAATGCTCAATTGAACCACACTTCTGCTTTCCCTAGAGCTTAACTAATTTCACTGAGAGTATTTTCTCTGGAAGTTCTTAACTGTACTTGTGGGTCCCTTTTATTCTTCCTTAAACTTTTAACGTCTTTCAGGCTGTAAATTCCTTAAGGGCGCCTAGCTCAAAAAAAAAGTGCTGCATATTTGTTCAATAAATGAATGCACATAAAAACAATGGGTAACTATGACCTTTAATGTAGGAGCTCAAGCCATTTTACTATTATCTGAGTTGACAGTCAAGAAAATTATCCCAACTTGCCAGAAGTATCCATTACTGTGATAAACAGGCACTATAAAACGCTTTATAAAGTTTCTAAAGACTTTATAATCACTTGAAATAACGCCGCGTTGGCCGAGAGTAGGGTGAAAGAAAATGTTTCCTCACACTAAGCAAATGCTACCCCAGGAAAAGCTTTCTTTCCTGAAGAGAACTGAAACAGAAGGCAAATATCCACACTCTCCACTGCTCCCTTCTGGGAACTCTCCTTGAAGGTTCCTGCAAAAAACGAACGGGCCTCTAAGGAAGCTCGCCTGAAGGCCGGGCCGGGGCTCCAGCTCCAGGCTGACCACTGGCGCAGCGGACACCGCAGGGCGGGGTCCCGGGAGCGGCGAGCTGGCGGGGCGGGCTCCGACCTCCTAACCTTCCCCACACGCCCGGCGACCCCGTCTCCCGCTGGCGGGCAGAGTCCGTGCCTACCTGTTGTGCACAGGTGAAGCCAGACTTTCCCGTAGCCCAGGAGGAAGGACGGACCGCGCTGTGCATCAGCCGACCCCGCGCCCCAGTCAGCCCCTCCTCGGCGGACTCCGGCACTTAGGGTCAAGACACCTGGCCCCTCGACCGGTTCTCCCACCGGCTTCTTTCGCGATCACATCGCTGCCGCGACCACCCTCGGGATCCCCGAGAGCTCAACTCACATTGCGGCCCCGGTTCGTCCTCCCTCCCAGCCAACAGGCAGCCCAGACAGCTCCCTCGCGCCCGGAGGTGTCAACGCTCCCCGGATCCCCGACTGCTGCCTTTGGGGGGGGTCCTCCTGAGCTCAGCGCCCGTCCCGGTCCCGCAATGTTACCTCCTGCTCTGCTAACTCTAGCAGAATCTGGAATTGCCGGCGGCGGCGACAGCGAGGCAGAGAAGTGGGCGGGGCGCGCGCGGGGCGTGGCCGGAAAGCTCGCAGCCGCGAGCACGGCGGGAGCTAGCGATTGGGAGCGCGCCCTGCACCGCGCCGCTGGTCCAAGGCCCCACCAGCTGGCCGCCGAGCCATCGAGCGCCCATTCTGGCAGGCGTGACTGCTTCACCGTCGAAAGAGCGATGGAGACTGCGGCCCAAGTTAGTATCAGGACAGCGGTTTTTCAGTCCGGAGATCCGGCCACAACTATTTTTGTCTGTTTTTATAGCAAGCCAAAGTCTTCGGGTGCAGCTCTGGGACATCTAAAGGGCCTGGAGAAATTCAGGCGGGGCCAGTGCCGTGGGTGTAGATGTTAGGCGTGGAAGAGATCCTAGAGAGCCTTGACTCTGAGGACTGAGGTAAAGTGACTTGCTCAAGGTCACATACTAAGTCAGTGGCAGAACTGAGACTAACAACCTCTTACCTCGAGTCATGTGCGTTTTCCCACTACACCCAGCGTTTTAAATGTCATTTTTCAAGTTTCATTTTGAATCAATCTCCAGCTTACAAAAAGGTTGCAAGTACAGTACAAAGAACTTTTTTTCCTTGAATTGAGATTAAATTGCTGACACCATGCCACATTGTCCCTAAGCACCTTCTACATAATCACAATATAACCATCAAAATCAAAACATTTACGTAACTCAGCGTTTTACCAATTTTGTCCCAATAATGTTGTTTATGGTAAAAGATTCCGTTCGGAATCAAGCATAGTATTTACTTATCATGTATCTCCTACTCTTCAAACTGGAACTCTCAGTCTTGTTTTGCCTTTCATATTCTTGACACTTTTAAAGATTCCTGGCCAGTTATTTTTGTAGAATGGCCTTCACTTTGGGTCTGTCTGATATTTACTCGTGATTACATTCAGCTAGGTATGACAGGACTCCAGAAGTCTTGCTGCTTTCTTCTCATGGCACCCTATCAGGTGGCACGATTTAACTTCTCTCATTACAGATGTTTACTTCAATAAGGTGATGTCTGTTAGGCTTCTCCAGTGTGGTTACTTTTTTCCCCCCTTTGTAAATTAATAAGTATTTTGTGAGGGAGACTCTGAAACTCTTTCAAGATATTTGTAAATATCTTGTTTCTTATCTTCAATTAATGTATTTATATTAATTAGTATGGATCCAGAGGTTTCTATTTTGTTAAATGACTTATAATCTGTTTCTTTCTCTCTTTTCTCTCTCTCTTTTTTTTTTCTTGAGACAGGGCCTCCTTGGTTGCCCAGGCTGGAGTGCAGTGGCTATTCATAGGTCGATAATGCAATAATGGTGCACACTACAGTCTTTAACTTCTGGGCTCATGTGATCCTTCTGCCTCAGCCTCCCAAGTAAGTAGCTAGGACTACAGGCATGCACACCACCACACCCAGCCAATATTCTGTCTCTATCATTATTTATTTTGATGCTCAATTATCCCAAGTTTGGTGGGTAGGGGCCCCATTCATTCTAGCTTCTGTGATGTGTGTGTGTGTGTTCAATTTTTTTTTAAGACAAGAAGACAAGGTCTCTCATTCTAGCTTCTGTGTTGTGTGTGTGTGTTTATGTGATTATTTATTTATTTATTTATTTATTTATTTATTTATTTTGAGACAAGAAGACAAGGTCTCACTCTGTCACCCAGGCTGGAGTGCAGTAGTCTGATCATGGCTCACTGCAGGCTCAACCTCCTAGGCTCCCAGGTGATTCTCCCACCTCAGCCACTCAAGTAGCAGGGACAATGGGCATGCCACTGTTCCTGGCTAATTTTGTTTGTTTTTGTAGAGAGAGGGTTTCACCATTTTGCCCAGGCTGGTCTTGAACTCCTGGGCCCAAGTGATCCACCCACTGTGGCCTCCCAAAGTGCTGGGATTGCAGGTGTGACCCACTGTACCTGGACTTAAATTTTTTTTTTTTTTTTGAGACGGAGTCTTGCTCTCTCACCCAGGCTGCAGTGCAATGGCGTGATCTCGGCTCACTGCAACCTCCGCCTCCCGGGTTCAAGCAATTCTCTTGGCCTCAGCTCCTGAGTAGCTGGGATAACAGGTGTGTGCCACCATGCCTGGCTAATTTTTGTATTTTTAGTAGAGATGGGTTTCACCATGTTGGTCAGGCTGGTCTCAAACTCCTGATCTCATGATCTGCCCACCTCGGCCATCCAAAATGCTGAGATTACAGGCATGAACTACTGCACCCGGCCCCGGCCTTAGATTCTATAAACATTTTATTGTAAAATATTTTTAAAATGCAGAATAATTAAAAGAGCTTTAAATACCATATACACACAATCCAGATTCAAAATTAACAGGCTACCATTCTGTGCCCTTTTGACACATCCCCATCATTCTTTTGGCACTCCCCTAGTCACTAGGGCAATTAGATGTTTCAGACTCATCCTGCTCCAGCCTTGGATGTAATTATTTATTCAGGAGTCCTGATTCCTTATAGTGGAGAATGGTATTTAGCACTAGGTATGCTCACTGCTATTGAGTGTCCATAGCCTAGACTGTCTCAGTGGATGCAGTTAGGGAATATTTATACATTCATACACATACACAGCACATCTTTATTTGTATCCTTACACACATGTTTATAGCTATATTTCTTTAACAATATATATTGAAAAATCATGTGTTCACAGTAAAACCTCCAATCCAGCATCATACAGTTCATTCTAGTTTCTGCCCTTCTACATTTATAACTACTTTCTCCTACAGAGAGAAGCCTGGCTCCCATTATCCTTGAGATATTTACTTATTTGAACAACCCTGCTATGTGTGAGCAATCATCCATAGCTGCCATCTATTCCTTTGGAGGATACTGCCCTTACCCCACTAAGGTTCTGAAAGCCCCAAATTAGCCATTTCAAGCCCCTCTCTCATCTTTCTTTCCTTACCATCACTCCCACACCCTGTGATCATGCCTAGCCCATAAACCCTGCCCACCCTGCTCACACCCAAACATCCCTTGCCAAGCATCCCCCTTACCTCACTTTATATAGATTAGACAGAGAGACGCACACTATATATAATCATATATATTAGTTACATATTCTTATACAAACATACATACAATATATAGATTAGTTACATATCTCATGTATTCATTATATATTAATTTTTATAAAACCCTATATACACACACTATATATGTTATATATCATATATATTTGTTGTATATATTACAGTACTAAAACATGTATCATACATAGTGTGTATATCATGTATATATATAGTGTGTATATATACAGTGTGTATATGTATATGTAAAGAATAATATGCAAGATATATATTGTGTCATGTATACAGGGTATTGTAAAGTACCCTAAAAAAAGGAACAAAACTATTATAGGATCCTGAAGGAGAAAGCAATTACTGTGAAGTGCAGTTGGGAGGCTCATGAAGGGTTTAAAGAGATGACATTTAAAATGGGCTTTGAAGTACATATAAGGATGGATGAGTAGAATATATGTTATTAGATATTGAAAAAACTCTGGAAGATAGTTTTAGCAGGCTCAAAGCAGAGAAAGAAATTCATTTTGCCTAAGTACATGGTACAAGAATAACAACATTAGAATTTCAGAATTGGAAGGGATATTATGTATCGTTGAGTCCAACCAATAGTTTCACAAAAGATTCAAAGATGGCTCCAGACTTTAAGCTAAGTGACTAAGAGAATGAAATTAGAAGGTGGAATTTGGAGGGGAAAATGATTAGTTTGATTTTAAACATGTCACATTTGAGGTGACAATAAGGCATCCAAGGGGAAATGAGGGACTATAGCTTAGAAGAGGGGTCAGAGCTAGAGAAGAGGAGTCAGAGATAGAGATGTAGAATCCGAATTTTTCCACCTGGCGCTAACAACTGACAGCACTCTTAAACAAACACCAATGTTATTATCTTAACCAAATGGAAATGTGTCCCACTCTTCAGCTACCATTATACTTTGATTATACTTTAATTTTAAATTGAAATTTTCAGTCACAATAAAGAAGAAGCTGTATTATAGGTAGCAGAAAGAACATAGCTTTGGAATTGGTGACTTGCATTCAAATTCTAATTATACCACTTAGTAGGCATTACCTAGGGAAAATCACTTCATATCTCAGAAGCTCAATTTCCTCACTTGTAAAATGAGAATACTACCTCCTTCCTTGAGGTGTTCTCAGGATTTGAGATATAATATATAACTAGCATGTTATATATTACATACAGAAGGTGCTCATCAGATATTTGATGAAGGAATGGAGAATTTGATATACTTCCTACTTATTTTATACTTACCACTATAAAGCATTATACTGCATTTTCTAGGCTTTGTATAACAAAAAAATTTTCCCACAAATAAATGAAACATTTTTAGAAGTATAACAGTTGGTATTTAATGGTATATGTAAAAATAATGAAGTAAGCCAGTGGTTACCCATTTAACTTGCTGTGTGATATCCTGCTATAATTTATTGTTCAAATATAACCAATTCAATGATTTTAGGTTCCAACTAGCATATGTTTGGGAAACTGAAAATGACAGATTACCTTTAAGATTACTTCTATTTCTGAAATCGTGAAATTCAATGACGGTAGAACAATATTACCCAACAATGGAATTCTAGTGTGCCCATGGAACTCTAGTGGCCTCCTCTTGATTGTACCCCTCAAGAGATTAATAGGAGTTAAGGAGAATGCCTTAAAAGGGCATTCTTGGCCGGGCGCAGTGGCTCATGCCTATAATCCCAGCACTTTGGGAGGCTGAGGTGGGCGGATCACGAGGTCAGGAAATCGAGATCATCCTGTCTAACACGGAGAAACCCCGTCTATACTAAAAATACAAAAAACAATTAGCTGGGCGTGGTGGCAGGAGGCTGAGGCAGGAGAATGGTGTGAACCCAGGAGGTAGAGCTTGCAGTGAGCAGAGATCATGCCACTGCACTCCAGCCTGGGCAACACAGCGAGACTCTGTCTCAAAAAAAAAAGCATTCTTAAATAAGTCTGAAAAGCACTACATATTAATATATTACAGCCATTTCTTAGAGAGTCATTATGTATATTAGTGGGCTGCATTTGATGCAATGTTTCACAAACTTATTTGGAATATAATATATTTTTTAAAGGAATGCATATTAATAACTTTTAGAATGAATGTTCCTGGGATCAGACTTTGGAAAATGTAGCTTTGGAAGTTTGTTATTAGTCATCACTCCAGTCATGCCAGGTTGCTCAATGTTGATGGAACCACTGAGGAGACTAGGCTTCACATGTGGCAAGCTCATGTCACAAAATTCATGGGTAGGCACAGCTTCCACTCTGTTGATTTCAATGTGATCTGAAGCCTGAGATGACACTGATACCCTACTCTAACAAAAGATCTGCTGGCCCTTTGTGATACAGCTTTCCACTTTGTAGTCTATCAAGCATTATTTGTCAATATACTGCTGAGCTTGCTATAATCTGTGACAGCTTTTAGCACTAAATTTCTAATGAGAGCTTTTGGCAATGGATAGGATTTCCCCCAGTAGCAAACTACCACTATAAATATTCGTTCAAGAAGTGCTTAAAAACAGAGTAGCAGATCGTGACCTATGATGGCAAGTAAGAGCAGGCCATTTAACCTGGAAAGAAGCTGTTAAACTCAGGGCTGGTGCTTCTAAGCAGGAATACTGAACAAAGGTAGATCTGCAACTATGTATTTGATAACCCTTGACACTAGAAATGACTGCAATTGTGTTCATACCTAACAAGGACTCTTAAGGCCCCTCCCAAATCCTCATTCTCTGACCAGATGAAGAAATACAGTGCTTTACATGTGCATAAGCTTTATGGTTTTGTTCCAAACTTGCTGTAATATTTTATAAGAAAGCCACTTAACTTCTTTGGACTGTGTTTTTCTCCTATGGAAAATGAACATGTTATATTACGGGGTCTCTTAGGGGTTATCCTCTGATTTTATCTTTTTGTTGTTGCTGTTTATTTATCCTCTGATTTTATGAAAATCATTCTTCTAGTTTTCATAAAAAAGGGAGAGAGACTTCAGGAAGTCAGTGTTAAGATGCTGTAACCTGGGGTAGGAGAGAAGACCCTGGAGATCTCCTCTGGCTATTGCTTTAATATAGTTTTCACCTTGAAAGGCAGGAGGGATGTGACCCTGAAAGAGTGAGCAGCAGGACAGGAAGGTTCCAGTGGAGAGGGGGAGGATCAGGCAGCAACACACCTGCAGTGGCCAGGGACAGCAGGTTCTGGATAATGGAATCCGTAGCAGACTTTCAAGAAGTGGGAAGGAGGTGTTTGTGGGGAATCAATACAAGTAGGGCTAAAAGGAATTAAAAGAAAGTCCTTGGTCTGCTCATCCATGTTTCCCTGCCAGAAAGTCCCTGATGAGAACCACAGGAAACACTATCATAAGCCAAATTAATCACAAAGTTAATCTCTCAAGGTGAAGGAGCAAAAGTTAATGACCTTCCGGCTGAGTTCTAAAAATGAGCCAAAACTCGGAGAATGGGATAGGTCAAGCCAGAGCTAGGACTGAGGAGGAGGGCCATGTTAAATAACTATTATACAAACCCTCAACTTCTGCCACAAGCTCTTTAGGAAAGTCAACTGTTTTACATGCTGACAGGTAACTGAAGAAAGTAAGTTAGTGCTTTTATTCAGGGTGCTTCATTCTTTAGGAGTAGCATATAAGGCCCCCCACAGAGCTCCTATTCACCAGTTGTATATATATTTGATATGAAAACTAATGATGGATGATCATCCACTTCAAAGTTAAATGTTAGAATAGTAATCACACAAGACAACATTAAGACCCAAATAATTTGTAATAAGATTCATAATTTAAGATTATTTGTCAGCTGGGCATGGTGGCTCACGCCTGCAATACCAGCACTTTGGGAGGCCGAGGTGGGTGGATCACAAACTTAGGAGTTCAAGACCAGCCTGGCCAACATGGTGAAACCCTGTGTCTACTAAAAATACAAAAGTTAGCCAGGCGTGGTGGCACACACCTATAGTCCCGGCTACTTGGGAGGCTGAGGCAGGAGAATTGCTTGAACCTGGGAGGCAGAGGTTGCAGTGAGCCGAGATCACACCACTGCACTCCAGCCTGGGTGACAGAGCAAGACTCTGTCTCAAAAAAAAAAGATTATTTGTCTAATTCAAGAAATTGAACTTACCCAGCAAGCTGGTTCTACATAGTTGATAAATAGTATTGTTGTGGAATTATTTTATATATAAGGAAAAACTATATACCTATTATAAAAATACCTATAGAAATTATCATCAGTTACTATGTTTATGTATGTAGATCTATTATTATCTTCTTTGGGACATATGATTTCGAAGCAAATTCTAATAAAAATTAGTTCATATATCAAACTTCTTGTTTAGCTACAAACTTAAAGGAGAAAACCTTATCTAGATGCAAACATTTAACTGACTAGTATGAACAATAGCTAGAAATTAAATTATCCATGTAATTTGGTTAAGGTAATCAGTGGAACCAGAGTCATAGATCAGGAAGAAAAAGAAAAATGTTAATAATATGGAATAGAATTATATACTCTTGAATTCAATTTGCCAGCCTATAAGCATTCACAGACCAGAGCACAAATCCACTTATAAACCATACTTGCTTATCTTAATAATATTTTATTGACTTACACATTTTCTCCTGTTGTTTGCTTCCTTTCCCTTATATTGTCTGAGGCCAAAGTCAAGAAAGACATTTTCTTAAATATATGATAAAATACTAAGTTTTTAAAAAGCAAAATATTAAATTCCTTTATGCTAACTGAACTATATTAAAATATATGTATGGTTATGAACAACAATTATAATAAATAAAAATGAAATAATTACATTTGAATCATGAGATTAGGAGCTCTTTTAGCTTTTCAATATTTGTAGTTATTATACTGCCTTTTTTATAAAAAGAAAAAGGGCAAAGCATTTTTTAAAATTTTCTCTTTGTAATTTGCTGATGCAATTTTTCCTCCTTTGGAAAAGTACTTGATACAGAGTAAGTGCTCAATGTAAACTTGTTGAGTAAGTGTACAAAATGGCAACTAAAATTGCTGGCAGATTTCCTTTAGGGAGAAGCCAAATGATGGCACTCGCCATGCTGAGGTAAGGATAAAATAAGTCAGGATTTACTCATCCACCTGGCCAGGGGCCTCCAATTGCCTATCTTTGCTTCCTTGAGCTGGAATTAGAGATTTATTAGGAGGGTATCCACATAATTTAGTGTCCATGGGGACAGTTCTTAGAGCAAGAAGAGACCTATTAAACATGCTGCTGGGTTCTTAGATATAACACCTAAAACAAGCAACTAAAGAAAAAAAATTGATAAATCGGACTTAATCAAATTTCAAAACCTTTGTAATTCAAAGGACATTATCAAAAAAATTAAAAGATAACTCACAAAACAGAATAAATTATTTTCAAATCATTTATTAGATGAGTCTAGTACCTAGAATATAGAGCAGAACTCTTTTTTTTCTTTGTTTTTTGTTTTTTTGAGACAGAGTGTTGCTCTGTTGCCCAGGCTGGAGTGCAGTGGCAGGATCTTGGCCCACTACAACCTCTGCCTCTTGGGTTCAAGCGATTCTCCTGCCTCAGCCTCCCAAGTAGCTGGAATTTCAGGCGCCCACCACCACACCCGGCTAATTTTTGTTTTTGTTTTGTTTTGTTTTGTTTTTTGAGACAGAGTCCCGCTCTGTTGCCCAGGTTAGAGTGCAGTGGCACGATCTTGGCTCACTGCCAGCTCTACCTCCCGGGTTCATGCCATTCCTCTGCCTCAGCCTCCTGAGTAGCTGGGACTACAGGCGCCCGCCACCATGTCCGGCTAAATTTTTGTATTTTTAGTAGAGATGGGGTTTCACCGTATTAGCCAGGATGATCTCCATCTCTTGACCTTGTGATCCGCCCACCTCAGCCTCCCAAAGTGCTGGAATTACAGGCGTGAGCCACCGTGCCCAGCCTAATTTTTGCAGCTGTAGTAGAGAGAGGGTTTCACCATGTTGGCCAGGCTGGTCTAAAACTCCTGACCTCAAGTGATCCATCCTCCTCGGCCTCCCAATGTGCTGGGATTACAGGCATGAGCCACCACACCCAGCCTGAAAAGACTCTATTTATGTATTTATTTTTTAAGAGATAGGGTCTCATTCTGTCACCCAGGCTGTTGTGTAGTGGTACAATCATAACTCACTACAGCCTCAAACTCCTGGGCTCAAAGGATTCTCCCACTTGAGCCTTCTGAATAGCTAGGACTACAGGTGCATGCCACTACATCTGGCTAAGTTTTTTTTATTTTTGTAGAGATGGAGTCTATGTTGCTCGGGCTGGTCTCGAATTCCTGGCTTCAAGTGATCCTTCTGCCTTGGCCACCCAAAGTGTTGGGACTATAGGTGTGAGTCACCAAAGAACTCTTATAATCAACAATAAACCCAATTTAAAAATGGGCAGAAGATTTGAATGAATATATCTCCAAAGAATATATGCCAAATGGCCAATAAGCACATGAAAATATGTTCAACTTCATTAGTCATTAAGGAAACAAATGCATAGCAAAACCACTGTGAGATACCACTTCACACCCACTATGATGGCTATAATTTTTTAAAACTGGAAAATAAATAGGTGTTGGTGAGGAAGTGGAGAAACTGGAACTCTCATATACTACTAGCAAAAGTGTAAGATGATACAGTTGTTTTGGAAAACATTTTCGCAGTTTCCCAAAGAGTTAAACATAGAGTTACTATATGACCTGCCAATTCTACTTCTAGGTATATACTCAAGAGAATTAAAAACATATATCCACACAAAAACTTGACCTTGAATATTCATAGCAAAATTACTCCAAAAAGTGGAAACTATGCAAATATCTGCAGGCATACCTCGTTTTATTGCACTTTACCTTATTGTGCTTCACCTTTTATTTTATTTTATTTTATTTTTACAAATTGAAGGTTGTGGCAACTCTGTGACAAGCAAGTCTAATGGCACCATTTTCCCAATAGCATATGCTCACTTTGTGTCTCTGTGTCACATCATTTTGGTCATTCTTACAATATTTCAAACATTTCCATTATTATCAGTTATGGTGATCTGTTATCACTAATCTTTGATGTTAGTATCATAATTGTTTTGGAGCATCGCAAACTGTGCCCACAGAAGATGGCAAACTCAATAAATGTATGTGTTCTGACTGCTCCGCCAACCAACCATTCCCACATCTCTCTCCCTTTCCTTGTGCTTCACTGTTCCCTGAGACATACAATATTGAAATTAGGCCAATTAATAACCTTGCAATGGGCTGTAAGTGTTCAAGTGAAAGGATGAGTCACATATCTCTCACTTTACACCGAAAACTAGAAATAAGTTTAGTGAGGAAGACATATCAAAAGCCAAGACAGGCTGAAAGCCAGGCCTTCTAGGCTAAACAGCCAAGTTATGAAATGTAAAGGGAAAGTTCTTGAAGGAAAATAAAAGTGCTATTCCAGTGAATACACAAACTATAAGAAATCCCAGCACTTTGGGGGGCCAAGGTGGGCAGATACCAAGGTCAAGAGATTGAGACCATCCTGGCCAACATGGTGAAACCCCGTCTCTACTAAAAATACGTGTGTGGTAGGTAGCACGTGCCTGTAGTCCCACCTACTCAGGAGGCTGAGGCAGGAGAATCACTTGAACCCGGGAGGCAGAGATTGCAGTGAGCCGAGATTGCGCCACTGCACTCCAGCCTGGCGACAGAGTGAGACTCCATCAAAAAAAAAAAAAAAAGCAAAAGAGTCTGAGTGCAGTGACTCATGCCTATAATCCTAACACTTTGGGATACGGTAGCAGGCAGATTGCTTGAGCCTAGGAGTTTGAGACCAGACTGGGTAATATGACAAGATCCTGTCTTTACAAAAAATAAAAAAAATTAAAAAAAAAAATTAGGTGTGGTGTTGCATGCCTGCAGTCCCAGCTATTTGGGAGGCTAAGGTGGGAGCATCACCACTTCAGCCTGGGAAATCGAGGATACAGTGAGCTATGATCACACCACTGTACTCCTGCCTGAGTGACAAAGTGAGACCCTGTCTCAAAGGAAAGAAAAAAGAAAGCAAAACAATGTTATTGCTGATATGGAAAAAGTTTTAGTGGTCTGGATAAAAGAGCAAACCAGCCACAACATTCCCTTAATCCAAAACAAGGCCCTAATTCTCTCCAATTCCATGAAGTTTGAGAGAGAGAAGAAGCTGCAGAAGAAAAGCAGGAAGATGGCAGAGGTTGGCTTTTGAAGTTTAAGGAAAGAAACCATCACCATAACATGAAAGAGAAAGGTGAAGCAGCAAGCACTGATGTAGAAGCTGCAGCAAGTTCTTCAGAAGACCTAGCTAAGGTTATTGATGAAGGTGGCTGTATGAAACAACAGACTTTCAACGTGGACACAACAGCCTTCTAGTGGAAAAAGATGCCATCTAGGATATTCATAGCTAGAGAGGAGAACTCAATGCCTCACTTTAAAACTTCAGAGGACAGGCTGACTCTCTTGTTAATGGCTAATGTGGCCAGTGACTTTAAGTTAAAGCCAATGCTCATTGACCATTCCAAAACTTCTAGGGCCCTTAAGAATGATGCTCAATCTACTCTTCCTGTGCTTTATAAATGGAACAAAACAAAACCTACAAGACAGCATGTCTGTTTACAGCATGGTTTACTGAATATTTTAAGCCCACGGTTGAGATCTACTGCTCAAAATGAAAGACTCCTTTCAAAGTATTACTGCTCATTGACAAAGCATCTCATCACCCAACAGCTCTGATGGAGATGTACAAGGAGATGGATGTTTTCCTACCTGCCAACACAATATCCATTCTGCAGGTCATGGATCAAGGAGTCATTTTGATTTTCAAGTTGTCTTATTTAAGAAATACATATTATAAGACTACAGCTGTCATAGATAGTAATTCCTCTAATGGATCTTGGCAGAGTCAATTGAAAATCTTCTGGAAAGGATTCACTATTCTAGATGCCATTAAGAACATTTGTGATTCATGGGAGGAGGTTAAAATGTCAATATTAACAGAAGTTTGGAAGAGATTGATTCCAGCTCTCATGGATGACGTGGAGGGACTCAAGACTTCAGTGGAGGAAGTAACTGCACATGTGATGAAAATAGCAAAAGAACAAGAATTAGAGGTGGAACCTAAAGATGGAACTGAGTTGCTGCAATCTCATGATAAACTTGAACAAATACAAATTAAGGAGTTGCTGCTGCTTCTTTTTTTTTTTTTTTTTTGTTAACAGAGCCTCCCTCCATCGCCCAGGCTGGAGTGCAATGGCACAATCTTGGCTCACTGCAACCTCAACCTCCCAGGTTCAAGCGATTCTCCTGCCTCAGCCTCCAGAGTAGCTGGGACTACAGGTGCATGCCACCATGCCCAGCTAATTTTTGTATTTTTAGTAGAAACGGGGTTTCACCATGTTGGCCAGGCTGGTCTCAAACTCCCGACCTCATCATCTGCCTGCCTTGGCCTCCCAGAGTACTGGGATTACAGGCGTGAGCCACCATTCCCGGCCAGGAGTTGCTTCTTATGGATGAGCAAAGAAAGTAGTTTCCTGAGATGTTATCTACTCTGTGAAGATGCTGAAAACATTGTTGAAATGACATCAAAGGATCTGGAATATTACATAAACTGGTTGATAAAGCAGTGGCAGGGTTTGAGATCATTGATTCCAGTTTTGAAAGAAGTTCTCCTGTGGGTAAAATGCCATCAAACAGCACCACATGTTGCAGAGAAATCTTTCATGAAAGGAAGAATCAATTGATATGGCATACTCCATTTTTGTCTTATTTTAAGAAATTGCCACAGCCACCCCAACCTTCAGCAACTACTACTTTGATCTGTCAGCAGCCACCAACATCAAGGCAACAACCCACCAGCAAAAGAATTACAATTTGCTGAAGGCTCAGATGATCATTAGCATTTTTAAACAATATTTTTAAATTTAGGTATGTACATTGTTTTTTAGACATAATCTATTGCACACTTAATAGACTACAGTATAGTGTAAACATAACCTTTATATACACTAGGAAACCAAAAATTTATGTGACTCCTTTTATTTTGATGATCTGGAACTGAGTCCACAGTATCTCCAAGGTATGCCTATATTGACTGATGAATAAACAAAATGTGGTATAGCCATACAATGGAATATTGTTCAGTTACAAAAAGGAATAACATTCTGCTACATGCTACAACATAGATGAACCTTGAAAATATTATGCTAGGTGAAAGAAGTCAGACACAGAAAGACAAGTATTATATGATTCCATTTATATAAAATGTCCAGGATAGTCAAATCAATAGAGACCAAAAGTAGATTAATGGTTGACAGAGGCTGAAGGTAGGGAGGAAATGGAGAGTGACTTTAATGGGTACAGGGTTTCTTTTTAGATAATGAAAATGTTCTGGAATTAGTGGTGATGCATAACCTTGTACAACCTTTTTGCAATATAGTGCAGTAAGACAATATTGTACAATCTTGTTTATATACTAAAAGCCATTAAATTACACACTTTAAAGTGGTGCATTTTATGGCATGGGAAGTGTATATTAAAAATAAGTCAATATTCCCTAGCAAGCTGACTAAAAAATAATAAAAATTAAAAACATATTAATACATAAATAAGCAAGCTGGGACAATAGGATGAACTAAAACTAAATGTATGAATATCCAAGATCCGGCACTTAACGTACTTCCAGTTCCTAAAGATAAATAACTAGAGAACGTTGGGGTTGAAGAAGATGCCCAAATATTTTCCCCACAACAAAATGTTTAAACCTGAAATCAAAAACTTTAAAGGAGAGGCTATACTAATGTTACATATAGCTTCCAGATCATCTCAATTTTGCTTCATCTCCCCTAAACAATATGAAGACAAAATTTAGTGGTTTCATTAGATTTGTGTCACAATCTGTATCTTTCTTTCTTTTTTTTTTTTTTTTTTTTGAGACGGAGTCTCGCTCTGTCGCCCAGGCTGGAGTGCAGTGGCCGGATCTCAGCTCACTGCAAGCTCCGCCTCCCGGGTTCACGCCATTCTCCTGCCTCAGCCTCCCAAGTAGCTGGGACTATAGGTGTCCGCCCCTCGCCCGGCTAGTTTTTTTTTGTGTTTTTTAGTAGAGATGGGGTTTCACCATGTTAGCCAGGATGGTCTCGATCTCCTGACCTCGTGATCCGCCCGTCTCGGCCTCCCAAAGTGCTGGGATTACAAGCTTGAGCCACCGCGCCCGGCCACAATCTGTATCTTTCTTAAACAATATTTCAGCTGTAATTAGTGTTTTAGTTGTATTAACATCCCTTCTATCTCTCAATTTCTTTGCTTTGTCTCTCACAAACAATATTCAGCTGAAAATTAGCATTATAATTCCATTCATATTCCTTCTTTCTCATCTCCCTGAAAATTTTGGTCACTTCTCAATGCCCTGTCTCCTTCATAAGTCCCTCTGGTCACTTTTTTCTTTTCTTTTCCCTGTAATCAGCTTGTTCTTGCTCCTAGTAATTCCACGTTATCTTCTAAAATACCATTCTGTCGTTAATAAACTTTCCTATACTCCTAGCCTTTCCTTAACAATCCTTTGATTGTTAACGAAATCATAATCTGATGTTCCGCTGGTTCTATACTAGGGTTTTCAGGCCCTTACTCTCCTCTACTCCCCCACTGAAATTCACATCCTCTTGAAACATCACTTTCTCCACATTCTTCAGCTCTACCATTTGCTGATCTTCGTACCACACTCTCATGTGATTAAAGACTTGGGCACAGAATTATGGGTATTTCTCTCTGTTCTGAGTCTTATCATCCCAGGTTACCTTTACTGTAAGGTAACCAGTATTTATATTTGTAATATCCAAATGACATAGTCATACAACATATTAGCTTAAATTTATTTATTTGAGAAAGAGTCTCGCTCTTTTGCCCAGGCTGGAGTGCAGAGTGCAGTGGTGTGATCATGGTTCACTGCAGCCTTGATCTCCTGAGCCCAAGTGATCCTCCTGCCTCAGCTTCCCAAGTAGCTGGGACCACAGGCACAGGCCACTGCACCCAGTTATTTTCTTTTTTTTTGTAAAGATGGGGTCTTCCTGTGTTGCCCAGGCTGGTCTTGAACTCCTGGGTTCAAGTGACTCTCCCTTCTTGGCCTCCCAAACTGCTGACATTACAGGCATGAGCCACCATGCCTGGCCCAATTTCTTAAAAGCACTAGTCTTCTTGAATTCTCTTCATCTAGTCTGATTTTTATCCTTCCTTGCCAGTTTGGATTTATGAAATCAGTTGTTTCAGCTATATTCTTACTAGCACTCACAATGCCTACCACTCCATGACCTTAATACATTGCATCTCTTCTGCCAATCTCTGAATGTGGATCAACCCAACCATCTGCTTTTTCCAATCTGCTCTTGGACTACCAAGAACATTGTATAACCATTCTTTCTACTTTATAGCATTAATTATGATTTAACCACAGCTAGTTGGTTTGATTACCCA
The DNA here is from genome assembly GCF_047675955.1 of Chlorocebus sabaeus. Lineage (NCBI taxonomy): Eukaryota > Metazoa > Chordata > Mammalia > Primates > Cercopithecidae > Chlorocebus > Chlorocebus sabaeus. Next base: position 7,667,371 of record NC_132927.1, read on the forward strand.
TTTCCTATAGTAGCTATGTCAAATATTCACTACTGTCCTCAAGCCACTACTTCATACCATCATCCTCTCTCCAAGATAATCAAGTCCTATGTTTTACAGCAAAAGTAGATGGCACAATGTCTGAACTCCATCAGAGCTGTCACCCTAAACTCAGCCATCTTTCCTACTACCTGAGAGGATACTCACCGTTTTCCAATAACATCCCTCTATTTTTGCTTTTGATATGAGATGTTGCTCCATAAGTTATTACATCTCTTCTTTCTTCAATTTCACTATCTACTTCCTCTTGCCCTAAAAATATGCTAACATTTTTTACATCTTTTAAAAAATCCCCTTAATACTGCTGTCCTACAAAACTACTGTCTTCCATTTCCTTCCCTTCATCTCTAACTTCCTGAAAGAATTTTCTACACTTTACTATTTTTATATAAAAGTCCCATTCATTTCTCAAGATATTTGGCTTACATAATTCCAAGGGACCTGCACTGAATAATGTTCATAGTGACTTCCTAATTGTAAATCCTATTCTTTTTTAAATAGTACTTTCTTACTCTAGTGGATTGTTCTAGGATTGGACATTGTTCACCACAAACCACTTGGATAGAAATTCTCCCTTCTCTTGGATTCTCTTCTAGTTTTGCTTTGTTTTTACATCATTCTCTTTTAGTTTTTCTCCTACCTCTTTTTCCACCCCTTTTCAGCCTCTCAATACTATCTTTTTTGTTGTTGTTTGTTTTTATGTTTAATTTTTTTTTTGTAGAGACAGGGTCTTGCTATGTTGTCCAGGCTGGTCTCAAACTCCTGGCCTCAAGTGATCTTCCTGCCTCAGCCTCCCAAAGTGCTGGAATTACAGGCGTGAACCACCATACCTGGCTGATGTTATCTCTTAATCTACCTCTTTGTTAAATATTTAGTTTCTTATTGTTTCTTAATTGTTATCTTTTCTACACACTCTTTCTGTTTGGTGGCTTTTTTTTTTAAGTGTACAGTTCAGTAGTGGTAAGTATATTGACATTGTGAAACAGATCTCCAGAACTTTTCATCTTGCAAAACTGAAAACTCTATACCCCTTAAACAACAACAATAACAACCCATTTTCCCCTCCCTCCAAGCCCTGGTAACCATCATTCTACTTTCTATTTCTATAAATTTGACTACTTTAGATATCTCCTATAAGTGAAATTATACAGTGTTTGTCTTTTTGTGACTGGCTTATTTCACTTAGCATAATGTCCTCTAGGCTCATCCATGTTGTAATATGCAACAGGGTTTCCTTTTCAAGTCTGAATAATATTCCATTGTATATATATAACACATTTTGTTTATCCATTCACCCTTTGATGGGCACTTGTGTTGCTTCTACCTCTTAGCTATTGTGAATAGTGCTGCAATGAACATGGGTATGCAAATATCTGAGACCCTGCTTTCAGTTCTTTTGTTTATATATACCCAGAAGTGAAATTGCTGGATCATATAGTAGTTCTATTAGTATTTTGAGGAAGCACCATAGTTAATTTTGGTGACTTTAACTACCATATGTGCAGCTAACTCCCAAATCTACATACCTTGCCTTAATCTTTGTCTCCTGAAATATCCTTATATGAGGCCCAAAAGGAGGGAAATATGTTTTATCTTTGTATCTCTTGTTTTTTTCCAGTACTTGGTATACAAGTAGACTCTAAATGAATTCTTGTTGAAGAAACTATGCCTTTTTAATTCTGAGTGTGAGGGAGCTAAAGTCCAAATTTTTTTTCCATTGATTATTGTGTAATTCAGGATGAACACCGTTGTAAGCTTCTTAATGATGGTCACTGTGCAACATACTTATCTGTTTGGTTATAACGCCTACCAGTGCTTTACACATACAAGGTAGCAAGTATCTCATTAAATCTGGTAATAATTGGCCGGGCGCGGTGGCTCAAGCCTGTAATCCCAGCACTTTGGGAGGCCGAGACGGGCGGATCACGAGGTCAGGAGATCGAGACCATCCTAGCTAACATGGTGAAACCCAGTCTCTACTAAAAAATACAAAAAACTAGCCGGGCGAGGTGGTGGGCGCCTGTAGTCCCAGCTACTCGGGAGGCTGAGGAAGGAGAATGGCATAAACCTGGGGGGCGGAGCTTGCAGTGAGCTGAGATCCGGCCACTGCACCCCAGCCTGGGCGACAGAGCCAGACTCCATGTCAAAAAAAAAAAAAAAAAAAAAAATCTGGTAATAATTGCAAATGTTTATCAAACTGAGTAGCAGTGGTTCAGTATTGAAATGCTTGCAAAATTTCTCTTTCCTGTTTCTAAATTAAAATATAAGGGGAAAATGTGGGAATTAATATGGCATCGTGATAATCCTATACGTATTTTAGGATAAACACAAATCTGTGGGCCATATAATGATGAACACTTTCTGGTCATATGACTTCAGTAAAATAGAACATGCCGATAAAATTTTCAGAAAAGTCTAGCAAATAGCAAATTTATATCACCACTGGGGGGAAAGGGATTTTTAAAAAAAAATCTTGAAGCATATGGGCACTCAATATTATTTATGAGATGATAGCAAGGGTACTGAGTAACATTTTCAACAATATTCTGAAAACATCTTGAAACTAAAATTCAGCCCAGATTTATAGAGGGCAAAAAGCGATCTAACACCAACGTGATTGAGGACACAAAATTAAATCATTGGTTAAAGATCATCAGGTATTTCTCTTTCACTATTGAACAGAGATTTAATACTTGCAGTAACTTCTGCCAACTCAGAACCCTGAGAAAATAAGTCACTTTCTTTACGGAAATAAGAAGGGGAAAAAAAAGGATATTACCAGCAATGGAAGAGGAATGCAGAGTGGCAACAGCTCCAAGTGGACCTGGCAGACGATGAACACTAGAATCACCAAGGAAACATGGAGCTATGAAATGGCAAAAGGCTGTGTGAAAACCCTGAAGCTTTTTGGTTCGGCCTTTAAAAACCAAATGAAAACTCAAGAGATACAAGAATGTGGTTATTTTGATGAACACCTCACAAACTAGTTGAATTAAAAGAAACTGTGGTTCAAATGCACACAAACCTAAACATTTTTTCAGTTCATCTAATTAAAGTCTAACCAATTCCTTCTAATTTAAAAGATCCAGTTTGGAATATGTCCAAGACTAAAACACAATCTCATCAAAGTCTATTTAATATGGTGTAAATCTCACAGGAGCTGTGATTATCTTCTCTCCCAGTCTACACTTTATGGCTTTTCTGATTGCTCTTTATAATGATTGATGTTAATATCTCTTGCTTATTTTATAAGAAATACAGAAAACAAAGATCATAAACTCACAGACAGAAAAATAAAATAAAAGATCCAGTTTTTTGTTTGTTTTGTTGATACAAGATCTCACTGTGTTGCCCAGGTTGGTCTTGAACTCCTGGGCTCAAGTGATCCTCTTGCCTTGGCTTCCCGAAGTGCTGGGATTACCACACCTGGCCAGCAATGCATTTTTTAAGGAAGATTTCCTATGCCAGCCAAAAGTGTCTTCTCCTTCTGCAGCTATTTTTTTTAGTAAAACTCACTGACAGCATTGTCCAGACATCAGAGACCACATGCTACCTAGTGCATTTTTGTGGATAATGTGTCCCCTACTAAATGGTAAACTCCTTCGCGCTAGTGATCATATCTTAAACATTTCACACAGCCCCCAGCTACACTGCTGACCTGCAGATTACAAAGACTACAACATTTAAGTGGAAAGCAAGTATCCATTATGCAGTATTAAGCAAATGTTAGATTTTCAACATCCAGGTTTTAAAAGGCAAATATGTATATAATGAAAAGAAACAAAAGCCCTGTGGCCAGGTGGGGTGGCTCAGGCTTGTAATCCCAATACTTGCGAGCCTGAGGTGGAGTGGATCACTTGAGGTCCAGAGTTCGATACCAGCCTGGTCAACATGGTGAAACCCCATGTCTCAGAATGGGGACATTACACACTGGGGCCTGTCATGGGGTTGGGGGGAAGCAGGAGGGACAGCATTAGGAGATATACCTAATGTAAATGACAAGTTAATGGGTGCAGCACACCAACATGGCACATGTATACATATGTAACAAACCTGCATGTTGTGCACATATACCCTAGAATGTAAAGTGTAATAATAATAATAAAAAGAAAGAAAAAGAAACCCCGTGTCTACAAAAAATACAAAATTAGGCCGGGCGCGGTGGCTCATGCCTGTAATCCCAGCACTTTGGGAGGCCAAGGTGGTCGGATCATGAGGTCAGGAGTTTGAGACCAGCCTGACCAACATGCTGAAACCCCATCTCTACTAAAAAAATACAAAAATTAGCTAGGCATGGTGGCCCATGTCCGCAATCCCAACTACTCAGGAGGCTAAGGCAGGGGAATCACTTGAACTTGGGAGGCAGAGGTTGCAGTGAGCCGAGATCACACCATTGCACTCCAGGCTAGGCAACAGAGTGAGACTCTGTCTCAAAAAAACAAAAAAACAAAAAAACAAAAAGCAAAAAAAGCCAAATTAGCCAGGCATGGTGGTGGTCACCTGTAATCCCAGCTACTTGGGAGGCTGAGGCAGGAGAATCGCATGAACCCTGGAGGCAGAGGTTGCAGTCAGCCAAGATCACACTGAGATCACTCCAGCCTAGGTGACAGCGAGATGTGTCTCAAAAGAGAAAAAAAAAAAAAAGAAAGAAAGAAATAAAAGCCCTGAGGCCTTTCAGAATGTAATCAGAAGAAAAGATAATACAGGCATTGCGCAAACTAAACTTTAAGGGTGATCATGTTTGCTCATAGCAACCTTGGGACCGCTAAGGAAATCAGAATAATGCCAGGAATAGAAAGTGTGCCTTAGCCTATCTACATTAGTACAAGGCTGAAGTAAACAGTCTCTCAAAGTTGGGATTACATTTTTGCTAGTATGATCAGACATTTTCTAAAAAAACTCCATACCTTCCCTCTAAAAACAAACAAACAAAAAAAAAGCCCACGATTCCTTTTTCAACCTCAAATGTTTATGGCAATAATAGCTAATGGTTCTCAGATACTGTTATACAGGGTGTGGTGCATTCTCCACATAAATTCTTCTTTTCGCATTCAGATAAAAGGCTGATGTAATAGGTCAAATTTTATTAAGCTTCTTAAGAGAAAAATGCTGACTAACCCAATATGAAGAATTCATTCACATGGAAAAGTCCAGTAAAAAGAAGTAGGATCATATTTATCTCAAAGTTGGCTCTTTGTGATGTATCCCACAGAACTGCTTTATTTTGTGATTAAATATAGAAGGGTTTTAATAAAGCTTGTTTCATCAAAATTCATATTTGTAAACAAAATAAAGATATTTTTGTGTCATAAAAAGTTTGCTTAATGAAAATACTCAAATATAGGTTTTTCCTTTTCTTTTCTTATTTTGAGACAGAGTTTTGCACTGTTGCCCAGGCTGGAGTGCAGTAGCACCATCTCAGCTCACTGCAACCTCTGCCTCCCAGGTTCAAGTGATTGTCCTGCCTCAGCCTCCCAAGTAGCTGGGATTATAGACGCCTGCCACCAATCCCGTCTAATTTTTGTATTTTTAGTAAAGACAGGGCTTGGACAGTATAATAGTAGGCAAATATAATACAGTGTAAACACACTGTACTATGTATACTAACACACTGTACTATGTCTGCCTACCATTATACTCTCTAAATGCCTGATATCATTTATTCTCTTGCAGTCGACACATTAGTATAAAAAATTAAAGCCAAAGTACTTAATCTTATAAAATACATAACAACTATCAAGAGTGGCACAATCATAATGCCAAAGGTGGTAGCAGCAGAAGAAATTACTATGGGGTCAGAAGAGCCTGAGTAACGATGGATTTAGAGTAGAGAAAAGGGCAAGTTAGGTAAGGGTATGATCTAAGAAAAATACAAATAGGGCTATACTGGAAAATTTTTATAGGGGAGTAGTGGGAGAAAAGGTTAGAAAGTTGAGCTGGGGCCAGATTATAAACCATGATAAGAGCCTTAGAAGTCTGGGCTTCATTCTGGGTAACAGTGGTTCTGGGATTCCAGTGTACACAAGAATTATCTTGTGGGGAGACTGGTGACTAGACAGATTTTAACTGCTGAGATTCTAGTTTAGTATGTTTGGGATGGTCCCAGAAAACTGCATCTTAACAGGCGATTCCAGTACAAGGACACACTTTGAGACACTCCACCCCAGGACAAATGATTAAGAAACTCTACTATTAACTATTGCAAATATCCCAGTTCCCTGTCTGCTGTGAAAACATTCAATTGCATCCACTTTTTCTGTTAATTGGCACTGACTTCGTCACTGTTTACATCTTGAGTGAATTTGTTTAACAATGCGCTTTTTGGGCTAATATCCAGAATCTACAAAGAACTTAAACAAGTTTACAAGAAAAAATCAAATAACCCCATCAAAAAGTGGGCGAAGGATATGAACAGATACTTCTCAAAAGAAGACATTTATGCAGCCAACAGACACATGAAAATATGTTCATCATCACTGGCCATCAGAGAAATGCAAATCAAAACCACAATGAGATACCATCTCATACCAGTTAGAATGGCGATCATTAAAAAGTCAGGAAACAACAAGTGCTAGAGAGGATATGGAGAAATAGGAACACTTTTACACTGTTGGTGGGACTGTAAACTAGTTCAACCATTGTGGAAGACAGCGTGGCGACTCCTCAGGGATCTAGAACTAGAAATACTATTTGACCCAGCCATCCCATTACTGGGGATATACCCAAAGGATTATAAATCATGCTGCTATAAAGACACATGCACACGTATGTTTATTGCGGCACTATTCACAATAGCAAAGACTTGGAATCAACCCAAATGTCCATCAGTGACAGACTGGATTAAGAAAATGTGGCACATATACACCATGGAATACTATGAAGCCATAAAAAAGGATGAGTTCGTGTCCTTTGTAGTGACATGGATGCAGCTGGAAATCATCATTCTCAGCAAACTATCGCAAAGACAGAAAACCAAACACCACGTGTTCTCACTCATAGGTGGGAATTGAACAATGAGAACACTTGGACACAGGGTGGGGAACATCACACAGTGGGGCCTGTCGTGGGGTGGGGGGAGGGGTGAGGGCTAGCATTAGGAGAAATACCTAATGTAAATAATGAGTTAATGGGTGCAGCACACCAACATGGCACATGTATACATATGTAACAAACCTGCACGTTGTGCACATGTACCCTAGAACTTAAATTAACAAAAAATTAAACAACAAAAAAAACCAATGCGCTTTTCTGGTTCTCTCTCTGAAATCTCTATCGTCTCCTCTGGCCTCTCATACTTTGCCGTTTCTTTACATGTTATTTCTTAAGATTCTGATTTTAGTCCTCTACAGATCTACTTAAGTGATTTCATTCACTCCTAAGGTGAGGTACATAGAGAATGTTGATGCCAACCTCAGAAGATTAGACTTTCTTCTGTCGATAAAGAGGAGTTATAAAAGTTTCTAAGAAGTAGAATATCATAGAGAAAGACATGTTCTGGGAATATAACCTTGGAGATGGTCTGAAAAGGAATAGGGATAGGAGAAATAGAAGGTAGGGAGAATAGTTATGAAACTATCAAAATAACTGTTCAAAGTCATCACCAAGGGATGGCTTCAAAACGAAAATGTTACTTTTCTAGTAGTTCTTCCCTTTAAGAAACTAGTCTTATTTCAATAAATTAATAGGCAAGACACTTCTAAGTACATTGGAATTTCATTTTTTTTTTTTTTTGCTATATATTTAACTATAATATAACAAATCAGGTCCTCTGCAATGTTAATCACAGATAGTAAAAATCTGACAGGACATTGTTCTATTTATAACATCAACGTGAATTCTTTTTTAAAACAAGTGGCATGAAGGATTTTATAGTATTGATATCTGATAAATTTAGTTCTTTCATTATGGAGTCAAGAAATCATTAGTACAGATATTATTCATAAATGGTATACCTTCTTTTATGACTTGAACTCATGAAAGAATGGTAAAAGTATGTTTGATTTTACTTTATATGAAGGTACTCAAGCTATTACAACCATATCCATTGTGTCTTATATACATATCCATATCCATGGATTTTACACTATGGATTATACACAATGGATATGGTTATATTTGAAACATTCTATAATCTTAGAAAAATAGAGGCAGAAAGCACCTAAATTAGGTGCAATGCTATCTGCTCCTAATTTAGTAAATAAACCAATTTATTGGCTATTGTTTCTCAAGTGATCCACATTGAGAGATGCTAAGCCTTTATCAAGATCAATTTCAATTTTTTTTTTTGATACAGAGTCTTGCTCTCTTGCCTAGGCTGGAGTGCAACAGCACAATCTCAGCTCACTGCAATCTCTGTCTCCTGGGTTCCATTGATTCTCCTGCCTCAGCCTCCCAAGTAGCTGGGGCTACAGGCGCCAACCACCACGCCCAGCTAATTTTTTGTATTTTTAGTAGAGACGGGGTTTCACCGTGTTAGCCAGGATGGTCTTGATCTCCTGACCTCATGATCCACCCGACTCAGACTCCCAAAGTGCTGGGATTACAGGCGTGAGCCACCGCGCCCAGCCCAATTTCAATTTCTAACAACTGTCACTACAAGAAAGTCAAGAAAATAGAAATTAGTCTTCCCTCTTGTGTGACCTTGGGAAAATTCCTTAAGCATCGTCTTACTTTCCACAGCACTATCCTCATCATACATATACTGTGAAGATAAAATATCTATTGAAGATTCTTTGAGCACCTTTGGCCAGAAGAGCTACAGAAAGCCAAGGTACAGTTATTTTCATATCCACAACTTCATTTGCCTTTCCCTTGTTGTAGCCTCTCTGGAAATTAAGCAAAGATGTCTATCATTTTCTGCTTAATAACCCTTCATGTACTTGAAATTGTTATTCTCCCCTGGTACCTCAAGCACATTTTTTAAAGAGGATTGCCTGAAATCTGAAACAGCAATCAAGGGCTATGAGTCAGCATTTCACCTAGACATAAAATCAAAATGGTTTAAAATAGGTAACATTATCTTTTTGAAAGACGTACATACCTCTTTGGAGAAACTATGAGACAATTGGAGTTTGCCAGTTTATGAATAGTTTATTACATTTCAATAAGTGTATCATGAATCAATAAAGCAAAAGTGAAGGACAATGAGCTCATTACCAAGCCACTTATTGATTCTTAGTTCCAAAATAGAATAGTACAGGAAGGGTATAGAGAAAATAGGATTTTTTCATGATAAAATTTTAAGCATCTTAGGAACATAGACCTAAAGAAACTATAAGACACATGGAAATTTCAGCAGCTATTTAGGATGTTTGTTTACCTTTTTTTTTGTCAATTAGAATTAGTCATTTGGTTTTTACTCTAAAAAAAAAAAAAAAAAGCCTTTTCAACTCAAGTCAGAGGAGTTTGCCAAAACTGAATACTACCTCTTACTGACTTAATTATTCTTTCAATTTCTTGTATATCTTCCTTTCTTGCCTTTGAAAAGTTTACCTTACTAGCTGTCTATCTTATATCACTGTCCTAGCTCAGACTGCCCTAACAAAATACCATCGGACTGGGTGGTTTAAACAACAGAAATTTATTTCCTCACAGTTCTGGGGGTTAGAAGTTCAAGCTCAAGGTGTCAGCATGGTCTGTTTCTGGTGACTACTTTCTTTCTGGCTTATAGACAGCCACCTTCCCGCTGTGTCCTCAGGCGGGGATGCTGTGGGATGGAATAGTTGGAGGAGCCCCATCTCCGGATACCATCACATTGATAAGGGCTTCAACATATGAATTTTGGGGATGGGAACAAACATCTAGTTCAAAACATTCACTAACAGAAAAATTGACACTGGCTCCATATCATCAAGCAGATAATATGGAAATGAACAAGTCAATTTGTTTTCAAACTATTCTTATGGGAAGTTTCCCCTTTTCTCCCTTTTATAGCAATCTAATTCAATGGGAAAGGAACTTCTTAAAACAATTTATGAACTAACACTAATTTCATGAACTAGTTATTTAAAAAGCAAAGACAAAAAGTGAGACACATGGTTCTGGTAAAAACTGAGAAATAGACCATTAACACACTTATATAGTATGTTTAATAAAAACAACTTTTAAACCCTTATACTTTGTTCTTATATCAAGTAAAGATTCTTAAAGTAATGTAAAACATTTGGATGTCCCTGGAAAGTAATATAGTACACAATAACACCTTTATATTACATATATATATATATATATATGTTAGAGACTGGGTCTTGCTATTCTGCCCAGGCTGGTCTCAAACTCCTGGGCTCAAGTGATCCTCCCACCTCAGCCTCCCAAAGTGCTGAGATGATAGGCATGAGCCACCACACTTGGCCCTGTATTACATTTTCATGCATATTAAAAGAAATGGTGACTTACATATGGGAATATAGAAAACTGAAATAGTAAACAAAATTAACAAAGTAATAATTGAGTTGTGCTGAAGTTTACCTAATATTAACACAAATAGTTATTTTTATTACATGCTATACAAATTTGATGGTATAAGAAATGTGTTTTTCTTGTTTGCATGAATCTCTTCATAGCGAAATACTCAAGATGTACATAATTTTTTAAAAACAATTAAGGGGCCGGGCATGGTGGCTCACACCTGTAGTCCCAGCACTTTGGGAGGCCAAGGTGGGTGGATCACGAGGTCAGGAGATCAAAACCATCTGGCCAACACGGTGAAACCCCATCTCTACTAAAAATACAAAAAAAAATGATCTGGGCATGGTGGTATGCACCTGTAATCCCAGCTACTTGGGAGGCTGAGGCAGGAGAATCGCTTGAACCCGGGAGGCGGAGGTTGCAGTGAGCCAAGATTGCGCCACTGCACTCCAGCCTGGCAACAGAGTGAGACTCCGTCTCAAAACAAAAACAAAAACAAAAACAAAAATTAAGAACATTTCCTTAATGACTATGAAGTGAATAGACAGCGTATTTCAAATTTTCAAGTAGAAGGGTAGAGGAATGTAGGACCAAAAGTGACTGAGATCCAGAGTTTAGGTGACTTGGCAAAGTCATCCAATTAGCAGGTGCAGAGTTACATATGAAACTCAAGATTTTCTTGTCTAAAAATGCTGAAGATAGTACATTCAAGATGAAGGGAAAGAAAATCTAATTATACTTTAGATCATTTCATACCAGAAAACAGCTATAGAAACTAGTTTTTCATTTTCAAAACTCAATTAAGTGTGTGAATGGTCCGTTGGTGTCCAGCTTTAACACCTGCCTGTTCCCATAAGTGCCATGTTCCACTACAACCCCAGCTTCAGCACACTTGCTATTAGCAGCTACTTCTTTTTCACATAGCGTCACAAATTGAGAGTAAAGTTCCAACCCTTCTTCTTTTCCAGAGTTAGAGTGATATTGCATGTTTCTTCCTTTTAGTCTTCCTCCAAGGGTAGCTTGAGGGATAATAAGAATGTTGCCAGGTAGATCCAATATAGAGACATGCTTGCCATTTTCTGTCTCACTTAATTTCACATTTAACAGTGTATTAACTGGGTGAGGAAGAAAGGCAAAACATTTTAAAGTGAAAAACAAACATGAAGAAAACCATCAAGTTTTTAGTCAGCAAATCTCATGTTTAAAATTCAGTTTGTCAGCTCATGCCTCTAACCCAAAGTCTCTATTTAGATTTAAAATACTGCTTCGCTAAGCTAAATAATCTAAGCATGAAAAATAAAGCAATTTTCGTGCAGAAAATGGTATGATATTTTAAATCTCAATTGGCAGTTAAGATCACCTAACAGTAAGTTCATCCAGAAAGGTCTAAAGAATTAACTGTACACTGGAACCTCAACTATTGTTCCCCTGGGGGAATACATGAGATTTTACTTTCATGTTCCTTTTATTTAGTAAGTAAATCCCACTGGAAAAATACAAGGGTAACTCCTCCTTACACCAAATTCTGCTTGCTTGCTTGCTTGCTTGATTTATTTATTTAGAGACAGAGTCTCGCTCTGTTGCCCAGGCTTGAGTGCAATGGCGCGATCTCAGCTCACTGCAACCTCCGCCTCCTGGGTTCAAGCAATTCTCCTGCCTCAGCCTCCCGAGTAGCTGGAACTACAGGCGCGTGCCACCACGCCCGGCTAATTTTTTGTATCTGTAGTAGAGATATGGTTTTACCGTGTTAGTCAAGATGGTCTGCATCTCCTGACCTCATGATCCGCCCACCGCGGCCTCCCAAAGTGCTGGGATTACAGGCGTGAGTCAACGCACCCGGCTAAATTTTTCTTTATAATGGAATATCAAATAAAAATTTTAGTGCAGTTATTATTTTAAACTTAGTTGCCAAGAGTTCTAAGCGGAGACAAAGGTTCCTGTTTCAATCCCATTATAAACCAGCCAATTTTGTTGTTTAATAACCTTAAAGGCAATATTAACATGGACTAATTATTTTATAAATATAACTCATGAGAGAAGGGTAAAGGTGAAAGCAAGAATCATCAGAAATTCATTGTTATAACTGAAAAAGTAAATAAAAACATATAAAGCTACTGGCATTATCTTCATATACATATAAGAAAACGTGATATTATTTGCATAGCATTCATGAGATTTCTTATAGCTAATAAGAAGTGTTGAAACCACCATAAGTATCCATATATAGCTAAAAGTCTAAACTTAGAAAGCCTTTATACCTCAACATTAACCATTTTTGAAACAATAAGCAAAGGAAGTGCCTAATATAGACCTAGGGTCTCCCTACCTCTATAAAGGTGTACCTGACTTCTGTTTGCAAAGAATAGTCCTGAGAGGGCAAATGGTAGAAGGAACTATATAAACTTCAAGACACCTGTCCTCAAATTAGGCTTTAAAAGGTATGCTTTCTGTTGGGGTAATTAACGGTTTTAATTATTAGAGGGTCTGTAGTAAATATATTGTTACCCCTCTCTACAAATCATGGAATTAATCTGGTAAAAACCTGCCAAGGTGAACACCCAAATGAATTTCTAAGCTAGGCATTAAGCATCATCAATTTTCACTTAACATTTATTTTTAAATACCTCTAGTTTTCTCCATCACAAATAAGACTTTGCTGTTTAGCCAGCAGTCTTTACTGACTGCTTGTAAGGAAACTTTCCAGAGCACTTCATTCCACTCAAAATCACTACCTAGCTATCTAGGCCTCAGGCTAGTGACAGAGTAAATAGGCAATTTTGGAATAACAGGCCTGAGAGATAATGCTACAATTTATTATATTTCCACGTACCTCCCTCTACTGGCTATAACTGAGATTTCAGTTAATGCTGTTGGTATACATATATCAGTATGTAGATAAATACAATGTAGAACCAGTAAGTAGAATTAAAACGAGACGATGAATTAATGGCATGTTGGAAACTGAAATATCCTAAAATAGGCTATCAATCAACTATCTCTAATGATGTATATGGGATGTTAAGCTTTGACAGGTTTCTGGCCCTCAGTCCAATTATATTGAAGGTGAATGGAGGAAGATTCTATACATCTCTATGTTAGCTATGCTATTTCAGATTTTGTGGATATAACTGGTTATTATATTCTCAAGGGATATATGCTTTGATTGGAAATATCTGAATCTATATCACAAATATGAGGTGAGGCTTCAGAGAATTCCATCACATTGACTTACTTAGCCTACTGGAATAAAGTGAAGTACAAGCTAATACTATTAATAATAGATGGACTTACTTTGCTTACAACTCAAACGAGTAGAATGTGATTCTTAGAGTCATATATTTCTTTACTGAAAATCATGATATAAAAAATCATGTGTTAGTGTTAGACTATCCGCTACAAGAGTTAGGGTGGACCTCCTTGGTGTTTTAAATTCACTACAATCTTATGCATGTATTTAAAGTGAACTCACAAAGACAGATATGGAAGCGCACAGGATTTAATCACTATAAAACAACATGCAGTTTGGATGTGGTAGGCATATTTCATACTATTATGATGAAGAACCATTTGAGACTCCATAAGACAACTTTACGAAGTCAATCTTAAGTCAGAATGACAAAAACTTTCTTCCTGTTTTTGAAGGTTTCTATATTTTTTATGGACCAAAAAAGATTTAATCCAAAGCAAAATATTAATTTAGGAAAGTGGACAGACTGTCTAACACTCCAGCATTAGGATGTGACAAATTATTCTCTATAATAGGAGTCCTCATTACATTATGTTCTTTTCTTTTTTTTTTTTTTTTGAGATGGAGTCTTGCTCTGTCGCCAAGGCTAGAGGGCAGTGGCATGATCTCGGCTCACTGCAACCTCCGCCTCCTGGGTTCACGCCATTCTCCTACCTCAGCCTTTCGAGTAGCTGGGACTACAGGTGCCCACCACTGCGCCCGGCTAATTTTTTTGTATTTTTAGTAGAGGCGGGGTTTCACCATGTTAGCCAGGATGGTCTTGATCTCCTGACCTCGTGATATGCCTGCCTTGGCCTCCCAAAGTGCTGGGATTACAGGAGTGAGCCACAGCGCCCGGCCTCTCTCTTTTTTTTTTTTTCCTTCTTCAGACCAGAACATTCTGTTCTTAACCCTTCAGAGGTTCCTTATTATCTTCTGGATTCAAATTTCAAACTATTGCAGTTACTGGCTTTCCATTCTCACCTAGCATAGTCTCTTAAGTCTGGTTTTCATCTTTTGACAAAGTTGTCAGACATGTTTGATATGTTACTATAAAATTCCCACTAGGAATTTTAGCTTTTTGTCCAAGCTCTTCCTCATTGGCCTATTTGCCCTTGAAGCTCTTCTAGGTTAACTTCTGTAAGCTTCAACTGCCCATTTGTATAATTAATATTTCTTATTAATCCAACTAATGGATGCTGTCCTTTACTAATGAAGAGAATACAACCTGTTCCCAACCTTAAGGATAGCTTCTTTTCTTTCAAGTTTGTATGTATGCTTGTGTGTGGATATAATCCTTATATCCAAATAGTGTCCTGAAAGGGTATATGATTTGATTTGGTATATCTGAACCTATGTAATTATCACATGAAATACTATAGCCATGTGAGATAGTATATATATACATATCACTATACCGTGCTATAGCCTATCCAGGAAACCAGAAAGCTGCAGGTAGATAAATTAGTGTTCAGAGATCCCTGAACATTGACTCTATTTTCCATGTCCTTGGAGGAAGTGTGGCTGTGATGACACTGAATTTGGCTTAAGACCCAGGAGAACCTTATATCTATACTTATTTCCACAAAAAAGGGCATACAGGGCTAATGTAAATTCTTCCATAATAATGATATAAACTTGAGTTGTCCAGGTTTGATGAGACCCACATCTTGTATATACAGCGTCATCTACTGCCTCTGTTAGGGGCTCTGGGGGATAAAGGAAACTATATTAAGAAATGCAGCATCTGTTTCTCCCTGTGTGACCACCCTGCTTCCAAGAATTTTCTGTATCCTTGGCTGAAGTGCATTGTGTATATGTGTTTTTATGTACACTCTTCTACATCAATCTGTAAGTCACCTGAAATGCTGCAGATGTTTTAAAAGAATTTCACCATACTTGCTTACTTTAAACTTTGAAACAGGCAAATAGCTAAGGCCAATAACACTAGATAGAATTAAGTAATTAATAACATCAGCACAGTTTAAGATTGTGCATCTTAGGATGGGCAGGGATTGGTTAGTGGATACAAAATTACAGCTAGATAGAAGGAATGAGTTCTGGTGTTCTGCAGCACTGTAGGATGAATATGGCTAACTATAATTTATTATATACTGTCAAAAGTCTAGAAGAAAGGATTTTAAATGTTCACAACACAAATAACAAATGTTTGAGATAATGCATATCTGGTTTGATTGTTATACATTGTATACAGTATTAAAATATCACTTTGTATCCCATGAATATGTAAAATTATTATTTATTATTTTAAAAATAAAAGGGAAGGAAAAAGATTGTGCTTCTTGTCCCTTCCGGTTCATTTGTCTATTACTGTTCTTTCTATCTTTTTTTTTTTTTTTTGAGACAGGGTCTCACTCTGTTGCCCAGGCTGGAGTGCAGGGGCACCATCTCAGCTCACTGCAGCCTCGACCTCCTGGCCTCAAGCAATCTTCCAGCCTCAGCCTCCTAAGTAGCTAGGACCATAGGCACAAATCACCATGCCCAGCTACTTTTGTTTATTTTCTGTAGAGAAGAGGTCTTACTATGTTGCCCAGGCCAGCTTCTAACTCTTGGGTTCAAGTAATCCACCTGCCTTGGCCTCCCAACGTGTTGGGAATTACAAATGTGAGCACCACGCTTGGCCCTCACTCTTAAAAAAGAAACAAAGTCAAACACATACCCATTTTGGGAAGAATTTCTTTATCAGCTCCCTTGAAAAAACACACGTAGATCACCAATCCTCTTTGGACCTATGAGAAATCACCACAGTAAACTCAGATTACAACAATATCTATAAAGATACAGGGCTAAATGGGTACAGTTTCACAACTATTAATATTATAGACATAGAGGTTAAAAGCACAGAAAATGAACTTTCAAAAGATTTCTCATGTGAGAAAACAAAATATTTTTCAAGTTTCAATCATTGGTTGTTATTTCTTTAAAAAATTAAGTTTTAAGGCAGGGCACGGTAGCTCACGCCTGTAATCCCAGCACTTTGGGAGGCCAAAGTGGGCGGATCACGAGGTCAGGAGATCAAGACCATCCTGGCTAACACGGTGAAACCTCGTCTCTACTAAAAATACAAAAAATTTGCCGGGCGTGGTGGCGGGCACCTGTAGTCCCAGCTACTCCGGAGGCTGAGGCAAGAGAATGGCATGAACCCAGGAGGCGGAGCTTGCAGTGAGCCGAGATCGCGCCACTGCACTCCAGCCTGGGCGAGAGAGAGAGATTCCATCTCGAAAAAAAAAAAAGAATTAAGTTTAAAATATAGCCAAGAGCAGTGAAGACAAGTTATACCTTCAAACATTTATTTCTAATCAAAATCATTAAAACAATCAAGCAGCCTTTTCCCAAGTAAGGGTGACAGACTTAGAAACATTTCATTTGCTGGGCCCCATTTATTCAATGCCAAGTGAATTTACATTATACTAGATACAGCTGATGGATAAATAACATGTGACTGATATCTTTTGACATCATCTCTCTTTATTTCCCCTAATCCATTTACTTACAGATAATGAAAATAATGGTCTGATTCTATTTCTATAAACTCCAGGAAACTGTCCAATTATTACTATTTTTTGTTAATGCTTTAAATAAACATGATAGGGACCTGAAAATCGCATTTGTGATAATAAGTTCTACATTAAAAGGTTGATTGTTATCAGGAATATAGGCTTATTTATTTTACATAATGACTTGGATATTTCTTAGATCTTGTAGGACAGAGACTATACAGAAAAGAGACATGTGAATAGTGACTTTGATTCTGGTTCTGAGTGAATCATTAGATTGTTTGATTCTGTAAATTAACCTTGACTCCAAGAGCTATTAGGAAGATTAAATGAGTTAATATTTATAAAGTACTTAAAAACAGTGCCTGGTTCACAGTAAGTGCTATATTAGTGTTTATTAAATGAGTATGTAAAAATAAATTTAAGGGCAGAGGCACAATTTATTTCACATTTTAACTTCCAAAGCACTTTACAGGCTGTTTTGCATATGATAGGGATTCAATTTATCTGTTGATTGCATTAACATTCAACTATATGTTCCAGGCTCTATGTGTTATCCAAAGAATTTTCTAGATACATGTAAATGCAGCTCTGCACTCACACTTGATTTACCTGGAAAAGAATTGAGTCTTAAAAAGTGCAATTGTGCTACTGAAACAATAGGCAAGGGCCTCCAATGCATACCCTTAAGAAGCTGGCAAGTTATTCTAGCTATTTGCACTATTGTCACAGGCCTCTCCACTACTATTGTTTTCGTCATGAATCAAAATCTTAAGGATATTTATATTTGGACACATGCAATGTCAGAATTAAATACCTAATTATTTGCACAATGATAACTGTTCTTTCCACTAACATTATCTCCTCATTAAGGTCTTTGCCTTTCATTTATTCCATAATAGATCTTAAGTTGTGACTTCTCTTCAAGTCAAAATCACTTTCCTTATAACTTCTTTGGTATAAAACATTTCAAATATATAGAAAAATACAGATAATTCTCACTATAGCTTTAAAAAGTTCACTTACCAGGAACAAAAACATTAGTCTGTGACAGCAAAGTTCTAAATGAATGAAACTAAGAACAAGCAAAGAAAGTAACCTTCAAATCTTGACAATTAAAATGCTGTTTCTAAAAAAACCAGAACTTTTAATAATAGAACAGTAAAGAACACATAAGAAGAATTTACATTTTCTCACCATCTAAATTACTTGTCAGCTCTTTAATTTAGTTATGTGTGTAGGAGCGAACGGGAAAGCCTTTAAAACAGTTTTTAAGTTTATAAACACCGATAGTTTGGATGCCAGCAATAAAATATATGTGATTTTGCATAAGAAGATGTAGCCTGAAAAACATAAAAAAGATAAATAAGCATGGAGGGAAACTAAATGACTGATAGTTTGTTATTTATAGTGTCTGGAGGCAACTATAAAAATGGATAATTCAGCCGGGCGCGGTGGCTCACACCTGTAATCCCAGCACTTTGGGAGGCCTAGGCGGGCGGATCACGAGGTCAGGAGTTTGAGACCATCTTGGCTAGCATGGTGAAACCCCGTCTGTACTGAAAATACAAAAAATTAGCCGGGCGTGGTGGCGGGCACCTGTGGTCCCAGGTGCTCAGGAGGCTGAGGCAGGAGAATGGCATGAACCCGGGAGGTGGAGCTTGCAGTGAGCTG
This sequence comes from Chlorocebus sabaeus, assembly GCF_047675955.1. NCBI lineage: Eukaryota > Metazoa > Chordata > Mammalia > Primates > Cercopithecidae > Chlorocebus > Chlorocebus sabaeus. The sequence goes on from NC_132927.1 coordinate 7,686,235, forward strand.
AGATTGCGCCACGGCACTCCAGCCTGGGCGACAGAGCAAGACTCCGTCTCAAAAAAAAAAAAAAAAAAAAAAAAAAAAGGATAATTATTTTATTTATTATTTATTTTTGAAAGGAGGTCTCACTCTGTGGCTCAGGTTGGAGTGCAGTGGCAGGATCTCCCCTCACTGCAACCTCCGCCTCCCGGGTTCAAGAGATTCTCCTGCCTCAGCCTCCTGAGTAGCTGGGATTACAGGTGCCCGCCACCAAGCCTGGCTAATTTTTGTATTTTCAGTAGAGATGAGATTTCACCATGTTGGCCAGGCTGGTCTCAAACTCCTGACCTCAAGTGATCCGGGAGCCTCGGCCTCCCAAAGGTGCTGGGATTACTGCGCCCAGCCAGTTAATTCCTTAGATAGGATGGCAAAATATAATAATAAAATTTCAAATAAGGATATCAAGACCTCACAAAAAATCATGACAAAAAGAAGAAATAAGAAAAGTGAATTTCTGGGAGAGAGATAAGAATACAGAGATTTCTATGCTTATATTTCCAAATTAGCACAGGGCAACAGATTCTGATTTTAGAATAATCACCCACATATCAAATAGTTCACTGGTACTATCTAAAATAATAAGTAGGCCGGGCGCGGTGGCTCAGGCCTGTAATCCCAGCACTTTGGGAGGCTGAGGCACATGGATCACCTGAGGTCAGTTCTAGACAAGCCTGGCCAAAATGGCGAAACCCCGTCTCTACTAAAAATACAAAAATCAGCCGGGCGTGGTACCTTGTTCCTGTTGTCCCAGCTACTCGGGAGGCTGAGGAAGGAAAATTGCTTGAACCTGGGAGGCGCAGGTTGCAGTGAGCCGAGATCGTGCCACTGCACTCCAGCCTGGGCGACAGATCAAGACTTCATCTCAAAAAAAAAAAAAAAAATTAAAAAAAATATAAAATAACTAACATTGTTTTAATTAATGCTAGATCTGGGACCGAATTCAGCAGAAATGATGAGCGAATGAGATTTTGCTACACTGAAGTTTCTGAGTGTCTACAAAAGTCTTAATTACTAATTTTTTCCTTACATTTCAACGTACTTCAAAATTACGTCAGAGGCCTTAAAGAAAATTTTGTTTTTGTATGCAGTGGGGGCAGGCTGTCTTAAAAAGGAAAAGTATGTATGAAAGTAGAAGGAACTCATAGTGACATAAATGTTTTAAGTTCTTTGGAGAAATGTGTTTGATAACAATGCAACATTGTTATAAAAGTAGTGGTCTTTGTTTTCTCAGTTGGAAATAGGTCAAAATTTTTAAAAGGCTTCTTGAAAAACAATTGTTTCTTGGGAAATCTCATGTCTTTGCTAAGACCAAGTCAACATAAGGGGGAATTCAACGCGATCTGAGGCGTAAGTTAAAGCAGATCATGAACTCTTGCAGCAAACCTGACCTACAAGCTTGCCCTCGACCAGCATAGGCCACGAGCTACAAGGGGTATGAGACAGTAAGGCCCGAAGTCCACCGAACTCAGTTTCAAATCCCCGTGGTCCCCGCAAAAAGGGAGACGCGCTCTTCCTCCCGGGGGCTACAACTGGCGCTGGGGAACGGTGATGCAGGACCGAAAAGACAGGCGCAGCCAGGCAGGCCACTGCGGCCAGCGTCAAGCTGACCGGGTATCCCCGCGGCCGGACCGCCGGTCTCAGAGAGTCACAGAGCAGACGGGTCACCGAGATAACGCGGAAAAAACCGCCCCGCATGCCGGAGGATAACGAGAGCTGCCGGGCTGACGTTACCTCCACCCACTGGGCCGCGGCGTCCCCTTCGGCTGGGCGAATTTGCAGCCGGGCGTGCAGGCACTGCTGCAGGAGCGCCCGGGCCTGAAACATCCGGCTACTCTCAGCCATGTTAGGCCCGCGGCCGGACGCTTACTGGGCCGCGTGTCGCATGCCCCTTCCTGGACGCGCAGGCGGCGCAGACGGGGCGGGGCACGACGAAGGGGCTGCCCCGATCGCCCAGTGGCCCCGCCCTTCTATGGGCGGGGGCTCGGCCCGACTCTCTGATGTCCCGGATGTGCGATCTTGGAGGGCGGCGTAGCGCTAAGCTTCTCCGCAGCTCCTGCCCAACTCTGCAGAAGGCGCTCAGTGTATACTTTTATTAAACGACTGAAAAGACTCGTTAGATCTCTTTCCTACAAACCTTTTAAGAAACATTTTTCACCTCAGAAAGCTTAGGTTCCAACTGTTGAAAAATTTTAAATCTGCTTGATTTAAATTCATGTTATGCCCATATGAAAGTGAGTAAATAATTGAATCAAAGAGCAAGCGGAGATGGAACTAAAAGCTATATATACATCCTTCAAAATTTTCCTTATTCCAATCAATAAAACAATGCTGCCTCCTCTGTCGGGAATGCCATAAATCATTCTGATTCCACAGTTGTGAAAAGGTATTGGTATGCTATATGAATACACATTCTTTAGGAGATATCCTTGTTAAAAATGTTCTTATCCAAGAAAGTGTGATTGTTAATAACTTAGCCTGCTACTAATACAAAAATAAAACAGTTTATTCTGATGATATGATGTAAATTCTGTGATGCATTTTCTGGAAGTACATATGAGAATGTAAATAAAACTAAACAAGGGCTTGATTTTCTTTCCCATGTAACGTATTCCTTAAACATGCATCAGATTAGCATTTATTTTTCTATGGGCTTGGATGGTTTAGATGAGGAATAATAGTGTTACCCTGATTGCATTACCCAGGTCATTGATTTGGGCTCAGTTGACACAATGTGCCTATACATTCGGATCTGTTGTTTAAAAAGATGACATCACTGACAGTGTTGCTATCCATACAAAGTAGTGTGACTGAAGAAAATAATCCATGTATAATCAACAGTCCTTTGTACACAAAATCGAAGCTGCTTGTTTGCTGGTTATCTTGCAGCCAGGTTTACGCTTTTAGTAAAAACAGAAAGCAAAATCTCACATGATCTCTGATTGCTGCATTGAAAGGATTCCAACATTTGTTGACATTTGTCTGCAAAGCACAGACAAGTTGAATTGCTTCACGTTTGCACCTTTATGTCATTATAACTACTGAGTCTCTTTTCTCTCCGTCTCTCAGATTCAGATTTTACAGGCCTGAAAGAAACTTTGACATACAGACCATTAGCTACATCCCAGAATAAGAGAAGACTTTGGTGTCCGTTTGTATGTGGTTGCAGGAAATAGGGAGGTCTATTGAAAATAGGGTATATGGTTCACAGAGATCTTTCTACAGTGAGGGTGTGTTTAACAAATTGGGAAACCCTTCCTGTGAGTAGAATAAATGGAGTATGGATGGTAATGATTAGCTTCTAAAAAATCACTAATTACTTTAAACCTTCCTATTGAGTGAGGATCTCATGGACATTGCTGTAGGTACAGTAATAGGCTGTGACTCATTTATTTTTTACTTCTATTTGCAGAAGGTAATAGAGAGTAGCCACCAAAGACAGCATTTTCTTTCTGTATTTTATTTTTTGAACACTTAGTTTCATTCTACAAATAATTTAAGAAGGAAGGACATGCATGCAATAAACTAGTAAAATGTGAATTAAAGCGTTAGGAATAAAGAAACTAGAATTATGTCAGTAAGCCACAATGGGGGAAATTGAAAACAGGTAAGGCAGTGGTTCTCGCCTGGGGTGCTGAGATGATATAGTATGCAGCAAAGTTTTCACAAATATATAACTTCAATTTTTGTTATAAAACAATTATGTTCATTGTATGTACATGTGAGGTGCTGTAGTTCGTACAATTTGTTTCAAGTTGGAACTAAAGGCAAAGCATAGCATTAAGTTGGCTTTACAAGAAGATGGTGGTTCACTGGAATGTAAGAGAGCTTTGCCTTGTGATTGTATGAGAAATCATTGAGCAGAGATAATTCTCAAACACCTACAATACTGAAAGTGTACCATATGGATAGGGGATTAATTGTGGATGAGTTCTAGGTCCTCTGAGATGGTACAATAACTAATTTAGTGTTATTTTAACTTCTTTAATTCATTCAAGTTGGCTGCCCCAAATTCTGGCATGCAAAGTATTTCACAAACATGAAAAGTTTGAAAATAATTTCTAAAAGATTCCTTAGAGTTGATGCTAAGCTTCCTGATTGTAAATAGGAGAGGATAGGGAAGGGCAGTATAATCTATTTCATAGTTCTAGGGATAAGCAGAGCTTTTCCTCAGATTTAGCTCTAAGTTGAGTCTCTTACCTGAGACTTTATATAGGATATGTTAATAAATACAAGTGCAGGTGGGGTGCAGTGGCTGATGCCTGTAATCCCAGCACTTTGGGAGGCTGAGGCAGGCGGATCACGAGGTCAGGAAATTGAGACCATCCTGGCTAACATGGTGAAACTGTTTTTAGTCTCTACTAAAAAATACAAAAACATTAGCCAGGTGTGGTGGCGGGTGCCTGTAGTCCTAGCCACTCAGGAGGCTGAGGCAGGAGAATGGTGTGAACCCAGGAGGTGGAGCTTGCAGTGAGCCGAGATCACGCCACTACACTCCAGCCTAGACGACAGAGTGAAACTCCGTCTAAAAAACTAAAAAATAAAAAATACAAGTGCAACTGGAAGAGGTAGGTATTTTATCTTAGGGAAGACTGGATCTAGCCTTCTAGTTTAAAGCCCAGATTTTTTTTTTTTTTTTTTCATTGCTTAGAGAGATAACCAGGTTCTGAGAAATTGGTTAACATTAACTAAAATGCACATTAGATTGGGGTAGAACCAGAATACTGATTTAGTCATTTATAATAAGAAATATTGCCATGACATGGAGTGGAAATTCTCACACAGGGCATGGTCAGCATGTTCCCCCTGTGGTTAAGCACAGGAAGCTAGATCATATTCAGAAATCTCTTTATTAATTAACTATGAGAAATACTCAAAATCGGTATGACCAGCATATTATTTTTATGTAGAAAGAGTAACACAGAAATCAGGATGTTGCTTGGCAAATGAGAACTCAGAACAAAGAGGGTGAGAAAAGTTTTTTGTGAAAGACACCTAACTATGACCCCAAGTACTAAGCACAGGAGATAGTGAGAAATATGCTAAACTATGTCCCTACAGCAAATGTAGTATCAGATTTTCTAGGGCAATTTCTTTAATTGTTCCTTGATAAAATCAGAATCCCTTGATATAACCCCAAAATAAAAGCAAGTCTTCAGATGTAATATGGTCTAAATATGCTAATGTGGCAGTCCTACTCTACTAGAGATTAATGCATGAACTTTGTGTACTTCACTTAATCCTAATCCATTTTCTCAACTGGGTTTTTGAGAAGTGTTGAACAATAGGATCATTCAAGGTTTAGTCCATGGCAAGGGCTTGTGGAGTAGGGTATTTTATATTATTGACCAAGACATTGTGATTTAGAGATCAAAAGAGCAAACGGGGAGGTTACACTGTATGTTGAAAAGGGAAAGGCCAAATTAGGATGTGCATTTGGATGAATAGCTATGCTGGTTATATATGAAGGATTTAAGGATTTCTGAAAAAGCAGTTTTGTCTACTAAAACATATAAATGGAAAAATTAGGTTCCTAAAGTTCTATGCAGTGACAGATATAATTTTGGCTTGGAAAAAATGTCAAAGCTGTTGTCTTGACAGAAAACAGATGGCACACTTTCAAAAGGTGAAGAGAGGCTGAGCATGGTGGTGGCTTATGCCTGTAATCCCAGCACTTTGGGAGGCTGAGGCTGGAGAATCACTTCAGCCCAAGAGTTTGACACTAGCCTGGGCAAGATGGTGGGACCCCCGTCTCTATTGAAAAAAGAAAGAAAGTCGGGAACGGTGGCTCACACCTGTAATCCCAGCACTTTGGGAGGCCGAGGCTGGTGGATCACTTGAGCTCAGCAGTTCGAGACCAGCCTGGCCAACATGGTGAAACCCCATCTCTACTAAAATACAAAAAGTAGCCGGATGTGGTGGCTTGTGCCTATAATCCCAGCTACTGGGGAAGCTGAGGTGGGAGAATTGCCTGAACCCAGGAGGCGAGGGTTGCAGTGAGCTGAGATTGAACCACTGCACTTCAGCCTGGGTGACACAGCAAGACTCCATCTAAAAAAGAAAAGAAAAGAGAGAGAAAGAGGAAGGAAGGAAGGAAGGAAGGAAGGAAGGAAGGAAGGAAGGAAGGGGAAGGGGAAAGAGAGAGAAAGGAAGGAAGGAGAGAAAGAAAGAAAGAAAAAAAGCAAGGAAGCAAGAAAAAGTGGTGAGAATAAGAGAGTTGAATGATGGTTGAATGAAGGGATCATTAACCCGGTATGTGAAAGGTTAAGGAAAACCATCAGGGGATAGTGAAGGACCCAGGGCTAGCAACAACAGGAAGCAGTTACCATTCTGAAGGGGTAAGAGGAAGGAATACTTTTCTTCAAGAACCAGCAAGAACCGTGAGTCACACTTGACAGGACCTGTGACCTTCCATAGAGAAATGCAGCCTCTGCCAAACTGCAGCCTGTTTTCCCTTTCCTCCTACCTTCAATTGTCTGCCATGTCTCTCATTGGCTACACCCAGCTGGAAGTTAGAGTAAGCGTTGATTCAGTACAGAAAGAACAGCCTCCTGGGACACAGAATAGGATACAGAAGGATGGAGAGTGGATCTGAAAGGATACACTGAGAAGATCCAGGGCAGCAACTACTTCCAGCTTCTATGGACAGAGAGAAATATCAATACTTACCTTCTACAGGATAATTTAGTGGCAACATATACCCCTTATCTGTATACCCAGTTTTCTAATTATAAGGGGTTATTTTATGAAACAATTACATTTTGGGTGATAGTGGTAAAGAATAATTACCTTATTTTGTTTTGTTTTGTTTTTCAGAAAAAGTCCCAAATGAATAGGCATTTTATTACATAATGAAAATATCACAAATAAGGCCAGGTGTGGTGGCTCACCCCTGCAATCCCAGCACATTGGAAGGCTGAGGAAGGAGGACTGCTTGAGTCCAGGAGTTTGAGACAAGCCTGGGCAACATAGCAAAACCCTGTCTCTACAAAAAATACCAAAAAATTAGCCAGGCATGTTGGTGCACGCCTGTGGTCCTAGCTACTTGGGAGGCTGAGGTGGAAGGATTGCTTGAGCCCAGGAGGTTGAGGCTGCAGTGAGCTGTGATTGTTCCACTGCACTCCAGCCTGTGTGACAGGGCAAGACTGTCTAAAAAAAAAAAAAAAAAAAAAAAATCACAAATAGGTTTTAGGATTCATCTGGCATCTTGTTTCAGAAGCTGGACAACTCTTAGATCTTATTCATCAGCCTGCTGAACTGTTCCTTTTTCGGAGACATAGATGCCATCCAAAAAATTTCTGATGTCTTTGATTTTAACTGTTGTGTCTTGCTGAATCAAAGCAACTGAATTTGAAATAAGCTCAATGTCATTTCCTTCAAGGATTAATTCATCTTTCTGGGCTTGAGATACTGAAAAAACATTTATCCTCATTCGAACCCTGTGGATGTATTTTTTACCCAAGAAATTGTGGGTTTCAACAAGAGACCTGTTCTCCCAGAATACGATGTTGATGAGGAAGTGAGCTTACAGAGACTTCATCTTGTAATGGAAGCCCACAGTAGCACCCTTGATCATGTTCTGTACATGACTACAAATAGTGTGCATGGCAGCCAGTTCCTTTCTCTTTCCCCACCAGTTGTCAACTTGGAGCCTCTTCCTTTTCTTTCCAAGGAGACTGAGTTATACATTGGTGTGATTGAAGTCCCTCTGCAGGGTTCTTCTGGGGCCCTTCAGAGTAACTGTGTTTCTTCAGAGTGATATCAACATTTTCTGGAATGTTGACAGTCTGATTGCTGAGAATGGTCTTCATTCTGACAGTACATGCCGCAGAGAGAGAATGTCTCGTCATCACATTCTTGTAGCCCATAAGGGAACTGTGTATTCAAGAACAATTATTTTAGCTTAAGAATATGGGACAATTATCTATTGAGGTGAACAGATAATGCTAATGAAACTACATTTGTAAAAGTGAGGCCAGGCATGGTGGCTCACACCTGTAATCCCAGCACTTTGGGAGGCTTAGGTGGGTGGATCACTTGAGGCTAGAAGTTCGAGACCAGCTGGCCAACATGGTGAAACCCCGTCTCTACTAAAAATACAAAAGTTAGCTGTGTGTGATAGCATGTGCCTGTAATCCCAGCTACTCAGGAGGCTGAAGTAGGAGAATTGCTTGAACCTGGGGGGCGGAGGCTGTCATGAGCTGAAATTGCACCACTGCACTCCAGCCTGGGTGACAAAGCAAGACTCAGTCTCAAAAAAAAAAGAAAAAAAAAAAAGTGAAATTAAGCTTCTGTCTGTTGTTACATCACACAAAAATCTTAGAGAATATTTAGGATAATCTGATTGGGCCTGTGCAAATTTCACTTTAGGGATGTCCAATACAATCACCGAAAGACAGTCAGTCTTCCACTAGGGCATCTGAAACTGAGGTGTGAAAGGCCCATGTGAATTCTGACTTCAAGACACTTGCCACATGCATTAAGACTCTGAGGGAAGGCCAAGCGAGGTGGCTCGTGCTTGTAATCCCAGCACTTTGGGAGGCCAAGGCAGGTGAACCATGTGAACCCAGGAATTCAAGACCAGCCTCGGCAACATGGTGAAACCCCATCTCTACAAAAAATGCAAAAATTAACCAGGGATAGTGGCTCACACCTGTAATCCCAGCACTTTGGGAGGCCAAGGTGGGCAGATCACTTGAGCTCAGAAGTTTGAGACCAGCCTGGGCCACACAGCAAAACCCTGTCTCTACTAAAAATACAACAATTTGCTGGATGTGGTGGCAAATGCCTGTAGTCCCAGCTACTCAGGAGGCTGAGATGAGAGAATCTCTTGAGCCTGGGAGGCAAAGGGTGCAGGGAGCTGAAATGACATCACTGCACTCCAGCCTGGGCGACCAAGGGAGATCTTGTCTTAAAATATATATATAAAAATACATATTTATATACATTATTATTTGTGTGTGTCTCTGTGTGTGTGTATGTGTGTGTGTGTGTATGGTTGTGGTTTGAAGCATTTGCCCTTGTACTTTTGATTTCAGGCTCTTATATGAATCTGTTTCCTCTTCCCTCAGAGTCTTTTTTTTTGAGACAGGTTCTCGCTCTGTGACCCAGGCTGGAGTGCAGTGGTGCAATCTCGGCTCACTGCAACTTCTGTCTCCCAAGCTCAAGAGATTCTCCCAACTGAGCCTCTTGAGTAGCTGGGACTACAGGCATATGCTACCATGCCCGGTGAATTTTTGTATTTTTTGTAGAGATAAGATTTCACCATGTTGTCCAGGCTGGTCTCGAACTCCTGAGCTCAAGTGATCTGGCTGGCTCGGCCTCCCAAAGTGCTGGGATTACAGGCGTGAGCCACTGCGGCTGGCCTACAATCTTATATTTTGTCATAGAGCTGTTTCTTACCATAGGCAGAGACTGAGTCCAGGAGTATCAGTCCTGTTGAAGTCCCTCCACATGAAAATATAAGACCTGGAAAAATAATAGTTTCCACCTAATAGCTGACTCTATATTTAAGATGAATAGTTTGTATAACCAGGAAGGAGATGGATTTTAGGTTGAAACTTAATATTGACTATTATTTTATTCAATTTGCTTTTTTAATTCTTATTTTATTACTGCACCATTTGTTATTGTGTTGCCTAGGTAACATAAACAAGTGCTTTTAACTCTAAGGCAATGAGGTTTATCTTTGGCAGTCTGTAGGGTTTCCCAGGGGAGGCTGATAAATTATCTTGATCTTTGGGTTATTTTTCAGTTTACAGTGTTGTAATAACTTAGCAATGCATTCCATGACCTTTTGAATATTTGTGTATGTCTGTTAGCCCTTTTGCCAAGTCAGGCCAGTCTGTTTTTTTTTTGTTTTTTTTTTTTTTTTTTGAGATGGAGTCTTGCTCTGTCGCCTAGGCTGGAGTGCAGTGGCGCGATCTCTGATCACTGCAAGCGCCACCTCCGGGGTTCACGCCATTCTCCTGCCTCAGCCTCCCGAGTAGCTGGGACTATGGGCACCCACCACAACGCCCGGCTAATTTTTTTGTATTTTTAGTAGAGACGGAGTTTCACCATGTTAGCCAGGATGGTCTCCATCTCCTGACCTCGTGATCCGCCCGCCTCGGCCTCCCAAAGTGCTGGGATTACAGGCGTGAGCCACCGTGCCCAGCAGGCCAGTCTGTTTTAAGGACTTTCTGTAATTTGGGCCCCATATCCTTTTTAGAAAGAAATTGTGAAAGATTTTGAATTGGGCAAAAGAGATTTGTGGATATTATTATAATGGAATGCTGGAGCCTCTGGGAATTACCTGGTCCTATAGGGCTATCTTATATGGCTTACTTATCTTTGACCAGGCTGTCTTACAACTCTACAGAGATACGAGTAAACTTCTATCTTCAAATCATTCCTATCTATAAAAATGTAAAATTGTCTTTAGTGGAATGAAACTGATTATTACTCTGTGGATATTGCCTAGTTTTGCCAGTTTTGCAACCATTTGAAGTTCATTTCAGCCTTCATTCTTTACCTGATTATAAATGTGTAATTCTCTCTCTTTTTTTTTTTTTGAGGCAGAGTCTCGCTCTGTCACCCAGTCCAGAGTGCAGTGGCACCATCTTGGCTCGCTGCAACTTCCACCTCTGGGTTTTGGTGATTCTAGTGCCTCAGCCTCCCAAGTAGCTGGGATTACAGGTGTGCACCACCATGCCCAGCTATTTTTTTTTTTTTTTCATAGAGATGGGGATTTGCCATATTGGCCAGCCTGGTGTTGAACTCCTGGTTTCAAGTGATCCGCCTGCCTTGGCCTCCCGAAGGGCTGGGATTATAGGCATAAGTCCCTGTGCCCTGCCCTCTCTCGCATCTCTTTTTTTAAGCTTTTTACTTTTGAATAGGGTTAGGTTTTGTGGGGAAAAGAAAGAGAGATCAGCTTGTTACTGTGTCTATATAGAAAGAAGTAGACATAAGAGACTTCATTTTGTTCTGTATTTGAGATGCTGTAAATCTGTGACCCTACCCCCAACCTTGTCCTTGCAAGAGACATGTGCTGCGGTGACTCAAGGTTTAATGGATTTTGGGCTGTGCAGGATGTGTCTTTGTTAAACAAATGTCTGAAGGCAGCTTGCTGGTTAAAAGTCATCAGCATTCTCTTAATTTCAACTACCCAGAGACACATACATGGCCAAAGGTCACAGGGACCTCTGCCTAGGAAAGCTAGGTGTTGTCTAAGGTTTCTCCCCATGTGATAGACTGAAACAATGCTACTAAAAGGTTTATGGAGATGTTTGCATATGCATCTCAAGGCACAACATTTTCCTTTAAACTTATTCATGTCACAGAGGTTTTTGTTCATATGTCTTACTGCCGATTTCCTCTTTTTCTTTTATCCTATTGTCCTGCCACTCCCCTGTCTTTAAGATGGTAAAGATAATTATCAATAAATACTAAGGGAACTCAGAGACCGGTGCCGGCGTGGGTCCTCTGTAAGCTGAGCGCCGGTCCCCTGGGCCCCCGCTTTTCTTTCTCTATACTTTGTCTCTGTGTCTTATTTCTTTTCTCAAGTCTCTCGTTCCACCTTACGAGAAACACCCACAGGTGTGGAGGGGCAGGCCACCCCTTCAGGTTTAGATTTACAGAAAAGTTGAAAGATAATAGAGTTCTCGTATACCCCTTGCCTAGTTTCCCGTAATGTTAACACCTGAAATTACTATGGTACATTTGTCACAACCAAGGAACAAGTATTCCATACTTTAATTAATTCCATGCTTTATTCAGATTTCACTGGTTTTTCCCTAAAGTCGTTTATTTGGATCCCATCCAGGATGCCACGTTGTTAGTGGTGGCAAATCCATACAAGTCTGCAGCAACCTCAATTCTTACCTCCTCAGAAGAACGAATTGACCGAGGGGCATAAGGCAGAGTGAGAGACTGAGGCAAGTTTTAGGGCAGGAGTGAAAGTTTATTAAAAAGTTTTAGGGCAGGAATGAAAGGAAGTAACGTACCCTTGGAAGAGGGCGAAGCGGGCAACTCGAGAGAGTCAAGTGCACGGTTTGATCTTTGACTTAGGGTTTTATATGTTGGCATACTTACTGGGTCTTGTGTCCCTTCTCCCCTGATTCTTTCCTTGGGGTGTGCTGTACACATATGCAGTGGTCTGCCAGCTCTTGGAAGGGGCCCCATGCGCAGTGTGTTTACTGGAGTTGTACGCATGCTCACCTGAAGTGTTCTTCCCTTAGCAGTCAAATGTTCCTAGAAGGTCATGTACCAGTTAAACTCTGCCACTGTGCTCCCTTTTTTTTTTTTTTTTTTTTTTTTTTTTTGAGACAGAGTCTGGCTCTGTCACCCAGGCAGGAGTGCAGTGGCTCGATCTCGGCTCACTGCAAGCTCCGCCTCCCAGGTTCATGCCATTCTCCTGCCTCAGTCTCCCGAGTAGCTGGGACTACAGGCGCCTGCCACCATGCCTGGCTAATTCACTGTACCTCTTTAGTGTACATGCCTGAACCCAGTTGTCCAACTCCTGAGATCTCCTTTTCTTTTTGAGATTGAGTTTTGCTCTTGTCACCCAGGCTGGAGTATAATGGCGCGATCTCAGCTCACCGCAACCTCTGTCTCCTGGGTTCGAGTGATTCTCCCGCAGCCTCCTAAGTAGCTGGGACTACAGGCACGTACTCCTGCCACCACGCCTGGCTAATTTTTGTATCTTTAGTAAAGACAGAGTTTCACCATGTTGGCCAGGCTGGTTTCCAACTCCTGACCTCAGGTGATCCGCCGCTTTGGCCTCCCAAAGTGCTTGGATTACAGGATTGAGGCACTGCACCCAGACTTGAGATTTTATCAGGCAGTTGCTGATAACCAGTTTCAGGTTTTTTCTATCTATTGGGAGACTGCCTTTCCCTGGCACTGGCTGCAGCCAATTATTATTATTATTAATTTATTATTGTTACAGCATAACAACTGACCCATCACCTAATGGTGGACTGACATTCCTGGCTGTTCATTTCTGACTTGCTACCTACAGTAACAACATTACATTTAGTCATCATGTTTCTTTAGGCTATGACAGTTTCTCAGACTTTCCTTGTTTTTAATGACCTTGACAATTTTGAGGAGCACTGTTCAGGTATATTGTAAGATAACCCTCTATTGGAATTGGATTTTTTTCAATATACATACATTATATATATACATACATTATATATATATATATATAAAACCTCTATAATTACACAGAGATTATAGATCTTTGGTGGCAGATCACAGAGGTGAAGTGCCATTTTTAACACATTATATCAGGAGTACATGCTGTCAACTGTCTTACTGCTGATGATGTTACCTTGATCACCTGGCTAAGGTAGTGTTTGTGGGGTTTCTCCTCTATACATTTACACCTCCTCTCTCATACTTTACTCTTTGGAAGCAGATCAGTAAACACAGCTCCTACTCAAGGGATGAGAAGTTAAAATCCATCTCTTTATGTAGGGAGTATCTATATAGATTACTAAGAATTCTTAATCACAAAAGATTCAAGCCGGAGTGCAGTGGCACAATTTTAGCCCACTGCAACCTCTACTCCTGGGCTAAAGCGATCTTCCCACCTCAGCCTCCCTAGTAGCTAGGACTACGGGTGTGTGCTACTGCATCTGGCTAATATTTTAAAAATATTTTATAGAGATAAGGTTTGCTATGTTACCCAGGCTCATCTTGAACTCCTGGCCTCAAGCAATCCTCTCACCTCGGCCTCCCAAAGCACTAAGAGTACAGACGTGAGCCACTGTACCCAGTGTTTGAGTTCTCCTTTGAACTGGTTGTTCTATATTTCTGGTTCTCTCCTTATTGAGTTAAATATTAATGAAAAAAATTGATACATGTTGATTTTATATTTGTATGAGAGTTCTGATTTTAATCTCTTTTTAAATTTATTTTTTCATGTTTTTCTACCAATAAGTGTTATGGGAATAATTTTTTATATAGTTGTTTTTTTTTTTTTTCGTTACTTTTACTTTGTTAAGAAGTTTTTTTTTTATTTTTTATTTTTTATTATTATTATACTTTAAGTTCTAGGGTACATGTGCATAACGTGCAGGTTTGTTACATATGTATACTTGTGCCATGTGGCTGTGCTGCACCCATCAACTCGTCAGCACCCATCAACTCATCATTTACATCAGGTATAACTCCCAGTGCAATCCCTCCCCCTTCCCCCCTCCCCATGATAGGCCCCGGTGTGTGATGTTCCCCTTCCCGAGTCCAAGTGATCTCATTGTTCAGTTCCCACCTATGAGTGAGAACATGCGGTGTTTGGTTTTCTGTTCTTATGATAGTTTGCTAAGAATGATGGTTTCCAGCTGTATCCATGTCCCTACAAAGGACACAAACTCATCCTTTTTTATGGCTGCATAGTATTCCATGGTGTATATGTGCCACATTTTCTTAATCCAGTCTGTCACTGATGGACATTTGGGTTGATTCCAAGTCTTTGCTATTGTGAATAGTGCCGCAATAAACATACGTGTGCATGTGTCTTTATAGCAGCATGATTTATAATCCTTTGGGTATATACCCAGTAATGGGATGGCTGGGTCATATGGTACATCTAGTTCTAGATCCTTGAGGAATTGCCATACTGTTTTCCATAATGGTTGAACTAGTTTACAGTCCCACCAACAGTGTAAAAGTGTTCCTATTTCTCCACATCCTCTCCAGCACCTGTTGTTTTCTGACTTTTTGATGATCACCATTCTCACTGGTGTGAGATGGTATCTCATTGTGGTTTTGATTTGTATTTTTCTGATGACCAGTGATGATGAGCATTTTTTCATGTGTCTGTTGGCTGTATGAATGTCTTCTTTTGAGAAATGTCTGTTCATATCCTTTGCCCACTTTTTGATGGGGTTGTTTTTTTCTTGTAAATTTGTTTGAGTTCTTTGTAGGTTCTGGATATTAGCCCTTTGTCAGATGAGTAGATTGCAAAAATTTTCTCCCATTCTGTAGGTTGCCTGTTCACTCTGATGGTAGTTTCTTTTGCTGTGCAGAAGCTCTTTAGTTTAATGAGATCCCATTTGTCAATTTTGGCTTTTGCTGCCGTTGCTTTTGGTGTTTTAGACATGAAGTCTTTGCCTATGCCTATGTCCTGAATGGTACTACCTAGGTTTTCCTCTAGGGTTTTTATGGTATTAGGTCTAACATTTAAGTCTCTAATCCATCTTGAATTAATTTTCGTATAAGGAGTAAGGAAAGGATCCAGTTTCAGCTTTCTACTTATGGCTAGCCAATTTTCCCAGCAGCATTTATTAAATAGGGAATCCTTTCCCCATTTCTTGTTTCTCTCAGGTTTGTCAAAGATCAGATGGCTGTAGATGTGTGGTATTATTTCTGAGGACTCTAGACACATCTCACACGCAGAGACATACATAGGCTCAAAATAAAGGGATGGAGGAAGATTTACCAAGCAAATGGAGAACAAAAAAAAGCAGGGGTTGCAATACTAGTCTCTGATAAAACAGACTTTAAACCATCAAAGATCAAAAGAGACAAAGAAGGCCATTACATAATGGTAAAAGGATCAATTCAACAGGAAGAGCTAACTATCCTAAATATATATGCACCCAATACAGGAGCACCCAGATTCATAAAGCAAGTCCTTAGAGACTTACAAAGAGACTTAGACTCCCATACAATAATAATGGGAGACTTCAACACTCCACTGTCAACATTAGACAGATCAACGAGATAGAAAGTTAACAAGGATATCCAGGAATTGAACTCATCTCTGCAGCAAGCAGACCTAATAGACATCTATAGAACTCTCCACCCCAAATCAACAGAATATACATTCTTCTCAGCACCACATGGCACTTATTCCAAAATTGACCACATAATTGGAAGTAAAGCACTCCTCAGCAAATGTACAAGAACAGAAATTGTAACAAACTGTCTCTCAGACCACAGTGCAATCAAAGTAGAACTCAGGACTAAGAAACTCAATCAAAACCGCTCAACTACATGGAAACTGAACAACCTGCTCCTGAATGACTACTGGGTACATAACGAAATGAAGGCAGAAATAAAGATGTTCTTTGAAACCAATGAGAACAAAGATACAACATACCAGAATCTCTGGGACACATTTAAAGCAGTATGTAGAGGGAAATTTATAGCATTAAATGCCCACAAGAGAAAGCAGGAAAGATCTAAAATTGACACTCTAACATCACAATTAAAAGAACTAGAGAAGCAAGAGCAAACACATTCAAAAGCTAGCAGAAGGCAAGAAATAACTAAGATCAGAGCAGAACTGAAGGAGATAGAGACACAAAAAACCCTCCAAAAAATCAATATAGAGTTATTTGAAATCCATGGATAAATGCTATAAACAAATGCATTCCACTTTGGGAGGCTGAGGTGGGTGTATCTTTTGAGCCCAGAGGTTAGAGACCAGCCTGGGTACTTCAGCTTGGGTGACAGAGTGAGACCCTGTCTCGAAGCAAAAAACAAACACAAATACATCCTTTTGAAAAGAAAATAATAAATATTATTATAGTCAAATAAAAAATGTGAATTATTTTATCACATTGACTGTATCAGTCAGGATCTCATCAGCAAGCAAATAACACTCTAAACAGGATAACCTGCGAAAGGTTTATTTACAGAGACTATTGATGAAGGTGTGGGTGGAGCAGAACCACAGAGGTTAATGTAGTAACCAAGGACACAGTAGCAACTGAGATTTTACCATCCCCTGGGTCTAGAGGGAGAAGTGGGGCTTGAGGGAATCTGGAATCCAGAGGTAGAGATTTGCACAGATACTTGAGAAAAGGAGTCAACCCTCTGCCAAGAAATACAGCCAACTCCAACTCCAGGTGACCCTTCAGGAAGGAAGCTAGGGGAATGATATGGTTTGGCTCTGTGTCCCCACCCAAATTGTAATCTCCACATGTTGAGGGAGGGACCTAGTGGCAGATGATTGGATCATGGGCGCTGATTCCCCAGTGCTGTTCTCATGATAGTGAGTGAATTCTTATGAGATCTGATGGTTTTAAAAGTGGCAGTTTCCCCTGTGCACGCTGTCTCTCTGCTCCTGCCTTGTGAAGAAGGTGCTTGCTTCCCCTTCACCTTCCACCGTGATTTTAAGTTTCCAGCCATGCAGAACTGAGTCAATTAAACCTCTCTATAAATTACCCAATCTCAGGTAGTATCTTTATCGCAGTGTGAAAACGGACTAATACAGGGGATAAATATGTGGTGTGATGATATATATTGGTTTTCATCCGGGGCTCCTGGCTTATAACTCCCATAGCCCTTATTACAGTCCTTTGTTATGATGTTGGGTGTATTAGGCCTCAGGGGCAGGCCTCTGACCTTCTCCAGCCCTCCTTTCACCTGCCCCAAGGCAGGACTCTAACGTTCTCCAGTTTTCTGATTGTGGGCCTTAAGATGCTCCCATGAGAAGGTCCCATCCTAGACCCTGGGGGAAGGGATGCTGACATCATGAAGCTTCCCAAAAAACCCAAGAGGACAGGGTTCAGTGAACTTCTGGAGACCTGAACACATGAAGGTTCCTGGTGGGTGGTGTGCAGAGCATGGAAGCTCTGCACCCCTTCCTTCATACCTCACTCTTCACTTCTCTTCTGTATTGTTCGCAATAGCCTTTATAATAAACTGGTAAATGGAAGTGTTTCCCTGAGTTCTGTGAGCCACTCCAGCAAATTACCCATGAACCCAAAGAGAGGGTCATGGGAATCCCAACTTGAAGCTGGTCAGTCAGAAGTTCCAGAGGCTCAGACTTGTGACCAGTGTGTTGGGAGGGGCAGTCTTGGGGACTGAACTGTCAATCTGCAGGATCTGACACTATCTCTGGGTATTGAGCATTGGAACTGAATTAGAGGACACCCAGCTGGTATCTGCTGTTTGGTGTGTGGGTTGGTCACAGAAATCTGTGTTGATGACTGTTGTTGTGGTGTGAGAGTAGAGGTAAAACACGGTTAGAGTTTTGCCTTCACAAAATACTTGACCATATTTTCCATCTTCTTTCCAATTTCTGCCAGGGCTCCCCATTGGCAAAACCAAACCAGAAAGCATGGAGACCCATTGATATAATCCATAGAGGCCATCCTCCCAGAACAGAGAGCGGTGTAGAAAATGCTCTGGTGTGGATCTGGTGGACAAGCAAGACATATCTAATACATTGATTTAAAAGGCCTCAAAGTCTACAATGGGGACTCTTGTGTCATCTTTTTGTTGGAAGATGATAGCTAGGAATACGAAGAAAGAGATGACTACAGTTAATGTTTCTGATGGAAATCTTTAATTTCTCAAAGAGTTTAGAGAAGTAAAAAAAAAATTTTGAGACAGAGTTTTACCCTTTTGCCCAGGCTGGAGTGCAATGGCACAATCACAGTTCACTGCAGCCTCGACCTCCCAGGCTTAAGTGATTCTCCCACTTTAGCCTCACAAGTAGCTGGGACTATAGGTATGCACGTACATGCCCAGCTAATTTTTGTATTTTTTGTAGGAATGGGGTTTTGTCATGTTGCCCAGGCTGGTCGTGAACTCCTGGGTTCAAGCAATCTGCCTGCCTTGGCCTCCCAAAGTGCTGGGATTACAGGTGTGAGCCACTGCCCCCAGCCAAGAAGTAAAATTTGACTTAGTGAATCAAGGTCCTTGACTTCCCCATTCCCTTCTTTATTTCAGCCACTGAGAATATAGCAAGACATCAGAGGAGAATGACTGCTGGGATCCTATTTTTGGTGAGAATGCCGCTGACATGGCCCAATTTGGCATGGCAGGGGGGGATGGAGCCGCTCCCTTCAAGGGATTGTGCAGACTTGAATAAGAGACATATTAGTAGGGACCACTAAGAACCTAAGTCCTTAAGGCTGTTCTGCAATTCTCTGGACTGTGGAGGAAGGGATTTGGAATCAGATTTGATTTGATAAAGAAAAAATAATGAACTATTTTTATGAAAACTAAATAATTGAAAGTTGTCAAAGATGATGACAGAGAAGTCTATCATGGCTGACTCCATCTTGTTTCTAGCTTCACAGGCTGCTTGTCCTTGCTCATTCTTTGGTGTAGACAAAGCTGACCATGGTTTAATTTTGAAGTAAGGATGAAAATAATGTCTCCTTAAAATTAACCCCGTTCTTGCTCAGGAACCAAAACTGCCTTTGTAAAACCAATGGAAGACCAAGAGGTTAGGATTATGGGAGGGGCCCGAATTCTGCTAAAATGTAGGTATAGCTAAACAATAACCATCCATTGTTTCTAGTTTGCCCTTTTATAATCCCTTGCTGCTCAAGACTCATGTGGCCAGAGGTCGCAAGATTTTGTGACTTCCCCAATTGCTCCTGTAGATAAAATCATTATGGTAGAATCTAAGATTAGTCTTTTGAGATGTTTTTCAGACTTTTGCATTCTAGCAACTGACTGACTCCACTTGGACCTGGAACTCATGACTCAACTGGTCCCGTGGCTCCTACCCAGAAGTGGACTCAGTGCACGAGGACCATTTTCTACACGAATATGATTTCATCCCCAACCAATCAGCATCACCCATTCCCTAACCTCATGCCCACCAAATTATCCTAGCTTCTGAGTTCTTGGGGAGACTGATTTGGTAATAACTCCAGTCCTACCACTTGGCTAGCTCTGCATTAATAAAACTCTTTCTTTACTGTAATACTGAGTTCTCAGTGAATTGGTTTTGTCTGTGCATTGGGCAGGGAGAAGCTGTTGAGCAACTATATTATTGTCTTTGAGTCTTATAACTAAGTGAAGTTAATACTGACTGCACGATAAAATAAATGAATAATAGAGATTTTAATAATTAATTGTTCATATAGCCTATATCTTAAATTGCATTTACTTGAGATGAACAAGGGCGAGCCGTATTATTAAATGACAGCTCCCTGATTGTTTGTTCCTTTTGGCAGGTGAAGCAAAATAATATGCTTGAGGAACGACATCCCTCAAATCCCACAAATACAGAAAAAAATTCCAACTTTAGAATTAATTAATAACTGCATTTGTGTATTTATTCAATTTTAATAAATAGTCATTCATTATTCCACCCTGAGCTAGGTGTTGGAGATAGATGAGAAATAAGACACCATTCTTACAGTGAGTTTAGAGAAAAAACAAGGAAAATAAGGAATAACGTTAGAAAAAAACTCTTATTTCTCTCACCACCACTATATTTTTTCCCTCCCTTATGCATCTCAATCAAGGAAGGACAGGACTTAGAAGGAAGCCACCTCCTGGAAAGCCTGAACTAAACTAAACTGGGGTGACTGGCTGTGACTGGAGGGAAGGCTTGTGGCCCAAATAATTTGACATAAACCAGATTTTCAGGCTCATACCACCTCTAGGCAAATCTTTTCTTTCCTCCTCCTGCTCCTCCTCTTCCTCCTCCTCCTCCTCCTTCTTCTTCTTCTTCTTTTTTTTTTTTTTTTTTTGAAATAGAGTTGCTCTGTTGCCCAGGATGGAGTGCAATGGTGTGATCTTGGCTCACTGCAACATCCACCTCTCGGGCTCAAGTGATCCTCCCACTTCAGACCCACAAGTAGCTGGGACTACAGGCCTGCACCACCACACCTGGCTAATTTTTGTATTTTTTGTAGAGATGGAGTTTCACCTTGTTGCCCAGGCTGGTCTTGAACTCCAGGGCTCAAGCGATCCTCCTGCCTCAGCCTCCCAAAGTGCTAGGATTAGAGGCATGAGTCACTGTATTAGTCCATTTTCACACCACTATAAAGAATACCTGAGACTGGGTAATTTATAAAGAAAAGAGGTTTAAGTGACTCACAGTTCCTCATGGCTGGGGAGGCCTTAGGAAACTTATAATCGTGGCAGAAGACAAAGGGGAAGCAAGGCATGTCTTACATGGTGGCAGGAGAGGGCCAGGGCCGGGGAATGCCAAACATTTTAAAATTATCAGATCTTGTGAGAACTCATTCACTAGCATGAGAACAGCATGAGTGAACTGCCCCACAATCCAATCACCTCCTACCAGGTTCCTCTCTCTACATGTGGGGATTACAATTCAAGATGAGATTTGGGTGGTGTATTAGTTCATTTTCATGCTGCTAATAAAGACATACCCAAAACTGGGAACAAAAAGAGGTTTAATTGGACTTACATTTCTACACAGCTGGGAGGCCTCAGAATCACGGCGGGGGGTGAAAGGCACTTCTTACATGGTGGCGGCAAGAGTAAAATAAGGAAGAAGCAAAAGCAGAAACCCCTGATAAATCCATCAGATCTTGTGAGACTTATTCACTATCATGAGAAAAGCATGGGAAAGACCGGCCCTCATGATTCAATTACCTCCCCCTGGATCCCTCCCACAACACATGGGAATTCTGGAAGATAAAATTCAAGTTGAAATTTGGGTGGGGACACAGCCAAACTGTATCAGGTGGGGACGCAGAGCCAAACCATGTCAGCCACCATGTCCTACCAGCAAATCTTTCCTTAAATGCCAGCTGACTTGCTCTTCAGAATAGCTTTCTGTCTCTTTTCTCTTTCATAGCACTTCTTTATACATGTTATACTGCCTTTAGAGTCTCCAAAATTTGCCTTAGGTTTGACTTCCTACTCCAGTTGTTTCCTTCCTCTAGGCCATAATCAAGAGTCTAACATTCTAAATAATGTGCTTAGCTGTACTCTCCTATAGGTGAAGCTGATTGAAGTAATTTCCATTAACTTGTGAATGAAACTTACCATTCTTAAAATGTGTGTTTGCCCCTTAACACAAATTAATCTCTATTTGATAAGATGTGTGAAAGTTACTTTTTGTGGGAAGAAAGAGGATGAATTATTCTTTAACTCTCTGTTTAAAAGAGTTGCTACTCTCAGAGCCTCTGGAGTCTCATCTCCCAGTCACTCCCCAGTACAGTGCAATTTTGCTTTTCTTCCTAAATCTAATCACTCTGAAACATTTTTTAGGTTAAATTCACTGAACACATTTTAGTCATCTCTCTTAACCAATCTGTACACTCTACATCTTGAAATGTTATGTTTCCTGACAGGAGACTTAGTTTTCCTTCTCTCTTTTCTAGATGCTCCTTCTGAAGTTCCTGTCATGGGATCACCTCTGTGCTTGCCTCTAAACATCAATGTTCCATCCTCAGGCTTGAGTGCTCACTGTGCACACTCACTGGAGGCTATGACTCTACTCCCATGGCTTTAGTTACTGTTCATTCATTCATCTATTCAATACTTTTTTATTTTTTATTTTTGAGACCGAATCTCATTCTCTCGCCCAGGCTGGAGTGCAGTGGCACAATCTCGGCTCATTGCAACCTCCTCCTCCCAGGTTCAAGTGATTATCCTGCCTCAGCTTCCCAAGCAGCTGGAGTTACAGGGGCCTGCCACCATGCCTGGCTATTATTATTATTATTTTTTTTGTATTTTTAGTAGAGATGGGGTTTCACCATGTTGGCCAGGCTGATAGCCTATTTGAATGTCTCTCAGGCATGAGAAATAAAAATAGAATTCTAAGTCTCCAACCTGCACTGAACAGACCACCTCTTGGCAAAGGGGACCCCAGAGAAACCTTGAAAACTTTCTCGGCCATGATGGGATGGGAGGTCAGACATACTTTGTTGTACTTCCTCCTGTGCTAACTGCCATTGGACTTTCTTCCCTTAGGACTAAACAGAAACTAGTCCTTTCCAAAGACTCCACCTTTGATTTCAACCAACGGCCTGAACCCTGCCTCTCTTGCAGTTTCAACAAAACCACCAACCAGCATTTCTTCCTTATAAGAGATCACCAACCATGGAGTGGTTTGGCCAGTCTGTGGAGAATGCACAGTGGGGGCTCTTGTGTCCTCTGCTTCACTTTTTGACATCAGGAGGCCTAAAACTCCACTTTCAGATAATGCTAATGCCGCCATTTTTGGAACATGGGTCCCATGAAGAAGCATGAATCTCAGTTACACATGCACATATTTATCCTCTCATAAATATTCAGGACTCCTCCTATAGCTTATTGAATACTGTATATTTGGCTACCCTTTTCAGCATAAATTCCTGTCTTATTCTTCTAACCTTTAAAGTGCCTGTTTCTGGCTTCTGGCTGGAGATTATGCTTCAAAGCCTCTCACAATGACCACCCTGCAGGCTGCAATTTTTTATGAGAAATAAAGTTCTCCTTTCCAAATTTTTGAGCCTTGTCATTCTTCAGTTGACAGGCACCTGAAACTTAGTATGTCTGTATTAGTCTGTTTTCACACTGCTATAAAAACATACCTGAGACTGTAATTTATAAAGGAAATTTATAAAGGAAAGAGGTTTAATTAGCTCACTGTTGGAAGGCGAGACAGGCACTTTCTTCACAAGGCAGCAGGAGAGAGAAAAGCATGCAAGAACAGGGAAAACTGCCTTATAAAACCATCAGATTTTGTGAGAACTCACTACTGTGAGAAGAACATGGGGGAAACCACCCCCATAATCGAATCACTTCCCTCCCTCAACACATGGGGATTACAGGTCCCTCCTGCAACACGTGGGGATTACAGGTCCCTCCTGCAACACGTGGGGATTACAGGTCCCTCCCACAACATATGGGGATTACAATTCAATATGAGATTTGGGTGGGGACACAGAGCCAAACCATATCAATGTCCCAGACTGAACTTCTTTACCTGCTCCTTCCTTCCTTCCTTCCTTCCTCCTTCCTTCCTTTCTCTCTCTTTTTCTTTCTTTTTCTTGCTTTCTTGCTTTTGTTCTTACTTTCCTTTCTTTCTTTCCCTTTTTTCTTTCCCTCCTCCTTCCCTCCCTTCTTCCTTCCTTCCTTCCTTCTTTCTTCCTTTCTTTTCTTTCATTCTTTCTTTCTTTTTTGTTCTTTTTTTCCTTTCCTTTCTTTTCCTTTTTTCTTTCCCTCCCTCCCTTCCTCCCTTCCTTCCTCCCTCCCTCCCTCCCTCCCTCCCTCCCTTCCTTCCTTCCTTCCTTCCTTCCTTCCTTCCTTCCTTCCTTCCTTCCTTCCTTCCTTCCTTCCTTCTTCCTTCCTTCTTTCTTATTTTTGTAAGTGAAACCCACCAGCTATCTCCCAATACAGAAATGTGTGCATTTGTTGTATTCTATCCACCATCTTTTAAATGGCTTTTATATTTGGGGAAAATTCCTACATTTTGAGTAACCCCTTCTCACTCATGTAGAAATCAGAACTTAAATTCCCCAGCCTCATTTGCAGCTAGGATACAGGCATGCTGACTAGATATCCTTGTGCAAGGCTAAATTTGGAAGTGAGCAATGTGAATAAGCAAGCTCTGCATGAGATTTCTGTCCTGTTGGCAGAGCTTTCAGGCACAGAATGGTTCAAGACCTAATGCAGAAATGGTATCAGCGGCAGTAGCAGTTTTAGTAAAACCAAATTGCTGATATTTTGGGCTCAACAGCAGCAGCAGCAGCATTTGGATTCATTTACCGAAATAGGGAACACCAGTGACAAATTCCTGATTTGGATAGTTTTGTGGCATGTTTTGCGCATGGTTTCTGAGAGCTGCACCTTGAATGTTTCTCCAGCTATCCTAATAATTCTGTGAGTTACTTAATGTCTTTTAATAAATCAATTTTTGCTTGAATCAGTCAGAATGAAATCTACTGTTTTCAACAAAGAACACCAATTGACAGAGGAATTGTCCTCAGCTTCCCCCTCAACCAACAGAATTTACAGAACTTGACTTTTTTGACCCTTACTTACACTTTCTTAGTAGGCCACATCATCTGTTACTTAGATTACTTCGGCGCTGTCCTATTTGGCCACCCACCTCTAGTTTTGACCTCTCCACTGTAGTAGACAGAGCAATCTATCTTTCTAAAATGCAAATCTCAACCCATCACTCTTAGGTTTAAGGTCTTTCAGTGGCTTCCAAATGTCCTCAAGATAAAGTTTAGGATCAAGTCCAAATTCCTTCTTATAGGCTCTCAGGATCTAGTCCTGGTTGACTTTTCCAGCTCATGTTTCCAGCCTGCCTCTCACACCTAATGTTGCAATTATGTTTTTTGGCTTATGCTGGACCAGCAGCAGCAGGATCCTGTGGGATCCTGTTAGAAATGCAGAATCTGGGCCGGGCGCGGTGGCTCACGCCTGTAATCCCAGCACTTTGGGAGGCTGAGACGGGTGGATCACGCGGTCAGGAGATCGAGACCATCCTGGCTAAAATGGTGAAACCCCATCTCTACTAAAAATACTAAAAATTAGCCGGGCGTGGTAGTGGGTGCCTGTAGTCCCAGCTACTCAGGAGGCTGAGGCAGGAGAATGGCGTGAACCTGGGAGGCGGAGCTTGCAGTGAGCCGAGATTGCGCCACTGCACTTCAGCCTGGGTGACATATAGCAAGACTCCATCTCAAAAAAAAAAAAAAAAAAAAAAAAAGAAATGCAGAATCTGGCCAGGAGTGGTGGCTCACGCCTGTAATCCCAGTTCTTTGGGAGGCCGAGGCAGATGGGTCATGAGGTCAGAAGTTCAAGACCGGCCTGGCCAAGATGGTGAAACCCCATCTCTACTAAAAATACAAAAATTAGCCAGGTGTGGTGGCAGCCATCTGTAATCCCATATACCTGGGAGGCTGAGGCAGAAAATCGCTTGAACCTGGGAGGCAGAGGTTGCAGTGAGTGGAGATCACACCACTGCATTCCAGCCTGGATGACAGAGCAAGACTCTGTCTCAAAAAAAAAAAAAAAAGAAAAGAAAAAAAAGAAAAGAAATGCAGAATCTGACTTACTGAAGTCAGATTTACTCCAGGTTTACTGAATCAAATCAGCATTTTAACAAGATTATTAGGTGATTCATTTGCATATTGAGATTTGGGTAGTGCTGCTTTATAGCAATGTCCTCTCTTGCCCTCCAGGGCTTTTACACGTTCTGCTTCCTCTCTTTGAGGGAACTCTCCTCCTCTTCTTTATATGCCTAACACTGTTCTACAGGACTCAGGCCCTTATCCAGGAAAATTTTTTGACTGGTGAAGGCTGGAACTACCATTTTACTCCTTTTTCTTTCCTACTAAACTGGAGTTTTCTAACCTAATTATACTTTAGACTTAATCTGAGAATAAACAATATACTGGCCGGGTACAGTGGCTCACACCTGTAGTCCCAGCATTTTGGGAGGCCAACGTGGGTGGATTGCTTGAGGTCAGGAGTTCGAGACCAGCCTGGCCAACATGACAAAAGCCCGTCTCTACTGAAAACACAAAAATTAGCTGGGCATGGCGGCACACGCCTTTAATCCCAGCTACTATGGAGGCAGAGGCACGAGAATTGCTTGAACCCGGGAGTCAGAGGTTGCAATGAGCCAAGATCATGTCACTGCACCTCAGCCTGGGCGACAGTGAGACTCTTTCAATAAACAAAACAAACAAACAAAAATACTGGTTCCCGGGTCCTGCTTCTAGAGATTTTAGTTTTAATTGGTTTGGGTAAGGCCTAGAAACTGGCATTTAAAAAATAATATCCCAGATGATTATGATGTGGAACCAAATTCAGAAGCACTGCACTAGACTTCAAGCTTCTTTAGGACAGGGATTGTGTCAGATTCACTCATTTCCCCAGAGCCTACCACAGTGCCAGGTACATACACTATACTGGTAAATGATTGTTGCCCCTAATTTCTTGGGGATATGGAATCAGATCTGTGTTGTACATAGCATTCTATCTTATACCCTAACCCCTCTCACACATGTTAGCATCTGAGCATCCTTCTCATCAAAGCAAAGAACTACTTCTTGAGGAAAGAATTTAGAGTGGCATTTAAAATTCATCTCTAATCACCCTTGTATTTTGTTCTTAAACCAGTTTGATACTGATATAGTGAAGCTGCTTTATGTAATCGGGTGCTGATAGGTGCATTGTTTTGAAACACTGTCTCTATGTACCAGTTCCACAGAGCAAAACCACTAACTCTTTGTTTATAAACCTCTTGAGTCCTGAGAATTCAAAATAGTGAGGAGGTTGATGAGATCAATGCAGTTATAATGAGTAGATTTTTAAAAATTAACCAGCTTTCTGAGAGGTTAAAAATACACTTGGGAATAATTTCCTTAATTATACCCTATTTTCTTACATTTAAAGTGACTTCTTTAAAAAAAACTATTAATATCTTATATTTATACAGTGCTTTACATGTTGAAATTGTGCAAACTCAACTTTTATTAAATATTTTTTATTATCAATTGTGTATAATGCTATAGAAATGAAATACTGTAGTTGAGAGGACTCTTTCTGTCTCTGAGGTGTTTATAATTTATATAAAGATGGAACAAAATACTTCAAAGAGCCCCCAACCTAGGTCTCATGAAAAAGAAAATTTAAAGCATACATAGATAGTTGTAAGGAATGACAACATATGGCTTACAAACACCACAAAATCCATGCTTTCCAGGGCATGTTCCTTGTTTATTATTGTAGCAGGCCTGAGGAGGTAGACAAAAGGCACTCTCTGTAGCTGCTAGATTTCCAAAATCCAAATCTTGTTTCAAAGAATCCTATGTTCCATTCAATAATTTTCTTTCTTAAATCCTGCATCATAAAACTTCAGTGGGCTTGTCAGAACCTGGGATGCTGTAGGGTGGAAAAAAAGCACCATATCTTTCTCATTACAGCTCTACTCAGAGTCACAGCCTCGTCATCAATTCACATCTCCCTTTCCAAAAAAGAAGAAGAAGAAGAAAAAAAACTGTTCAAGCTTCAAAAGCTTGAAATAGGACTAGCAATTAAAGTTTTCATCTACCTAAAGTTTTTTGTCATTCCAAGTAAGAGAGACCAAGCCCCCAGTTGCCCAGGGGAGCCCTGATACCATATCAATTAGCAGGATTTCTAGGACATCAAACTACTCTTACTTTCTCTATAAAAAGTTAGTCATGAAGATTAATTTTCTTCTTTCTGTATCTCCTTGTAATTAATATCATACGTTTTGAGGATTTCTGCATAGGCTATATGCTTGTGGTTTGGAATGGTTTGTACAAAGCATGCTGGTATATTCAGGAACTGAGTGTGGGATGTGACCTAAATATCTCCATGTTGTATCAGTTGAACTAACTAGATAATTCAGTTGATTTGGAATAGATAGGACTCCCTACTGATTGACATGTATTGATTGATTGATAGAATTAACTAAATACAAAGATAATAGGTGAGTGATACTATATGGT
Organism: Chlorocebus sabaeus; assembly: GCF_047675955.1. Classification (NCBI taxonomy): domain Eukaryota; kingdom Metazoa; phylum Chordata; class Mammalia; order Primates; family Cercopithecidae; genus Chlorocebus; species Chlorocebus sabaeus. Next base: position 7,714,398 of record NC_132927.1, read on the forward strand.
TCTACATAACTTAGGTACTGGCACTTAGTACACAAAGCTTGAAGCATAATCTGAAAATCAGAGAATACAAATTAATATTGTTATTGCATTTATAAAATTAAGTCTACTACAACAGGCAGATTCTTGAACATTATTTTAGCCCCAAATTTTGGAGATAGCTTACTCTATAAATACTAGGAAAAGACACTTAAGATGCCTTAATAATTAAAACCGTAAAGTAGAAATGTCTTTATACTTTAACATGGATGTAACAAAATGAGTGCCTTGTCACTTCCATGTTAAGTTTTATCCATACCAGTTAAATAATTCAGTTGTTACTAAGTAATGAGGGAACTCTGTCCAAATGTCTGTGTGTTAGAAGATTCTGTAACAGAAAATTCAAATCCATGGATACTATTGCTATTTGGCAACTGATATTCCTAGCTTCAAAAATCAAAAGTTTTAGCTGGACATGGTGGTGTGTGCCTGTAGTCCCAGGTACTCCAGAGGCTGAGGCAAGAAGATTGATTCAACCTATCAGAATGACTATACTGTAATTAAAAGAAGAAAAATAACAAGTGTTGGCACAGATGTGGGGGAACGAAAACCTTTATACATTGCTGGTGGGAATGTAACATGGTGCAAATTGAAAAGCTTTATGATTTCTCAAAAAGTTAAACATAAAATTACCATTTGACCTGGTAATTCTACCCTTATATATATATTTACAATAATTGAAAACAAGGACTGACACAAATACTTATATACAAATGTTAATAGTAGCTTTATTCACAATAATAGTAACTTTATTGACAATAGTCAAAAGGTGGAAACAACACAACAGATGGCTGGATTTAAAAATGATGGTATAATCATTCTCAGCAAACTATCGCAAGAACAGAAAACCAAACACCGCATGTTCTCACTCATAGGTGGGAATTGAACAATGAGATCACTTGGACACAGGAAGGGGAACATCATACACCGGGTCCTATTGTGGGGAGGGGGGAGGGGGGAGGGATAGCATTAGGAGATATGCCTAATGTAAATGACGAGTTAATGGGTGCAGCACACCAACATGGCACATGTATACATATGTAATAAACGTGCAGGTTGTGCACATGTACCCTTGAACATAAAGTATAATTTAAAAAAAGATGGTATATACGTACAATAAAATATAATTGAGCTGTAAAAAGGGAATGAAGTTCTGATACCTGTAACAACACAGATGAACCTTGAAAACATTTTGCTGAGTGAAGTAAGTCAGACTCAAAAGGGTAAATACTGTATAATTTCACATATGTGAAATATCTAGAATAGGCAAATTCACAGAGACAGAAAATAGTTTGGAGATTACTAGGGACTAGGGGGTGGAGGAATAGGGAGTTACTACTTCATGGGCACAGAATTTGTCCTTGGAATGATGAAAAATTTTGGAAATCGATGGTGGTGATGGTTGTACAATGTCGTGAATATAATTAATGCCACTGAAATGTTCACTAAAAATGGTGAAAATGATAAATCTTATGTTACACATATTTTTCCACAATAAAAAGTGAGTCAAAATAATCACAGGCCTGGCACAGTGGCTCATGCCTATAATCCCAACAATTTGGGAGGTCAGGGCGAGTGGATCACTTGGCACCAGGAGTTTGGGACCAGACTGGCCAATATGGTGAAACCGTGTCTCTACTAAAAATACAAAAAATTAGCTGAGCATGGCTGGGAGCACTGGCTCACGCCCGTAATCCCAGCACTTTGGGAGGAAGAGGCAGGTGGTCACGAAGTCAGGAGATCAAGACCATCCTGGCTAACACGGTGAAACCTTGTCTCTACTTAAAATACAAAAAATTAACCAGGTGTGGTGGCAGGCGCCTGTAGTCCCAGGTACTTGGGAGGATGAGGCAGGAGAATGGCATGAATCCAGGAGGTGGAGCTCACAGTGAGCCGAGATCACGCCACTGTACTCCAGCCTGGGCGACAGAGCGAGACTCCATCTCAAAAAAAAAAAAAAAAAAAAAAAAAAAAAAAAAAAAAAAAAATTAGCTGGGCATGGTGGTGTACATCTGTAGTCCCAGCTACTTGGGAGGCTGAGGCACAAGAATCACTTGAACCTGGGAGGTGGAGTTTGCAGTGAACCTAGATTGCACCATTGAACTCCAGCCTGGACAACAGAGTGAGACTGCCTCAAAAAAAAAGTCACATTTGAAACATGATCTTGCAAATTGCTTGTTTTCTTGCAGCCCTTTCATTGCTCAGAGATCTAACAATAGTGCAACCTAGTTATCTCTCTACTATAGGGACTATAGCATACAAAAGCAGAAGTTATATCTCTGTTGGTATAATTGAGCAAGTACGTGTTTGCTTAAGCATCTGGAAATTAAATTTAGGTTTCTGAGTTTACGTTTTGCGTCCTTTCTGCAGAAGAATCCTCACTAAATGTTGACTCAAACAGAGCAAGAATGGACTTCTTGAAGACGTTTTTGAAGTTCTCCCCAGTAAATAAGTAGAGTGTGGGAGAAAAGATAGTATTGAAAGAAGTGGTTAGCACTGTAAGTATCAGAGTCAACTCTAAAAGTTGTGACTGGTTCTTAGTGAGAAGTAAACCCTGGTGTATATGATAGGGCATCCAACACACAAAGAATGAGACAATGGCAGTCATCATAACTTTGAAGGGCTTGCTGGATTTAAACAGGCCCCTCTCTTTCACCTTGCTGGCTACTCTTTCATAACAAAAGACGATGATGAAGAAAGGCAGAAGAAAGCCCAGGAAGAAGCGGCTGATGAAACAAGCTACATGAATCCACTGCCTTAATGCTTGCATCTCCTTGCTTTCCCAGTTAGTAGACACAGCATAGTTATTTCGGCAAGTCACCTTTCCTTCACGGTCATGATGTGTCTCTCTGAAAATCAAATACGGGATGCTGACGGCAGCGGCTGAGATCCAGACTCCTAGGACAAAGCTGGAAGCCCAGCGTGGGGTTCGGTGCTGCTGGGACCACACTGGATGAAGAGTGAGAAGGTAACGATCAAGACTGATGGCCGAAAGGAGGAAAACAGAGGTGAACATCCCCAGAGACAAAGTGCCATTGAAGACCTTGCACAAGGCAGTTCCAAAGTTCCAGTGATTGTCCTGAAGTTGGGAGGTGGCCATAAATGGCAGAATCAATGTTGAAATAAAATATGAGAGAATGAGATGAAAATATAAGAGAGTATTGACAGTCTGTTTCATCTTGAATCTTAGCACCCATAGATAGAGGCCATTGGTGATGGTACCAATTATAAATGAAATGTACAAAGAAAGGGCAATAATCATTTTTGATGCAGGAGCTAGAAACTGAGTGCTGTTTCTTACTAAAGTAGAGGCATTGATCAGGTAATCAGTAGAATTGATCAGATCCATAATGACCTGTGGAGTGAGAAACAGTGCAAATAACAAGAAAAAAACAAAAGAAAAGGTTAAATGTAAAAATTTAAAGAGTAATTTTTTACATAGTGATAGGTCTAGTCCAAATGATAATATTTTAACAGCGGTAAGCAAAATATTTCTGCAAATCAAATATTTTTCTAAGGTCTGTATTTTTATGTTTTAATGAAGAATTAACATCAGATGAATCTGAGCATCAAAAGTAGAAATATACAGATGAAATGAAATAAATGTGAAAAAGAAGTAAATATTGGGACATTTTGACAATTGTTAAATAATTAGGTAGTTAAAAATCTTTTTTTTTTTTTCTGAGATAGGATCTCACTCTGTCACCTAGGCTGGAGTGCAGTGGAGTGATCACAGCTCACTCAGCCTCGACCTCCTGGGCTCAACGAATCCTCCTGCCTCAGCCTCCTGAGGAGTTGGGACTACAGGTGCATAATAGCAGGCTGGCTAATTTTTTTTTTTTTTTTTTTTTGTAGAGACGGGGTCTCACTATGTTGCCCAGCCTGGTCTTGAACTTCTGGACTCAAGCGATTCTCCTACTTGGCCTCCCAAAGTGTTGAGATGACAGGTGTGAGGCACTGCACATGGTCAAAAATCTTCTACTTGGACATTAAGCAGAAGTCTGACCCTTTTTGATGGGCAAAACTTCTTGAATAAGACAATGTAGAATAAGTCTTATTTGACTTGGTGAGGGCCAAAGTTGCTAATGAAATGAACTTGAATAACAAAAATAATAGCAATGTGGCAAATTAGTACTCATGGGTTTTATAATTAGATTTCTCTCATGAGCTAATTATATATAGTAAATACTGTTATCTAGTATTCTAATACTCAGCACATAATGGTGAGAACTAATATTCATATGGGAGTTGTAAGCCACCACAAGATTGTGAAGTATCTTCAGAAACATTAACAAAAGAGGGAAGTGTATTGTAAGATATAGTAATTTTTTTTTTTTTTTTGAGACAGTCTTGCTCTGTCACCCAGGCTGGAGTGCAGTAGCGTGATCTTGGCTTACTGCAACCTCTGCCTCCTGGGTTCAATCTATTCTTCTGCCTCAGCCTCCTGAGTTGCTGGGATTACAGACACTAGCCACTATGCCCAGAGAAGTTTTGTATTTTTGGTAGAGACAGTGTTCCACCATGTTGGCCAGGCTGGTCTCAAACTCCTGTCTTCAGGTAATCCATCCACTTTGGCCTCCTAAAATGCTGGGATTATAGGTGTGAGCCACCATGCCCGGCCAGATGTAGTAATATTAATAGTTCATTCTTGAGGAGGGAACAAAAACGAGAAAAGTCACCAAACTCATGTTTATCCAATATTTGTGGTATGCCAGGAGCTTTCTATAAAAATCACTTCTGGCTGGGCACGGTGGCTCACGCCTCTCATCCCAGCACTTTGAGAGGCCAAGGCAGGCAGATCACGAGGTCAGCAGATTGAGACCATCCTGGTCAACATGGCGAAACCCCATCTCTACTAAAAATACAAAAATTAGTTGGGCGTGGTGGCACGCGCTTATAGTCCCAGCTACTCGGGAGGCTGAGGCAGGACGATCACTTGAACCTGGGAGGCGGAGGGTGCAGTGAGCCGAGATCATGCCACTGCATTCCAGCCTGGGTGATAGAGTGAGACTCCATCTCAAAAAAAAATAAAAATAAAAATAAAAAAATAAATAAAATCATTTCTGTTTTTCCTCATAAAGCCTGTGAAGCAAATCTTTAAACAGAGGGGAAAGTGAGGCTTCATTGGGTTACATGTCTTATCCATCAGTATTTTCCACCATGCCTCCATTGTACCAGGTGGGAAACTCTACTACTGTTTTATATTACTTCTTTGAAACTTGGTAATTCATATGTAGTGTTTTTAACAATGCTCCATGAATCAGTGTTTGATTATCTAAAATATACAATTCCTTGGATAATGGATCCCATGGTATCAAAAATATAAACCTGAGAATATTTTGGAAAATAGCTATTATAACAGAGTCATATCAGCAAATTGGTTTTAGATAAATTGGATAAAGCAATGGAAATTACTAATGATGCTTTTTTCCCCACTAAACAAAAACATTCTAAGAATATACACAGATAAGTAAGATAATTGCTATTTATTTTATTTTTATTTATTTTTTAGAGACAGGCTGGAGTGCAGTGGCACAATCCTAGCTCACTGCAGCCTGGAACTCCTGGGCTTCATCAATCTTCCTGCCTCAGACTCCAGATAGCTGGGATCACAGGTGTGCAGCACCACATTTGGCTAATTTTAAAATTCTTTGTAGAGAAAAGGGTCTTGCTGTGATGCCCAGGTTGGTGTCGAACTCCTGGCCTAAAGTGATCCTCCCACCTCAGCCTCCCAAAGTGCTGGGATTAAAGGCATGAACTGCTGTGCCTAGCCATAATTGCTCTGTAAAATCACAACTTCCTAAGTTAATTCTGCCTTCTAAGGGAATTGCAAAATTTTTCTCTAAAGTAGAAAAATGATTTTTCAGGAAAATACCTTAGTAGTCTTCTTTGGGAATAAAAAATAGAGTCTGAAGGGTACGAAATGGACAGGCAACGGCAAATCAAAGAATGAGAACTTGAGAGAGAAGCTTTGTGAAGGCCCTGGGACCTTAAGAAGAGGGTGGAAGGCAAGGACGACTTTAAGACACGCAGCACAGAAAAAAACTCAACAGGAGTTTAGGAGTCCTAAAGAGGAGAAAGGGTCAATGAAGTATTCTGAGAAGCAGAAATGACACAGGGGATTTAAAAATAGGAACGTCTAATAATTACAATCTATTTGCTATGCTTTGATATGGTATAGTGTCCCTTTTCCCCATCAACCCTCAGCTGTCTTGTGCTGGTGGTGGTTCTAGGGAATCAAAGTCTCTGTGGTGTTTTTATCCATGGAGTTTGTGTGTAGAGGTGTGCCTGTGATCAGTGTATGTGTATCTCAGTGTATTTGTGTGGTCTCTGTGTATGTATGTGTCTGTGGTCTTTGTATGTTTTTCTGTGGAATGTGTGTATGTGTGTCTCTGTTGTGTGTGTGTAGTCTCTTTATGTGTGTGCATATGAGAAACTAGATACCTGAATTATAGGAAAGATTTTTTTTTTAATTGTGCATCTGAGCTCTAGAAGGACGTCTGAAAGTAATGTAGAACATGGGCAAAATCATAGTACAACTTTTCTGATCCATGTTGGTAGTGATTCTGAATATCATATAAAGTTTCCTAGGAATTCTGACTTATTGCACATAACCAGATTTCTTCATCCTTAAACACATTTAAAATGATTTTAAAGTACTTAAGAATAAATAAATGGGGGCAGATCTCAGACTCTGGCATCCCACAGACCTGGGTTTGTATCCTACCTCTACCACTTACCAACTCTGCACGTTTAGACTTAACTTGTTGAGCCTTTTTCTCCTGCTAAGCCCCTCAGTTTCTTTTTTTTTTTTTTTTTTCAGACCGAGTCTCACTCTGTCTCTCAGGCTGAAGTGCAGTGGCGCAATCCTGGCTCACTGCAACCTCTGCTCCTGGGTTCAAGCGATTCTCCTGCCTCAGCCTCCTCAGTAGCTGGGACTACAGGCACCTGCTACCATGCCTGGCTAATTTTTGTATTTTTAGTAGAGACGGGGTTTCACCATATTGGCCAGGCTGGTCTCAAACTCCTGACCTTGTGATCGCCCACCTCGGCCTCCCAAAGTGCTGGGATTACAGGCGTGAGCCACTGCACCCAGCCACAAGTGGCTTTCAGGAAGACCCCACCTCCACTTGGGAACACTGAGCTGCAGGCACAGGGGAAGGCCACAGGAGCGTCGGGAAACTGATGTGCAATAAGCCTAGAGGGTCAATTCAGATGATAGCTCTAGGAGAAACCTGCTAGTCCAGAGAATCTTACCTCGGAGCTGTATCTTTATGCCAGATTGGTCTTGAGCAGGCCAAAGTGACTCTACACCATCAATCTTCTCACTAGGAACAGAGTGAGCAAAATCAATGCCACTTTGCCTTCATTTCATACGTCTTTCTTCTGGCTGATGCTACTCCCCAAGCTTGAACTTACTATTATTTAAATGCTCAGTGAGGTCTTTTCCTCTTTTTGGTTCCTTTTTTCTGTGGAATTTACTGCTATAGAGATATAGTTAGAGAAATGAGTACTTCTTCAAATCATTTCTCCATTTTGAGGGACATTAAAAAATATCTGTAAGTGACCAAGTGCAGTAGCTCACACCTGTAGTCCCAGTGCTTTGGGAGGCCAAGGCAGGAGGATAACTTGAAGCCAGGAGTTAGAGACCAAAATTAAAAAAAAAATAGCCGGACCTGGCAGTGCACACCTGTAGTACTAGCTACTTGGGAGGAGAGGCTGAGGCAGGAGGATCACTTGAGCCCAGGAGTTCAAGGCTGCAGTGTTCTATGATCATGGTGGTGAATAGCCACCATACTCCAGCCTGGGCAACAGAGCGAGACCATGACTCTCAAAAGAGACAGAAAGAGAGACACAGAGACAGAGAGCGAGAGCGAGAGCGAGAGCGAGAGCGAGAGAGAGAGAGAGAGAGAGAGAGAGAGAGAGAGAGAATTGCATAGGCTAAGTTATTTCATTTAAAAGGCTAATAAGCTTGTTTCAGGTGTTAATTCCCTTCTCATATAGGGACATCCCCCCAGGCACCCACTCTGCCTCAACTCTAGGGTGTTTGTTAGGATATGGATGGATGGTGTTGGGTACATAAGGAGGTCTAAATATCAGGCAGGGACCAAAATAAACTCTGGAAATGAGCTACCTAATCTTGCTGGAGAGAATATAGTTAGAAGGAAAAACTTAAACACTGAGTTTCACATTAAAATGGAATTTATGAGGACAGGCCAGAGATTTGTATTATTCAGTTTGGGATGGTGAAGACTGACAGGCAGAACAATCTGTATCTGTATGACGGTTGTAGAACGGTTGGAAAAAACCAGAATTGGTTACTACATCCTAGAAGATGATCTCATTATAAGGAATCTTCCAACACAGGTAATGGATTTATGAACCATTGCTGACTGAGTTCTACATTTTCTATGCTTCTCTCTCTAATCCATCTCTGAAATTTTTTTGGATCCCCCCCTGTGCTGACCTCAGTGTCCTGATTTTTTTCCTGCTTGCTTTCCTCTTCATCTCTTCATTACCAATGGAGAAAATACATCAAAACTGCTGTGCAGCGTTGGTTGTCAAGAGTTTAGGAATCAAAGCCATTACGCAGTCTTTGTTAGACTTAGAATTTCATAGCTTTCACTGCTAGATTGTAGCCTTATTAAAAATAGGCTTAAATTTCAGTTCTTAATTCATTTGTGGCTGTGACCTTCAACCTAAGAACTGAACCTTTGCAGGTTAAGGATAAGTTTTCAAACCTGCTACTATGTTTTAAAAGGGATTTTAAAAGGAATTGTGACAGGCTTTCATACCCTTGGGGTTAATTCACAGATTTGGAAGCAATCTGAGACATTATTTGATTCAAACCCACTAATTCTGAAGTTTAGCAAACTGAGACTCAGAGAGGTTAAATGAATTACAAAAGGTTTTCACCAAGAAAAGCTAAGGGCTCCTTCTTACGCTATCTTCTCAATTAAAAAAAGGAATTTGGACCAGGTTTTTCCTCTTCTCCCCTCACTCTATGTTTCTCATTTCTGTAATTTCTAAAATTCATAAATAACAAATATATTAGGGATTAGTGCTTAACTTTTCTCCTCAAATATGTACTAGGGCTAGTACCACCATTAGATAGCCTAAAATTTGATTATTGTATAACTCTCCTCAGAAATACTCTTAATAGTGAGTATTTTCCTCCCATAGGTGATTAAACCAATGATACTAACAATGTTAGGAAATACACAGAGTGTATTTGAGGAAGTAATTCTCTTCTGTGGCTTTAGTAATGTGGCTTCTTTCAGTTTATTTTTCATGTTTCGAATCAAGTCAGGTGATTTCAAAAAAGAACTTACGGAAATGGAAACAGTTTTATGTTGTTTTGATATAACCACCATTTGAAATATATAGAAATGCAGAAGCAGATGGTACTGCTGAATCAAATGTGTGAAAGGCTAGTAACTCATAGATGCATATAATTTTTAGAGTTGGAAGAGACGAAGGAGTTAATTTCATCTAACTCCCGTTATGTAAGTATTTCAGGTGACTGCAGTTGTATAAGCTATTTCTTTATGAATATGATTTGTCTGCTTATAGATGTTGTGCCTGTGTGACTGTCTTTAGTATACCTGAGTGTTTATGCTTGCAAAAATATGTATGTTACTATTGCCTATTTTATTGTGTAAAGTGGCCCATAAAGTGTTCTGTTGTTTTTGTTTGTTTGTTTTGTTATTGTTGTTTTTAAGAGACAATGTCTCTCTCTATCATCCAGGCTGGAGTGTGGTGGAGTGATCGTGATTGACTGCAGTCTTGACCTCCCAGGCTTAAGTGATCCTCCCACTTCAGCCTCCCCAAGTCACTGGGACTATAGGCATATGCCACTGCGCTGGGCTATTTTTAAATTTTTTGTAGAGAAGAGGTTTCGCTACCTTGCCCAGGCTGATATTGAACTCCTGGGCTCGAGTGATCCTCCCGCCTTGGCCTCCCAAAGTGCTGGGATTACAGGCATGAGCCACTTCACCTGGCCAATATGTTTCTCAAATAAATCTTTTAAAAATGTAAATACCTTTAAAGAACTTAAAAACATTTTTTTTAGAATTTTTTTTTCAGAATTTTTATCTTTTGGGATTTCAACACTTGGGATTGTGGCCCAAACCCCTATAGGTAAGGGTTTAGCACACTACCTGGCACATGGTATGTATTAAATATATGATAGCTAATGCCAGGTGGGGTGTCAGAGCCTTGCCACGGAGAGTGATTGGCTTGAGGGTGGTAAAAAGAATTTACCAACAAAAGTATAGGTTTGAAAAGGAAAGTTGTATTAGATGGAAAGAACCCTGTAGCAGAGTGCAATGGGCGGGCGCTTCAGCATGAGAGGACTGGGGTGCTGCAGTGGATTTTCCTTAGGGGGTATTTATGGACCTTCAAGCAGGAGCTTAAGGGTAATTTGAACCATATTAGTCACACAGGTCATGATAAATGATTACATTTGTAGACATTTTGGTGCCGTGACATCAGTAAGAATTGTACAATGAGTTTTGACATACATACAATCTGAAGAATTTCTTCAGACATACATACAATCTTTGACATACATACAATCTATAGAATTTCTATAGAAATTCTAGTTACTTAAAAGTTTTTGGGAAAGGGCCGGGCGCGGTGGCTCAAGCCTGTAATCCCAGCACTTTGGGAGGCCGAGACGGGCGGATCACGAGGTCAGGAGATCGAGACCATCCTGGCTAACACGGTGAAACCCCGTCTCTACTAAAAATACAAAAAACTAAGCCGGGCGAGGTGGCGGGCGCCTGTAGTCCCAGCTACTCCGGAGGCTGAGGCAGGAGAATGGCGTAAACCCGGGAGGCGGAGCTTGCAGTGAGCTGAGATCCGGCCACTGCAGTCCAGCCCGGGCTACAGAGCAAGACTCCGTCTCAAAAAAAAAAAAAAAAAAAAAAAAAAAAAGAAAAAGTTTTTGGGAAAGAAGCCTGGTACCAGATGCCAGTTTTAGATAGGAAGGACATCTAATTACTTCTGAATTTCTCAGATAAGGAGTTTTGCCTCCAGATGGTCTGCTTGCTGACCACCAGGAGATCTTTGCTCTCCTCAGCTAACATTAGTATTATGTAAGTTGTAGTAGAGGACACCAGCAAGTCCAGTGGGCTGGAGCAAATCTCTGAGCAATGTAATTCAAGAAACATTCATTGAGTATCTATTGTATGTAAGACAGTATTTGAGACTGGGGAAAATAAAGTAAGTAATTCAAAATAATTGCCCTGAATGTTTGTAGTTATTAAAGATGATACCCGAACTCAATAGCTTAGGGATGTTGGGGAGGGCATATTCTGGGTCTTGGAAACAGTATGCTTAAAGGCAAAGCTGAAGAGAGCAATGCTTCATTTGTCTGGCCTGATTCTGTACTTTTCAAGGTCACTTCTCACTACCCTCCATATTCCAGCATAGCGAGAGTGACAATGCAGGTATCACTCCAGTACTTTCTAGCCTGGCTGAAGTCACACTCACCTGGAAATCTTTAAAAACGTACAAGGTGTTCCTGAGATTTCATTCATGCAATCTTTACCAAGTATTTATTGTATTTGAAGCACTATTCTTGCCACTGGGGAGAGACAGCGATAAGAGCTGTGTTCTTACGGAGCTTACATGCTAGCGGGGAGAAATGAGCACTAAACCAGTAAATAGAGCCGGATGCGGTGGCTCATGCCTGTAATCCCAGCACTTTGGGAGGCTGAGGAGGGTGGTTTGCCTGAGGTCAGGAGTTTGAGATCAGCCTGGCCAACATAGTGAAACCCTGTCTCTACTGAAATTACAAAAAAAAATTAACTGCATGTGATGGCGGGTGCCTGTAATCCCAGCTACTCAGGAGGCTGAGGCAGGAGAGTCGTTTGAATTCGGGAGGCAGAGGTTGCAGTGAGCCAAGAGCACACATTTGCACTCCAGCCTGGGCAATAAGAGTGAAATTCCATCTCAAAAACAAAACAAAACAAAAAACAAAAACAGTAAATAAACACATAAAGAAGAGAAACATCAGCTAGCACTACAGTGCTATGTAGAATATTAAAACATAGAAATGTGAGATCATCATGGCAGATGGGAGGCAGGACTAGATTGCGGCTCTAACTCGGATGGACAGAGCAGTGTGTGGAGGCTCACATCATGAATTTTAGCTCCAGAATGACTGCAAGAACAAAGCAGGAATCCCAAGAGAACCCACAGACCCTCTGAAAGAAGCAGACTGCTCCTGCAGGACCCAGGAGACACCCCAAATACTGTGAGTGCCCAAATTGCGGAAGTGGGAAAGGGAGACCTTCCTCTCCAGAACACACACCCCCACTGGGGAAAATGAACGTCTAGTTTGTGGGAAGTTTCACACTTCAGGAGCTGAGACAATTTACAGAGCCAAGCAAATTATGCAGTAGAGGAGCAGGAAAGGTCCTGGGAACTCACTGGGTCCCCAAGCAGGCCTTTCCTGCTGGCTCCACAGGAATCCTTTTGGGAGGGCAGCCAGAGGTGTGGGGGAGTGGGGTGGAGGGATGCCACAGAGAGAAGGATGTGTCCAGCTAAACTTTGTAACAATTTGAACAGGGCAAGAAGCCTCCTGGCCAGAACTCTGCAGAGGGTGTGAATCCAGCATCCAGACTCCACAGGTTGGGGAGGAACCAAACTCTTTTCTTTTGCAGCTGGGAGGCGGGTAGCCTGGGGCAAGTTCTCAAGCCCTGCTTGCTCACTACCTGGAAACAGACTCATGGCTGTTAGGGATGGCACACTGGGAATGAGAATGGCCCTTTGGATTGTGTGGGACCTGGGCGAGGCCTGTGACTCCCACTTCCCTGACAACCTGCATGACTCAGCAGAGGCAGCCATAATCCTTCTAGGTACACAACTCCATTGACCTGGGAACCTTGCCCCCATCTCCACAGCAGCTGCAGCAAGACCCGCCCAAGGAGAGTCTGAGCTCAGACACGCCTAGTCCTGCCCCCACCTGATGGGCTTTTCCTACCCTCCCTCATAGCTGAAGATGAAGGGCATATTCTCTTGGGAGTTCTAGGACCCCACTCACTGCTGGTTCCTCTTAATATTACCACAGCTGATGCTCTCTGGAAAGAACCACCTTCCAGCAGGAGACCAACCAGCACAAAAATAGAACATTGAATGCAAATGGCCTAAATGCTCCACTTAAAAGATACAGAACTACAGAATGGATAAGAAAGAACTCACCAACCAACTATCTACTGCCTTCAGGATACTCACCTAACACATAAGTACTCACATAAACTTAAGTAAAGGGGGGGAAAAAGGCATTTCATGCAAATGGACACCAAAAGCAAGCAGGGCTAGCTATTCTTATATCAGAGAAAACAAATTTTAAAGCAACACCAGTTAAAAGAGACAAAGAAGGACATTATATAATGGTAAAAGGCCTTGTCCAACAGGAAAATACCACAATCCTAAACATATATGCACCTAACAATGGAGCTCCCAAATTTATAAAACAATTACTAATAGACCTAAGAAATGAGATAGGCAGCAATACAATAATAGTGGGGGACTTCAATACTCCACTAACAGCACTAGACAGGTCATCAAGACAGAAAGTTGACAAGGAAACAACATATTTAAACTATACCTTGGAACAAATGGACTTAACAGCTATGTATCAACAACCGCAGAATACACATTCCATTCAACAGCCCATGGAACTTTCTCCAATATAGGCCATATGATAGGCCACAAAACAAGCCTCAATAAATTTAAGAAAATTGAAATTATATCAAGCACTCTCTCAGACCACAGTGGAATATAACTGAAAACCAACTCCAGAAAGAACCTTCAAAACCATACAAATAAATGGAAATTAAATAACTGGTTCCTCAATGAGCATTGGGTCAAAAACGAAATCAAAATGGAAATTAAAAAATTATTTGGGCTGGCCACGGTGGCTCAAGCCTGTAATGCCAGCACTTTGGGAGGCTGAGGCGGGCAGATCACGAGGTCAGGAGATTGAGACATCCTGGCTAACAGAGTGAAACCCCATCTCTACTAAGAATACAAAAAAAAAAAATTAGCCGGGCATGGTGGGTACCTGTAGTCCCAGCTACTCAGGAGACTGAGGCAGGAGAATGGCATGAACCCAGGAGGCAGAGCTTGCAGTGAGCTGAGATTGTGCCACTGCACTCCAGCCTGGGTGACAGAGCAAGACTCTGTCACAAAAAAAAAAAAAAAAAAAAATTATTTGAGGGGACAATTCAAGATGGCCAAATAGGAACAGCTCCCGTCTGCAGCTCCTAGCAAGATCAACATAGAAGGCAGGTGATTTCTGCATTTCCAACTGAGGTACCCAGTTTATCTCATTAGTACTGATTAGGCAGTGAGTGCAGCCCACAGAGGGCAAGCAGAAGTAGGGTGGGGCATTGCCTCACCCGAGAAGTGCAAGAGGTTGGGGACCTCCCTCTCCTAGCCAAGGGAAGCCATGAGGGATTGTGCTGTCTGACCCAGATACTATGCTTCTCCCACACTTTTTGCAACCCCCAGGCCAGGAGATTCCCTTGTATGCCTACATCATCAACCACAAAACTAGGCAGCTCTTTGGGCAGACACTGAGCTAGCTGCAGGAGGTTTTTTTTCATACCCCAGTGGCACCTGGAACTCCAGCAAGACAGAACAGTGCATTCTCCTGGAAAGGGGGCTGAAGCCAGGGAGCCAAGTGGTCTCCCTCAGCAGGTCCCACTCCCATAGAGCCCAGCAAGCTAAGAAACACTGGCGTGAAATGCTTGCTGCTAGCATAGCAGTCTGAAGTTAACTGGGGATGATGGAGTTTGGTGAGGGGAGGGACGTCCACCATTACTGAGGCTTGAGTAGACAGTTTTCCCCTCACAGTGTTCAGGAAACTGCCAGAAATTTGGACTGTGCAGAATTCACTGCAGCATGGCAAAGTGGCTGTGGCTGGACTGCCTCTCTAGATTCCTTCTCACTGGGCAAGGCATCTCTGAAAGAAAGGCAGCAGCCCCAGTCAGGGGCTTAAAAATAAAACTCCCATCTCCCTGGGACAGAGCACCTGCAGGAAGGGGTGGCTGTGGGCGCAGCTTCAGCAGACTTAAGTGTTCCTGTCTGCCAGCTCTGAAGAGAGCAGTGGATCTCCCAGCATAGTGCTCAAACTCTGCTAAGGGACAGACTGCCTCCTCAAGTGGCTCTCTGACTCCTGTGCCTCCTGACTGGGAAATACCTCCCAGCAGAAGTTGACAAACATCTCACACAGGAGCACTCCAGCTGGCATTAGGCAGGTGCCCCTCTGAGAAGAAGCTTCCAGAGGAAGGAGCAGGCAGCAATCTTTGCTGTTCTGCAGCCTCTGCTGGTGATACCCAGGCAAACAGGGTCTGGAGTGGACCTCCAGCAAACTCCAGCAGACCTGTAGAAGAGGGGCCTGACTGTTAGAAGGAAAACTAACAAACCGAAAGCAATAACATCAACATCAACAAAAAGGACACTCACAGAAAAACACCATCCAAAGACCATCAGTATCAAAGATTAAAGGTAGATGAATCCACAAATATGAGGAAAACCCAGCACAAAAATGCTGAAAATTCCATAAACCAGAATGCCTCTTCTCCAAATGATAGCAACTCCTCTCCAGCAAGGGTACAAAATGGGACGGAGAATGAGTTTGACAAATTGGCAGAAGTATGCTTCAGAAGGTGGGTAATAGCAAACTCCTCTGAGCTAAAGGAGCATATTCTAACCCAATGCAAAGAATTTAAGAGCCTTGATAAGATTACAGGAACTGCTAACTAGAATAGCCAGTTTAGAGAAGAACATAAATGAACTGATGGAATGGAAAAACACAGCACGAGAAATTCGTGAAGCATACACAAGTATCAATAGCCAAATTGACCAAGTGGAAGAAAGGATATCAGAGATTGAAGATCACCTTAATGAAATAAAGCATGAAGAGAAGACTAGAGAAAAAAGAACAAAAAGGAATGAACAAAGCCTCCAGGAAATATGGGACTATGTGAAAAGACCAAACCTATGATTGATTGGTATACCTGAAAGTGACAGAGAGAATGGAACCAAGTTGGAAAACACTCTTCAGGATATTATCCAGGAGAACATCCCCAACCTAGCAAGACTGGCCACATTCAGAATCAGGAAATGCAGAGAACACCACTAACATATTCCTCAAGAAAAGCAACCCCAAGACACATAATCTTCAGATTCTCCAAGGTTGAAATGAAGGAAAAAAATGCTAAGAGCAGCCAGAGAGAAAGGTCAGGTCACCTACAAAGGGAAGCCCATCAGACTAACAGCAGATCTCACTGCAGAAACCCTAAGCCAGAAGAGAGTGGGAGCCAATATTCAACATTCTTAAAGAAAAGAATTTTTAACCCAGAATTTCATATCCAGCCAAACTAAGATTTATAAGCAAAGGAGAAATAAAACCCTTTACAGATAAGCAAATGCTGAGGGATTTTGTCATCACCAGGCCTGCCTTACAAGAGCTCCTGAAGGAAGCACTAAGTATGGAAAGGAAAAACCAGTCCCAGCCACTGCAAAAACACCAAAACATAAAGACCAATGACACTATGAAGAAACTGCATCAACTATTGTGCAAAATAGCTAGCATCATGATGAAAGGATCAAATTCACATATAACAATATTAACCTTAAATGTAAATGGGCAAAATGCCCCAATTAAAAGACACAGACTGGCTAATTGGATAAAGAGTCAAGACCCAGCAGTATGCTGTATTCAGGAGACCCATCTCATGTACAAAGACACACATAGGCTCAAAATAAAGGGATGGAGGAATATTTACCAAGCAAATGGAAAGAAAAAAAAAAAAAGCAGGCATTGCAATCCTAGTCTCTGATAAAATAGACTTTAAACCAAAAAAGATACAAAAATACAAAGAAGGGCATTATATAATGATAAAAGGATCAATGCAACAAGAAGAGCTAACTATCCTAAATATATATGCACCCAATACCGGAGCACCCAGATTCATAAAGCAAGTTCTTAGAGACCTACAAAGAGACTTGGACTCCCACACAAGAATAATGGGAGACTTTAACACCCCACTGTCAGTATTAGACAGATTAACGAGGTGGAAAATTAACAAGAATATACAGGACATGAACGCAGCTCTGGAGCAGGTGGACCTAACAGATGTCTACAGAACTCTCCACCCCAAATCAACAGAATATACATTATTCTCAGTGCCACATAGCACTTATTCTAAAATTGACCACATAATTGGAAGTAAAACACTCCTCAGCAAATGCAAATGAATGGAAATCATAACAGTCTCTCAGACCATGGTGCAATCAAATTAGAACTCAGGATTAAGAAACTCACTCAAAACCCCACAACTACATGGCAACTGAACAACCTGCTCCTGAATGACTACTTGGTAAGTAACAAAATTAAGGCGGAAATAAATAAATTATTTGAAACCAATGAGAACAAAGACACAATGTACCAGAATCTCTGGGACACAGTTACAGCAGTGTTAAGAGGGAAATTTATAGCACTAAATGCCCACATCAGAAAATGGGAAAGATCTAAAATTGACAGCTTCATATCACAATTAAGAGAACTAGAGAAGCAAGAGCAAAGAAATTCAAAAGTTAGCGAAAGACAAGAAGTAACTAAAATCAGAGCAGAACTGAAGGAAACAGAGACACGAAAAACCCTTCAAAAAAATCAATGAATCAAGGAGCTGGTTTTTTGAAAAGATTAACAAAATAGATAGACTGCTAACCAGAATATTAAAGAAGAAAAGAGAGAAGAATCAAATAGACACAATAAAAAATGATAAAAGTGGCTGGGCACGGTGGCTCAAGCCTGTAATCCCAGCACTTTGGGAGGCCGAGACGGGCGGATCATGAGGTCAGGAGATCGAGACCATCCTGGCTAACACGGTGAAACCCCGTCTCTACTAAAAAATACAAAAACTAGCCGGGCGAGGTGGTGGGCGCCTGTAGTCCCAGCTACTCGGGAGGCTGAGGCAGGAGAATGGTGTGAACCCGGGAGGCGGAGCTTGCAGTGAGCTGAGATCTGGCCACTGCACTCCAGCCCGGGTGACAGAGCGAGACTCCGTCTCAAAAAAAAAAAAAAAAAAAAAAAAAAAAAAAATGATAAAAGTTATATCACCACTGATCTCACAGAAATAAAAACTACTATCAGAGAATACTATAAACACCTCTATGCAAATAAACTAGAAAATCTAAAAGAAATGGATAAATTCCTGGACACATACACTTTCCCAAGAATAAACCAGGAAGAAGTCGAATCCCTGAATAGACCAATAACAATTTCTGAAATTGAGGCAGTAATTAATAGCCTACCAACCAAAAAAAGCCCAGGACCAGACAGATTTACAGCCGAATTCTACCAGAGGTACAAAGAGGAGCTGGTACCATTCCTTCTGAAACTATTCCAAACAATAGAAAAAGAGGGACTCCTCCCTAACTCATTTTTATGAGGCCAGATACTAAAACCTGGCAGAGACATAACAAAAAAAGAAAATTTTGGGCCAATATTCCTGATGAATATTGATGCAAAAATCCTCAATAAAATACTGGCAAACCAAATCTAGCAGCACATCAAAAACTTATTCACTACAATCAAGTTAGCTTCATCCCTGGGATGCAGGGCTGGTTCAACATATGCAAATCAATAAACGTAATCAATTACATAAACAGAACCAATGGCAAAAACCACATGATTATTTCACTAGATGCAGAAAAGGCCATCGACAGAATTCAACACCCCCCCTTGCCAAAAACACTCAATAAACTAGGTATTGATGGAACATTTCTGAAAATAATAAGAGCTATTTATGACAAACCCATAGCCAATATCATACTGAAAGGGCAAAATCTGGAACCATTCCCTTTGAAAACTGGCCCAAGACAAGGATGCCCTCTCTCACCACTCCTATTCAACATAGTATTGGAAGTTGTGGCCAGGGGGATTAGGCAAGAGAAAGAAATAAAGGGTATTCAAGTAGGAAGAGGGTAAGTCAAATTGTCTCTGCAGATGACATGATTGTATATTTAGATAACCCCATCATCTCAGACCAAAAACTCCTTAAGCAACTTCAGCAAAGTCTCAGGATACAAACCAACTTCAGCAAAGTCTTAGGACACAAAATCAATCTGCAAAAACCACAAGCATTCCTAAACACCAATAATAGACAAACAGAGAACCAAATCATGAGTGAACTTCCATTTGCAATTGCTACGAAGAACATAATATACCTAGGAATACAACTTACAAAGGATGTAAAGGACCTCTTCAAATAAAACTACAAACCACTGCTCAAGGAAATAAGAGAGGGCACAAATGGAAAAACATTCCATGTTCATGGATAGGAAGAATCAATATAGTGAAAATGGCCATACTGCCCAAAGTAATTTATAGATTCAATGCTATTTCCATCAAGCTACCGTTGACTTTCTTCACAGAATTAGAAAAAACTACTTTAAATTTCATATGGAACAAAAAAAGAGCCTACATAGCCAAGACAATTCTTAGCAAAAAGAACAAAGCTGAAGGTATTATGCTACCTGACTTCAAACTATACTACAAGGTTACAGTAACCCAAACAGCATGGTACTGGTATCAAAAGGGATATATAGACCAATGGAACAGAACAGAGACCTCAGAAATAACACCATGCATCTACAAGCATTTGATCTTTGACAAACTTGACAAAAACAAGAATTGGGAAAAGGATTCCCTATTTAATAAATGGTGCTGGAAAAACTGGCTAGCCATATGCAGAATGAAACTGGACTCCTTCCTTACACCCTATACAAAAATTAACTCAAGATGGATTAAAGACTTAAATGTAAAACCTAAAACCATAAAAACTCTAGAAGAAAACCTAGGCAATACCATTGAGGACATAGGCATGGGCAAAGACTTCATGACTAAAACACCAAAAGCAATGTGACAACAAAAGCCAAAATTGACAAATGGCATCTAATTAAACTAAAGAGGTTCTGCACAGCAAAAGAAACTATCATCAGAGTGAACAGCAACCTATGGAATGGGAGAGAAATTTTGCAACGTATCCATCTGACAAAGGTCTAATATCCAGAATCTACAAGGAACTTAAAACAAATTTATAAGAAAAAACAAACAACCCCATCAAAAAGTGGGCAAAGGATATGAACAGACACTTCTCAAAAGAAGACATTTATATGGCCAACAAACATATGAAAAAAAGCTCATCATCACTTGTCGTTAGAGAAATGCAAATCAAAACCACAATGGGAAACCATTTCATGTCAGTTAGAATGGTGATCATTAAAAAGTCAGGAAACAACAGATGCTGGAGAGGATATGGAGAAATAGGAACACTTTTACACTGTTGGTGGGAGTGTAAATTAGTTCAACCATTGTGGAAGACAGTGTGGTGATTCCTCAAGGATTTAGAACCAGAAATACCATTGGACCCAGCCATCCCATTACTGGGTATATACCCAAAGGATTATAAATCATTCTACTATAAAGATACATGCACATGTATGTTTATTACAGCACTATTCACAAGAGCAAAGACTTGGAACTAACCCAAATGTCCATCAATGATAGACTGGATAAAGAAAATGTGGCACATATACACCATGGAATATTATAGAGCCATAAAAAAGGATGAGTTCATGTCCTTTGCAGGGACATGGATGAAGCTAGGAATCATCATTCTCAGCAAACTAACACAGGAACAGAAAATCAAACACTGCGTGTTTTCACTCATAAGTGGGAGATGAGCAATGAGAACACATGGACACAGGGAGGGGAACATCACATGCTGGGGCCTGTCGGGGGGTAGGGGGCTAGGGGAGGGACAGCATTAGGAGAAATACCTAATGTAGATGACGGGTTGACGGGTGCAGCAAACCACCATAGCACGTGTATACCTATGTAACAAATCTGCACGTTCTGCATGTGTCCCAAAACTTAAAGTATTAAAAAAAAAATAGGAAATAGGAATTCGGCTCTTTCCTGGGATCTGCTTCCAGCAGGTGACTTTATTGGATATGATCCACCACATTGAGCTCCATATCTTCTCCATGTCTGGACAGGATTCCCAGAACTGCAGGCAGGATATACCTGGAGGAGAGGCAGAAGGTGAGGCTGGGAAATTGGCCTAGATCTTGATTATGAAAGGACTTGGATTCAGGATCAGTCTCGGGAGACAGGGTTGGACTGTGGAGCACAAAAGGAGAATATCAGTTTTGTGCAGGAGCAAAAGAGTTAAGGCTTTAGATAGATTTGCTTCTTTGCCAATTCAGACTTGAGGTAATCTGCTGAGAGTAAACAGACACAGGATGTTGGAGAGCGATGAAGATTTAGAATTTCCTATGAAAGTGATGAGACATTAAAAATGAGTGGTGTTAAGCCTCTGTTTGAAATTAGGGACCACTTATTTGTGGTCCCTGTCCTGAGAAGGCAGAAAATACCTCATCAGGCAAATTTTAAATTCTGAACTGTTCATTCTGTTACATTTGCTTCTAGCCGGATGTATGGGCAGAAGGAGATTGCAAAATATTCAGGGTAGATGGTTTCTAAGCTAATACTACCAGGAGAGGAGGCCAGCTGACTTGAGAGTGCCAGTCAGAGAGTAGTAAAATTGGTGTTGCTGGGGGTTTAGGTGAAATAAGGAGTGTGCAAAGCCATAATGAGCTTGCCAGATGTGAGAAAACAAGAGATTGAGAGACTGGAGGTCTTAGTGCAGTTAGAGGAGTAGTGTTTGTATAAACAGAAAACTATGGTCACGTGTGGGATGCTGGAATGTAAAATTTTTGAGGTTTAGCAGTTCTGAGTGATGGCAAATTCTCTAGAGTGTGGCAAAGAAGCTTGGGCAGTACACCAGTCATTGGAATTGATATCAAGAAACTTGAATCTGAGTATTAGATAGTCTTAGTCTAAGAGCGGCGGGAAATCACTGAAAAGTTGTAATTAAGAAGTGATATGGTCACAGCGATTGTTTAAAAAGATAACCCAGCTTTTGAGGTTGAGGATGGATTAGTGAAAGGTGAGAGGGGAAGTGGGAAGACCAATTATCTTAGTCTGGGTTCTTCACAAGCAGACCCCAAGACAAGGATTCTCAGGCAAGTAGCTTATTTGCTAAATAAATGATTCCAGGAAATCCAATAAGGGGTAGGGAAGAAAGAGGGAAAGGCAGGAGCAACAAATGGTGAATTATTAAACAAGTTACAGCTGCAGGTAACTAAAGCTGAATCCCACCGAGGAAGAGGAAGTCCGGGTGTAGAACGCATATTGCTGGCTTACCTCACTTGCAGTGTGAAGGTGTGAAGGGCTGGGGTATGTACACATCAACTCCTGTCAGTTACTGTTTGAGGAAGCTCCCTGTGGGTAATTTCTTGGTACTTCATCTGCCACACACATGAGCCTAGTGGGATCTTGTGGCTAGAGAAACTTTTGGGCAAAGAAAAAAAAAAAAGTAGATTCCAGCAGAAGAAAGAAGTCTGGCCAGCAAGGACTGAGATGGTAAAGGCGACCATCAAAAAGGATCTGTTGCATCTGTTAAAAGGCTATTATATTAATATTAGTACAGGCAAGGGAAGAGGTAGCGTGGAAGACAGTTGTGAAAGGATTTAACAGGTGCATAAATGCTACTTTGGGAACATTAGTTTTATAGTCTCCATTTTGTTAACCATGCTTGTAAAAGTTCTACATTTTTGTTCCTCTTTTAAAGTAAATTGTAAGACCAAGATATTCCAAGTATATAGGAATAAAGTCTGATATTCTTACTCCTGACTCAGGTGAAAAGTGAAGGCAGTGTTGTCCAATAGAAATACAGTGTGAGCCACATGAAAAATTGTTTAGAAGCTACACTTAAAAAGCAGATAGAATTAATTTTGACAGTACTTTTTTTTACTGCTATAATCAAACATATCAAAATATTACCATTTCAGCATGTAGTCAATACAAAAAATATTGATGAAGTATTTTACATCCTTCTTGGTGCTAAGGCTTTAAAATCTGATGCGTATTTTATACATAGAGTATACATCAATTTCAATAAGTCACACTCAAGTGCCCAATAGCCACCACAGAGTGCAGGTCTAAGGGACGGTTTGTTTAAGAGTGTATTCTTATTTCACAGTGTGTTATCAATAGCTGCTACCTAGTAAAAGGAAAATAGTTTGCATTTAAGTATTGAATATTAAAACTAAAATGGAAGAAGCCATATTAGTATGGTTTTGACTTTCTAAAGAGGAGTTTCCTAATCATGGTATTTACTTTGACACTGCCAAATCAAGTGGAAGATATACTTTGTAAACTTAGTGTGGGTTTCTACTAGTGACAACTAGATGACTAGAATGACAACTTTCTTAAACTTTTTTGACCTTAAATAACTAGTGGCCAGGTGTAGTGGCTCACACTTATAATCCCTGCACTTTGGAAGGCCGAGGCCTGAGGATTGCTTGAACCTAAGAGTTAGAGACCAGCCTGAGCAACATAGTGAGACCCTATCTCTAAACAAAACAAACCAAAACAAAGAAACAAACAAAAACCAAAATTAGTAAGCTATCTTCCTGAAAATAAACATTTCTTATTGTTTGCCAGTTGGACAGGAAGTATTCTTTAAGTTTTTGACATCAGAGTCAACCTTTTTAATGGCTCACTTTACATTCATGTCTTTCAGGCAGTATCCCAGTGTCATCTCTTCCTTTCCTTATTTCTTTTTTTTTTTTTTTTTTTTTTTTTTTTTGAGAGGGAGTCTCGCGCTGTCGCCCAGGCTGGTGCGCAGTGGCCGAATCGCAGCTCGATGCAAGCTCCGCCTCCCGGTTTTGCGCCATTCTCCTGCCTCAGCCTCCCGAGTAGCTGGGACTACAGGCGCCCGCCACTGCGCCCGGCTATTTTTTTGTATTTTTTAGTAGAGACGGGGTTTCACCGTGTTAGCCAGGATGGTCTCATCTCCTGACCTCGTGATCCGCCCGTCTCGGCCTCCCAAAGTGCGGGATTACAGGCTTGAGCCACCGCGCCCGGCCTCCTTTCCTTATTTCAAAACACAGTTGGCAGAAGGAATGCAGAGCTCCTTGTCATATGAATCACATGTCCCCTTCTTTCTCTATCTTCCTCATGGAAGAAAGAAATTTCTATGGCTAGGTAAACGAAATAACTTAAGACAATATAATACAATGGTCTTTGAGATTATGATTTAATTATCAAGGGTCCAGAGGTATTCAGATGAATGAGATGAAATATTTAAAAATACTCCTATACTTAAAAAAATGTCATCCTCTAAGATATCTTTATGACACCCATGGTCAAATGTGGCTCATTTATGTTTTTCTGCTAATTTGGGCATAGGGACAGTATAAAAACTAAGGCAACTCAGGCCTACTGTGGCTTACCCAAGGTAAGGAGTTTTTATGGCCATACCGAATTTAGACGTAAAATGTTCACTACCAGCTACCAGAACCTCATTTTTATGAGATCTTTAGGGAGTGTGAGGTGGGTTTCCTTATTTTATAAATAAAGCATTCTCCTGAGGAAGTCTAGTCACGCTTCAAGATTGACCAAGAAAGTAACCTAGCAAAGTACAAAGTAGCTTTGGAGGTTTGGCTTCAGAAATACCTGGATTGAAATCTTGGCTTTACTATTTTTATAAGATATGGCCTCAGTCCTACTAGATTCCCTGTTTCAGATATTCCCTATTTATCTTAAAGAGATTTTTAAAAAGTGCTTGACTCACTAGACATTTTGCTGTGGTATATAAATCTAAATATGTATGTGTATTTCTATAAAAATGGGCCCACTCTATGCATTCTGTTTGATAACCTTTTCCATTTATATGTTTTAAATGTTTTCCGGCCAGGCATAGTGGCTCATGCCTGTAATCCCGGCACTTTGGGAAGCCAAGGCGGGAGGATTGCTTGAGCCCAGGAGTTCGAGACCAGCCTGGACAATGTATCGAGACCACATCTCTACAAAAAATTAAAAAATTAGCCAGGCATGATGGCATGCATTTGTGATCCCAACTACTTGGGAGGCTAAAGTGGGACGATTGCTTGAACCCAGTAGGCCAAGGGTGCAGTGTGCTATCATTGCATCACTGCACTCCAGCCTGGGCAAGACCCTGTCCCCCCCAAAAAATGTTTTAAATGTTCTCCATATCAATAAACTAACATGTTAACAAATATGCATCTGTAGTGTTTGCTAGGCTAGTTCATAGTCCCTCTCTGAATACCATTTTACAGAACCATTCTCAGCTGGTCTGTGATACAGGCATATCTCCGGAGCTCAACTTGCATGATCTCCCTGGTCATTTGAGACAGGGTTTTGTTCTGCGGCTCAGGCTGTAGTGCAGTGGCATGATCATGGTTCACTGCAGCCTCGACCTCCTGGCTGCAGTGAATTTCCCACCTCAGCCTCCCGAATAGCTGGGACCATAGGCATGTACCACCATGCCTGGCTAATTCTTTGGTGTTTTTTTGTAAAGATAGGGTTTTGCCGTGTTGCCCAGTCTGGCCTCAAACTCCTGAGCTCAAACAATCTGCCCACCTTGGCTTCCTGAAATGCTGGGATTATAGGCATAAGCCACCACACCCAGCCTGTATTTTCATTTTAATAGTTGCCTAATATTCCATTGCAAATTATTCTGGAGATTAAAGAGATAAAACATGTGAATATAACTGGCATATAGTAATTTTTAAAACTATAAAAAGAAATGGTGCTGAAATTCATATTTCATAGAGTCAACCTGCTGGTTGACCTTTTCACACCTATCTTTGCTAGCCAGCCATTATCTTGCATGCAGGCAGTCTCCTCCTGCCTTAAAGCAAGACCTCCAAGACCTCTGCAGGAACTGCTTCACACATCAGGGCCAGTAATCAGTCACTGTAGGCACCAGAAAAAAGATGGCTCAGGGACCTGCATAGAAGATGTAGGTCACAAAGATTTTCTCTCATGGCAAATAATAGAATATTGCGGTTCCTTAGAGAAAGAAAAGGTATACTACCCTGTTTCAAGATCCAGGCAATACCAAAGGAAAGAAAAACTTTTGAGAGATGGTTTTTCAGAACAGAGAGTTAACGCGTATCTCTGTGAAGTCCTTCATTTCTAGCACCCTGGAGGTATTTGTTCCCTTCCTTTTGGAATAAAACTCAGCTAATGACCTCTCACTTTAGTGAGATTATCAGAACTTGCAGAACATCCCAGATTCCTATTTGAAAATATGTGTTCCTCCTACTACATTCCTAGGTTTAAAATATCCTCTTTAACATTCCAAGAATTATTTTTGTAGATGATCTTGGCTGCAGTTCAAAATACTGTAGTGTTTGCTAGGCTCGTTCATAGTCCCTCTCTGAATACCATTTTACAGAAGTGTTCTCCGCTAGTCTGTGATACAGGCATATCTCCGGAGCTCAGCTTGCATGGTCCCCCTGGTTATATGGGACAGGGCCTAAGAGAGGAATGTTGAGATCTATTAGCCATTCTTCCTTTTTACTACATCTCCTGGGAAGCTATAGGTGCCAGTGAAAATACAGTCTGCTGGGAAGGATTGCTGCATTTTAGGCATCTTATGATGCTGTCCCAGGAGCTTCTCCAACTAAGCCAATTGATGTCTCAATTTTTCAACAGAAGTAGCTGTAGATAGTGAAAGAAAGAGAGCATCAGTCTTATGGCCAACGAATGCTGTTGAAGTCCCGCTATATGCCAAGTACTGTGCTGGCATTGTAAGTAGAAAAGTAAACCAGGGAGTAGTGATTCAGCTATTGTGGAGCTTCTTAATTAGTAGGAAAAAGAGTAGGTAGGAGGCAGGTAATGACAAACGTGTTTAGTGATATAAAGAGTAGATTGACATAGACTAGGGAGTCAGGGAGATTTCCTTAAGGAAGTGACTTCTGAGCTGAAACTTGAAGTTAGGTGGGTAATGAAGATGGGGGACTGGTACTTCCAGCAAAGGAAGCACCTTGTGAGTAGGCCCCAGGTATGTTTGAGAACTGGGAGAAGTTCAGCACAGCTAGGGGCAGAGAGCTAGGGAAAGGAATGAGGCAAGAGGTGTGCATAGGACCAAATCATCTAGAGCTTTATAGTCATATAAATTCCGTTGCATTTTATTTTAAGGGTGATGGGAAGGCGGACGACAACATAATTATTAATTTTCTATGGCTGCCAAAATACCATGGACTGGTTGGCTTAAACAACAGTAATTTATTTTCCCACAGTTCTGGAGGCTTTAAGTCCGACATCAAGATGTTGCAGGCTTGGTTTCCTTGGAGGCCTCTCTCCTTAGCTTGCAGATGGCCTCCTTCTTACTGCCTCTTTATTTGATCTTTTCTCTCTGTGTGTGAGCCCCTCGTGTCTCTTTCTTCTTCTTACAAGGATGTCTTCTTAGAAGAACACAGCTCCAATTGGATTAAGATCCCTCCATGATCTCACTTTAACTTAGTCACCCTTTAAAGGCCTTGTCTTTAAATACGGTCACATTCTGAGGTACTGGGTTTTAACATACAAGTTTTATGGAAACATAATTCAGCCATAACACCATACATGTGGCAGTAGTATAGAGAATTAATTGGAGAGGGGCAATTGTGCAGACCCATGGGAGTCTTGTGAGAGATGATAGCTACCCCGTTAGGGTGTGTTCCATGAAAAGAGCAAAGGTGGAGTTTGAGAAACATTTCCATGGAGGATTGATGGCTTATGGCGGTGACATAGAGGTAGGAGTCAAAGATGCCTCGTAAATTTTTGGGTTTTTGCATCTGGTTGGTGGTGTGGTTTGTTTAAAGAACAATGGAGAAAGAGAAACAATGGTTTTTGGGGGAAGATGATGGTTTTGCTGATACTGAGTGGTTGATGAGTAGGTTGTTAACTGGAGGAGAAATCAGCCTCTGCAGCACACAGCGTTGGGATCATACAGCTCAGCCTCTATAACAGACAAAGTTGCTTGTCACCTAGCCCTTACTAGGTGACAAATGTAAAAACCCTTACGTTTTACTTTTCATGGAAAAAAATGTGTAGCCCTTTTCAAAAACATGCTCTTGATATCCTTAGAGATTCAAAATTTGTTAAACTAGAGTTCAAAGTTAACACTTTTATAGTTAATGTTGTGGAAGATTTAACAGTTTTTCATAGTCAGCTTGACTTGTGACTATTATAATGTGCCTAAAGAAATTACCTGTTATTGGGTAGGGAACAAGATGACTGAAGTACAAGGTTTGAAAGACAGGCTGCCTGTTTTGAATTTTTTCTTTTTCTTTCTTTCTTTTTTTTTTTTTTTTTTTTTTTTTTTGAGACAGAGTTTTGCTCTTGTTGCCCAGGCTGGAGTGCAATGGCATGATCTTGGCTCAATGCAACCTCCGCCTCCCGGGTTCAAGCAATTCTCCTACCTCAGCCTCCTGAGTAGCTGGGATTACAGGTACCTGCCACCACACCCGGCTAATTTTTGTATTTTTAGTAGAGATGGGATTTCACCATGTTGGCCAGGCTGGTCTCGAATTCCTGATTTCAGGTGATCTTCCCACCCCGGCCTCCCAAAGTGCTGGGGTTACACGCATGAGCCACCGCACCAGGCCTGAATATTTTATCAGGTGTAAGTGTAACCTGATTTAAAAAATTAATACTACAATTTAAAAAAAAATTTTAATATTTATTTGATTCTCCTTTCAAGATTTTAAAATTTAAATCTTCAGAGCCTATGGTTAAACATTAGCCACTGATAAAATGGTAACAGGTAACAAATCAAATAAGAATATGTTTTCATTGTTCTTACTCTTGATATTCTTAAGTTGATATGACTCCGAACTAGTTTGTTTTTTAAATACATCTACTTACTTGCTCAACACCAAAATAAGATTTCAAAAAAAAAAAAAAAAAAAAAGAGAGAGAGAGAAAGAAAGAAATTGCCTGTTATCATTACCCTCTTTGTGAGGATAAAACCACTCTTTATTTCCTTTTCTGCATGCCAAGTCTTAGTAAAGAATGCAATGCTCTAAAAACGAAGTCTGTAAAACTCTGACGTATATGGTAAAAAAAAAAGAGTCTTTCTATGGCAGCAGAGTCCCAGGGAGTACAGTTGTGTGGGAGTTGGTAGCCCCCTCAGTGGGAGCGAGACTGTCAATGATAGATGGGGAGCAGAAAAGCAGGGTCAGGAAGCAGAATGTGCTGTAGGCCACGTGCTGGGTCATGGTCAGTGGTGTTCTTGTGTGCCCTGGGATACTTGGAGGCAGGCTGTAGCTAGGTCAGTGGTGGGTCAGGAAAGAGCTGAGTTAGTTCTGGAAAAGACTGAAGTTTTCCTTGAGTCCCCTGCCCCATGTTGCCTCAAAGGTCAAGGAGGTGATGCTACCTTGCTCAGAAGCAGCTGTAAGGCAGCCTGTGTAACAAGGCAAAATCCTGTCTCTACAAACAATAAAAAAAATGACCTGGGCTTGGTGGTGCACACCTGTAGACCCAGCTACTTGAGAGGCTGAGAGGGGAGGTTGAGGCTGCAGTGAGCCAAGATCGCGCCACCACACTCCAGCCTGGGCAACGGAGCGAGACTCTTTCTCAAAAAAAAAAAAAAAAAACAAAAACAAAAACAAAAAAGTAGCCATAAGGAGAGGAGTTAGAATGACTAGCTGTCCTGGTTTGTCTAGATCTGGGGCTGAGGGGAATGTGGGGCTTTTGGTTTTAAAACTGGGAAAGTTTTAAAACTGGGAAACTGGGAAAACTTGATCACCCTATAAAAAGATTCTTATATACTTAGGGTTTTTGGTCCTTCATTGGTCCCAGAAGAAACAACTTTAGCCTAAAGCAAATAAAACTGAATGTCCAATTTACCATAACCTTCTTAGTAAAAGGAGTACTACAATTAACTTTCTCTTTTAAATAATTTACTTATTTCATCATGTTTAACAGTGTTCCTTTCAAGATGATTCACAATTTACTATATTTAATCAACAAAATTTTAAAAATTAAAAAGTTTTCGGCTGGGCGTGGTGGCTCACGCCTGTAATCCCAGTACTTTGGGAGGCTGAGGTGGGTGGATCACGAGGTCAGGAGGTCGAGACCATCCTGGCTAACATGGTGAAACCCCATCTCTACTAAAAATACAAAACTTAGCCAGATGTGGTGGTGGGTGCCTGTAGTCCCAGCTACTTGGCAGGCTGAGGCAGGAGAATCACTTGAACCCAGGAGGCAGAGGTTGCAGTGAGCTGAGATCACGTCACTGCACTCCAGCCTGGGCAACAGAGTGAGACTCCGTCTCAAAAAAAAAAAAAAAAAAAAAAAAGAGAGAGAAATGCTTAACCATAGTTCCACCTCTGAAATAAGAATTTCTCATATGTACATATATCCCTTCTGTATATCTGTATATCATTCTCATTATTTTGCAAAAGTATCATGGAGTTTTGAAATTAATTTTTTCTTTTTTTGTGTGATGGAGTCTTGCTCTGTCACCCAGGCTGGAGTGTAGTGGCTCAACCTAGGCTCATTTCAGTCTCCACCTCCCGGGTTCAAGCGCTTTCCTATCTCAGCCTCCCAAGTAGTTGGGATTACAGGCACCCAACATCACGCCCAACTAATTTTTGCATTTTTAGTAGAGATGGGTTTTGCCATGTTGACCAGGCTGGCTTGAACTCCTGACCTCTGGTGATCCACCCACCTTGGCCTCCCAAAGTGCTAGGATTGCAGGCATGAGCCACTGCGCCTGGCCTGAAATTTATTTCTAATTAAACAAGTTTTCCATAACATTTTATGAGCAAGAAAATAAAAATTGAAAGTGGAACATTACATAAGAGCAAACAGTCAATGAAAATTAAATGGAGGGGGGAAGCATTGTCCAATTAGGGAAACTTTTTTTTTCTTTATTTTTTTTTTAATTTTTTAATTTTTTTTTTTGAGACGGAGTCTTGCTCTATCCCCCGGGCTGGAGTGCAGTGGCCGGATCTCCACTCACTGCAAGCTCCGCCTCCCGGGTTTACGCCATTCTCCTGCCTCAGCCTCCCGAGTAGCGGGGACTACAGGCGCCCGCCACTTCGCCCGGCTAGTTTTTTGTGTTTTTAGTAGAGACGGGGTTTCACCGTGTTAGCCAGGATGGTCTCGATCTCCTGACCTCGTGATCCGCCCATCTCGGCCTCCCAAAGTGCTGGGATTACAGGCTTGATTTTTCTTTATTTTTAAAATAAAGACACACACCTATGAGGGAAACATTTTTTTCCTTTTTTTTTTTTTTTTTTTTTTTCGAGACAGGGTCTCGCTCTGTCACCTAGGCTACAGTGCAGTGGCTTGATCTTGGCTCATTGCAACCTCTG
Source organism: Chlorocebus sabaeus (assembly GCF_047675955.1). NCBI lineage: Eukaryota > Metazoa > Chordata > Mammalia > Primates > Cercopithecidae > Chlorocebus > Chlorocebus sabaeus. The sequence goes on from NC_132927.1 coordinate 7,745,703, forward strand.
CCTCCTGGATGCAAGTGATTCTCGTGCCTCAGTAACATGGTGGGACCCTATCTCTACAAAAGATACAAAAATTAGCCGCCATGGTGGCACGCATCTGTGGTCCAAACTACTTGGGAGGCTGAGGTGGGGGATCACTTGAGCCCCAGAGGTAGAGGTTGCAGTGAGCCCAGATCGTGCTACTGCAGCCTAGCCTGGGTGACAAAGCAAGACTGTCTCAAAAAAAAAATAAAATAAAATAAAATAAAATAAAAGTAATGCAGACGTTGGAATAATATGCAATTCTTTTTAAAAAGGGAGCGGATTGATTGTACTGATATGTGAAAATGCCCAACATGCACTTTTGTTGTTGTTGTTGTTGTTGTTGTTGTTTTAGTTTTTTTTGAAATGGACTTTTGCTCTGTTGCTCAGGCTGGAGTGCAGTGGTGCAATCTCAGCTCACTGCAACCCTCACCTCCCGGGTGAAGCAGTTCTCCTGCCTCAGCTTCCCAAGTAGCTGGGACTACAGGTGCCCGCCACCACACCCGGCTAATGTTTGTATTTTTAGTAGAGATGGGTTTTCACCATGTTGGCCAGGCTGCTCTTGAACTCCTGACCTCGAGTGATCCACCCGCCTCAGCTTTTCGAAGTTTTGGGATTACAGGTATGAGCCACTGTGCCTGGCCTCAGGGGAACATTTTTTAAAAATTAAAAATATTTAGTGATACACATTACTAAAATGTCTCAGGTAATTTGGTATGAAAATCATACTTGATTTATTTTTCTTTTTTTTCCAGATCTCGTAAGACTAATGAAAACCACATTTTTCTAAACCAGAAATTAACTATGCAGCATATATTTAAACAATTATTAGGATAAAATATAAGTATTATTCAGAGAATAAGTATAGAGAGTATTTGTGTGTGGTATCTAAAGAAATTGTATCCCAAATAAATCACTTCTCAGATTATGAGCATAAGTTTGAATACATTTCACATTTATTTACAACAGAATCGAATGTTCATCCCCACCTTTCACCCACATTCAATATCACCTTTACATAGTTTTTTCCATTTTAATGATTATTATTGACCACTAGAGGGAGAAACAACAAAAGTTTTGAAATTTTTGATAAATTTGAAAGATTATTTAAATGCCAGCAGTGAAATGTACTAATTGTAGTGAAATATGGATTCACAGAAGGTGCTAGCATATATTCTTCGATGCTGGAGATCTGTTGATTCTATGGGGTCCTGCAGAAATAATGTAACAGAAAGGTGATGTAACTTCTCCCAAGGGTGAGGAACAACGTGTATTATGGTTGACCAGCTAAATTAGTTTTGTTCAACTTGTGCCTTTGCCCAAAGAGTAAGTGTGGAAAATAAACCTGTCTAATTAAAATGAATGATGAAAGGATTAAATGCTTTGGAATTCAAAGATGGGAAAATGGCAGTAAAGGAAAAATATTAACATAATCAAAACAATTTCCCTATGCTTTGTCTTAAGTGCACTTGACAATTAATACTTAAAATTATGGGCTAGGTACAGTGGCTCATGCCTGTAATCCCAGCACTTTTGGAGGCCTAGGTGGGATGATCACTTGAGGCTGGGAGTTCAAGCCTAGCCTGGGCACACAGTGAGACCCCATCTTAAAAAACAAAATTATGGTTAAACATGTAGAACATATTTGTTAAAAAGCGACTGAAAATCCTGACCAGCTAAAGGTGTATTTATTTTAAACTACTCAATATATGAGTACTTTGAACTCTGTTGCTTAGTTAGAAAATGTCTTTGAACTGTTTTTTTTTCAAGAAATTACGGATTCTATTAGGTATAAGAAAATTGTATAAAATAAGTTAATTCCAGAAACATATGTTTAAAGTCTACTCAATGCTAAGTACTCAGGAGGCCCAAAACTGGATTAGACGTAAATATTTTCCTAAAGAAGTTTGTAGATTAAAAATACCTATTCATAAAAACCTGTAAAACAAGGTAGATGTAAGACATACCATTAGAGAAGAGGCACTTCATGTATTAAGAAGGAAAAAAATACCTCTCCTCTCCCCTCCCCTCCCCTCCCCTCCCCTCCCTTCCTCTCTTCTCCTCTCCTCTTTTCTTTTCTTTTCTTTCAGAAACAGGGCTTTGCTCTGTCACCCAGGCTGGAGTGCAGAGGCGCCATCAGGGCTCACTGCAGCCTCTACATCCTGGGTTCAAGCCATCCTTCCGCGTCAACCCCCAGAGTAGCTAGGATTACAGGCTTGCACCACCACACCTGGCTAATTTTGGTATGTTTTGTAGAGACGGATTTTTGCCATGTTGCCCAGGCTGGTCTCGAACTCCTGGCCTCAAGTGATCCACCCACCTCGGTCTCCCAAAATGCTGGGATTATGGGCATGAGCCACGGTGCCCGACCCAAGACTACCATTTAAATCTGTAGACTAAGTAAAGCAGATTGCCTTCCATAATATGGGTGGGCCTATTCAGCTGAAAGCCTGAATAGATCAAAAAAAAAACCTGACCCTCCTCCAAGTAAAAGAGAATTCTCCTGCCTGAGCCCTTTTAACTAGGACATGGGCTTTTCCTGGTTCTCCAGCAATGTGCTCCTATTTGAACTTAAACTGGGACATCAGCGTGGCAGATTTTAAATTTGCCGGCCTCCATAATCACATGGGTAAATTCCCTATAATAAATCTATCTATTGATCTACCAGTCGATCCATTTATCCATTCATGCATCCTATTGCTTCTGTTTCTTAATACTGTTTAAAAGTAAGCATCTAATAATCTACCAACAAATATTCATCAGGTGTCATTTTAATCCCAGTGCTCTGCTAAACAATGGAAGAAATACTAGAGTAGCATAAATCTATAGTGAAGAGATCCCAGAGCTACTTCAATGAATATATGCTGATAAAACTAATTGATTTAAAATCAGTGTTTACTTTATTAATTTATAATTAAAGGAAACAATTAAAACTGTAACTTGGAAGAAAGTGGAAAAATAAATTATAACCTCAATAGCTTAATACAACCACTGTTAGCCCATCTAGTGTATTTTCTTTCAGTAACTTTTTCCTTTGTGGTTTTTGATGTATATAAAATATTAGTTTATAAAAAATCATGTTCTCAATTATTTTCTTTAACATTATATCGGCCGGGCGTGGTGGCTCAAGGCCGGGCGCGGTGGCTCAAGCCTGTAATCCCAGCACTTTGGGAGGCCAAGGCGGGCAGATCATGAAGTCAGGAGATCGAGACCATCCTGGCTAACATGGTGAAACCGCATCTCTACTAAAAAAATACAAAAAACTAGCCGGGCCTGGTGGCGGGCGCCTGTAGTCCCAGCTACTCGGGAGGCTGAGGCAGGAGAATGGTGTAAACCCGGGAGACGGAGCTTGCAGTGAGCTGAGATCCGGCCACTGCACTCCAGCCTGGGTGACAGAGCGAGACTCCGTCTCAAAAACAAACAAACAAACAAAAATATTATATCATAGGTTGGATACAGTGACTCATGCCTGTAATCACACCACTTTGGGAGGCTGAGGTGGGAGGATAGCTTGAGCCTAGGAGATGGAGGTTACCGTGAGCCAAGATCATGCCACTGCACTCTAGCCTGTCCAGTGAGAATCTGTTCCAAAAAAAAAAAAACAACTAAAACAAACCAACCAACCCAAACATTTTATCATAAACATTTCCCCATTTGTTTCATAGTCTTAAGAATTATAATTTTTAATGCCTGTACAATACATAGTCTGCAAACATACAATTTTTATAATCATTTCCTTAGTTTTGGATATTTAGATTATGCAAATTTTTTCTTTTCTTTTTTTTTTTTTTGAGACAGAGTTTCGCTCTTATCGCCCAGGCTGGAGTGCAATGTTGTGATCTTGGCTCACTGCAACCTCTGCCTCCCAGGTTCAAGCGTTTCTCTTGCCTCGGCCTCCTAAGTAGTGGGGATTACAGGTACCCACCACCACGCCCAGCTTATTTTTGTATTTTTACTAGAGATGGGGTTCCACCATATTGGCCAGGCTGGTCTCGAACTCCTGACCTCAGGTGATCCACCTGCCTCTGCCTCCCAAAGTGCTGGGATTACAGGTGTCAGCCACTGTACCCAGCCAATTTTTTTCTGTTTTTAAGATCATCAATATAAATATCTTTATTAGAGTCTTTTCACAATTTGAATTATTTAAGAATAAATTCCTAGAAGTGATATTATTAAATCACCAGATATGAAGTCTATATAGTAAGTCTCAATTGCTTTTCACAAATATTGTACCAATTTGTAAGGCCATTGACTTGAAACATACATTTGCTTACCTTGTATTCATTCTTACCTTCATTAATCAAAGACTTTTTTTTTAAGTGGGAATGTGACTTGTTATAAAAACCTCATTTCCTCAGACTCCCTTGCATCTAGGTACGTCCATATGACCGAGATGTGGTCTATGATGGTTACAGGGTTCTGCTACCAGACACACTTTTGTTTTGTTATATAAAAGGAACATGCTCTGCTGGCACACACTTGTTCCTCTTTTCCCCTCCTCTTCCTGACTGCAGGTAGAGCAGTCTTCTTGCAACTTTGAGGATGAAAGTTACAAGTTAAGATGGTGGAAAAGGAAGCCAGAAGGACCTTGTGACTTTCTTGAACATCTGCACCAGCTCTGGACTTCTTTCTCTGGAATTCTTGTTACATGAATAAATTAATATGTGTTTGGTTAAGCAACTGTAGTCATATTTCTGCTGCATGAAATCAAAGGAAAACCTAATAGTAACATATATGCATAGTTATTCTCCATAATAATGAATATTGTCACTACAATTAGTGGGGATTGGGCACTGTGTTGGTACTCTTGATCGCAAATAACAAAATACCTAAACTGGTTTAAAGGAAAAAGGGAATTCACTGCTTCATGTACTGGGGGAAGTAGAGGGGTTGAATTCAGGCTTTACGAAGTAGCATCAGTAACACTGTTAGGTCTGACCTCTTTCTTCCTTTCCCTTTTTCCTCTCTCTCCCTTTTACTATATCTCCTTTGCTTTTCTCTGTGTGTTGATTTCTTCTCTCCTACAAAAAAAATGGACTTCTTTCACGCAACTGGAGAAATTGACCATGTTGGTTGAATGTCAGGAGAAAGAAAGAACTTTCCAGTTTTGATGATATCAGTCCTTGGGAAGGACTCTGATTGACCAGGCCTGTGTTATGTGTTCATCCAAGAAGGGAGGGAGAATAGAACAACTGTGATTATCAACCCCACCAAGATCACTCAAATACAGAAAGGGCAAGTCCTCAAAGAGAAAGTGAGGTGTTGACAGCATAACAGAGCTGAAAGGCTAAAACAACCCATCATCAATAACCATTTTTTACTAATAACATGTTTTTTATTGTTATTTTAATTTGCCTTTCTTTGAAGTTGAAGACTTTTTTTGTTTGTTAATTTAATTTAATTTAAAAAATTTGAAAATTCCCTCTCCTAACATTGACAACCAGAATATGCTTATACCTGACAAATTGGGTAGTTGAATAGTCTCTTATTTTGAATATGATCCCAATTTTCGACTTGTAATCTAATATTCTGTAACTGAAAATGCCATGCACAATGGAGAGAAAATATATGTTCTTTATGATGTCTGTGTATGTATGATGTTCTAAAGGTCCTAAATTTAGTGCGAACAGTGGCAATGGTGTAAGACATAAATTTAATCTGTAGGTGTACTTGAATCATGTAATATATTTAGTATGGAGCGGTTAAAAATATAGTAGATTCCCCTTCTAGAAGCTAACTAAATTGATTTTAATATATTACTTTGTGAGGGATGGGGGCAGTGGCTCACGCCTGTAATCCCAAGCACTTTGGGAGGCTGAAAGTGGGCAGATCACCTGACGTCAGGAGTTCGAGACCAGCCTGGCCAACACAGCCAAACCCTGTTTCTACTAAAAATACAAAAGTTAGCCAGGTGTGGTGGTGGGTGCCTGTAATCCCAGCTACTCAGGAAGCTGAGGCAGGAGAATCGCTTGAACTGGGAAAGTGGAAGTTGCAGTGAGTTGAGATCATGTCATTGCACTCCAGCCTGGGCGACAGAGCGAGACTCTGTATCAGGAAAAAAAAAAGGAAAAAGAAAAAGAAAAAAAATATTACTTTGGGAGAAAGTTTCTTTAAGTATATTACACTCGTATATTGGCATTATTGATTTTTCCCAAACACTGAATTATTCAAAATGAGTTTCAAAATCGTATTTAGGATTTAAGCTTTAGACTAAGGCGTAAAAGTAAGACAAATTGCTTTTTTCCCCCATCTAAAGTAGTCTAGAGGATCTTTTGGTAAATAATATGAATATTTTATTAAATATTGTAAAATTTACTGCATATTCATTCATTTGGTGCTCATGGCCATTATTTCATATGTGGTTATGGTGCACATGGGATCTTATGATTTTGGAGAGCAGGGGCAGTGGCTGTTGATTCTCTCATTCTTTACTTCTAGCTTTGATGTAAGGGTAGTTCTAGGGTATTGCATGAGGCAAATGGATGAGAAATCGAGTCATTATGCTTAGCTTTGCCTACATCATTCCAACAAACTGAATTTAAATGCCCTTTGAAAGTGGGAAGATTGAGACCTAAAAAAGTGAGGTATTGATCATACCATGTACCCCATACACTAAATTGGCTAGATTTCCCTTTTCCTTTCAGAAAAGGGGCAGATGATGGAAGTAAATGTGTATCTTTTCTCCGCCCTCATATCTTCTTCTGTGTCTGGCTGCTCCAGACCAGCTGCCACCTGCAGTTATACACCCTGATGTGCTACTGGTTGCTGAGAAAGAGGCTTTTAAAAGAATATATTAGAGTATAAATAAAATAGCAGGTCAAAAATGCCTGAGACATACTGGTCTGTGGATAAATATTAACTATACCTGGATTACAAAATAGAAGCTTGTTCAGGGTAGTTTGCAAACTTGCCATTTAGGCAACTGCATTTTATATGGAGCCCAGAGGAAATGACATTTACCTTTCAACAGATACTTGGAGTCCTAGTTAGGGGCTATATGCAGCTGAAAACATCCTGATAGCCGTGCAATTTCATGCTTCTGTACCTTGCTTATGTTTTTCTCACCTGCCTGGAATTCTGTATTTTGTTTTTTGGGACTTAGCATGAGTTTATGTTCTCTTGGAAGTGCTTTCTGACCATTCGCATTTTGCTATGACCTAGGTGCACTTTGTTTATACTCTCAGAGCATCTTGTGCATAATCATATACTTGATTTTCCTACTCGCCTATCCCAGTGTAATTTCAGGGCAGGCTGCAACCATGTTTTATTTATCTTTGAAACATTATGGCATAACAAAATACTAGGATCAGTGGGTACTCAGTGTCTGTTGAAAGGAAGAAGCAGTTGAATTTTATCTATGGAGTCTTCTTATCTCCCTCCTTGTTTTCCTTCTCCTTTGTGGCACCCCACCCTGTCTTACCCCATCTCATCACTTTTATGCCTTCATTCATTCTCCTTCTAACTTGCTGATGGTTTCTATTTCCTGCTCTTGTCTGAGCTTGGAAATAAGTTTATTTACATCATAAATTACAAACCACTAGAGTGAGAAAAGTGTTGATCATCCATTCAAAAGTGTTGAATCCTTCAATAATTAGCAGAGTGCTTTTCACACATAGGGATTGATATGGTTTGTCTGTGTCCCCACCCAAATCTCATTTTGAATTCCCACATGTTGTGGGAGGGACCCAGTGGGAGGTAATTGAATCATGGGGGCAGGTCTTTCCCATGTTGTTCTCATGATAGTGAATAAGTCTTATGAGATCTGATGGCTTTATAAGGCAGAGTTTCCCTGCACAAGCTCTCTCTTTGCCTGCTGCCATCCACTCACTCCTCCTTGTCTTTTGCCATGATTGTGTGGCTTCCCTAGCCTTGTGGAACTGTAAGTCTAATAAACCCTTTTTCCCGTATAAATTACCCAGTCTTGGGTATGTCTTTATCAGCAGCATGAAAATTAAGTAATACAGGGGTTTATTTAGATTTTAAAATATATTGCTTTTTTTTTTTTTTTTTTTTTAGACGGAGTCTTACTCTGTCACCCAGGCTGGAGTACAGTGGCACAATCTCTGCTCACTGCCACCTCCACCACCTGGGTTCAAGCAATTCTCCTACCTCAGCCTCCCAAGTAGAGTAGCTGCGTCTACAGGTGTGCGCCACCACGCCTGGCTAATTTTTGTAATTTTAGTAGAGATGGGGTTTCACCATGTTGGCCAGGCTTGTCTCAAACTCCTGACCTCAAATGATCTGCCTGCCTTGGCCTTCCAAAGTGTTGGGATTACAGGCATAAACCACAGTGCCCGGCAATATATTGCTTCTATCTAGTTATAAAAGTAATACATATTCACCGTAGAGAATTTTTAAAAATACAGAATGTCATCAACCATAAAAAATCACTTATATATCACCTATAGATAACTATTACCAATATTTCAGTACATTGCTATGTATACTCTTTTATTCCCCCCACAGGCGTAAGCCAACATGTATGGCCAATGTATATATGCTTTTATTTATTTTTCTCAGCACAAATACAATGATACATTGACACATATAACAGTTCTTTTCCATGCATATATACTCTTTTCCTTTTTGCAAAATTGGGATCATACTGTATAAAATCTTTTATCCTACTTTTTGTATTTAACACTGTATCATGAACTTTTTATCATTATGTAAGTATTCTTTTAAAATGTCATTTATGTAATGCTTTTCTTATTTATGGATATTTAGATCATTTCTAGTTTTTCCTTTTATAAAACATGTCTGTGATAAAAATTCTGTGCACAAATGATTTCTTTAAGATAAATTCCTAGAATTATTTGACCACTCTGTGTGAATATTTTAAGGTCTTTTGATTCAATAACCAAACCAACTTCCAGAAATATTATATCACTTTTCCATTCATCCACCCACTAGCATATGTGTGTGTGTGTATATATATGTGTGTATATATATATATATATTTTTTTTTTTTTAGAGAAAAAAAGTATATATTTTTTTGAGATGGAGTTTCACTCTTGTTGCCCAGACTGGAGTGCAATAGTGTGATCTTGGCTCACTCCAACCTTCGTCTCCTGGGTTCAAGCAATTCTCCTGCCTCGGCCTCCTGAGTAGCCAGGATTATAGGCGCCCTCCACCACACCTGGCTAATTTTTGTATTTTTAGTAGAGAGGGGGTTTCACTGTTTTAACCAGGCTGGTCTTGAACTTCTGACCTCAGATAATCCGCCTGCCTCAACCTCCCAAAGTGTGGGGATTACAGGCGAGAGCCACCGAACCCGGCCAGCAAATATTTATGAATCCTTTACTATGTGTTTGACACTAGGAGCTAGGATTATAAAGGGTAATAATATACTCAAGGTCCTTGTCCTCAAAGAACTGACATTCTACCGAGGAAGACAGACAATAAACAATAAATAGACAATAAATAAGTGACAACATAAAAGAATAATACATTTTTGTTGCTGCTCTGAAGGAAGCTCTAGTAGAGTAGTACTGTATTTTGGTTAAAGTGGTGAGAGACGGCTTTTCTGACAGAGTTAATTTAACCTGAAATATGAACACCAGCCGTGGAAGTGGAGAGGATCATCTGCTGTGAAGGGCAGAATGGCAGGAAATGAGGTCGAGAGGGCTATGTGGATGCCAAAGGTCCAAATCACGGTCCTGTGTTAGGTGATAGGGAGCTGCTAAACAAACCAATCATGGCAATGTGTTTATAGGCATCAGCAGGTCGACGCTTGATCAGTTTTGGTGAATGTCTGCATTTTAACAGGCATCTCTAGAAATACTCTCCTTAACTCTAAGTAATGCCCCCACTGGTGGAATTTTGGGCATCACAGTCGGCGGACATTTCACTGCCTCTCAGGTCACATTTTATATGGGGGTGGCCTGCATTTCCTACGTTCCAGGGTTTCTTCTCAGGTTATGTCCCCTTCCATCAATGCCCACGAGTCTACACAGATATTTTGGACACAGCAGCAATACAAGGATCATGGTTCTTTTTCTTGCCTTCTCAATTAAGGTTAATAAAACCTGTTTAGCCATGATTTTCTTGGATTGATTTTATATCTCCACAGCAGTTAACTCTGTTAGGAATTAGTTAAGATGAATTTTTAAATATTTAATCGAAATATGCTTGCCACATTTGCATTCTGTCTGTATTTCTAATATACATATACTAGGTTATATATACGTTGTATATTATAATAATTATATTATTTAATATTGCATATTGTATGTAATTATATATTATGTAGACAGATAACATATGTAGAGATAATATATATGGACAATGAAAATAATCTTTTGTATAGAGAATTAAGAAGAAATTAATTTCCAAAAAGCTTTGTAGTAATATCTGAGATACATATTGACATTCAACAGCAGGAGCTGTTTCTGAATCTAAATTCTTGGCTTTGATTAGTTTGTGTTTATATTAGGAGTCAGGATCTGTATTCAGCTTTCAGATTTATTTTTGAGTATTTTGTGCATTGATATTTAGCTGAACACATTCAGATTTATACACATTTAAACATGAAAAGCTTTTTATTTTGATGGTATAGATTTTACTTATTTTTTCCCATCAAAAAGAAAATGATCCTCTATTAGAATTCCGATTTTTTCAAGACCATTCTGAAATCAAACATGATTGTAGTGAGGAAAGCATTCTTTCAATTCTTTGTCTAAAGAAGCATGTCTGTACCATACTATTCTGATTGTTCTTTTGAAAAGACATATTATTATAAGCAATCAAAACACAATTTGTCATGTATAACATAAAATGAAATCAGTAAATATCTACTGAGTGTCTACAGTGTACCCAGACCTGAGTAGTCACTGTGAGAACAATTGATAAGTGTAGTATGTAATCCCTGCCCTATAATTGCTTACAGCCTAACAGGGGAGACAAAACATAAGGATGGGGTGAGCCCTAGGACACTGACATCTATAGTCACCTGCTGTGGCCTAGGAATTGTGCTAGGTACTTCCACATAAGTTATCTCATGCATTGCTGAGCTCAGCATCATCCCCTAAAGTTTTCAGTATTCTCCTTCCCACTCTATCCAGTCATCCACCCTTCAGGTCATCCTTAGTCCTTGCCACCCTAACTTACCTCCCACATCCAATCAAGATGAATTTCCGTTCCTGGATCTTTCCAGTGGTCTTTTGACTGGTCTCATTGCCTCTATTCTCTTCCCTTAGCAGCTTATCCTTCTTCCATATTGTGGACAAAGTGAACTCTCAAAAATAAAAATATGATTACATTAATTACAATTCTTTTGGGGTGCAAACAACATAACTCATTTAAGCAAATGTGATCATTTATTATTATGACTGCAGCAGTGATTCTTGGGGTCCCGAGAGCAGGATGCAGCTGGGTTGGATGAACAGAATGGACTAAGACTGCAGTCCTTCCTTTCTAACTCTTGTCTTTGCTCTTCTTTAAATGTTTACTTTATTTCTTACTACAGATCAACTTTTTCTTACTTCTGGTCTATGTGGCAGAAAATGACAGCCAGACTGAGCCTGGACTTGATCAGTCCCTGTTCTAAATTCCTCAGGGGAAGGCCTCATTTGATGAGCTTGGGTCAGGTGTCACCTCCAGGTCAATTGCCAATGGCAGTCAATGGCAATCACAGTTACCTTGAAGGAAAAAGCAACTGAAACATTGTTATTGAAAGGGAGAAGGAGCAGTTCTCAGGAAAAGTGTTGTTAGGCAGATAAATCAGTAGGCATTTCTTGGAGAGGCTGAGCATTTGAGTTGACTGGAATATATGATTGAGTTAGAGATAAAAATAAGTAAGGTTGCAGGGATGATAGTTTGGAACTAAATTTTCCAGAATCTTTATGGAAAGCTAAGAATTTGAAGTTTATAGATATTTGGAAGTTATTGCAGTTTTTAAAGAGAGTAACATGATGAAGCACTATTTAGGATAATCTGGAGGCAAAGTAAATAGATTAGAATTGAGAGACCCTGGAGCAGAGCCCATCTAAGAAGAAATTACAAGAGTCAGATATAAGAGCACTGGAAAAATGAGTAAAAATTTTAGGAAGGACAGGATTACTTGGACATTGTGTTAGGTTTTTTGTCTTGTTTTTTGTTTTGTTTTTGTTTTTTTGAGACAGGGTCTTGACCTGTTATTCATGCTGAAGTGCAGTGGTATGATCATGGCTTGCTGCAGCCTTGAAATCCTGGCCTCAAGTGATCCTCTTGCCTCAGCCTCCCCAGTAGGTGGAATTGCAGGCACACACCACCACACCCGGCTAATTGTAAAAGTTTTCTTTTGTAGAGACAGGGTCTTGCTATGTTGACCAGTCTGGCTTCAAACTCCTGGGCTCAAGTGATTCCTCTGCCTTGGCCTCCCAAAGTGCTCAAGTGGTGGGATTACAGGTGTGAGCCACCACACCTGGCTGACTTGTGTTTTTCAATCTATGTGAAATTTTTGTGACTACCATACTGCTATGGGATACAACACAAAACAGACCATATATTTCACAGTTCATAAGGCTGAACCCCTGTAGTTCGAACAATGCTGTCATGTTTCTTAGATTTTCAAATTTTCTTTCCTCTGGGAAATAACAGCCAGGGTTTTTTTCCCCTGTCTCCCACCATCCCCACCCCGCCATATCATATATTGGGAATATATTATTAGAAATAAGAAGGAAGCTACAAAATTCTGGGGGCTGGTTAGGCAGAGGGGCAGGGAGAATGACAAAACCATGACTGATTGTTTTCTACTTAAGAGTGGAGTTCCTGTAACAAGGATAAAGCTAATATCATTAACTGTGAGTGGGTGAGTCATTTTTAAGGAAGCTCTGTCAAGTTTTTATAGCAATTTCTGTGTAAAGTTTATTTTAACATTTATCACTGCATTTTACTTATCTGTCCATGTGGCCACTCAGCATTGGGCTGTCAGATTCTCTACGGCAGACACTCTCGTTTATTAATTATTATATCCATGGTTCTTGGCACAATACTTGACTTGTTATAGGTGCCCAACAAATGCTGAATATCCACCATTTGATTATAGGCTTTTGAAGGTAGGGTCTATGCTTCTCCATATACCTTCTAAAGCATTTGGAAGGGATAACTGAACAAAAATTATTAATATGTGAGTTCCCAGCCTTTCCCCTGTCTTGGTTCTTTTGGATTTTTATGCTAAGAATCAAGAGCAAAAAGTGTAAGAGAAGAACAGGAGGGTTACGTTTGGGTGAAGAGTTTTCTGGGGGCTTGTACAGAAGAAGTGAGGGACTACCGGGGATGTGGGAGGACAGTGGATGGGAGAGCATAGAAGGGGATTTTAAGAAGTGTTGATGTGAACTGTGTGCTTTCTTCTTGGTGTTCGAACAGCACAAGTAAAGGACTTGCTTTACTTTTGAACTCCTGTTTGTTCTTGGACTTTGGTGATGCCATTCTGGGATAGAACTATAAGGGTCCCAGGTACATGAGCTTTATATTTATTTAGTAAATATCTGTGAAAGGAAGGAGAAGAAAACAGAGCTAAAGAGAGAAGACAATGAGGGCTGGATGAAGGAAGAAAGAAATGAAGGGAGTACATTAATGTCAGATATCATAGAGGAGGTATGTGAATCTAAACTGTATACCTCGATTTCCACTTAGAAACCAATATAGTTCGTCTGAATTATTATTAATTTTCTCTGAAACTGGTGAGATTTCCAATTAGATATAAGAGACTGGGTGAGTTTCAAGTGAGAATAAAAAACACTGGGACAAGCTCATTTTGCATTAAGAAATTCAGCTGATCTTTTATTACAAATAAAATGAACACTGAATAGTAATTTTCATTAAAGAATGAAAGCATCTAACTACTTAGAAATAGTTCAATTATTAGTTTTCAAAATATATTTTATAGTAGAGATCAATACTTTTTGTCCAAGGAAATTACCCCCTTAGAATCCAGTATTTTTATATAGAAACATCATTCCTGGGATAAATTTAAAACTTTTTTTTTTTTCTAAATAATACATATGGATGTTGAGACTAATGTAGTATGCTATATTGGAAATATCTTCACAAACTTTAAAATAGAACATAAAAAATTTTCAAAGGGCAAATGAAATAAAATAAATTTCAGGAATGAATCTGTTTTTAAGGTCATGTATAACTACGATTATTACATAACATAATTCTGAATAAATAAATAGTGTGTGCATGGACAAGCTAGAAGCTTATTTTAAGCATTTCTTGAGGCTTTTTCACATTTAAAAAAGTCAGGCTATTGATTATAGAATCATAGCATTTTAGAACAGAAAAGGGCCTTGGAGATGACCTTGTTCAACCCTTTCATTTTACAGATGACTGAAGTGTGTTATTTGGGAAGCAGCAAACTAAAAAATCTTCAACGATGGTTCTCTATTGCGGTAACAACCACTCTGGCCTAACTATTCCTTCACCAGATCACTGCAACACAACTGCAGAAACACAGAAAGAACAAAAGCAACAACATCAAGCCTCCGGTTTGCTGGAATTCATTAATGATAGACCTTCCTGCTGAGCTAACAAAACCTTGAACCAGCAAGCAGTTGTCTTTTTAAATTGAGCTTGCCAACTGTGTTATTATAGTGGATTTGAGACACTAGGTGACTCCACTTGAGCAGTTGTGGTGGCCAAGGAAGAATTATTCTTATCCTCATGAAACATAGCCCAAACAATCATTACCAGTTGGTTCTAGGGAACTGCTTTTAGTGAGACTATTGTTGCCAGTATTGTTCAGTTGGGGTAAAAAGAAATACGGTTGCAGGGATGATAGTTTGAGGCCAAATTTTCAAGAATCTTACGTGACACTAAAGATTTTGAAGATTGTCCTAAAGACATTTGGGAGTTATTGCAGTTTTTAAAAAGGAGTAATATGGTAAAACACCATTTAGAATAATTCATTTGGAGATGAAGTAGACGGATTAGAATTGGGAGACTCAGGGAGGGTAGAATGTACAACAGAACAGGCAGGTGTGCCCCACTGAGTCATCTATACATTTAGAAAGGTAAGACATGTTTATCTCATAAAACAAATGAGTGGGCCGGGTGCAGTGGCTCACACCTGTAATCTCAGCAATTTGGGAGGCAGAGGTGGGTGGATCACCGGAGGTTGGGAGTTTGAGACCACCCTGGCCAACATGGTGAAACCCCATCTCTACTAAAAATACAAAAATTAGCTGGGCATGGTGGCAGGCTCCTGTAATCCCAGCTACTCAGTAGGCTGAGGCAGGAGAATCGCTTGAACTCGGGAGACTGGGGTTTCTGTGAGCAGAGATCATGCCACTGCACTCCAGCCTGTATGACAGAGTGAGACTGTCTCAAAAAGCAAGCAAACAAAAACCAAATGAGTGAAGATAGTTCTATGAGCAAAGCAGCTTTTAAATATCTGCTAAAGTGTGAATTTTCTTATGTCCCTGTATTAGTCAGTCCTTGCATTGCTATAAAGAAATGCTGGAGACTGGGTAATTTATAAGAAAAGATATTTAAATGGCTCATGGTTCTGCAGGCTATAGAGGAAGCATGGTGGCGTCTGCTTATGGGGAGGCCTCATGAAGCTTCCAATCACGGTGGAAGGCAAAGGGGAGCAGTTATGTCACATGGTGAAAGCAGGAACAAGGGAATGAGGTGGGAGATGCTACACACATTTAAACAACCAGATCTCATGAGAACTCACTCACCATCATGAGGACAGTATCAAGGGGGATGGTGCTAAACCGTTCATGAGAAATCTGCTCCTATGATCCAGTCACCTCCCACCAGGCCTCTCGTTCAACACTGGAGATTACATTGTAATGTGAAATTTGGGTGGGGACACACATACAAGCTATATCAGCCCTCTTCCTGACTCCACCACTGTAATTAATCAGGCAATGTTGCAATGATTAGTTTACATGTCTTTGGCTCTTTGAAGGTAGGGATAGTCTTATTCCTCTTTGTGTATCTACCACACCATAAATATTACATAGATTGTTCTGAATTGAATATATTGTTATTGTTTGGTCTTGTAGGTCCTCATCATCAATCTCTAAATGAAGTTGCTTGACGCAACTCTTGAAACCACAATCACAATAAGATAAACATTTAAAGAGTGCCTTTAATGTTCAAGGAATTGTGAAAGACACGAAGTTGAATATGACATGGTATCTGCTTTGGAGAGGCTCATACCTAAAGAAGTATATTGGTTTGCTAGGGCTGCTGTAACAAAATGCCACAGACTGGGTGGCTTAAATGACTACACAGAAATTTATTTCATCACGGTTCTGGAGGCTGGAAGTCCAAGATCAAGGTGCTAGCAGGGTTGGTTTCTTCTGAGGGCTCTCTTCCTGGCTTGCAGGTGGCCACCTTCTCACTGCATCTTTGTGTGACCTTTCCTCTGTGCATATGCCTCCCCATTACCTCCTCGTATGTCCAGATTTCCTCTTCTTATAAGAAGCAGTAAGATTGAATTAGGGCCCACCCTAGTGGCTTCATTTTAACTTAATCACATCTTCAAAGGCTCTATCTCCAATTGCAGTCACATTCTGAGTTTCTGGGGGTTAGGGCTTCAACGTATGAATTTGTCGGGGGGACACAATTGAGCTTATAAAAGGAAGGAAACTATAATAAATAGTTTAATACCAATCAGCTTTGGTGGGAGGCATCTGGGAAATAAATAGTCCAGAGCAGTAAACTTTGCGGTGGAAACTGGAGATGGAAGTTTGAGACTTTAATGGAATTTAATAATCAAGACTTTAATGGAATTTAATAATCGAGGCATTCTCTTGAAGTCATTTTACAAAAATCAATATAAATTTTCAAATATCTTATTTGAAAAGCCACTGTGAAACTGGGCCAGATGGTCTGACATGAAGTATACTCATTTATAGTCTTTTAAGATAAAATATCCTCCATGGGTATACAGTGTAGTAGTTTACTGGCACTGATTTTGGAATTAGACGGTTCCAGTTTGAGCCATGATTCTAACAGGTCCGGGTCTCTGTCGTTTACCCTCAGGCAAATGGCTTATTCTCACTAAGTTTCTTTCCTTGTCTGTAAAATACTAGTTCCTATTTCATAGGGTGGTTATGAGGATTACATTAATTAACATGCAGGTTTTGTTCATAGTAAATGGCCAATAAAAGGTAGCTCTGTTCACAGGTTGTTAGTGGCTTGAATTCCTCAGACAGATTCTTTATTAAACATAATTATTCTTTCTGCTCACCCCTGAAGCTTAACCCAGCTTTTCATACAGTATTATTTATTTATTTATTTATTTGTTTATTTATTTATTTTAGAGACGGAACCTCTCTCTGTTGACCAGGCTGGAGTGCAGTGGGGCCACTGTACTCAGTGCAGCCTTGAATTCCTGGGCTAAAGTGATCCTCTCATCTCAGCCTCCTGAAATGCTGGGATTACAGGCATGAACCACTGTGCGTGGCCTCCAGTGCTATTTCATTAATCTTAAGCGATGTATCTGTGACAGTTGTAACTTGAGAACCTTAGATAGAGATAGTATAACATAAATTCAAAGCATTACTAGAGATTACGGTAAATTTTAATGGTTATCATGAAAACAATAAGGATTTCTTTATCAATCTGAGAGAAATTCTGTTATGAAGGTATTATAGCATTAACCACTCCATATTGTACTGTACTGTGTATATTTTTGCCTCCTTGGTTAGACTGTGAATTCCTGGAGAAAAGAAAATATGCCATGTTTATCTTTGCACTGTGATGCAATGATGGTGTAGTGGTTAAGAGCATGGTCTTTGGAGCCAGCCCTTTAGGTTGATATCCTGATCTATATCCAGACTTTTGGGATTCATACTTTACTTGTTTGTGTGTCCTTGGGCAAGATACTTAACAACTTGAGAACTCACTCACTTGTGAAGTAGAAGTAGTAATGATGTCTACATACTTCATAAACATTTTTATAAGGATTAAATGAACAAGTATATGTAAAGCACTTAAAGTAGTACTTGATATGTAGCAAGCATTCAGTAGGTTTTCACCTCATTAGTGTAGCACATAGCTTAGCTGTGCTTAATAAACATGTGTTAAGTGAATGAATAACACTGATTCTGAGTTGTAAGAAGTTGGCGGCTCAGTGCTAGCTGGCATTCAACAGCTAAGCATGCAACCAAAATTGTACAATGAAGGACCACTGTCAGGGAACAGTGGCTTATGATAATAGTGTGCTAGCAAAACCTGGAAGTAAGTTTCTGGTAACTCTGTAGAATGTGTGCTAATGCTGATGAGTCCAACACTGTGCCACACCTTTTCCAGCAAATAATGAATACTTTTTGAGGGGGAAAAATCCCTGGGAAAATAAAATAGCTTCAGGAAGCCATGAAACTCTTGCTTTATTTTTGTCTTGGCACAGAAGGTGGGGCATATACCTTGTTCTGAACTGAAGAAAGTGTGGTGAAATTTTTATTTCATATTTCTCTTTCGTCTTTGGTATAGCAGAGTCTTCTGGTGCCCATGCAATACTCCTTTTCCCTTTTTCCTTGCCAACAGTGCTGATTTTATATTCACCCGTCACCTTCGTGTTACAGATAAATCCTGATTTGTCTAAGTCAATTGTGGACATAGACACAACTCCCAACACACACACAGACACACACACACACACGAGCACATGCATGCACATGTGCATGCGAGTCTGATTTAGGAAGGAGCATAAGACACACAATTCTGGCCAAAGAGAAATGAGGGGAAATCTGTGATGAGGGCTTCTGGAAAAGGTTTTCTTACTCTTAAAAAGAGACACGCAGGAAGAGGCAACCTCATTTTCTGCTGCACATTGCCACGTCAGGATGAAACGTTTGGAATTGTGACAACATCTTGTAAGTATGAGGGGGAGCTAGCTATCAAAATGTAAACAAATTTTCTCTTTAGAATCAATGCGATTTAATCTATGACAGAAATTTAAGCTTAGGTGTGAAATGACTTTTCATCTCCTATGAAGTTTATGGTTATCTCGTTATTACATTGTAGATTTCTACACTTTCCATCTAGAGCATTCAAATATGTTGACAATTTTTAGAGTTACAAATATGTACTGTTGCTTACTTTATATCTATGATTTTTGATCCTTGTTTCCAGAAACATCTTCAGTCAATCTCTTATTTTTATAACAGTTTTGTCAAAATCTAATTCACATACTATGCAATTCGTCAATTTAAACTGTATGGTTTTTAGTATATTCAGAGTTAAGCATTCGTCACCACAATCACATTTAGAATATTTTCAACACCCCCTCAAAGAAACTTTGTAACCATTAGCAGTCCTTCCCCATTTATACCCACTCCCTCTAGTCTTAGCCACTAATTTACTTTCTGTCTCTATGGATTTGCTTATTCTGGACATTTCATTTAAATAGAATCCTGTATGGTCTTTTATGACTGGCTTCTTTCACTTGGCATATGAATGGTTCGTCCATATTGCAGCATGTATCAGTATACCATGTCTTTTCTTGCTGAATAATATTATATTGTATGGATATGCCAAATTTAGTTATCCATTTCATCAGCTAATGGACATTTGAGTTGTTTTCATTTTTTGGCTGTTATGAATAATGCTGCCACTCATGTACTTGTACCTTTCTTTGTTTTTTTTTGAGACACAGTCTCCCTCTGTTGCCAGGCTGGAGTGCAGTGGCACGATCTTGGCTCACTGCAACCTCCGCCTTCTGGGTTCAAGTGATTCTCCTGCCTCAGCCTCCCGAGTAGCTGGGACTACAGGTGCGCGCCACCACACCCAGCTAATTTTTGTATTTTTACTAGAGACAGGGTTTCACCATGTTGGCCAGGATGGTCTCCATCTCTTGACCTCGTGATCCACCCTCCTCGGCCTCCCAAAGTGCTGGATTATAGGTGTGAGCCACCGTGCCCAGCCACTTGTATATATTTATGTACACATTTTTTGTGTGGTCATATGTTTTCATTTCTCTTGGGTGTATATTCAGGAGTGAAATTGCTGGGTTACATAGTAACTCTATGTTTAACCTTTTGAGAAACTATCAGATATTCTTTAAAGTGGCTGCACCATTTTGTATTTCCATCAGCAGAATATAAGGGAACTATTTCTCTACGTTCTCCCCAATACTCATCATCTTTCTTTTGGATTATAGCCACCTTAGTGGTATCTCAACGTAGTTTTGATTTGCATTCTTCTGATGGCTAATGATGTTGAGCATGTTTAATGTGCTTATTGGCCATTTGTGTATCTTCTTTGGAAAACTTTCTATTCATATTTTTTTAAATTAATAAACTTTATTTTTAGAGCAGTTTATTTAGGTTTATTGAACACATGAGCAGAAAGTACAGAATTCTGCTATACTCCCTTACCACTCCCCCCAATCCACACACAGTTTCCTCTATTATTATTATTATTATTATTATTATTATTATTTTGAGACGGAGTTTTACTCTTGTTGCCCAGGCTGGAGTGCAATGGTGCGATCTGGGCTCACCGCAACCTCCGCCTCCCAGGTACAAGCAATTCTCCTGTCTCAGCTTCCCTAGTAGCTGGGATTAGAGGCATGTGCCACCACGCCTGACTAATTTTGTGTTTTTAGTAGAGATGGGGTTTCTCCATGTTGGTCAGGTTGGTCTCGAACTCCCGACCTCAGGTGATCCGCCCGCCTCAGCCTCCCAAAGTGCTGGGATTACAGGCATGAGCCACCGCGTCAGACCAGTTTCCTCTATTATTAACATCTTGAATTAGTCTGATACATTTGTTATAATTGATGAGCCAATGTTGATACATTATTGTTACCTAAAATCCATAGTTTAGGTTAGGGTTCACTCTACATTGTACATTCTGTGGATTTTGACAAATTTATAATGACACGCAGGCACCATTACAGTATCATACAGAGTTGTTTCACTGCCCAAAATATCCCCTGTGTTCCACATATCCATCCTTCCCACTTCCCTTTTCCCCCAAAACCCTGGCAGCCATTAATCTTTTTACTGTCTCCATAGTTTTGCCTTTTTCGGAATGTCATGAAGTTGAAATTGTATAGTATATACTCTTCAAATTGACTTCTTTCACTTAAATATGGATTTATGGTTCCTTAATGTCTTCTTATGACTTGATAGCTCATTTCTCTTTATTGTTGAATAATATTTTATTGTATGGATGTGCCACAGTTTATTTATCCATTCATCTATTGGATGGCATTTTGGTTGCTTTTGAGTTTTGGCATTTATGAATAAGTGACTCTAAACACTTGTGGGCAGGGTTTTGTGTATAGATATATTTTTACTTCATTTGGGTAAATGAATGCAGTTGCTGGGTTATATGGTAAGAGTGTGTTTAGTTTTGTAAGAAACTGCCAAACTGTCGTCCAGAGTGGCAGTACTATTTTATATTCTCACCAGCAATGAATGAGAATTCTTTTTGCTGCTTTTGTCTATTTTTAATTGTGTTATCTGTCTTTTTATTATTGACTTGTAAGAGTCCTTTTTATATTCTAGATATAAGTCCCTCATCGGGTGTATGACTTGCAGATTTTCTCCCCATCCTGTGGGTTGTCTTTATTTTCTTGTTGATGTCCTTTGAAGAACAAATTAAAATTTTTATAAAGTCCAGTTTATGTCTTTTTTCTTTTGTTATTAGTTCTCTTAGTGTCTTGCCTAAAAAGCCTTTGCCAAACCGAAGGTCATGATTCATTCCTATGTATTCTTCAAAGAGTTTTATAGTTTTAGCTCTTTTATCCATTTAAAATTAACTTTTATATGTGATGTAAGTTCGGAGTCCAGCTACGCTTTTTTTTACAGGGATAATCCTACTGTCCCAGCACCATTTGTTGGAAAGAGTCCTCTTTCCCCCATTGAATTGGCATTCTTATGGAAATTAATTGGCCATAAAAATGAAGGCTAATTTTTGGGCTCTCAATTCTGTTTTATTGATCTGCATTTGTATCCTCATGCCAGTACTACACTGTCTTGATTACCATAGCTGTGAAAGAAAATTTGAAAACAGGAAGTGTGAGTCCTCCAACTTTGTTCTTTTCTTCAAGATTGTTTTGTCCATTCTGGGTCCCTTGTCTTTTCACATGAATTTTAGGATTGGTTTATTTCTTTCTTTTCTTTTGTTTTTTGGCCGATGGTATGTATTTATTATTATTATTATTATTTTATACTTTAAGTTCTAGGGTACATGTGCACAACATGCAGGTTTGTTACATATGTATACATGTGCCATGTTGGTGTGCTGCACCCATTAACTCGTCATTTACATTAGGCATATCTCCTAGTGGTATACCTTCCCCCTCCCCCCCACCCCACAACAGGCCCCGATGTGTGATGTTCCCTTCCTGTGTCCAAGTGTTCTCATTGTTCAATTCCTACCTATGAGTGAGAACATGCGGTGTTTGGTTTTCTGTCCTTGTGATAGTTTTCTGAGAATGATGGTTTCCAGCTTCATCCATGTCCCTACAAAGGACATGAACTCATCCTTTTTTATGGCTGCATAGTATTCCACGGTGTATATGTGCCACATTTTCTTTATCCAGTCTATCATTGATGGACATTTGGGTTAGTTCCAAGTCTTTGCTATTGTGAATAGTGCCGCAATAAACATACGTGTGCATGTGTCTTTATAGCAGCATGATTTATAATACTTTGGGAATATACCCTTTAATGGGATGGCTGGGTCAAATAGTATTTCTAGTTCTAGATCCCTGAGGAATTGCCACACTGTCTTCCACAATGGTTGAACTAGTTTACAGTCCCACCAACAGTGTTAAAGTGTTCCTATTTCTCCACATCCTCTCCAGTGATTGTTGTTTCTTGACTTTTTAATGATTGCCATTCTAACTGGTGTGAGATGGTATCTCACTGTGGTTTTGATTTGCATTTCTCTGATGGCCAGTGATGATGAGCATTTTTTCATGTGTCTGTCAGTTGCATAAATGTCTTCTTTTGAGAAGTGTCTGTTCATATCCTTTGCCTACTTTTTGATGGGGTTGTTTGTATTTTTTCTTGTAAACTTGTTTGAGTTCTTTGTAGATTCTGGATACTAGCCCTTTGTCAGATGAGTAGTTTGCAGAAATTTTCTCCCATTCTGTAGGTTGCCTGTTCACTCTGATGGTAGTTTCTTTTCCTGTGCAGAAGCTCTTTAGTTTAATTAAATCCCATTTATCAATTTTGGCTTTTGTTGCCATTGCTTTTCTTGTTTTAGACATGAAGTCTTTGCCCATGCCTATGTCCTGAATGGTATTGCCTAGGTTTTCTTCTAGGGTTTTTATGGTTTTAGGTCTAACATTTACGTCTCTAATCCATCTTGAATTAATTTTTGTATAAGGTGTAAGGAAGGGATCCAGTTTCAGCTTTCTACATATGGCTAGCCAATTTTCCCAGCACCATTTATTAAATAGGAAATCCTTTCCCCATTTCTTGTTTTTCTCAGGTTTGTCAAAGATCAGATGGTTGTAGATGTGTGGTATTATTTCTGAGGGCTCTGTTCTGTTCCATTGATCTATATCTCTGTTTTGGTAGCGGTAACATGCTGTTTTGGTTACTGTAGCCTTGTAGTATAGTTTGAAGTCAGGTAGCGTGATGCCTCCAGCTTTATTCTTTTGGCTTAGGATTGTCTTGGCAATGCGGGCTCTTTGTTGGTTCCATATGAACTTTAAAGCAGTTTTTTCTAATTCTGTGAAGAAAGTCATTGGTAGCTTAATGGGGATGGCATTGAATCTATAAATTACCTTGGGCAGTATGGCCATTTTCACAATATTGATTCTTCCTATCCAAGAGCATGGCATGTTCTTCCATTTGTTTGTGTCCTCTTTGATTTTACTGAGCAGTGGTTTGTAGTTCTCCTTGAAGAGGTCCTTTACATCCCTTTTAAGTTGGATTCCTAGGTATTTTATTCTCTTTGAAGCTATTGTTAATGGGAGTTCATTCATGATTTGGCTCTCTGTTTGTCTGCTACTGGTGTATAAGAATGTTTGTGATTTTTGCACATGGATTTTGTATCCTGAGACTTTGCTGAAGTTGCTTATCAGCTTAAGGAGATTTTGGGCTGAGACAATGGGGTTTTCTAAATATACAATCATGTCACCTGCAAACAGGTACAACTTGACTTCTTCTTTTCCTATCTGAAATACCCTTTATTTCTTTCTCTTGCCTGATTTCCCTAGCCAGAACTTCCAACACTATGCTGAATAGGAGTGGTGAGAGAGGGCATCCCTGTCTTGTGCCAGTCTTCAAAGGCAATGCTTCCAGTTTTTGCCCATTCAGTATGATATTGGCTGTGAGTTTGTCATAAATAGCTCTTATTATTTTGAGATACATTCCATCAATACCTAATTTTTTGAGAGTTTTTAGCATGAAGGGCTGTTGAATTTTGTCAAAGGCCTTTTCTGCATCTATTGAGATAATCATGTGGTTTTTGTTTTTGGTTCTGTTTATATGCTGGATTACATTTACTGATTTGTGAATGTTTAACCACCCTTGCATCTCAGGGATGAAGCCCACTTGATCATGGTGGATAAGCTTTTTGATGTGCTGCTGGATTCTGTTTGCCAGTATTTTATTGAGGATTTTTGCATCAATGTTCATCAGGGATATTGGTTTAAAATTCTCTTTTTTTGTTGTATCTCTACCAGGCTTTGGTATCAGGATGATATTGGCCTTGTAAAATGAGTTAGGGAGGATTCCCTCTTTTTCTATTGATTGCAATAGTTTCAGAAGGAATGATCCCAACTCCCCCTTGTACCTCTGGTAGAATTTGGCTGTGAATCCATCTGGTCCTGGACTTTTTTTGGTTGGTAGGCTATTAATTATTGCCTCAATTTCAGAGCCTGCTATTGGTCTATTCAGGGATTCAACTTTTTCCTGGTTTAGTCTTGGGAAAGTGTAAGTGTCCAGGAAATTATCCATTTCTTCTAGGTTTTCTAGTTTATTTGCGTAGAGGTGTTTATAGTATTCTCTGATGGTAGTTTGTATTTCTGTGGGGTCGGTCGTGATATCCCCTTTATCATTTTTTATTGTGTCTATTTGATTCTTCTCTCTTTTCTTCTTTATTAGTCTTGCTAGTGGTCTATCAATTTTGTTGATCTTTTCAAAAAACCAGCTCCTGGATTCGTTGATTTTTTGGAGGGTTTTTGTGTCTCTATCTCCTTCAGTTCTGCTCTGATCTGAGTTATTTCTTGCCTTCTGCTAGCTTTTGAATGTGTTTGCTCTTGCTTCTCTAGTTCTTTTAATTGCGATGTTAGGGTATCAATTTTAGATCTTTCCTGCTTTCTCTTGTGGGCATTTAGTGCTATAAATTTCCCTCTACACACTGCTTTAAATGTGTCCCAGAGATTCTGGTATGTTGTATCTTTGTTCTCATTGGTTTCAAAGAACATCTTTATTTCAGCCTTCATTTCATTATGGACCCAGTAGTCATTCAGGAGCAGGTTGTTCAGTTTCCATGTAGTTGAGCGGTTTTGATTGAGTTTCTTAGTCCTGAGTTCTAGTTTGATTGCACTGTGGTCTGAGAGATAGTTTGTTATAATTTCCTTTCTTTTCTATTTGCTGAGGAGTGCTTTACTTCCAACTGTGTGGTCAATTTTGGAATAAGTGCAAGGTGGTGCTGAGAAGAATGTATATTCTGTTGCTTTGGGGTGGAGATTTCTGTAGATGTCTATTAGGTCCAGTTGGTGTAGAGCTGAGTTCAATTCCTGGATATCCTTGTTAACTTTGTGTCTCGTTGATCTGTCTGATGTTGACAGTGGGGTGTTAAAGTCTCCCATTATTATTGTATTGGAGTCTAAGTCTCGTTGTAAGTCTCTAAGGATATGCTTTATGAATCTGGGTGCTCCTGTATTGGGTGCATATATATTTAGGTTAGTTAGCTCTTCTTGATGAATTGATCCCTTTACCATTATGTAATGGCTTTCTTTGTCTCTTTTGATCTTTGATGGTTTAACATCTGTTTTATCAGAGACTAGTATTGCAACCCCTGCTGTTTTTTGTTTTCCATTTGCTTGGTAGATCTTCCTCCATCTCTTTTTTTTGAGCCTATGTGCATCTCTGCACATGAGATGGGCCTCCTAAATACAGCATACCGGTGGGTCTTGACTCTTTGTCCAATTTGCCAGTCTGTGTCTTTTAATTGGAGCATTTAGCCCATTTACATTTAAGGTTAATACTGCTATGTGTGAATTTGATCCTGTCAATATGATGTTAGCTGGTTATTTTGATTGCTAGTTGATGCAGTTTCTTCCTGGCATTGATAGTCTTTACATTTTGGCATGTTTTTGCAGTGGCTGTTACCGGTTCTTCCTTTCCATGTTTAGTGCTTCCTTCAGGAACTCTTGTAGGGCAGGCCTGGTGGTGACAAAATCTCTCAGCATTTGCTTCTCTGTAAAGGATTTTATTTCTCCTTCACTTATGAAACTTAGTTTGGCTGGATATGAAATTCTGGGTTGAAAATTCTTTTCTTTAAGAATGTTGAATATTGGCCCCCACTCTCTTCTGGCTTGTAGAGTTTCTGTTGAGAGATCCGCTGTTAGTCTGATGGGTTTCCCTTTGTAGTTAACCCGACTTTTTCTCTGGCTGTCCTTAGTAGTTTTTCCTTCATTTCAACTTTGGTGAATCTGACAGTTACGTGTCTTGGGTTGCTCTTCTCAAGGAGTATCTTTGTGGCGTTCTCTGTATTTCCTGAATTTGAATGTTGGCCTGCCTCACTAGGTTGGGGAAGTTCTCCTGGATAATATCCTGAAGAGTGTTTTCCAACTTGTTTCCATTCTTGCCTTCACTTTCAGGTACACCAATAAGATGTAGATTTCATCTTTTCACATAGTTCCATATTTCTTGGAGGCTTTGTTCGTTTCTTTTTACTCCTTTTTTCTCTAAACTTCTCTTCTTGCTTCATTTCATCCATTTGATCTTCAATCACGATACCCTTTCTTCCAGTTGATCGAATCAGTTACTGAAGCTTCTGTATTTGTCACGTCGTTCTGGTTTTCAGCTCCATCAGGTCATTTAAGGACTTCTCTACACTGGTCATTCTGGTTAGCCATTCGTCTAATCTTTTTTCAAGGTTTTTTAGCTTCTTTGTTACGGGTTCGAACTTCCTCCTTTAGCTTGGAGAAGTCTGATCGTCTGAAGCCTTCTTCTCTCAACTCATCAAAGTCATTCTCTGTCCAGCTTTGTTCCATTGCTGGTGAGGAGCTGCATTCCTTTAGAGGGGGAGAGGCCCTCTGATTTTTAGAATTTTCAGCTTTTCTGTTCTGTTTTTCCCCCATCTTTGTGGTTTTATCTACCTTTGGTCTTTGATGATGGTGACGTACAGATGGGGTTTTCGTGTGAATGTCCTTTCTGTGTGTTAATTTTCCTTCTAACAGCCAGGACCCTCAGCTTTAGGTCTGTTGGAGTTTGCTGGAGGTCCACTCCAGATGCTGTTTGCCTAGGTATCAGTAGTGGAGGCTGCAGAACATCGAATATTGCTGAACAGCAAATGTTGCTGCCTAATTGGTCCTCTGGAAACTTCGTCTTAGAAGGGTACCTGGTCTTGTGAGGTGTCAGTCTTCCCCATTCTGAGGGGTGTCTACCAGTTAGGCTACTCAGGGGTCAGGGACCCACTTGTAGAGGCAGTCTGTCCATTCTCAGATCTCAAACTCCGTGCTGGGAGCACCACTACTCTCTTCAAAGCTGTCAGACAGGGACATTTAAATTTGCAGAGATTTCTGCTGCCTTTTGTTTGGCTATGCCCTGCCCCCAGAAGTGCAGTCTACAGAGGCAGGCAGGCCTCCCTGAGCTGAGGTGGGCTCCACCCAGTTCGAGCTTCCTGGCTGCTTTGTTTACCTACTCAAGCCTCAGCAATGGCAGGTGCCCCTCCCCTAGCCTCGCTGCTGCCTTGCAGTTCGATCTCAGACTGCTGTGTAGCAATGAGCGAGGCTCCGTGGGTGTGGGACCCTCCGAGCCAGGCACGGGATATAATCTCCTGGTGTGCCGTTTGCTAAGAGCCTTGGAAAAACACAGTATTAGGGTGGGAGTGACCCGATTTTCCAGGTGCTATCTGTCATGGCTTTCCTTGGCTAAGAAAGGGCATTCCCTGACCCCTTGCACTTCCTGGGTGAGGTGATGCCTTGCCCTGCTTCGGCTCTCACTCGGTGGCCTGCATTCCCTGTCCTGCACCAACTTTCTGACATGCCCCTGTGAGATGAACCTGGTACCTCAGTTGGAAATGCAGAAATCACCTGTCTTCTGTGTCACTCACGCTGGCAGCTGTAGACTGGAGCTGTGCCTATTCGGCCATCTTGGAACCACCCCTCTTTTCTTTTCTGTTTTTTGGTTTTTTTTTTTTTTTTTTTTTTTTTTTTTTTTTTTTTTTAATTCAGAGTCTTGCTCTGTTACCCAGGATGGACTGCTGTGGTACAATCTCAGCTCACTGCAACCTCTGCCTTACAGGTTGAAGCAATTCTCCTGACTCAGCTTCCTGAGTAGGGGGATTACAGGCGTGCATCAGCATGTCTGGCTAATATTTGTATTTTTAGGGGAGATGGGGTTTCACCACGTTGGCCAGGCTGGTCTCGAACTCCTGACATTAGATGATCCGCCCACTTTGTCCTCCTAAAGTGCTGGGATTACAGGCATGAGCCACCGCACCTGGCCAATGGGATATGAAGGGCAGGTTATGCCATAGTTAGTGATCTAACCATACTTGAAAGTAAGCCTCTTCCCCCAGGGACCAGTGCCCAGTTAGCAGAACTAGTGGCACTTACCCAAGCCTTAGAATTGGGAAAGGGAAAAAGAATAAATATGTATACAGATAGCAAGGATGCTTATCTAATCCTATATGCCCATGTTGCAATACGGAAAGAAAGGGAGTTCCTAACCTCTGGGGGAACCCCCATTAAACACCACAAGGAAATTATAGAGTTATTGCACGCAGTACAAAAACCCAAGGAGGTGACAGTCTTACACTGCCAAAGCCATCAGAAAGGTGAAGGAGAAAAGGCAGAAGGAAACCGTCGGGGAGATGCTGAGGCCAAAATTGCTGCCAGGCAGAACCCCCCATTAGAAATACCTACAGAAGGACCCTTGGTATGGAACAACCCCCTCCAAGAGATTAAGCTCCAGCATTCCCCAACTTTCACAGGGGCATAGTTTTCTCCCCTTGGGGTGGTTAATGACAGATGAAGGAAAGAGAGAAAGAGACAAGAAGTCAGAGAAAGAGAGAGGAAGAAACAGGAGAGACAAAAAGAAGGAGACAGAGGACGAGACAGAGAGACAAAGAAGACGGAAGGAAAGAAAGAGAGAGACAAAGGAGAAGTTGAAGAGAAAGAAAGAGAGATGGAAGTAGTAAAGAGAAAATAGTGTACCCTATTCCTCTAAAAGCCAGGGCAAATTTCTTTCTAGTCAGTGAAGGTATATTATGTGGAATGTTGACCTATATCTGCCTCCCCAGTAACTGGACAGGTGCCTGCACCTTAGTCTTTCTAAGTTCCGACATTAACATTGCCCCAGGAAATCAGACCTTATCAGTGTCCCTCGAAGCTCAAGTCCGCCAGCACAGAGCCATAAAACTAATACCCTACTTATAGGGTTAGGAATGGCTACTGCTGCAGGAACTGGAATAGCTGGTTTATCCACTTCATTATCCTACTATCACACTCTCTCAAAGGATTTCTCAGACAGTTTGCAAGAAATAACAAAATCTATCCTTACTTTACAATCCCAAATAGACTCTTTAGCAGCAGTGACTCTCCAAAACCGCCAAGGCCTAGACCTCCTCACTGCTGAGAAAGGAGGACTCTGCACCTTCTTAGGGGAAGAGTGTTGTTTTTACACTAACCAGTCAGGGATAGTAAGAGATGACACCCAGCACTTACAGGAAAAGGCTTCTGAAATACCACAACGCCTTTCAAATTCTTACAGCAACCTCTGGAGTTGGGCAACATGGCTTCTCCCCTTTCTAGGCCCCGTGGCAGCCATCTTGCTGTTACTCGCTTTTGGGCCCTGTATCTTTAACCTTCTTGTCAAATTTGTTTCCTCTAGAATCGCGACCATCAAGCTACAGATGGTCTTACAAATGGAAACCCAAATGAGCTCAACTAACAACTTCTACTGAGGACCCCTGGACCAACCCGCTGGCACTTTCACTGGCCTAGAGAGCCCCCCTCTGGAGGACACTACAACTGCAGGGCCCCTTCATCACCCCTATGGAGCAGCAAGTAGCTAGAGTGGTCATTGGTGAAATTCCCAATAGCAGTTGGGATGTCCTGTTTAGAGGGGGGATTGAGAGGTGACAACATGCTAGCAGCCCTCACTCTCAGTGCCTCCTCGCCCTCAGTGTCCACTCTGTCAGCGCTTGAGGAGCCCTTCAGCCTGCCATGGCACTGTGGGAGCCCCTCTCTGGGGTGGCCGAGGTCCTGGCCAGCTCCCTCTGCTTATGGGTAGGTGTGGAGGGAGAGGCCCAAGTGAGAACTGGGGCTGCGCACAGCACTCACAGTCAAGCGTGAGTTCCAGCGGGCACAGACGTGGGCTCAGTGGGCCCCGCACTCCTAGGGCAGTGAGGGCCTTAGCACCCAGGCCAGCAGCTGTGGTGGGTGTGCTGGGTCCCCTGGCAGTGCCAGTACTCTGATGGGCCCTCCAGACACCCTCCCACCACGGTGGTCTCCCGTGTGGCCGGAGCCTCCCCGATGAGCACCGCCCCGTGCTCTGCAGTGCCTGGTCCCATCAACCGCCCAGGGGCTGAGGCGTGTGGGTGCATGGAGTGGGACTGGCAGGCAACTCCGCCCTTGGCCCCAGTGTGGAACCCACTAGGTGAAGCCAGCTGGGCTCCTGAGTCTAGTGGGGACTTGGAGAACTATATCTAGCTAAAGGATTGTAAATGCATCAATCAGCACTCTGTGTCTAGCTCAGGGTTTGTAAATACACCAATCAGCACTCTATGTCTAGCTCAGGGCCTGTAAATACACCAGTCAGTACTCTGTATCTAGTTAACCTAGTGGGGACTTGGAGAACTTTTAGGTCTAGCCAAAGGATTGTAAATGCACCAATCAGCACTCTGTGTCTAGCTCAGGGATTGTAAATACACCAATCAGCACTCTGCCAAAACAAACCAATCAGCTCTCTGTAAAATGGACCAATCAGCTTTCTGTAAAATGGACCAGTCAGCAGGATGTGGGTGGGGTCAGATTAGGGAATAAAAGCAGGCTTCCCAAGCCAGTCTGCGGCAACCCGCTGGGGTCCACTTCCACACAGTTGAAGCTTTGTTCTTTCGCTCTTGCTGCTGCTCACTCTTTGGGTCCACGCTGCTTTTATTAGCTGTGACACTTACGGTGAAGGTCTGCAGCTTCACTCCTGAAGCTAGGGAGACTACGAACCCACTGGGAAGAATGACCAACTCCAGACACTCTGCCTTTAAGAGCAGTAACACTCACCGTGAAGGTCTGCAGCTTCACTCTTGAAGTCAGCGGGACTGCTAACCCACCAGAAGGAAGAAACTGCGGACACATCTGAACATCTGAAGGAACAAACTCTGGACTACCATCTTTAAGAACCGTAACACTCACCGTGAAGGTCCGTGGATTCATTCTTGAAGTCAGCGAGACCAAGAACCCACCAATTCCGGACACGGTATGATGTTAGCTATTTTTTTTTTTTTTTTAAATAGATGCCCTTTATCAGGAGTGTCTGAGGAAAAGAGAGACAGCAACAAGGAATGGAAAAATAGATTTTGGTGGGTGTCTCATAGAAGTTTCTGTGTCCTACCTTTTGGACAAAACCCCAAGGACAGGTCAAAACCTGTGACTGTCTAAAGCGTTCAAAAACAGAGCCAGATTGTGCCATATTCCATTACATGTAAAAGTAGAGTTCAAAATAGAAACTGGGCTGGGTGCAGTGGTTCATACCTGTAATTCCAGCATTTTGGGGGGCCAGGGTGGGAGGATTGTTTGAGCCCAGGTGTTTAAGACCAACCTGAGCAACACGGAGAGACCCCGTCTATACAAAAAATTTAAAAAAGCATCCAGGTGTGGTGGTGTGTTCCTGTGGTCTTGGGAGGCTGAGGTGGGAGGATCGCTTGAGCCCAGAAGGTCCAGGCTGCAGTGAGCTGTATTCACACCACTGCACTCCAGCCTGGGTGACAGAGCAAGACCCTGTCTCAAAAAACAAACAATAAAAAAAATGAATTTAAGTTGTAGGAAAATAAAGTTACATTTTTTGCTCACACAAATTGTAAGCTGAATCTCATAATCACTGTGTTATTAATCACCAAATAACTTTTACATCAGATTTTTTTTCACTCATAAGTGGTAATGGGTATGTATAATAATAATTTCCAGGAACCTAATCTTTTTGGATGCCTGTCCTGCTCGATATGAATCAATTCTGTTTCTTAGTGAATAAATGTTTAAAATGCTAAAACATTTTTTGGACTTTAGCATTGATTTTTAAAGGAATCTCCTGTGGCTATTGCAGGGTATCTTTAATTGATCTGGAGTTAGAGAATAATACATTTATAGAAACGACAATCACATTTTACATAGAAATCAATGCCATTTTGCCATATAACGGCTTCTGGGAAGCTGACTGAAGATGTGAATCTTGAGGCATTCCCTTTTATATATTCTAATGAAACATTTATTCATTACTTTCTTATTTTGTAGGACTGTTACTTAATCAGAAGCAGGATTTCATGCAAAGTGTGGACATACGTTATGATTTTCCTAATTACCACATTGCATTTTAATAGAAAAAAAATTCATCAAAATTCGTGAATTTGGCCCTGTAATTCAAAACAAAAAATCTCTAAAATATTATTTTTCCTACGTTTTCAAAAACTTACCAATTTTGAGAAGCCTACATTATCATATTTGTTTGATTGTTTACTTTACTTCTTTATCTTCTTGAAAAGTTAGAAAAGCATCAATACTATGTTTTTTTTTTTTTACTTTAAAACCAGTGGTTTCTTAATCCTGGCTATACGTTAGAATCAAGTGGGTTGCTTTTATTTATTTACATTGTTTTTGTTTGTTTGTTTTTTAGAAACAGGGTCTTGCTCTATCACCCAGGCTGCAGTGCAGTGGTACAATCATAGCTCACTGCAACCTCAAATTCCTGGGTTCAAGTGATCCTCCTGCCTCAGCCTCCTCAGTAGCTGGGACTACAGGCATGTGCCACCACTTGGTTGCTTTTAAAAAATAATAACAGGTGGGCCTTAGGCACCCCTGGGGGTGAGAGTTTGTCACTGGTATTCTTTAAAAACTCCCCAGTAATTTTAGCATACAGCCTGAGTTGAGACTGTTGTTCAAATGATCACCAGAAAAAAAAAAAAAAGATCACCAGAAATGGTGAATTTTATGGTATGTAAATTATACCTCAGTAAAATTGTATAAAACAGTAATCACCAACAGGTATTTAAAGCCTCACCGACATAAAGTGTCTCACCCATATGACTATCAGGTGCCAACAGGACCAGTTTCCCCAGGATCGAGAGGTTTCCCCACACAAGGCACTTGCAGCGCTAAAAAACTGGGAAAATCCTGGGCAAACTGGGAGAGGTGGTCACCCTATAGTATGGAAGAAATGGCTTTTCTAGATAGAAAAGAACATTTTTACCTTCTTGGTGAGGGTTATTTGAGGAGAAACAGAGGTGGTTCTAGCCTCTTGCCCTTCTCTAAGACAGTCATTGTTGCTACTTCTTTACTGCATACTCACTCATGATCGCCTTGTCCTTTGACTTCAAACTCCACCACCTCATTGAAATTACCCTCTTGGAGATGACCAATGACTTTGTAATCACCAAATCCAGTGACTCACCAGTGTCTTCTGCTAATCCCTCTACCCCCTTTTTCTTGCTTTCTGTGGCATAGTATTAGAGTGTGTTTCCTACTCTCCTTGAACCATTGCCATCGCCTTTGTTAACTCCATTTCTTTCTGTTGTCTAGGTGTAGGTATTTTTCATGGTTCTGTTCTTGGCTCTCTTTTCTTGCCTATATATGCTTATGATTTCACCTGATTCCTTTCTGCATTGATTCCTATTGTCAGTAGCTGTTATCATGACCAGGACAGCCTCTCCTTCTCATTATCGATGGCCCTAATGGGGAAACAGAAGAGATATGCACCTGCTTGCAATCTTAGAAAACTTTATTGTTTTCATAGTGAGTCCTGACATTATAGGGAGCAGAAATGTAATGTGACACATCAGGATAAATTCACAGGAGTTAACTTTGACAAAGGCTCATATTTCCTGCCTCAATAAATTGCAAACCCCAAGAAAAACTCTGTATTGTCTCCCCAGCATTTAGCAAAGTGCGTGGTACATATAGGTGTTAATAAATAAATAAGGAGCTGTGCATCTTCAATAGCAACACATTTTCTGTTGTTTGTCAGTTCAGCCTTTCTTACACCATTCTCAGTCACTTGCCAAAATTAGTAGAGGGAGATGGGAAAGGCCTGATTGCAGATGAAGGGGTTTGGCCTGAGTGTTCTCTTAAGTTCTCTCAGTAATTTGTGACATATAGTATTTACCTAGAAGCCCTGGAAAAGTTTCCGGATGGATCTAGATACTTTAAAGATAAAGCTATTCCCATCCCAATTTCCATTAAACCTCAAGTTTCCATAAATGATAACAACACTGTGTAACTGTATCCCAGTTCCAAAATAACTACACTGTACTCTAAGTAAAAAGGAAAGCAGGGAAATGGTCTGTAAGGAGCCTGGAAGAAAGAGAGTCAAAGGGGAAGACTCGGACATCAACTCTCTTCTGTTTAGAAAGTTGGTGGACAGATCACTAGCAGATGCTTTACTGTACCTTGGCAAATGTCTCTCGGTGGGGCTAACGAGTGTGTGAGGCTAAGCTAGCCGATGGACATTGTTCACCTAATTGTATTCTGATTTTGTGATCAGCCAGCAGGAGTCAGATTATGTTGTAGCAACCAACACAGACTTTTCTGCAGGCACAAACTAAGCAATGTGAGCTCTACAGTTGAGTTGACAGTGAATGTTTCTCAATGTAAAGTTGTGACTTTACGTTAGTCTGTAGCTGTAGCATGCTTTAGTTGTCCCAAGCCCAGGCATCTCTGGATGCACTGACAAAATGGAATTTTTCTTTTGACCTGCAAAACTGGAAGAACGTAGTGGCTACATCAAGGAGACAACACTCTGTGAACCAGCAAGCTGACCCCTGAGACAACATGTCTGGCTTTCCTTTTCCACCTCTGAAATTCCTATTTCGTATCTCTAGATCTAACTTCTCTTGAGTTCCAGTCATCTGGGCATCTCCACCTTCATATCCCAGGCCCATCTCAAACTCTTTGTTTTTTTTTTTTATTTGTTTGTTTGTTTGTTTTGGTGACAGGGTCTCACTCGGTCACCCAGGCTGGAGTACAGTGGTGCGATCATGCTTCACTGCAGTCTGCACCTCCCAGGTTCAAGCGATCCTTCCATCTCAGCTTCCTGAGTGGCTGAGACCATGTTTTTATTTTTTGTAGAGATAGGGTTTCCCTGTGTTGCCCAGGCTGGTCTCAAACTGAGACCAGCGACCCTCCTGAGCTCAAGTGATCCTCTCACCTTGGCCTCCCAAAGTGATGGGATTACAGGTGTAAGCCACCTCACCTGGCCTCAAACTCATTCCTAAATGCAAATTACTAACCTCAAACTTCCAATCCGGTATCGTCCCTGCTTGGGATTTCTTCAGAGGACCTCTAGCTTACATAGCACTTACTTGTTTTATCCATTGTTTGTTTCCCTCCACCACAATATAAGCTCCATGAGACAGGAGTTTGTGTATGTTTTGTTCATTGCTGTGTTCCCACTACCGACAATAGTGCCTAACATGCAGTGTGTGTTCAATGGATATTTGCTGGGTGAATGGAGTCCTTTCAGTCTTGTTTTAAAGTATCTTTTAGGTTAATGTCTTTTCCCTTCTTATTGACACCATTACGTTAGACTATGAAACAGAATCTACCAAGTCTCATATAATCTAGGTTTTTGTTATTTTAATCCTGTGCATCACTGCCAGATTAATCCTACTTGGAACTTACCTCTCATTATGTCACTCCCTTACTTGTAGCTCAATACTGTTTAAATATAGGATCTTCAGCCAGGCGTTTGGAGCTACCACAATATGACCCCAATCTGTCACTTCAATTTTCTTTCCTGTGATTCCTTTACAGATGCCTTATAGTAGAACCAAATTGGGCTGCTTGTTCTTTGAATATTTCTTGAACTTTCCTATTTCTGTACTTCTCCCATTCAGTTACTTTGCTCAGGAATGCCCATTTCCAGCTGTTTCTGTTGGCATTTGCTTTTGTATAGCTAATAATATTCATAGACGACTATTTTTAAATTTATTCATTTAAAAAACTGACATTGTGGTCAGATGAGGATTTAGCTCTTTTATACTATCACACTTCACCTCTGTGTTACACAGCTTCTGATTTTCTCTCCCGTTCCTCTGTCCCAGGATTCTCACCTATACGGGCCACATCAACAGCTTCTGTGCCGCGGGCTCCTTGCTGGGTTTGGACGGTGGGATGTACAAGGGAGGGAGGTGAGGGAGGTGAGGGTGTTTATTACCGCAACCCTCTTCCACTGTCCCTCAAACAAAGGTCATTGTTGCATTCAAGATGGCCTCCTTCTCACAGTCTTCTTTTGGATTTTGGTCACCTCCCTCCCTCTTTCTTTGGACCTAGGGGACCCAACCCTGGGTTATTAACTATCCCTGTGATTTCCTCACTTGCTGCCCACATTTTTGGAGATAATAGTTTTATAAAGAAACCCTTCTGGTTAATCCTAATCTGAGTGCACCCTCTGCTTTCTGTAGGGATTTGTTGACAGATGTGTTCTCCCTCCATCCTCCCAATTTAGTTATATTAAAATTTTTGTTAAATCAATATTATTATTATTATTATTTTTTTTGAGATAGAATCTCCCACTGTCACCCAGGCTGGAGTGCAGTGGGGTGATCTCAGCTCACTGCAGCCTCTGCCTCCCGGATTCAAGTGATTCTCCTGCCTCAGCCTCCTGAGTAACTGGAACTACAAGCGCGCGTCGCCACATCTGGCTGATTTTTGTTTTTTTGTAGAGACGGGATTTCACCATGTTGGCCAGGCTGGTCTCGAACTTCTGAGCTCTAGTGATCCGCCCGTCCTGACCTACCAAAGTGCTGGGATTACAGGCGTGAGCCACCACACTTGCCCAAAATCAATATTATCTATAATAATATGACATTATAAATATCATAGTGTTCCCCTAGTAAATTTCCTTTCTGATACAGCCTTTTGTTTTTTCACAAATTGGTTCTTAACTTATTTGCTTAGTTTATGTGTAACTTTTTTTTTTTTTGAGATACAGTCTCCTCTGTCACCCAGGCTGGAGTGCAGTGGTACGACCTCGGCTCACTGCAACCTCCGCCTCTTGGGTTCACGCCATTCTCCTGCCTCAGCCTCCCGAATAGCTGGGACTACAGGCGCATGGCACCACGCCTGGCTAAGTTTTGTTTTTTTGTAGAGATGGAATTTCACCATGTTGGCCAGGCTGGTCTCGTACCCCTGAGCTCCAGTGATCCGCCCGCCCTGGCCTCCCGAAGTGTTTGGGATTACAGGAGTGAGCCACTGCACCCAGCCTATGTGTAACTTTTGCCACTTCTTCCTAGGAAGACAGTTGATCATATTAGATGTTCTATTTTTTCTGGAAATTTCTCTCTTGAGTCCTACCATCTTTTTTTTTTTTTAATCATGCTTAGGAATCGTCTAGGCTTGTTTTCAATATCCGTGGAATCCTATGACTTTTTCTTGGTTTACTCCTTTGATTTACTGAAAAATATATAATAGTAGTTTCCTAAGAAGTGAGAGGCAAACTCTTTGAGGTCTTGACTCTTGAAAAAGTTCTTGATAATTTGGTTGGGTACAGAATACTATGTTGAAAATGGCCTCAGGATTTTAAAGACATTGCTTTATTATCTTTCATTATCTCGTGTTTTTGATGAGAAGTGCAACACCATTCTAATTTTCTAACTATTTTTTTGGGGGACAGAGTCTTGGTCTGTAACCAAGGCTGGGGTGCAGTGGTGTGATCTTGGCTCACTGCAACCTCCACCTCCTGGGTTCAAGCAGTTCTCCTGCCTCAGTCTCCCAAGTAGCTGGGATTACAGGTGCCCGCCACCACATTCGGCTAATTTTTGTATGTTTTAGTAGAGACGGGGTTTCACCATGTTGGCCAGGCTGGTCTCAAACTCCTGACCTCATGATCCGCCCGCCTCAGCCTCCCAAAGTGCTGGGATTACAGGAATGAGCCACTGCGCCCAGCTTTTCTAACTTTTGAATGTGATTTTAAGAAGTGTTTAGAAGATGAATCTTTGTGTTAGCCTTTTGATTTTTTTCACTGTGATTGACCTGTGATACATCCTTTCACTCTGAATATGTGTCCTTAAGTTCTTAACATTTTTTTTTCTTGCAATATTATAGAATACATTCTTAGCTGCCTGTTCAACAGACATTCTCTTCATATTTTTTGCTAACAGAATCCGTTTTTATCCAGGCAACAATATGTCCAAACCCACAAGATAGATACATCATGATTGTTAAAACAAATCATGGTAATCCCATTTCTGGTTGCCAGATACAGCATTTACTTTTCCAGCTTACCTTGTAACTAAGGGTGGCTATGTAATACATTTCTTCTGGTCAATATGATAAAAGAAGTATTCTCGGGGGAGGCGAGGCTTCAAGGAATGGTTTTATTTTCCAATATAAGCCACAAGCATGGCAAGAGCTTATTGTGTTACCTCTTTTCTCTTCTTTGGATTTGACTGTGAGAGAGCATATTGTCACCTTAAAATTGTAATAGCCATCTTACTGTCAGGTGGGGACAAGCCTAAGGACAAAATGCCAAAATATGCGACTGTCAGAGTTTATCGACTCAGTACATCAAACTGGACACAATTCCTCCAGACTTCATCTAAGATAATGGAACACTTTTATTATTTCAGCCATTTTTGTTTGGGCATTTTGTCAGGGGCAGGCAAATGCCTTCTGATTGGAGCACAGTCCTTTGATAAGTTTTTCTCTTCGTTCTTCCTGTCTCTTTCTGGAACTTCTATTACTTGGAGCCCCTGGATTCATTTCTTTACCTTTTCGCCCCTTCCTTTTCCCCTATCCCCTTTGTCACTATTCTAATTTCCTGGGAAATGTCCTGAATTTTAGCCCCAACCATTCTACTAAATTATTGATTTAAGCCATCAGGTTTTTAATTTACAAGGTTTCTTCTCTGATAGTTCTTAAGAAATGTATCTTATCTCATAAATGTAACATTTAGAAAATTAGAGGCTAGTAATTATTGTTTTGAAAAATTTTCTTCTGCTACCTGCATTGTCTTTATTTCTCCTGAATTCCTTTTCCACCTTCTTGTCTTTAGGGTAATACTCAATTGCCGGGTGATACTAGGCTGTCTTTTTATATTTGCAAAAGGTTCTTAAGAGTTAATTGGGAGCTTTACATATATGGATGGACTTCCATATAGGTGATGAGGCAGCAAGCAAGCTTTTTTGTTTTTGAGACCCCCAAATAGCAGTTTCTATAGGTCTTTCAGGATTTTAACTTTCTTCAAAGAAAATCGTCAAAGGGGTATACCGATATATGCAAGCATTCTAGGAGTAGGTGGGTGAAAGTGATTATGTGCTCCACAGTTTACTACCTAGACTTTCACTTAATCCTTCTCAGTGATGTACTGCTAAATATTAACAACTAGTTATATGAAAGGGAAAAAAAAGACCTGATTTGTAGCATTTTCCAGTATCTGTGGTGTCATTATTCTCAACATGGCTGATTTCAGCCTACCAACGTGATGTCACTTACTATGGAGTTGGGAAGATACACATAGTAGCTTGCCATCATCACATAGTATTTCTACCATACAGACACAATAGATGTAAATAACCTCGAGGAAATAGATAGTAAAATATAGTAAAAATAATTAGGCAGTTGTAAGCTTTGGGTATTGATTATGTCTGTTTTTAATACAATTTATTTAGTTGTAAGCTTATATAATTTAAATTTTTAAATGGCACTGTTTAACAACTGGCTTGCAAAATTCCTGAAAATTTGGCAGTCAGTTCTTGTGAGCTGGTACAAACTAGTTCCAGAGCATCTCTGCTGTTTCCATTCCTAGGCCCAACCCTCATCATTTACTGTGTCTGGCCTTCCTGATTCTGGAGCCTGTATTGCTGATTTTCTCCTGAGCATATAGTTCTGGTAGCCTGCAAGGTATGGTGGTGAAGGATAAAGGATAAAGAGTTATGGCCTAAATGTATGGGTTGTGACTGAGTAAACCTAGGAATCTACAGCTTATTCTACAGGCTTTTGACAAATACCTATATTTTCCGCCACCTACCTAAGCGCTTGCCTTCCACAGTGCCTAGCACCACAGAGTCCTAAGCTGTCTTTGTCTCTGCCAGTAAAAGAAGCTTCTCTGCAGACACTGAAAAGCAGTGCCTCTGCCTTCCTGGGTCAGGTGCTGCTGTTCTACCTGCTTCGTCTCCTAAGATGTTGACATTACTTGTTGGTTATTAACTTTTCTCCCATTCTCTTTGTCCTTTGGGTTTATACCTTTTGTATTTCCTTTCTACATTTTAGTGGCAGCAGATAAATAAGTGTATTCAATTAGGTTTGTTTAACTGGAAGAACAGCTCAATAAGTATTGCATTTAAAATTTGTTGAATTGAGTTAAGATTCCTGGAGTTGTTGTAGCAGCAACTAAACTCTGTCAATTAGCAGGAGCTCACTAACTACTGATTTATTTGGTGTATTATTGTATTCTAGGCTATTAGATACCCACTTTGATTTTTCCTCTATTCTTTCCTTAAACTGAACTTTTTATTTTAGAGTAGTTTTAGATTTATAGAAAAGTTACAAAGATTATACAGAATGTTTTCATATACCCTCACCCAATTTTCCCTATTATAAATATCTTTCCTTAGTATGTTATATTTGTCACAATTAATGAATCAATACTGATACATTATTATTAATTAAAGTCCATACTTTATTCAGGTCTCCCTAATTTTTACATAATGTCCTTTTCTTCTCCAGGATCCTCTTCAGGATACCACATTACATTTTATCAGTGTATCTCCTTAGGCAAGTCTTGGCTGTGACAGTTTTCAGACCTTCCTTGTTTTATTTATTTATTTGTTTATTTATTTATTTTTTTATTATATTTTAAGTTCTAGGGTACACGTGCACAACGTGCAGGTTTGTTACACATGTACACATGTGCCATGTTGGTGTGCTGCACCCATTAACTCATCATTTATATTAGGTATATCTCCTAATGCTATCCCTCCCCCCTCCCTTCCCACAATAGGCCCCGATGTGTGATGTTCCCCTTCCTGTGTCCAAGTGATCTCATTGTTCAGTTCCCACCTATGAGTGAGAACATGCGGTGTTTGGTTTTCTGTTCTTGCGATAGTTTGCTGAGAATGATGGTTTCCAGCTGCATCCATGTCCCTACAAAGGACACGAACTCATCCTTTTTTATGGCTGCATAGTATTCCATGGTGTATATGTGCCACATTTTTTAAATCGAGTCTGTCACTGATGGACATTTGGGTTGATTCCAAATCTTGGCTATTGTGAATAGTGCCACAATAAATATATGTGTTCATGTGTCTTTATAGCAGCATGATTTATATTCCTTTGGGTATATCCCCAGTAATGGGATGGCTGGGTCAAATTGTATTTCTAGTTCTAGATCCTTGAGGAATCGCCACACTGTTTTCCACAATGGTTGAACTAGTTTACAGTTCCATCAACAGTGTAAAAGTGTTCCTATTTCTCCACATCCTCTCCAGCACCTGTTGTTTCCTGACTTTTTAATGATTGCCATTCTAACTGGTGTGAGATGGTATCTCATTGTGGTTTTGATTCGTATTTCTCTGATGGCGAGTGGTGATGAGCATTTTTTCATGTGTCTGTTGGCTGTATGAATGTCTTCTTTTGAGAAGTGTCTTTTCATATCCTTTGCCCACTTTTTGATGGGGTTGTTTGTTTTTTTCTTGTAAATTTGTTTGAGTTCTTTGTAGGTTCTGGATATTAGCCTTTTGTCAGATGAGTAGTTTGCAAAAGTTTTCTCCCATTCTGTAGGTTGCCTATTCACTCTGATGGTAGTTTCTTTTCCTGTGCAGAAGCTCTTTAGTTTAATTAGATCCCATTTGTCAATTT
Source organism: Chlorocebus sabaeus (assembly GCF_047675955.1). Taxonomy (NCBI): domain Eukaryota; kingdom Metazoa; phylum Chordata; class Mammalia; order Primates; family Cercopithecidae; genus Chlorocebus; species Chlorocebus sabaeus. Next base: position 7,787,869 of record NC_132927.1, read on the forward strand.
TGGCTTTTGTTGCCACTGCTTTTGGTGTTTTAGACATGAAGTCCTTGCCCATGCCTATGTCCTAAATGATATTACCTAGGTTTTCTTCTAGGGTTTTTGTGGTTTTACAGACCTTCCTTGTTTTTGATGACTTTGACAATTTTGGAGAGTACCGATTAGGTATATTATAGAATGTCCCTCAACTTGGATTTGTTTTTCTCATCATTAGACCGAAGTTACGGGTTTTTGGGAGGAGGACCACAGAGGTTAAATGTCATTTTAAATATCATATCGTATTAAGAGTCTGCAATACTTAATGCAATTCTGATGCTAACCACTTGGAATAGCACAGACTCCAAGTTAAGGTCACAATCCCCAACAAGACTGCTGTCACTTCAGATGCCAGCCATACGTTTGGGGGTTCCCAGGCCACCCACACTTCTGCCCAACTAACTGCACATTCAGGGGTTCCCACAAGCCCTTCAGCTTTGATAATTCCCTAGGATGACTCACGGAACTCAGGGAAGATCTATACTTATGATTACAACTTTATTATAAAGCATGCAAATCAGGAACAGCCAAATGAAGAAACACATACAAATAGGCCAGGGAGAGTCTCAAACACAAACTTTCATGTCCTCTCCCCGTGGAATCAGAATGCGTCACGCTCCTGGCACCTCAGTGTGTTCACAACTGGAAAGCTCTTCTGAGCTGTGGTGTCCGGAGTTTTGAATTAGGATTTCATTACACAGGCATGATTGATTGAATGATTGGCCATATGTTTGAACTCAGTCTCCAGGACCCCTCCCCTCCATGGAGTTGATTGAGCTGTGTTGATATCACCTGGCTCAAAATCTCCAACTCTCTAATCACATGGTTGGTCTTTCTGGCATGCCAGCCTCCATCCTGAACTATCTTATTAGCATAAATTCTATGATCTGAGGGACTCATGAATGACAGTCACTCTTATTACTTGGGAAATTCCAAGGATTTGGCATCTTCCTCCCAGGAACCAGGGATGAATGAAGGCCAGTCAAATTCTTTACTATACAGCATACTATCAACATGACTTATCACTGATGATGGTGCCCTTGATCACCAGGTTGAGGTAGTGTTTGTCAGGTTTCTACACTGTAAAGTTACTCTCTCCCCACACCTTTTCCATACTCTACTCTTTGGAAGGAAGTCGCTATGGGCACTTGAGATATAAAAAGTTATGCTTAACCTCCTTGAGGGTAAATATTTACATTAAATTAATTGGAATACTTTGACAAGAGATATTTATATCTTCCTCCTATTTATTTATTATTTACTTTATATCAGTATGGGCTCATGAACATTTTATACTTTGGGTTATAATCTAATGGAGCTTTATCTTACTTCTCACACTGTTCTAGCCTTGGTTGTTGAGAAGTCTTGTAGTGGCATCTTGTGTTCCTTTGACATCCTCCCGTCACTGTGAATTGTTTTGTTTTTGTTTTTAGCACTTCCTTTCTTGTACGACAAGATGCTCTAAGCTTGTCTTCTATTTCCTGCCCCAGTCTTAGAACCAGCCATTTCTCTAGAGAGCACTGACTGGTTTTTTAAAATTGGAGAATAAGTTTTATCTACATTCTTTTTAATAATTTTCTTTTCTTTCTGACTTTTGTTTAAACGTTATTTTTGGGAGCAATATAGCTAGTCAGTGCTCATTCTCATTTTGGGTGGGATTACTGAGATACAGAAACTGTAAATCAGGGTCTGTCTTTCCTCTTGCACAGGAGACAAAAACAGCATTTTAAGTAAAAATCGCGGTTGCAAAGACCCGGAGTGTTTTCTTATTGACAACCCCCATAATCCCAGAAGGGATGGAATTGTCTAAAATGAAAAAGAGAAGCACAGTTCAGGAAGTTGTTGCATGAGACTCTGGAAATAGCAAGAGAAAACATGATTTTGACTTCATGATTTTTGTCTCGATTTTTATTTTGGAGATTTATTGGAAATTCATCTCTGTGAGGCCTGGGATATCTGTTTTCTCACCAACATTTTATGTTATCAATAATTTAAACATATAACAAAGTCGAAATAATTTTAGCATGAAATAATTTTACAGTGAAATCTACTGATATCACCTTGATTTTATAATTAACTGTTTATACTCCTTGCTCTGTCATGTATCTATTCATCCCTCTATCCATCTATTAATCTTCTTATTTTTGATGCATTTTAATTGCTGACATCAGTATACTTCACCCTAATACTTCAGCATGTGTGTCAATCACTAGAGTTCAATATTTATTTACAGTTTTTAAAATGTAAAATTTATATACAATGAAATGTGCAAAGTGTCCATTCATCAACAGATGAATATATAAAGAAAATGTGGTATGTATACACAATAGGATATTATTCAGCCATAAAAATGAATAAAATATTGTCGTTTACAACAACATGAATAGAAGTGGAGCCATGTTGGCCAGGCTAGTCTCAAACTCTTAACCTCGGGTGATCTGCCCACCTCAGCGTCCCAAAGTGCTGAGATTATAGGGGTGAGCTGCTGTACCCAGCCTTAATTGCCTTTTATTTATGAAAATACCACGAGTTTAAAATCCATTATTTTATTGATTGGGCATTTTCCTACTTGGGGCTACTACGAAAAGAACTGTTATGACCATTTCCGATTAAGTCTTGTGGGCTATATGTTTTCATTTCTCTTGGGTAAATGCTTAGCAGTGCAATTGCTAGGTCATAGAACAGGTGTATATTTAAGCCTCATAATGCCAGGCCACTTTGGAAGATGGTTGCACCACTTAACATTTTCTCTAACAAAGTGTATGAAATTCCAATTTCCTCACAACCTTGTCAGTGTTTGGTTTTGCCAGTTCTTTAAATATTTGAGATTCTAGTGAATATGTAGTGATACATCATTGTAGTTTTAATTTGTATTTCCCTGTTGACTAATGATATTGAGCACTTTTTCATGTGCTCATGGCTATTCATGTAGCTTCACTTTTATGAAGCATCTCTTCAAATCTTTTGTCTATTTTTCAATTGGATTTTTTGTGTGTGTGTGAGTTCTGGTATTTCTTTATATTTTAGATCAATGCTTTCCAGTAGAATTTCCTACATTTGTTCAAAATGTTCATTGTAAAATGTGTGTAGTGTAAATGAGAAAAGCTGTATTTAATTTTGATCAATTTACATTGATGTAGCTACGTGGACTGATGACTACCACATCAAATAGTGTAGTTATAGATACAACTCCTTTTTGGATATATGTTTTGTGAATATTTTCTCCCAGTCTGGGGCTTGGCTATTCATTGTCTTTTTTTAAAAAAATTAAAAACAAAATGTTTAAGTTTTTTGGAAGTATGATTGTTGTATATATTTATGGGGTGCATGTGAGAGTTTGATACAAGCATATAATGTGTAATGATCAAATCAGGGTGATTGGGATAACCATCACCTCAACCATTTTTTTGGGGGGAGTTAGGAAGATTCCAATTCCACTCTTCTATTTATTTTAAAATATACAATGAATTATTGTTAACTGTAGTCACCCTATGTTGCTACCGAACACTAGAGCTTATTCCTTCTATCTAACTGTATTTTTGTACCTATTAACCAACTCGTATTTATCGCTCTTCCACACTGCCCTTCCCAGTCTCTGATAACCATCAGTGTATTCTCTATCTTCATGAAATCAAGTTTTTCACATATGCATGAGAACATATGATATTTGTCTTTCTATGCCTGGCTTATTTCACTTAACGTAATATCCTCCAGTTCTATTCATGTTGTTGCAAATGACAAGATTTCATTCTTTTTTTATGGCTGAATAATATCCTATTGTGTATATATACCACATTTTCTTTATCCATTCATCTGTTGATGGATGGACACTTAGATTGATTCCATATTTTGGCTATTGTGAATTGTGCTGCAATAAACGTGCGAGTGCAGATATCTCTTTGATATGTTGACTTTCTTTTTGGTTATATACCCAGCAGTGGAATTGCTGGATCAAATGGTGTTTCTAGTGTTTTCTTTTTTTGAGACAGAGTCTCCCTCTGTTGCCCAGGCTGGAGTGCAGTGGCGTGATCTTGGTTCACTGCTACCTCTGCCTCCTGGGTTCAAGCAAGTCTACCTCAGCCTCCCAAGTAGCTGGGACTACAGGCACCTGCCACCACGCCCAGCTAATTTTTGTATTTTTAGTAGAAACAGGGTTTCACCATATTGCCCAGGCTGGTCTTGAACTCCTAACCTTGTGATCTGCCCGCCTCGGCCTCCCAAAGTGCTGGGATTGCAGGCGTGACTCACTGTACATGGCCAGTTTTAGTTTTTTGGAAAAGCTCCATACTATTTTCCATAGTAGCTGTACTAATTTATATTCCCACCAACAGTGTAGAAGGGTTCTCCTTTCTCCACATCCTCACCAGTGTCTGTTAATTGCCTATCTTTTTGACAAAAGCCATTTTAACTGGGGTGAGATGATATCTCATTATGGTTTTGATTTGATCTGATAATTAGTGATGTTGAACATTAAAAAAAACCCTGAATACCTGTGTTTATTTGTTATTTGTACATCTTCTTTTGAGAAATGTCTATTCAGATCTTTTTCCTACTTAAAAATCAGACTTTTTTTTTATTTTTTTATTTTTTTGCTATTGAGGCGTTTGAACTCCTTATGTATTCTGGTTATTAATCCCTTGTCAGATGGGTAGTTTTCAAGTATTTTCTTCCATTCTGTGGGTTGTCTCTTCACTTCGATTGTTTCCTTAGCCGTGTAGAAGCTTTTTAGCTTGATATGATCTCATTTGCCCACTTTAACTTTGGTTGCCTATGCTTTCGAGTACTTACTCAAGAAATCTTTGCCTGAACCAACATCCTGGAGCATCTCCTCAATGTTTTCTTCTAGTGGTTTCAAGTTTCAGCTCTTAGATTTAAGTTTTTATTTTGATTTGACTTTTGTGTATGGTGAGAGGGGTCTAGTTTCATTCTTTCTCGCATGGACATCTAGTTTCCCCAGCACATTTATTGAAGAGACTGTTCTTTTCCTAATGTATGTTCTTGGTCCCTTTATTGAAAATGTGTTGACTGTAAATGCATGAATTTATTTCTGTGTTCTCTATTCTGTTCCATCGGTGTATGTGTCTGTTTTTATGCCAGTACCATGTTGTTTTAGTTACTATAGCTTTGTAGTATGATTTGAAGTCAGGTAGCTTTGTAATATAATTTGATGCCTCTAGCTTTGTTCTTTTTGCTTATGATTGCTTTGGCTATTCTGGTTCCTTTGTGGTTCCATATAAATTTTAGGATTGTTTTTTCTATTTCTGTGAAGAAAGTTATTGGTGTTTTGATAGGGTTTGCATTGAATCTGTAGATTGCTTTGGGTAGTATGGACGTTTTAACAATATTGATTTTTCCAATCCATGAACATAGAATATCTTTTTGCTTTATTTTTTCATCAATGTTTTACAGCTCTCATTTTAGAGATCTGTATTAGTCCATTCCCACACTGCTATAAATAAATATCTGAGACTGGGTAAATTATAAAGAAAAGAGGTTTAATTGGCTCATGGTTCTGCAGGCTGTATAGGAAGTGTGACTGGGGAGACCTCAGGAAACTTGCAATCATTGTGGAAAGTGATCATTGTGGAAAGTGAAGAGGAAGTAGACACATCTTCACATGGCCGAAGCAGGAGGAAGACTGAGGTGGGAAAGATGCCACGCACTTTTAAAAAACCAGATTTCATAAGAACTCTATCAGTAGAACAGCACCAAAGGAGGAAATCTGCCCCCATGATCCAATCACCTCCTATCAGGCCCCACCTCCAACACTGGGGATCACAACTCAGCATGAGATTTGGTTGGGTGGATACACAAATCCAAACCATATCAACTTCTCCTTCTCCCTCTCCTTCTTCTTCTTCTTATTCCTCTTCTTCCTCTCCTCCTTCTCCTCCTCCTCCTCTTCCTCCTCCCCCCATCCTTCTCCCTCTGTTTTTTTTTTTTTTTTTTGACGGTCTCACTTCCATTGCCCAGGCTGGCATACAGGGGTGCAGTCTTGGTTCACTGTAGCCGCAACTTCCCAGACTCAGGTGATCTTCCCACCTCAACCTCCGAGTAACTGGGACTACAGGTGCGCACCATCATGCCTGGCTAATTATTTGTATTTCAGTAGAGGGGATTTTGCCATGTTGCCCAGGCTGGTCTCAAACTCCTGGGCTCAAGTGATCCACCTGCCTCACCCTCAAAAAGCGTGAGCTATTGTGGCCAGCTGAGATCTTTCACTTATTTGTTTAAGTTTATTCCTAGGTGTTTTATTTTATTTGTGACTATTGCAAATTGGCTATTCATTTTCTTAATGGGATCTTTTGATGTGTAGAAGTTTTAAATTTTGATCACGCCTAACCTGTACATTTTTAAAAATGGCTTTTGTGTTCTGTAACACATCTAAGAAATTTTTGATCACTCCTAAGTCAGGAGTAAATGCTCTCATTTTGCCCTTTCTGAAGAAATTTTAGAATCAGATCATTAATTGCTGGGATTATGATTGGGGTTTTGTTGAATCTATAGATAGCATGCAAGTAACATTGACTTTGATATATATATATATTTTTTATTTGGCAGCTTTGTTTATAACCACAAAATTTTGAAAACTAAATACCAAAACATACAGTAATTGTTGAATAAACTATTACCTATATTTACACTGGAGCATTCTTCCACCATTAAAAAATAATGATAATGAAGGCAGTTTCCTTAAACTCTATCTAATGTTTGCCAACATTTATTACATTAAATAATCAAATGTAGGGAGTATACTTTGCATGCTATAAATAACAAGAAAACATGAACAAATCTTTTTTTGTAAAATTGAAACATATGACCGACCAATAAACCAGTAAACCCTGAAATTGCTTTTCTGTAGATCTCGAGCAATGGGGTGGAAAGGATAGAGAATGACATTTCATTGAGAATAGTATTCTGTGGGGTTTTTGTGTGTATTTTTACTTTGGAGAAGCATATTGATTTTTTATACATAAAAACTGTCAACAAAAGTAAAGGACAAAAAACTTTAAAATTAAATCCAAACCAAATCAAATGAAATAACTATACTTCAATGAAAAACACAACCATGTTCAAAAGAAAATAAAAAGAAACCATTCTAAGTAACTTAACCATAGGCTTAATATAAACTCTTAGTCTAAAGGGCAACAGAGCTATAAGCAAATCTTCAGCTGTGTTATGTTGGCTTGTTGTATGTTTCAGGAGTCTTCATTTTTAGCAAAGTGCTCAAATGATTATTATACAGTATATTACATAGTTTGGTTATCACTGTCCTATAGCCTATAACTCTATGATAAGTAGAATTAAGGGAATATTTGAGTACTTTATTATTTTCCTGCTAAAAGACTGAGTCATGTCCTTAATAATGTATTTCAGAATGTGTTCTGGACCTACGTTGGAAACAGTTGTTTCCTCCCTACAGAAAACACATGTGATTATATTGCTAATGGTCTTAAGAGATAATCACTTAACAAGGTGACTCAGAAAATATTGAAGACATTTTCCTTTGGGGAATTCTAAAATATTAGCCAAGTGCCTTAAAAATAATTTGTTCCAGTCCCTTTGACTATAGAAGTTCACAAATTATGTCAAATTTGAAATAAAAGAAAGGCAAATAGCTTTCCTCATTGTGGTACTATGCATCCTTCCACGTGAAGAAACTACCACAGCTTTGCAGAACTCTTTGAGTCTTTTATCAAAAGTCTAGAGATGGAACCATGTGCTATGTTGACACGGAGTTTATGAAGGAAGCTAGACGTTTTGTTTTAATTTCAGGTAATCAACTGACAAATTAAACTTTTTATTCTGAGAGAAATATTTCTACCCTTGTGTAGATGTGATGGAATTATCTCCTTAAGGACATCTGATGAGTAATCCTGTGACCATGTGGTTGAAGAATTGGAATTATTTTATGGTATTAATTTCAAATTTCTATTGGTAAAATGTTAAAGTACTCTCTGTTCCAAAGCAAAATTTAAAAAATCTTGTAGCTATTAAGGAAATTCAGGGCAGACAAAAAAAATTAAATTTAATGGCCAGTTTCTTTATCCTTCTACCTCCCTTTTGTTCCTCCTTGTGTATTTCTCCAGACTGACCGTTGAAGTAAGCTAATAAATGTCTTCAGAATTATTTAATCACTCTACCGCATTTTCCAAGTTCACTGTGTAGTGCTTCTCCACATGTGATCCAAATGTCCATCACCTTTACTTTATTTTATAAGCTTCTCTTCCTAAAGCATCTTCTCTACAGATCTTTGTCCTGTATTTCTTCTCTTCATTTTGTTGTCAGTCCCCAGGTCACCCACATAGAAAGCCGTTTCATCTGGTTAATCTCTAAAATAACACCTTTATATTAGACTTTGATATTTTTAATTTGAGATTTTCGGGAATGGATGTCTATGTTGGTCGATGTATTTTAATACTTTGTCAAAAGGAAAACAGGGTCTGATCAGTCTTCTGTGTTTTAGGCAAGAAGAGAGCCTATAAGGGTCTCCAAAACACTTCTATTTTGTGTTGTTTGATTAGAAGGACTTTGGACAACAGTTTCTTTGACTGAACCTGGGGTCAGAGTTGCAGACCCCCTGGAATATGAAAAGTCAATAATCTAGTTCCCAAAAGGCAGACAAGAAACTATTCCCAAGATGAACAAATGATGGGAATAGAGGTAAAGGTGAAAATGATGGTAAAAATCCATTTATAACCCTTCAATTTGTGTCATTTAAGGAAGAAAATACACCTTGTGCTTTTTCTGGTCTGCAGGATCTCTAAACTATTTGCCTTTATTTTCTCAAAATTATTTTAGGAACAGTGAAGTTACACAACTTTGTTCTCTTCAGTTCTTATTGTAATTCAATATGAACTTGGCAGAAGAATCTACAGATTATTTCATTTAATCCCTTCATGGTGTATAAAGTAAATAGATTTAGAGTTAAATAGTTTGTCTGAGGCCATGTAGCTAGCTAGTAGCAGGTTCTGACAACATCCCAGACTTTTCTATCTCCACTGATATTTACAGTATTCTTTGCTTTTATAATAGCTAACCACTCACTAACTCCTGACCCCCTACAATGTACCTGGCGCTGTGCTACATATAGGTGATATAAATTATCATTATGATATACTTTTGTTCCTCAAATACCACATAGTTCTATGTAATAGAAGACATATGAAAACAGACGGGGCCGGGTGCGGTGGCTCACGTCTATAATCCCAGCACTTTGGGAGGCTGAGGTGGGCAGATCATCTGAGGTCAGGAGTTGGAGACCAGCCTGGACAACATGGTGAAACCCGTCTGTACTAAAAGTACAAAAATTAGCTAGATATGGTGGCAGGTGCCTGTAATCCCAGCCACTCAGGAGGTTGAGGCAGGAGAATCGCTTGAGCCGGGGAGGCAGAGGTTGCAGTGAGCCGAGATCGTGCCATTGCACTTCAGTGTGGGTGACAGAGCAAGACTCTGTCTCAAAAAAAAAAAAAAAAAAAAGTAAAAGGTGATATGTATTAAAGTTCAAAACTGGATAGAATTAAGGATAAAATGGTATAGATGGAATTTAGAAGTAATGTTATGCCTCATTTTAAATAAACCTAGATGTGTTATGGCAATACTGAATTGTGATAGGAAAAAAGATTGTATAACAGAGACTTGACATAGGCTAGCATTGCTAACTTAAATTTATAAAATGAAAGCAATCAAACTTCACCTTAAATTCATGCTCTATTAAATAAAATGTTAACTGTTAAGGAAGGTGATGAAATTATCAGGGAAGTCTTTATGGAAAAAGAAAAATTTGAGGCAGAATTTCAAGGAATAATGGAATTAGGAAGGGTAGAGGGATTATAAACTATTATAATTGGGACACAACGACTATGTTAATAAAAGCTTGAATACCTTATAAATTAAAATGCAATTTCAATGCAGTTCAAGACAGGGACATTACATATGTTTATGGGCTTCTGAAATAAATTACTTTTAACTAAAACTAATGAAACACAAATTTATATGAGAAGCTTAGATGTAAATTAAGTAGTGAAGTAGGGATTCAGATTTCTTTCTGCAGAAGTAGTGATATTTCCCCCAGGCGCCTCTCTTCAGGTAGCTGGTCCTAATGGAATACTGTTTTGTTAGTAGCATGCAGTAGTCCTGTATAGGTGATAAGAGACCTCCATCTCCATATTGCTTTTAGCAATTTGCCCTAAAACAAATAATCTAAACTCTTTAATTCCTCATTTCTATATGCGGTAATAGGACTAATAATAACTGCCCTGCCAATCTCATGGCAGTTGTGAAAACGAATATATACAATTTTTATTTATCAATTATATTACACCTCAATAAAGCTGGAGAAAAAGAGAAATGTACAGATTATGATTCAGTGAAGATTCTATGAAGATATTTTTAGGGACAAAATCTGCAGTGTTGTCTGCAGCATTGACTTGGTTGTCTCCAAAGATTATAATAGCATTAATCATATTTTTCCTTGGGTTTGGATAACTATATGGTATGTGTGCAGTATGATTAATTGAATGCTTCATATGTACTGAATCTTTTTTCATGAACTAGACTGATTTACAATGATGCAGTTAGCAGTTATTTAGGGTGTCATTGGAAAATTATTGTATTCTTTTATTTATACATTATGTACAAAAAATTGCCTTCTTCATACTTGTATCCAGATTACTTACATAATTGAAGAATGATGATGAACTGCTAATGTAGACAGAGAATGGAGATGAAACTAATTTCTTATATAACCACTGAAGAGAACACTGGTCATGGAGAGAAGAGCAGAATAAGAATTATATCATGTTTAATTTTTCTTTCACTTGGAAATGACTTGAGTGGGTTCAACCATTACTAAGAAAAATAGAATTTGATTTGTGAAACAAAGAGATCCTTCAATTCACTGAAAGCAGATTGAGGAATCTCTTTGTTTCACAAATGTCTCTATTCTCTAGTGTCTAATATTAAAATATTATTTTATGGGGGTTGGCAATTAATATTATAAAATAAATGAATTATTAATAGTTAATAACATTTAATAGCTCTCAACAAAGATTCAAAATATACAAAGACTTTGATTTTGTAACAAAAAAAGTACAATTTTTTCCACAAATGGCAAAAAAGAATTGCTCACAAGAAACTATACATTGACTATAGACTTACTAAAATCCAGGTTATTGAGTATTAGTTATCTATTGCTGCATAAAAGATTGCACAAACTTGGTGGTTTAGACAATATGCATTTATTATCACACAGTATCTGTGGGTCAGGAATCTGGGCACAACTTGAGTCCTTTGCTTCATGATCTCTCACAAGACTGCAGGGAAGAATCTGCTTCCAGTCTCACATGGTTGCTGGCAGAATTCAGTTTCTTGCAGGCTGTTGGACTGAGGGCATCAGCTCTCTGTTGGCTATTGGCTGTTCTTTGCCACATGGGCTTTTCCATAGGGCATTTCACAACATGATAGCTTGTGTTATCAGAGCCAGTTGAGGGTCTCCTAGAAAGACAGAAGTTACCATGTTATGTAATATAATCATAGAAGTGATATCTATCAGTTTTGTTGTATTTTATTGATTAGAAGCAAGTTCTAGGTCCTGCTCACTCTTGGGAGGGACTTACACAAGGGTGAGAATACCAAGAGGTGAGGATCACTGGGGGCCATCTTAGAGTCTGTTGAAAAAGAATAGATTAATTAGACATATTGCAGAGCAAAAAGAGAGGGTAAACTCAGATGCTCATTAACAATTCATATCCAATTAATTCTATAATCCAGAAGCAATTGGTGGGAATGGCTTAATAGAATTTCCAGTTAGCTATATAGTATCACAAACTAATAAGCACAAGGTACTAAGTACATTATTTTCTTCTATGATTCTGCTGTCTCCAATGCTGTCAGCTATGAAATGAGAGAGCCTCCCATCAGACCCTGGAAAAGATGTAAAGAGCTGTATTTCAGAAGAATATAGCAGAATAATACAAATCTTAAAAAAAAATTTTTGAGTAATGTATTTCATCAGCAAATGCTATCAGTTTTGTTACACTGGCAACAGATATCTATGGAAAATGAAATTCTCAACAGCACATTGCCAACATGTTCCTCCACAAAAACAGCCATGGTTAAATTAAATAGAAATTTTTGCACATGATTAGAAATTTGCAAGATAGATTAAATGTGGCATTGACATAGTAAAGCCTTTGATTAGCTGACAAAACTTTATCAGGTATCTAAAAGAGCTGTTCAAATTTCTAACCAGGTCAGAACACTAGCTATTATACTCCTTAAAACAATTATGCCCCAAATTAACATCTTATATGCAAAAACATTTTGTCTGTTTTGAAGACTAACAAAGACTGGAAAAGCATGAGAAAGATGAGTAGTTATCACTTCAACAGTGTTTGGATTATTGAGTTATGGTTAATGGACGGTCTTTAATAGGATTTACAAAGCTAGTATCATAGATGGTCAGGGAAATCCTCTTTCTAAACATTGTATAGTTAAGTCACAGAAGATGCTGTGGAAAATAGACCCAAATAGTGCCTTTAAGTGTAGTTGGTATGAATTGGAGCACTATAAGCAGTGATAGAGCTGTGTGGAAGACAGAAGATAAACATCACACTTTTAAGTTTGCCAGTCTACCCTGGAATAAATTGATGTTATAAGTCTTGATGTTTGTATTTCTGCTCTATTGCTCTAAATGAGAATATAGGATGTATTTTGAGAGATTACAGTAAATTGTAGGAGTTCCTCACTTGCATAAATGGATTGAACAGGGCCAGGCACAGTAGTTCATGCCTGTAATCCTGGCACTTTGGGAGGATGAGGGGGGAGAAGTGCCTGAGCTCAGAAGTTCAAGACCAGCCTGGGAAACATGGGAAGACCCTGTCTCTATGAATCAATGAATGAACGAATAACTAAATAAATAAATGGATTTAATGAATTCTGGACCTGTTGTATTTATCACCTATCATGTATAATATCTTTATGTATGGTTAATACATTCTAAATAGAAGAGATTAATAAATGAATCAACAAGATTGGGTACCAGAACACCAAGTTGATAAAACATTATCCAAGCCACATGATTATAGAGAACATCCTCACATTTTGGTAGCAGCATAAAACAGACAAACATCTACATTATCACCTTTTCCCTGAAAAAACAGAACTTCACATGAGCTGAAATGAACGCTTGGTATCTTGATGGGTCTCTATCATTGTCCTTGGTATGTCCTCTAAAGTAAAAACAGGAAAATCCTCTTCTGAATACCTAGTGAAGTCAGGTTACAGCAAAGTCTTGTAGAAACTTATATTCTCTAGTCTCTAAGACAGAATTGAAAGGAGGGAGGGGCTTGGCTAAAGGAATACTTTTTGGTACTGGAGAAAATGAGAAAGCAAAAACATGAGAATTCTGGGGTCACGTGTGTAGCAAATATTTGTCTTGGGTGACAGATTTTTTTTCCAAATTCTGATTGTGTGACTCCTATTTCAGGATGGGCTCTTTGAAGCTTTAAACATTAAGCAGAGACTATATTCAGATACAAAGCAAGCCTGTGACCTTTGTCCAAGGATTCAGTTCAGTCTTGTAAATCAGAAATTCAAATGTCAAATCATTCATGATTTATTCAGCTTTGGATATGGGCATTTAGAAACACATTCTGTCAAAGTATAGAGGTGCATTTTTAGTCATTTGAGGCATATTCTCTGAAGTCTATCCCATCTACAAAGATACATACATTTCCTTTATGTAATTTTAAATTATAAGAAACCGGAACTTCTTTGACAGGACAGTTTATGCGAGTTAAGATGCTGAAAGGCTAGCAAAGTCTTTGATATGGGAAAGGCTATGAATTTCTACATCACGTTTCATACTGAGAGAGTGGCTCATTGTGGGAGTTATTCACTTAAACAGATTTATTCTATATTTTAATGTGCAAATTAGTGTTCAGTGTAGCTAAGAGACAGTTTCATGCTTGGAGCCATGAACAGGGAGGTTTGAAATCATCCTGTGAGGCAAAGTAGGGTCAATTAAGGGGGTTGCCATTTAGACAAGTCCCATAGATGGGATAAGGTTTTCTTTTTGATAAGCTTTTGGATAAGATGAGAAGGTCGGTTGTGGACAGTAACCTCAAACTAAGGAACTGAAATAAATTTCTGAGCTTTATTGAGTATATTCAACAGAGACAGGAAACTGTCCAAGTATTCTTCCTTAGTGAGTTGAGCAAGGGAGTGGATCATACGTTCTCAGCTGACATTGACACAGTCTGAGGCCTATTGAAAGGGAATGAGGTAGGTTTCTCAATCTGTGAGGGAATCTGAAATTTCAGTGAGTCCTTAGTCACCTAAGAAGGGTTGTCTTTTGTGAGGAACGAGGGGCAAGGTATAAATCCTTCCTTTTTAGAAAACAATACAAGGTATTACTCTAGACATAATTAGGAGATATTCAAAAGAATCTTTATTTTGATCAGTGTGTATTTATTTGTAAATTTCTGTCAGGGTGGGGAAAAATATTGTTCAATATAGATTCCACCAGGATTGTAGCTAAGTCACAGAGAACCTATGCCATGTCCAAATATCCATATGCTGAGGGTGAATTTCATCCTCAAGGTATTTATCTATGCATACCATCTTCCATGGAGATGCTAATAACTAACCATGCAGATTGTTGCCAAGTGTTCCCTAATTCTTGACCTTAAGGACACTTTAGTACCAGCATTCTCTTAGCCACTTTGTGGCTCCCTCAGATCTGTCTATCTGTCTAAACATAACACTCAACCATTCTTATTCTGTGGTTCTGCCACTGTACCAAGCTCCACCTGGTAATGGGGACATTGATTCTGTTGTTTTCACATTCCCCAAGCTGATTTGGGGTTCTGTTGTCCCCTCTGCCGACTAGAGATTAATCATGGGTGAACGCGAGAGAGGTAGTCTCAGAGTATGGGAGTCCTTCTTACTCACTGTAACAGGCACAGATTATTGTAGCTCAAAGAACAGAAATCCTAGCCAACAGTGGCTTAAATATCTCACACAACCAGAGGTCTGGAGATGCAGACCAGGACTGGTATAGCAGCTTAGTTATACTGCCAAGAATTAATCTTCCTGCCGTATTTCCTCTTTGTCTTCCTCAGCTTTTGGCTTCTGTTATTGTGGTTGTCACTATTATGCTTTTCATGTTCACAAGATGACTGCCACATCTCCATGTCACATCCATGGTCAAGGTGGGAAAAAGGAGTAGCACCAACTACGTTCTACTCAATCAGAAAAGCAAAAACTTTCTCAGAAACTCCCCAGAAACATTTCCTTTACCCCATTGGGTTAGCCAACTACAAATGACTGGCACAAGAACTCACGAATATTTAAGTTCTCAGTTTTCTTCGCATTCTCTTCATCCCTCATAATCCCAGGAAACTTGATATAGTCTGTCTAGGACAGATACTGACTTGGCTCATAGACTACCCACTTACAGTCACATTCTCCATTGCTTTCCTCTACTCTATAGGTTAGAGAGCTCTAAATGCTTAATTTTTCAGTTTCTCTTGGTTCTAAGGATGGTCATGTGACCTGGTTCTAGCCAATCGGATGTGTGTGTGTGTGTCTTCCTTTCCTGAATAAAAAAGGCAAAGGCTCACTAGGAAATGCTCTTTGTCATTCTCTTCTCTTCCTATATGGAACACAGCTTTGATACCTGGTACAACAAACATCTCATGACTATGAGGAGATGAAAATGGATACCGAGGATACCAAGCTGGTGGAACAAAAAGAATTAATTTGGAACATGATGGCACTATGGATTCATCGTATTGGACCTGTGTGATCTAATTCTGAACTTTTCTTTTCTTTTCTTTTCTTTTCTTTTCTTTTCTTTTTGAGAGAGAGTCTCACTCTGTTGCCCAGGCTGGAATGCAGTGGCGCAATCTCGGTTCACTGCAAGCTCTGCCTCCCGGGTTCACGCCATTTTCCTGCCTCAGCCTCCTAAGTAGCTGGGACTACAGGCGCCCACCACCACGCCTGGCTAATTTTTTGTATTTTTAGTAGAGATGGGGTTTCACCGTGTTAGCCAGGATGGTCTCGATCTCCTGACCTCGTGATCCACCGGCCTCAGCCTCCCAAAGTGCTGGGATTACAGGTGTGAGCCACTGCGCCCAGCCCTAATTCTGAACTTTTCATATAAGACTAATATACTCCTACTTGTTAAAGACAATTGTAGAGTTTTCTGCTACTTGAAGTCAAATGTAATCCTAACTAATACAGGAAAGAAATAATGTTTTTATATCACTATATAGGTCTTCCAATCTATTGTGTTTGCCAGAGCTGTCTCCATTCTCCTAAAAGGTCCCAACTTCCAAAATTCAAAACCAAGAAAACAATCTCTTTTCTTTGACATTTTTATTGGGTCAGACATTTTGCTGTGTCAGAAAATGATTCCATATAATTTGTCCAAATGGGGAAGGGCTATGTGAGATACAAGGAATTATAGGGAGAAAATCCTTGACACATATTTAGAAATATATCTCAGCATAGTTACAAATATACAGAAACCCATCCAAATTAGGCTAAGACAGTAAATTTATTGGGCATATATAAGTATATCTTATGGACCTAAGGATAGGAAGTCCGGTTGAACCTCATTATGAACTGGAACCAGGAACTGAAAAGTTATGAACCAGTGCAGCTCTTCTCCCTTTCCTCTGTGGTAACACGATCTCTTATGATCTACTTTACTCTTCTCTCTTGCATTGGCTTTATCTGCTTCTGTGTGCACATAGTAGAAAACAGTAATTTCAACCTTATTCACTCAAAGACAAACTGACTAATATCTGTTACTTTTATTTTCCAAACTCTCTGGAGAAATAATCTGATTGGTCCATTTTTTGGTTGTACATCATTCTTTAGTCCAATTAGTGACCTTGGGGTCAAATGACTTAGCAATTCTTAGGACCAAAGGAGAACACCCTTTTGAAAAGAGGCTATGGATGTGTATATGTGTGTCAGTGTCTTTTGGAGAAGAAACATCTCTACTACTCTCCTAAAATTTTAATCTGGGGAAAGGTAACCAAAGTAATGATTCAGCCATTATTCTCACTTGTTCCTCATGTTTTCTCTCAGGGAATTCATCCAGTTGCTCATGTCATAAACCTCTACACAACCAATAATTACCACAATATCTAACAATTACTATATGACAGGTGTTCTACATGCATTATCTTAAGTTCAACTTCACAACAACCGTACAAGTAGTAGTATCTATTTTATTGATAACAAAGTGAAATTTAGAGATGTTAAGTCAAGCCTTCAAGAGAGAGACCTCATGTCTCCTTGTCTCTGATCTTGCCCTGCTGATCCATTTCTTTTTTAACCCAGTAATCATACTGGTATTTCTGAAACACAAATCTGATAATGTTACTTTCCTGCTTAAAATCCTTCTATATGGCTCATGCCTGTAATCCCAGCACTTTGGGAGGCCGAGGCGGGCGGATCATGAGGTCAGGAGATGGAGACCATCCTGGCTAACATGGTGAAACCCCGTCTCTACTAAAAATACAAAAATTTAGCCAGGCGTGGTGGTGGGCGCCTGTAGTCCCAGCTACTCAGGAGGCTGAGGCAGGAGAATGGCATGAACCTGGGAGGTGGAGTGTGCAGTGAACCAAGATCACACCACTGCACTCCAGCCTGAGTGACAAAACAAGACTCTCTCTCTCAAAAAAAAAAAAAAAAAAATGCTTCTATAGTTCCCTTAGGATAAAGTCCAAATTTCTTTACAAGATATACAGCCTTTCTTGATTTAGGCAACCTCCATCTAACCAACCTTCACTCCATCCTCATCTCTTTCAGTCACTCTGTCCTAAGTTGCACAGATCATTTACAGTTCTTAACAGTTCAGAAAAGAAATGCATTTTCTACTCCTCTTGTGTTCTCTCTTCTTTCTTCTTTCATCGTTCTTCCTCCTACTCTCTTCTTCTTTATTCTTCCTTCTTTCTTCTCCTTTTTATTTCCTCCTCCTCCTTTCTCCTTCCTTCGTTCTTCTTCTTCTGACAAGGTGTCACTCTGCTGCCCATACTAGAGTGCAGTGGTGCAATCATACTTCACTGCATCACATCCTTGAACTCCTGGGCTCAAGCAATCCTCTTGCTTCGGCCTCCCAAAGTGTTGGAATTACAGGCATGAGCCACTATGCCTAGCCTTAGCAGTCCATTTCTAACCTCTTTACAACCATCTCCTTGCCATTCTCCCAGCTAACTTCTACACATTATTCACATTCAGGATTCAGCTTAGATGTTACCTTATTTAGAAGCTTCCCCTGACTGAATTGAGTGCCCTTTCTTTGTATCCCTTTGTCCTTTCTCTTGTATCACTCAATGCTTTTCTCCTGTACTTATCATACTATACTGCAATTTTTTTTTTGTTAACTTATTCTGTCTTTTGCACTGGATTGTAAAGTCCTTTAGTGGAGGAATTATGTCTGTCTCCATGCTGAATACTTTAAATCTACTGTAGTACTTGGTACATAGTAATTGCTTAACAAATATTTGTTAAATAAATGAGTCTCAAGTCTGGAAGAACTTGCAAAGCTATCTAGAAAGAAACAGATATTCGACATTTCTTGTTTAGTGAATAGATTATTCTGATGGCTATTCCCCTTATCTCTATGCTTTTGCCCACAGTTTATAAAAATTAATATTTGAGAAAACATATCATAAAATAATATAATTAAGTGATATAAAAATAAGCTAAAATTCTAAGATAAAGAAAGCTGACTGAAACAATAATGTTGCGGGATGGACTGAAGGAGACAACAGCAAGGAACTGAATGTCTTTTCAGAGCTTACTAAATAGAATGTACTTTGCTGGTAAATCTCATTTAATCCTCACAGTCGTTCTTTCTGGTTGATACATTATGCCTGTATTAAAGATAAGGAAATTAAAGATCAGATTAGAGCAAAATAAGCTGAATGATCTCGTATCTAAGAAGCAAATGAAAGAAATAAAAATCAACCCTAGAGAGTATTAGGAAGAATATGTGAGTGTAAACCGTCCTTACCTCAGAGGATCCTTTTTCTAGGTCTGGGCATCACCTTTTGAGCTTTCTCTCTCAACTGCATTGTATGTAGGGATACTCTTTCTTCCACCAAGATAAATTCTACCTCCTTACTCAAGTTCCTTCTTGAGCAAAACTTGCTTCATTAGATTTGTTTTCTGATTTAGGTAAACTTTTTCAAGTCTAGTAAAGCAACCTGCCCTCTCTTTCAGGGAACTGTCAGCAACACAAGCCATGAATACCAACGCAAAACAGACTCTCACTGTAGATCACACAGGAAAAAATAAAATAAAAAGATAAAATCCTTAACAGTGGTAGTATTTAAATGACCATATACTGCTTAATAAGAAATCCTGGAGTCATTTTCAAGTTCCCCCATATCCTATTTTTGTTAAGCTGGGTCAAGTCTCTTTAAACTTTCTCCGTTTTCTTGTCCATAAAGAGTATACTAGTAAGTCTTCTGCCTACCTCTTCTGCCTACTTCTGTAAGGATCAGATGAGATGTTGTATATGACAGCACTTCACAAACGTTTAGTAAAACGCTGCAAAATGTTTGTAGCTGGCCATAAACAAGATGATGCAGATTAGGTTCTTGAGCGAACAAACCCAAGACCGGTTGCTAGGAAGAGAAAGCCGAGCGTTGCTACGTGACGTCATCACTCCGCGCCACCCGCGACAGTTTCCGGGCAGGGCTCACAGCCCCGTTCCGCGTCATGGGGATTTGGCGGCGTCTGCTGCTTTTTGGTGGGGTGTCGCTCCGGGCTGGTGGCGGGGCCACTGCCCCGCTTGGGGGAAGCCGAGCGATGGTTTGTCGGCGCCAGGTCCGTGGTGCTGCAGGGCAGGGGGAAGCGGGCTGACAGAGATGCTGGGCTGCAGGGCTGCCTCAGTTCCTGAGACCCCCAATGTGCTGGACGTGCCTGCTTTTCAGGCAGACCCAGGCTGAGGCGTGGCGGGACTTGAAACACAGAACGTAGATGTGGTATTCTACATTGCTTTCTTGGTTTTGGGTTATTTAGCAAATAGATTAAAGAAAAAGCAAAACACGTGGAAGCCTTATCTCCGTAAAGAGGCAGCGTTTTTGCATTTTTAAACGTTCATCGTATCCTGGTAGAAAAATTTCAGTTTAAGCCATGTGTCTTTACAATTGTTATCAGTAGAAGTAGATAAATGTCTCCAAAGTGGAGATGAGCAGAATTAGAAAAGAAAGCCCTCTTAATTGCAAACCCCAGATTGTTTTTACTTTTACAATGTGATGATGGAGATGGCTTATTTAAAACGACTTATTATTATTATTATTTTTTAAAGTTATCTGGCGCCGAGAGTGAGACCCTAAAACAAAGAAGAACACAAATCATGTCCCGAGGACTTCCAAAGCAGAAACCAATAGAAGGTGTTAAACAAGTTATAGTTGTGGCTTCTGGAAAGGGTGGAGTCGGAAAATCGACTACAGCAGGTATTATAGGGTATTAATTCTATTCCTGATTCAGAACTTATGCCAACTGGTAGGTGCACACCATTAAAATTATAGTTTTGTGTTTTAAAAATGTATTTGTGAAGTTCCTAACATCTGATTCCTTAGTTTCAGGAGTTGGTAGCGGGTAGATGCTTAGATTTTGGAGTTAGACAAAACTAGGTACTAGCTGGGTCTCCTACCCCTTAACTCAGGAAAAAGTTGCCAGATTGTGCAGCAAATCTTCAGTTTACTTAACTGTAAAATGGAGATGATAACTTCTTTCATAAGATGGTTATTCAAATTGCACAAGCTAACCACTTAGCTTAGTTTTTACTAGTGTCCAATAATTGGTTGCTGTTATTTTTAAAACATCTAGTAACTTTTTTTTTTTTTTTTCCTGAGATGGAGTCTCCCTCTGTCACCCAGGCTGGAGTGCAGTGGCGCAATCTCTGCTCGCTGCAAGCTCCGCCTCCCGGGTTCACTCCATTCTCCTGCCTCAGCCTCCCAAGTAGCTGGGACTACAGGCGCCCGCCACCATGCCTGGCTAATTTTTTCGTGTTTTTAGTAGAGATAGAGTTTCACCGTGTTACCTAGGATGGTCTGGATCTCCTGACCTCATGATCCGCCCGTGTCAGCCTCCCAAAGTGCTGGAATTACAGGTGTGAACCACCTCGCCCGGCCTATTAGCTCATTTTTCCCCCATTTTTATCAGAAGGGAATTGTGGAAGAATTTGTCAAATGTTTTGAAAAAGTTAAGATTTACCAAATGTTGTATTTGTGGTAGATCCCTAATCCATTACTATTTGACAGACACCATATTGTTAAAAAAAGATCAATAATCTGTTCTTAATGAATTCTTGCACTATCCTGCACATTTTTCCTTTCTTTCCTAAAGGTTTACAATTGATTTAGTTGTTTTTAAAATTTAGAAGCTCTTAGTTTTTGGTTCTAGAACCTACCTATTCCTGTTTCTTGAAAATTTGGAGTACACTTTCCAGTTTTCAGTGGTTTGAACCCTTTTACATGCTCTGTGATTACTTGAAGTGGATAAGGATGGAAGGTGTTTTCGTGATTGTAGCCATAAGTTCTTTGGGTTTTGTAATTTGTTGGGTCTGTAGGCTGGCACTTGTTTAAGATTGTTTGTTTATTATTTTTAGTTGGAAGATGATCTGTTGCCATGAAATGTGAAAGCATTTAAACAGGAAACTGTATGAGAAAGTGTACATGTAACACTTAGTGGGTGCTTCAGTAAATGTCCCTTTCTCACTTCTTTCTGTTAACGTTATACCATCTGTCCCGAACAGCTGGCCCATACTTTTTCGTAACAGCTCAGTGAGCGTATCTAAATCTTAAAAATAGGTTATTTTTATGTAACTCTATTGGTATTATTAATATATTTCTTTTCCTTATATGTATTTATTCCTGCCTCAAACTACTTCAGAATACTTCCCATTTGAATATACGTGCTAGAGCTGTTTCAGATTAGAATGATGACATTTGACTAATACAAATATGCTCAGTGATTCTATTGTTTAAATGTAGGAAGAACCTAACTCTAAAATGAATTACCCTCTGAAAGTTTCTGCCTTAAAGTTGGATTATGTGTAACCTATCTTGTACCTGAAATTTAGAATTTTATAACTTATAAAAATGAATTTATCAAGTCTGTGCCCTAGGCTAAGTATTTTACATGCAATATTTCATTTAATCCTGATCACAGTTACGAAGTAGGCATGGTTTTCATTTTATAGAAGAGAAAACAGACTTATGGGTAAAATAACCTACTCAAGAGTACACAATAGAAGGTGGCAGAGCTGGGATTTGAACCAGGTCTGCCTTAAAAACTTATGCTCTTAACTAGTTTGAAGAAAATAACCCTGACATAGTTTATACCGTTGTTCTATAGGGAAATGTGATTCACATTATGAGGGCCTATTTGTTTATCGGTTTTTGAATTGTGTTACTTTTGGAATTCTCTTCTCAGATGTAGCATATTCCTGTTGCCGGGCTAAAGCTGGTTTTGAGACTACTGCTTTGTTTCTTTATGGGATTCTTTTGGGATTCGTTGGCATAAGCAGTTTGGGAACACATTTTACTCTCTTACGTTTTACACTTTTCCCTTTCCTCTGTGCACAGTAGTCCAGCCTTTCATATACATGAGTATTTATGAATTAGATACTTGGAACTCCTGTAATACCAGCATTTATTTTTAAAAGGCAGTAGGGGCAGGATGTGGTGGCTCATGCCTGTAATGCCAGCACTTTGGGAGGCTGAGGTGGGAGGATTGCTTGAGCCGGGGAGTTCGAGACCAGCCTGGGCAACATGGCAAGACCCTGTCTGTACAAAAAAAAAAATCAGCTGGGTATGGTGGTGTGCACCTGTGGTCCCAACTCCAACTTGGGGGACAGAGCATAGTAATCATAAATGTAAGGCAATGAGATTGTGTACATTTTTAAAAATAAAAGGATAATTTTTCTATAAAATATGCTTTTGAAAATAATTGAATTATATATTCTATTAACATGATTTAAAAAAACTAAGTGGATTATTTGAACAAAATTGTAACAGAAATGGATTTTTAAAAATGTTAGTTTTAGGGCATGCGTTTATTATTACATTTATTGGAAAATTACTTTTTTACTTTTCTTTTTACTTTCTGTGTTCCTCCATGTGCTTGCTCTTTACAAGTAAGGGATACATGTTAAAAATTTGTATGCTTAGGTTATTACATGAAAATATTAAAATTACATGAAATTATTAAAAATTACATGAAAATATTAAAAGATAAAATGAATTTTAATAGAAAGTTACTAAATTCAATTACTATTTTTGTTTCTTACAGTGAATCTTGCACTTGCACTAGCAGCGAATGATTCGGTAGGTGTTTATTAATAGAAATATTAATTTATTAAAATGTTCTTAAGGCAATGATAAAGAGCATATTGGTGTTTTCTATTTACTCTTGTCAGAAGCTATAGTGTAGTTGTAGTGAGTTGCATATCTTTAAGGAACTCAATGCTGCCATCACTACTGGTTACATTTAATAATAATAATGTATTTAAGTGTTGACTATATATTGTTTGTTATATATCCCACAAGAGGCTTTGATGTTCTTTATATCCTAAACCAATTTTGCCTTTATGATTTACAGAAGCATTATTCTGGGTTCAGTTTTTAAGTGTTGTAGGGAATTAAGTTTTTTTAAGAATAAAGATATTCTAAAAGTAGTGCATATCCGTTAAAACAATTCAAATGGAATACATGTGTAATGTAAAACTGAAAGTTTATGCATACCTTTCAGTTCCAGAGAATTAACTTAGGTTATAGTTTTATGTATCTCTTTTCAGCTCTTCCTTTCTCCATATAAAAATCTAAAAAAGTGTACATATATGTGTGTGTGCATACATCTTTCCATGATGTGCCTCATTCTTAATGGCTGCTCATTAATGGTCAATGGTAATATATTTAACCAGTTCTCATTTGATGAAATATTTAGGTTGGTTCCCATTTTTTCCCTACTCTAAATGATGCTATGGTGGAGTTCTTATGTAGTATTCTTATATACTAAGTGATGACATTTTTGTAGGATAGACTCCTAGGAGTAAAACTACTAGGTCAAAAGATATTCCCACTTTAAATTCTACTCCTAAAAGTTTGCTTGTAAAAAATTTCAGTTCCATTCTTTCCCTTGTCAGAAGAAAAAAAAAAATTCAGCTATAGTCTATGGGAGTATCCATTTTTCATAGTCTCATTATTGTTAGATGTTATTTTTTTAAATATTAAAAAAATAAAAATTAACATTGAACTTATTTGCAACTCCATAAATTATCAGCTACTTAATGAAAAGGCACACATGTATTTCAGAATTGATTTTAATTTCTCCTTCCTATTTTATAGAATACAGGCAAGAATCCATACCTATTTTATAGAATACAGGCAAGAATCATTTAATGTGTTTAACTGTGGCTATATTACTGACTTATTTTCTACCCTTACTATGTAACTTCAGTTCCTAATAAATAGCACATATGAAAAAATAATGTGTGGTACCTCTATAAGTATGATATCAATATATGGAGTCCAGAATCTGCCAGACCCCGGAACTAGATGTAGTTAATTCATGTCTTCTGATGCTTGGCTGTATGTTTCTGAAAATTGGAAACTAATAGACAAGATTTATAATATTTTGGTTATGTAAATTTTATTCACCATAGAAACAGGTAGCATAAAAGGACTTTTAGGGAAGAAAATGTAATTACGTTTCTCTAAAGTTGTACTTCTAGAAAGAGAAGATTCCAATGTCAAGATCAAATTTTTTCTTAAAAAATTTTTTTTCAACTTGCTTCCTTTTATGGGGGACCTACTTTCATGTATCCCATCTTGTCCTCTTTCTTGAATTCTTTTTTTGTTTTCCTGAAGGACGTCCTTGAGTCCTTTTATAGTTTGGTAGGCAGAACAATGGCCTGCCAAAAATGTCCACATCTTAATTCCTGGAACCTGTAAATATGTTACTTTTCCTGCCGAAAGGAACTTTGCTGGTGTTAGTCACACCAGCAAAATTAAAGATCTTGAGATGGGAAGATTATTCTGGATTATCTGGCTAGGTCCAGTTAAAGATCCTTACAAACGAAAGGTGGAGGTAGGCCAGACTTGATAAAAGAAGGATTCAATCCACCGTTGCTGGCCTTGAAGATAGAAGGGGACCACTAATCAAGGAATGTAGCCAGCTTCTAGAAGCTAGAAAAGACAAAGAAATTGATTTTTCCTTAAAGCTTCCAGAAGGTATGTAATTCTGCCAACACCTTAATTTTAGCTCCTTGAGATCTATTTGGACTTCTGTGATAGTATTTTATAGAAGTAGGAAACTAATACATATAGGAACTAAATTTGCTTGTTTCTTTAATTTCCAAAAGTGCCTTTATCTTCGTTATTTGATAGTTTAACTAGATTTTAGTTAACTATAGAATTCCAGGTTCAAAATAATTTTCTCTCTGAACTTTGAAAACAACATTCCATTTTCTTCTAGCATGCTAATGAAATGTCTGATGCTAGTCTGATTCATATTCCTTTGTAATAACAAGTGTATTCCCTCTCAAAGATTTTAAGGTTTTCTTTATGTCTTTTGCGTTTAAAAGTGCCACAAACATGCATCTAGTTATTGGCTTAACCTGCGTGGAATTTGGCCCTGCAGTATCAAGCTTGGAGTATTTTTCAGCATAGGAAAAATTTCTTCTGCTCATCGATTATGTTTTGTGATGTGTTCTGTCTCCAGAAACCTATTAGGTAGCTACTGACCTTTATGCTTGTTAATTTTTCTGTCATATTTTGATCTCTTTGTCTTTTGCTCTGTGTTTTGAAAGATGTCTTTGAGTATTTTTCACACTGCTGTATTGGACTTTAGTTGTTATTAGGTTCTTCTGATTTTGTTTTTCATTTGGAAATTATATTTTTTTCCAATTTTCCAGAACTATTTCTTATTTTCCACTTGCTGTTCCTAAAAAAAGAAAAAAAAAAAGGTTGTACCATTCTCTTGAATCTCTCCGAGGATGCTAATTGGAATTAATAAAAAGTGTTTTTCTTAGTGACCTCTACTTACTTAGGATGGTTCTTGTAAGGTGGCTGTTGACCAGCAGAATCAGCTTTACCTGGGAACTTGTTAGACATATAAAATCTTGAGCCCCACGCTAGACTTACTGAATCAGAAACCCCGGGGATAGAGATCTGCAATCTGTGTTTTAACCATCCCCCTAGGCGATTTTGATGCATGCCAAAGTTTAAGAACCATGGATCTAGAATTTTTAACTTCTAATCTGCTAATGTCACCCTCTTTTGTTTTCTAGTGTAGTTATGGTTTTATTTAGTTTTAGACTATTTTGTTTCCTTGTCATTTCAATGGAATTTGGAGAGAAGGGAGATAAACATATATGTTTAGGCAATCTTATTGAGATAAGAGCCAGAAATATGGTTTTTTTCCCTAGTAATTCTGATGACGGCACTTAGTTACCCTAGAAGAAGGATCCTGTCTTCCTTAAGGAAGGAAACAGGGAAAATTCAATGGGTAGGAAGGTAGATACATTTGTAGGTGTGGACCTGTTTTAATTTGGTTATCATTGCAGCCAAAGCTTTGAGTCTTATAGACAATGTGAAGTAACTATGTAATAAGGGATCAAAGGATGAAAAAAACAGTTAACTCATTTCCTGTTTAGAAAAAAAAGTACAGCTCGCTGCCAGCACTCATTTATCTTTACATAAACATGCTCTTTGAGGCTGAACCAAATCTGACTGATTTTCAATGTGAAAATAAAACAGAAAAACTCTTCTTGGAGTTATTTCTAAACAGAACTAACATTAGAATCGTCTGAATCATCAGAATTGTCTATTTCAGAAAAATTGGATTCATCAAATGAATCTTTGGCCAACAACTGTTCGAGGATGATATTAACATCACACTTAGGAATGCTACGTTTTCTAGGATTTGACATTTTCAGTGATTGAGAATTACTATATTTTGTAAATTGAAATGCCACTACTAAAAACAGAATGTTATAAATAGAATGATGTCTTTTGTTTCCAAAGTTGATATACTAGAATGATGTGAAAATAATAATAAAAGCAAGATGTTTCATGGAGTGACAAGATCTTATAAGTTAAGGTTGTAGGCCTAAGGGAAACAGGTCCAGGAAGTATTCATTTCACTTTTCATGTTGTACTTGGTAATATCTGAAGTGGATTGTGTAAGCCCCAGGGAGATTTGCAAGACAGTCCATTGGGATGTAGACAGAACATTTTTCTTTTCTATTTGAATTAATTTTTATCTTAATTTTTGTGTGTATATACCTTATATATGGTATTAGTAGAGTAGCTCTAATATAATGTATAAACAAACATATTAACCTTTTGAGGATGTATGCCCAAATACCTTTTAAAAAACTGATTGGGGTACATGATCAGAAAAGTTTGAATGTCACTGGTCTAGGCTAAATGAGTTTCTAGGCTGGACCGTATGCCCAGTTCTAAAGAAGAGTACCTCGTGGATTGAGGTTTTTTTTTTTTTTTTTTTTTTTTTTTTAAAGATAGGATCTCAATCTGTTGCCCAGGCTGGAGTGCAGTGATGTGATCTCAGCTTACTGCAACCTCTGCCTCCCGGGTTCAAGTGATTCTCACACCTCAGCCTCCTGAACAGCTGGGATTACAGGTGCCCCCCACAATATCTGGCTAATTTTTTATATTTTTAGTAGAGATGGGGTTTCACCATGTTGGTCAGGCTGGTCTCAGACTCCTGACCTCAAGCGATCTGCCTACTTCTGCCTCCCAAAGTGTTGGAGTTACAGGCGTGAGCCACCACGCCTGGCCTGCAGTGAGGTTTTAAAAGCATTATAGGAATAGGGTGTAGATTTTTCCTGCCTTTTCCTTGCCTTTTGTACTTCCCTTTGAGGATGTGGATGGGTAGTATTGCAGAGCAAAATTTGGGGATCATGTGTACTATGCATATAAATATTGCAACCAGTGGTGTGCCTGAGCCAGTGCATACTGGCTTGTGAGAGCCGATTGTTAAATTTTCGGTGAATTTTGCAAACCAACTCATGTTGTTAGCTTGAAATAGGCCAATGATGGGAATATTTAAACCATGGAACTTGGCAAACACTGAAAATCATGCCCACTACGCCAAGCCAGTTGTTAGACATTTAATGGTACCAACTGATTATATATATTGACAGTCTTATTTTTTGATTTTTCTTTTTTCTCTTTCTTAAAAACATCCTTATTATGGATCTCATTCTTTTACGGCATAATTTGATGCACAGTATGGAAGAGCACTGAGACTGGGAGAGGGAAACTTAAAGACCATCAGAAACCATTGATAAGCTGTGTGAGATTCCTAAGTCAGTTCATTTGAATTCATTTTAGTTCAACAAACATTTATTGAGCACCTCTAACACTCATTGCCAGACACTGGGGGAATATAAAGAAAAATAAACATATACTGTGAAAGCTCATAGCCTGCTCAGATTACATTCACAAAAGTGTTTAGTATATATAAATATGTTATATATTTATATAAGCATATGTCTGTGTGTATGTGTCTATATTTTTTTGGTATATAGTTGAAACTGGTTTAATAGTTTCTTTTGTGAGTGAGAAAGTTTAATTAAAGCAACATTTAATAAGGTTTTATTAATATCGCTTCATAACAGAGTAGACACCAGTGTGCTCTTAAAGGTTTTATAATCTGATGAAGACAAAAGGAAGACGAATGTTTTAAAATGATGAGATATATTCAGTGTCACATATAGTAGTAAATCTGCCCAAGATGAGTAGCTTTTATTCCAGAGTAAAGCAGTATTGTTTTAAGTAGAGCATTTCCATGAACATAATTATATTTGATTCTCACAGAAACCTGTAATGCAGTCCACGTAGTATTTATCAGTTTTACAGTCTTTATTGATTCTCCCCTAATATCCTTGCCACATTTCATCAGCAAACAGATACCCCTTTTTCTATCTCTGCAATATTTTTCCAGTATGTATTGTTCTATTTCCACTGTTCCTATTTTAATTAAGGCACATGCTAGTTTTTGGTCATTCATTCATTTATGCCTCAAACAATTATAGAGTGCCTACTCTGTCCCAAGTACTGTGTTAGTTCTGAAGATACAAAAATGAATGAGACACAGAATCCCTGCCTTTGAGGAACTCATAGACTAGCATCCCACTGCAATGACCTTTTACCTGCCCGTACTTACTTAAATCCTTCTAGTACGTAATGCCAGACTTCTCTTACTTTCGAAATCACATTACTCCCTTGCTCAGAGTCATAGCTGGATGCTTTTGCTGATATTCAGTATCCTCTGCCATCTGGCTTCAATCTATCTTTCTGGGTTTATCTTTAGCTATTCTTCTAAATGGCTTCTATGCTCTAGCTAATCTGGGTTACTTGCCAAAGTCAGTCTAGGCTGGATATACTATTCTTGATAACTTGCAGTCATTTTTCTGCTTGTCTACTGGAATGTTTGTTACCTTTCACCAGCTTTATGTGTCCTACCTTTCAGGCTTCCTTATATGGCTGTGCTGGTTATATCCTGTACAAGGTAGCAACCTTGAGAGGTTTGAGAGGATTGAGTGATGATAGAAATGCAGGCTACCTTCCTCTTGATGTGTACTTCTTGTTCTCTTGTTTATGATCTGTCAAAAAAACAAAACTAAACTAAACAAAAGATGTGCACCCGTGGGCTGCTTTGTAATTCACACAAAGGCACTGTATGAGCTAGTCTTGCTCAGAAGGGCAGCTCATTGAAGTGTTCCCTGAATTCTGGCCAAGTGAGGGTCTTTTCTTTTTTGTTTTTCCTTACTCTATTACCCAGGCTAGAGTGCAGTGGCATGATCTCGGCTCACTGCAACCTCTGCCTCCTGAATTCAAGTGATTATCCTGCCTCAGCCTCCCAAGTAGCTGGGACTACAGGCAAGTACCACCATGCCCAGCTAATTTTTGTATTTTTTGTGGAGATGGGGTTTCATCATGTTGGCCAGGCTAGTCTCGAACTCCTGACCCCAGGTGATCTTCCCACCTCGGCCTCCCAAAGTGCTGGGATTATAGGCGTGAGCCACTGCACCCGGCCTGGCCCTTTCTTCATCTTTTGAAATCTAGTAACACTTTTGATTTGTATTATTATTGCATTCATGCAGCCACTCTGATAATTTTTATAATAGGAAATAATATAACTAACTTTCATGGAGCATTCATTATGTGTCAAGCACTGTTATATGTGCTTTCCATGGACTATTTTAATCCTCATGACACGGTTCTTAGTTCATTTACTCTTCATAGCAACCTTGTGGGAATAAGTACTATTGTGATCCCCACTGTAGCTGAGGAAGCAGAAACACCTATAGGTTAAGTAATTTGCCTCAAGTCACCCAGAAAGCAAGTGGCAGAGCTAAGGTTCGAATGCCAACCTAGATCCTGTGCTCTTAACGTGCTTGGTGTATTGCTCCTATTTTAGCTAGATTCTTTTTTTTTTTTTTTTGAGAGAATCTTGCTCTGTCGCCCAGGCTGGAGTGCAGTGGTGCAATCTCAACTCACTGCAAGCTCCGCCTCCTGGGTTCACGCCTTTCTCCTGCCTCAGCCTCCCGAGTAGCCGGGACTACAGGGGCCCGCCACCACACCTGGCTAATTTTTTGTATTTTTAGTAGAGACAAGGTTTCACCATGTTAGCCAGGATGGTCTTGATCTCCTGACCTCGTGATCCACCCGCCTCAGCCTCCCAAAGTGTTGGGATTACAGGCGTGAGCCACCGCGCCCGGCCTAGCTAGATTCTTATGATTAAGAACTAGGTTGTCTTTATTCTTGGCTACCCTCAGCAGCTAGCACAATGCCTTATGACTTAGGAAGTACATGGTAAATGTTTGCTATACTTATAATTGCGCAGGCAGATTTGGAAGTGTTAAGTGTAAAGTTTTGTTTTGCTTTTTTTTTTTTGAGAAGTGGTGTGGGAAGGAGGTGTTTGTTGCGATTTAGTGGCCTATACACTGTTCTTTTCCTGCTTCTTAAAAGATGACGTACAGTCAGGCTTTACTTTATGATGGGGGTACCTTCTGAGAAATGCATCATTAGGCGACTTCAGTTTTGTATGAACTGCATAGAGTGTACTTAAAGCGAGATGGTATAGCCTACTATATACCTAAGTTATATGGTATAACTGATTTGTCCTAGGCTGTAAACCTGTATAGCATGTTACTGTACTGAATACTGTAGACATTTGTAACACAAAGGTAAATATTTATGTATCTAAACAAAGACAAGGTACAGTAAAAATGCAGTATAAAAGATAAAAAATGGTACCCCTACATAGGGCACTTACCATGATTGGAGCTTGCAGGACTGATAGTTGTTCTGGGTGAGTCAGTGAGTGAGTGGTGAGTGAATATGAAGGCCTAGGGCATTACTGTACACTTTTGTACAAGTAGCAGCACAGTAGGTTTTACACCAACATCACCATAAACACGTGAATCGTGTGTTGTGCTATGATGTTATGGTGGCTGTGCCATCACTAGGCAATGGGTATCTTTTAGCTCTATTATAATCTTATGTCACCACTGTCATATATGCAGTCCATTGTTGACTGAAATAATGTTATGGGGTATATGTCTGTATTCCATGATTTTACTTGGCCCTCTTCTCGTTTTATACTCTACCTAGTGATGTCAGCTTTTCCCACTGCTCTGGTTACTACTCATGTGCCTTTACTCCAAATGCATCACCAGCCTGCAAATCTCTCTTAGGCACCAGTCTGGTCTGTCTGGTTTTCTACTGTAGGTGTCTATTTTAATGCTTTATAAGCATTTCAAACTCAACATGTGTAAAACCAAACTCTTCATCCCTGTAACTGTCTTTGTCTCATGGAAGTCTGTCTACCTATGTTTTTTGGTGGAATATAGCTGAAAGAGTCATACAGTTATCTTCCATTCCCAAATCAATTACCTGTTCCTGTTGCTTCTGCCACTTAAAGTTTTATACACTGTGTCCTCTTATTTTATTCCTTAATGCCACTGTTGTATTTGAATCCATATTGTGGATCTTCTGTGATGACTTGTCTTACTATTATTCCAGCGTTAGGTTATTCTTGTTCTCTATTTTCTCTGCTATGATGCCTTGAGGAAAAGATGAACACTTCCTACATTATTGTATAAAGTTTGTTTACTATCTCCTCTACTAGTGTGTGAACCTTTAGGGGACAATAGTTTTGGTTTTATTCCTTTTTTATCCTCGGTGCCTTGTCCAGTAATGGAACATAGTAGGTTCTTGATAAATGTTGGTAGTGACTGTGGAGCATGTTAAGTGAAGAGTGGCCACAAATGAATGAATGAGTGAGTAAATAAATAAATAAAATATACACAGCAAATTCCAAGTGTTGGATAAGGTGCCTATAGTTTGTTCAATACATATTATGCTTTTTTTTCCCCCAGAGCAGATGGAAGTGATGAAAATCAAACTGAGATAATGTATATGAAGTGCTTAGCACAGTAGCTGACCTATTATCAGTTTGAAATAAGTTTTTAGTATTGCTAGCTAAATAAAAGCTTTTCGTAAGTAATATTTCAAAATAAATCAGTGCACATCTTATGTACTCGATTCTTTTTTCTTTTTCTTTTCTTTTTTTTTGAGACAGAGTCTTACTCTGTTGCCCAGGCTGGAGTGCAAGTGGTACGATCTTGGCTCACTGT
Organism: Chlorocebus sabaeus; assembly: GCF_047675955.1. NCBI lineage: Eukaryota > Metazoa > Chordata > Mammalia > Primates > Cercopithecidae > Chlorocebus > Chlorocebus sabaeus. The sequence goes on from NC_132927.1 coordinate 7,820,606, forward strand.
AACGTCTGTCTCCTGGGTTCAGGGGATTCTCGTGCCTCAGCCTCCTGAGAAGCTGGGAATACAGGTGTGTGCCACCATGTTTGGCTAATTTTTTGTATTTTTTTAGAGACAAGCTTTTGCCATGTTTGCCAGGCTGGTCTTGAACTCCTGGCATCAAGAGATCTGCCCGCCTTGGCCTCCCAAAGTGCTTACAGGGATTACAGGTGTAAACTACTGCGCCTGGCCTACTCGATTCTTTTTTTTTTTTTTTTTTTTTTTTTTTTTTTTTTTTTTGAGAGACGGAGTCTTGCTCTGTTGCCCAGGCTGGAGTGCAGTGGCCTGGTCTCAGCTCACTGCAATCTCTGCCTCCCGGGTTTAGGTGATTCTCCTACCTTAGCCTTCTGAGTAGCTGGGATTACAGGCACATGCCCAGCTAATTTTTGTATTTTTAGTGAGATGGGGCTTCACCATCTTGGCCAGGCTGGTCTTGAACTCCTGACCTCTGGTGATCCGCCCACCTCAGCCTCTGAAAGTGCTGGGATTACAGGAGTGAGCCACTGTGCTCGGCTGGCCTACTCGATTCTTTTAGCAAAACTTATTTTACATTTTTACTTATTTTCCATTGCTACAAGGAATCATTAACCAGAACTTAATTGGACTTAAAGATGGGAGAGAAAACAGTCTTATCTTCAAAGAGTTTATGTTTCTTCTGTTATTTCTTTTTTATTGGTTTATCTCAAAGTATTTATTTTTTTCTCATGATCACATAATGTCTTAGCACTTATTCTTCCTAGATGTACTACTTTTTCCACAAATTATTATGAGTGGTTCTTTAAATATAATTAAGTTTATCTTTAGCCCTTTGAAGTTCTGTAATCATGTCAGAACAAACTAAGAAATTTTAGTTCAAGATTTAGGTTTTGATTTTTGAAAAGTTCAACAGTCTTAAGTCAGAATATATTTTGTATCACCACTTATAACACTATGATTTTCTTCATTAATAAATATGTATATAGTAGTTAATAGTCCAGCTTTTTGGTATGAGATACACCTGGGCTTGATTCTGGCTCTGCCTCTTGCAAACTCTGCGACTTTTGCCTGTACCTACCTAATAACGTTGTTGTGAGTATTAAAGGAAATGACGCATGTAAAGCACTTAGCACAGTGTCTGGCATACAGTAAATGCTAATAAGAGTTGTTCTTATTAGCTCCAATGTTATTATAATCTGGAATGTTAATTATGTGAATTTGGAGTAAATATGGATGAAAATATGTTTCTCACAATTACATATGGGAAATCCTGATGTATACTACTTAGTTCAAATTTATAAGGTTGGGGACACATCTTTTTTTTAATACATGTGTTGTAAAGGGATTATGCTATATTAAATTAACCAATTCTTAATGCTTTTATTATAGCTTGGACGTATATATAATACATAACATTTCTTATGAAAAAAATTTTGTTTCAGTATTGTGGTTAGCCATTTTGGAAGAAAGCTGTGCTATTTTTCTTTAAAGCATAGTTATTTTAAAGCTAGAGCAGAAACTAGGGCAAAAGGTCAGATTCAGAAGGAACAATTGCAAAATCATTGTTTTTTGCGTTTTTTTTTTTTTTTTTTTGAGATGGAGTCTCACTCTGTCGCCCAGGCTGGAGTGCGGTGGCGTGATCTCTGCTCACTGCAAGCTCCGCCTCCCGGGTTCACACCATTCTCCTGCCTCAGCCTCCCAAGTAGCTGGGACTACAGGCGCCTGCCACCACACCTGGCTAATTTTTTATATTTTTTAGTAGAGGTGGGGTTTCACTGTGTTTGCCAGGATGGTCTTGATCTCCTGACCTCGTGATCCGCCCGCCTCAGCCTCCCAAAGTGCTGGGATTATAGTCGTGAGCCACTGCTCCTGGCCTAGTTTTTGCTTTTTGCTTGTCATTTCAAAGGTAATTCTTGGTAAGAAATGTGTTTTATATTTGTAAGTGCATTTGAATTCACACATTTCATATTCACTGAGAGAGGGGCTCAGAAACTATATTTGTAATTATAAAGCAAAAGTCTTTACTAAAACTAAGAATATTTTCAGAAGAAATGGAAATACTCATTATAATTAAGTTTCTCGTGAATATTTGATAATTGTGACATCTACACATACACTTTCATACATTCATTTACCAAATGTTTGCTAATGGCCTGTTATTGCTGAGGTGCTCTGATTGGCATGGGGGATATAAAATTGAAAGAGCCCTGCCCTTGTCCTTTTCTTCATTTATTTTTAGAGACAGTGTCTTGCTCTGTTGGCCAGGCTGGAGTGCAGTGGCATGATTATAGCTCACTGCAGCCTTGAACCCTTGGGCTCAAGCAATCCTCCTGCTTCAGCCTCCTGAGTAGCTGGGACTATAGGTATGTGCCACCATGCCTGGCTATTTTTTTATTTTTGGCAGAGACAGGATCTCACTATGTTGCCCAGGCTGATCTGAAACTCTTGGGCTTAAGTCATCTTCCTGCCTTAGCCTCACAAAGTGCTGGGATTACAGGTATGTGCCGTCAGGCCTAGCTTTATCTTAGTTGATGTATATAGCCTAGAGACTATTTGGGAGATTGTTGTTTCCAGTTTGCTCCAGGCTCTCTAAATGACTCGATGATTGCTTAACTATCTCCAGTCTACTTGTCATTTACCACAGATGCTCTTCCAAATCATTCCCACTTTTATCAGGTCCTCTATCCAATGCCAGTTTCCTTATTCCTAGCACATGGTCTTGATTCCTATCGTGTACAGAATTGGTGGGTTCTTGGTCTCGCTGACTTCAAGAATGAAGCCGTGGACCCTTGTGGTGAGTGTTACAGTTCTTAAAGATGGTGTGTCTGGAGTTTGTTCCTTCAGATGTTCAGTTGTGTTTGGAGCATCTTCCTTCTGGTGGATTCGTGGTCTCGCTGACGGAAATGAAGCTGCAGACCTTCACGGTGAGTGTTACAGCTCTTAAAGGCAGCGTGTCTGGAGTTGTTCGTTCCTCCCGGTGGGTGGGTTCGTGGTCTCGCTGGCTTCAGGAGTGAAGCTGCAGACTTTTGCTGTGAGTGTTACAGCTCTTAAAGGCAGCGTGGACCCAAAGAGTGAGCAGCAGCAAGATTTATTGTAAACAGCGAAAGAATAAAGCTTCCACTGTGTGGAAGGAGACCCCAGCGGGTTGACCTTGCCTGGCTTGGGCAGCCTGCTTTTATTCCCTTATCTGACCCCACGCACATCCTGCTGATTGGTCCATTTTACAGAGAGCTGATTGGTCTATTTTACAGAGAGCTGATTGGTCCATTTTCTAGAGAGCTGATTGGTCCATTTTGACAGAGTGCTGATTGGTGCGTTTACAATCCTTTAGCTAGACACAGAGTGCTAGACAGAAAAGTTCTCCAAGTCCCCACTAGGATAGCTAGATACAGAGTACTGATTGGGGTGTATTTACAAACCTTGAGCTAGACCCAGAGTACTGATTGGTGTATTTACAAAGCCTGAGCTAGACACAGAGTGCTGATTGGTGCGTTTACAATCCTTTAGCTAGACATAAAGGTTCTCCAAGGCCCCACTAGACTCAGGAGCCCAGTTGGCTTCACCTAGTGGATCCTGCACTGGGGCCACGGGCGGAGCTGCTTGCCATTCCCGTGTGCCGTGCATCCCTACTCCTCAGCCCCGGGCGGCTGATGGGACCAAGTGCCACGGAGCAGGGAGCAGCGCTCCTTGGGGAAGCTCAGGCCGCGGGGAAGCCCACCGCTGGGGGGGGTGTGGGCATGGCGAGCTGCAGGTCCCGAGCCCTGCTCCGTGGGGAGGCAGCTGAGGCTTGGCGAGAATTTAAGTGTAGTGTATGTGGGCAGGCAGTGCTGGGGGACCCGGTGCAACCTCTGCAGCTGCTGGCCCGGATGCTAAGCCCCTCACTGCCCTGGACCAGCAGCCCCGGCCAGCCGTTGGGAGTGTGGGGCCCGCCGGAACTCGCACTGGCCTGTGAGCACAGTGCGCAGTCCTGGTTCCTGCCGGCGCTTCTCCCTCCACACTTCCCCAGCAAGCAGAGGGAGCTGGCTCTGTCCTTGGCCAGCCCAGAGAGGGGCTCCCACAGTGCAGTGGTGGGCTGAAGGGCTCCTCAAGCACTGCCAGAGTGGATGCCGAGGCCGAGGAGGTGCCAAGAGTGAGGGCTGCTAGCACATTGTCACCTCTTAATCACCCCTCTAAACACAACACCCCAACTGCTGTTGGGAATTTGGCCTATGACCGCTCTAGCTACTTCCTGCTGGATGGGGGCGATGAAGGGGCCCTGCAGTTGTAGTGTCCTCCAGAGGGGAGCTCTCTAGGTCAGTGAAAGTGCCAGCGGGTCAGTCCAGGGGTCCTCGGTAGAAGTTGTTAGTTGAGCTCATTTCGGGTTCCATTTGTAAGACCATCTGTAGCTTGATGGCCTCGATTGTAGAGGAAACAAATTTGACAAGAAGGTTAAAGATACAGGGCCCAAAGGCGAGTAACAGCAAGATGGCTGCCACGGGACCTAGAAAGGGGAGAAGCCATGTTGCCCAAGTCCAGAGGTTGGTATAAGAGTTTGAAAGGCATTTTCTGATTTCAGAAGCCTTTTCCTGTATGCGGAGTGGCATCTCATACTATCCCTGACTGGTTAGTGTAAAAACAACACTCTTCCCCTAAGAAGGTGCAGAGTCCTCCTTTCTCAGCAGTGAGGAGGTCTAGGCCTCGGTGGTTTTGGAGAATCACTGCTGCTAAAGAGTCTATTTGGGATTGTAAAGTAAGGATAGATTTCATTATTTCTTGCAAACTGTCTGAGAAATCCTTTGAAAGTGTGTGGTAGCAGGATAATGAAGTAGATAAACCAGCTATTCCAGTTCCTGTGGCAATAGCCATTCCTAACCCTATAAGTAGGGGTATTAGTTGTATGGCTGTGCACTGACAGACTTGAGCTTTGAGGGGTACTGATAAGGTCTGATTTCCTGGGGCAATATTAATGTTGGAACTTAGAAAGACTAAGGTGTAGGTGCCTGTTCAGTTAGTGGGGAGGCAGGTATAGGTCGATGTTCCACATAAGAAGAATATGCCTTGGCTGGGTAGACATTTAGAAATTAACCCTGGGGGCTTTTAAAGAATAGGGTACACTGTTTTTTCTTTACTGCTTCCATCTTTCTTTTTCTTCAACTTCTTCTTTGTGTCTCTCTTTCTGCCTTTCTTTCCTTCTTTGTCTCTCTGTCTCTTCCTCTGTCTCCTTCTCTTTGTCTCTCCTGTTTCTTTCTCTCTTTCTCTGACTTCCTGTCTCTTTTTCTCTTTCCTTCTTCTGTTATTAACCACCCCAAGGGGAGAAAACTATGCCCCCGTGAAAGTCAGGGAATACTGGGGCTTAATCTCTTAGAGGGGGTTGTTCCATACGAAGGGTTCTTCTGTAGGTATTTCTAATGGGGGGTTCCGCCTGGCAGCAATTTTGGCCTCAGCATCTGCCCAACAGTTTCCTTCTGCCTTTTCTCCTTCACCTTTCTGATGGCTTTGGCAGTGTAAGACTGCCACCTCCTTGGGTTTTTGCACTGCATGCAATAACTCTATAGTTTCCTTGTGGTATTTAATGGGGGTTCCCCCAGAGGTTAGGAACTCCCTTTCTTTCCATATTGCAACATGGGCATATAGGATTAGATAAGCATCCTTGCTATCTGTATACACATTTATTCTTTTTCCCTTTCCCAATTCTAAGGCTTGGGTAAGTGCCACTAGTTCTGCTAACTGGGCATTGGTCCCTGGGGGAAGAGGCTTACTTTCAAGTATGGTTACATCACTGACTATGGCGTAATCTGCTCTTCGTATCCCATTCTCCACAAATGAACTTCCATCAGTATATAGGTTAAGGTCAGGATTAGCTGAGAGGACTTCTAAGAGATCATCTCGGGTGGCATAAGTCTGGACTATAATTTGTTGGCAGTCATGCTCAATTGGTTCCCCATCCTCTGGGAGAAAAGTGGCAGGGTTGAGGGCCATGCAAGTATGCATTTGAAGCAACAGTCCCTCAAGGAGTAGCGCCTGGTATCTAAGTAGGTGGTTGTCTGATAGCCATAAGTTTCCTTTGGGACCTAGTTTGTCATTTACATCATGAGTAGTCCAGACAGTGAGATCCTTTCGTTGTGTTATCTTGATAGCTTCCGACACTTAAGACCGCCACCGCCACAACTACCCGTAAACAGTGAGGCCAGCCTGTTGCTACTACATCAGTTTCCTTACTTAGGTATGCCACTGGTTATTGGGTTGTCCCATGAGTCTGAGTAAGGACTCCAAGAGCTATACCTGCTCTCTCTGTGACATATAGAGAGAAGTTTTGTCCTATGGGAAGGCTTAAAGCTGGAGCTTGTGCTAGGGCCTGCTTTAAAGTTTTGAAGGCTGTTTCTGCCTCTGTTTCCCCTTCTGTTAGATGTGTATTTGCCCTCTGGGTTTCCTAGATTAGAGTACAGAGGGGCCTGGCTATCTCGCTGTATCTGGGTATCCATAGTCGGCAAAAGCCGGTTTAATTCCAGGAACCCCTGCAACTATTTTAATATCTTAGGGCGAGGATAAGCCAGTATAGACTGTATTCGTTCCTTGCTGAGGGCCCTGGTCCCTTTGGCTAAGATTAGGCCTAGATATTTGACCTGTTGTAGGCAAAGCTGGGCCTTCGACCTAGACACCATGTATCCTTGATTAGCTAGAAAGTTCAAGAGATCTAGCGTAACCTGCTGGCATGAGGCTTCTGAACTGGTAGGCAAAAGTAAATCATCCACATACTGAAGGACCAGAGTGTCTGGACTTCAGAGGTGGCCTAGATGTTGGGCCAGTGCCTGACCAAACAGATGAGGGCTATCCCTAAACCCTTGGGGAAAGACTGTCCATGTAAGTTGGGACGTGTGGTCTGTGTGATCCTCAAAGGCAAAAGAGAAACTGGGAGTCAGAGTGCAGGGGAATACAGAAAAAGGCATCCTTGAGGTCCAGAACAGTGAACCATTCTACTTCCTGTGGTATTTGAGAGAGCAAGATATAGGGGTTAGGTACAACTGGATATAGAGAAATTAATGCCTCATTGATGAGTCTAAGATCCTACACTAGTCTCCACTGACCGTTTGGTTTTTGTACTTCTAGAATTGGGGTGTTGCAGGGACTGCTGCATTTCCTTACTAAACCTTGAGCTTTTTAATGTTTAACAATATCCTGTAATCCTTTATGAGCTTCAGGCCTTAAGGGATATTGCCTTTGATAAGGAAAAGTGGTGGGATCTTTTAACCTAATTTGGACTGGGTGGGCATTTTTTGCCCTTCCAAATTGTCCCTGCAATGCCCAGACTTCAGGGTTGATTCCTTCTTCAAGTAGGGGACAACAAATGGGTAACTTGTTCCCCATATTCACGTACATAATAGCTCCAGCCTTGGCTAATATATCCCGCCCTAATAAGGGTGTGGAACTTTCAGGCATAACAAGAAAGGCATGTGAAAAGAGCAAAGTCTCCCAATTACAACTGAAGAGGTGGGAGAAATACCTTGTTACAGGCTGTCCCAGGATTCCTTGGACAGTAACGGACCTTGAGGACAGTCATCCAGGACAGGAGATTAACACTGAGAAGGCTGCACCAATGTCCAGGAGGAAGTCAATTTCCTGGTCCTCAATGGTTAAATGTACCCGGGGCTCAGTGAGGGTGACGATATGAGCTGGCACTTGCCGCAGGCACCCTCAGTCCTGTTGTTGGATCATCTGGTTGGGGGCTTCTGACCCAGAGAACCTTCATCCTCTGGGGCAGTGCACCTTCCAGTGACTGCCTCAGCACAATGGACATGGACAAGGGGGCAGCTTGTTTCTCATTGGACAATCTTTTTAAAAGTGTCCTAGTAAACCACACTGATGACAGAGCCTACTGGGTGATTGGCCTGCTCCATTTTCTGTCCTTTCTGAACCACCAAGGTTTGTTTGTCTGAGGGCCATGATTAAGGCTGCGGCCTTTCTCTGATCTCGCTTTTCCTTTTGGGCCATTCCTCTTGGTCCCTATTATAGAACACTGAGCTTGCCAGGTTTAATAATGCCTCCAAATTGTGTTCAGGGCCCAGGGCTTGCTTTTGGAGCTTTATCCTGATATCTGCGGCTGATTGGGTAATAAACTTATCTTTTAGAATCAATTGATCCTCGAGTGATTTGGGTGACAGGGGAGTATATTTTCTTAAGGCCTCCTGTAGCTGCTCGAGGAAGGCAGGATTTTCTTCCTTTCCTTGAGTTATGGTGGACATCATTGAATAATTCATGGGCTTTTTTCTAATTCTCCTTAGTCCTTCTAGAACACAGGTCAACAGATGTTTGCGACTCCAGTCCCCATGATCTGAGTCAAGGTCCCAGTGGGGATCCACACTGGGGATGGCTTGCTGACCAGTAGGAAATTTGTCCCTTTCTTCAGCTGTCATTCTGTCATTTACTTGACTAAGATACCAGGTATCTCCAAAGTCTTGGGCTGCAGCCAAAGCCTCATTCTTTTCATTAAAGGCCAGGGTTTGATCTAACAATAGCATGACATCCCTCCAAGTGAGGTCGAAGGTTTGCCCTAGACCCTGTAGGACATCTATGTACCTATCAGAATCATCTGAAAACTTCCCCAGGTCTGCCTTGATCTGCTTTAACTCAGAGAGGGAGAAAGGGACATGTACCCAGGTTGGGCCAAATTCCCCTCCCCCTACAGCTTGAAGGGGACATAACCGATAATCTGTGGGTTTTTGTGGTCCTTTGGAGATTTCTTTGCTTATTTCTTTCTGGGCAGGGGAGATTAGAGGAGGATTATCATTAATAGGAAGGGGAGCTATAGGGAGGCTAGGATATGGGGGTAAGCTGAGAGGTCCTCCTGTGGGATGTAAATTGCAAGGTTTGCATAGATGTGTATTCTCCCTCAATGAAAAGAAAGCTTGGACATAAGGTGTTTCACTCCATTTGGCTTCCCTCTTACAGAAAAGGTCAAGCTGCAGGATAGTATTGTAATTTGTACTTCCCTCCGGTGGCCATTTTTCCCCATCAGAGAGAGAATATTGGGGCCAAGCTGTAGTGCAGAAAAAAATGAGCCACCTCTTTTTCAGGGTTTGTGGGTCAAATTGGTCCCAATGACTTATGATGCATTTCAAGGGTGAGCCTGTTGATGCCTGAGTGTTTCCCATCTGAAAGACAAAACCGCCCGCGGTTTTGGTTTGTTTTGTTTCTCCCCCTGCCTAAGAACCCGCAATGGTCCCTCGACCCGGCTGATCAGAATAGTTGTGCTCACTGACACAGCAGCAGAAACACTAATTTTCCTCCCAGTCCACGTGGAGGACCGAGGAAGGTCGGATTTAGTGACCCTTACTGACACATTCTTGAAAACCTGCACCCTTGCCTGTCTACCCAGACCACATGGAGGACTGGACTGAGAAAAATCAGATTTAGTGGCCCTTACTGACACATTCTCAAAAACCTGTTAAGAGTCCTAAGCAGGTTTTTTGGGACTTTACTCCCATCCTATAAAGATACTCCAAAATGAAATGTAGGGCCATACCCTGAGGGAGGGAAGGGATCTCCAGAGTTGGAAGAGTGACACCTTTTGTCCTCACTTATGTGAATAGGAAGGATACAATTGCTGAGGTTCCTTATATCGTAGCTTCAGGAATAGCTTTTGTTAGTCCTATTAGTCTGAGGAAGGATCCTAAAATTCCAGGTAGTTCCTACTATGACGGGGCTTTGGGCAAAAACTATGTCTTTCTTATTGGTGAGCCCAGGTGCCTAAAGAAGGTAACAGAGTCCTGAAGTTTATACTAGATGTCATTCTTATAGGAGAAACTAGAAAAGCACCAGAGACAGGGAGCGATTTTTAGAAGTGGGACTAACCTGAGAGAAGAGAGGTAAGAGGAAATTTGTCTGGCAGGCATTAGGACCCAGGGGGCAAGGGTCAGGGTAGATGGGACAGATGGGCTAGTCTTGCTTGGGTGACATGCCTTTGAGAGTTCCACTCAGGGCCACAGGGTCAACAAACTTGTTGTTGGGACCCCGGAGCTGCATGACTTTCCTCTCAGTCGACCCTCAGCTCAGCCCAGAAGTACAGGAAAAGCGGAAGCTGGTTCTAGGCAAACCAATGCCCCCAACTTCGAAGAGTCGGGGGTTGTTAGAGAGCCCTTTCCCAGAAAGCCTGACACCGTGTCTCAAGTCCAGTGGCCACGCTGGTCACTTTTAACTGACTGACAGGTGCCCAGTATTTAGCCCCTGAATTCTAAGGAAAAATAGGACAGAATAGCAAGCGAAAGGGGTACGTTGGTGCTCACTGCTCGGCGATAGTCGATGTCCCACTGCTTGGCAATAGGTGAAAGTCTCACCGCATGGTGATAGGTGAAAGTCCCTTCATGCTTGCCAAAATGTGTCTGGAATTGGTGGGTTCTTGGTCTCGCTGACTTCAAGAATCAAGCCATGGACCCTCGCGGTGAGTGTTACAGTTCTTAAAGGTGGTATGTCTGGAGTTTGTTCCTTCACATGTTCAGATGTTTCTGGAACTTCTTCCTTCTGGTGGATTCATGGTCTCGCTGGCTCGCGAGTGCTGTGCGCAGCCCCGGTTCCTGCCCGCACCTCTCCCTCCACACCTCCCCAGCAAGCAGAGGGAGCCAGCTCCGGCCTTGGCCAGCCCAGAGAGGGGCTCCCACAGTGCAGTGGCGGGCTGAAGGGCTCCTCAAGCGCCGCCAGAGTGGATGCCGAGGCCAAGGAGGGTACCGAGAGTGAGGGCTGCTAGCACATTGTCACCTCTCACTATTCCATGTGAAAAATGGACTTTTCATTGGTAACTTATCTGGAGGCTTTTCACTCACAGGTTTGGTAGCTGGCCTGAAATGACGTGAAGGCTTAGTTCAGGTAGGATTGTTGGTTATGGTGCTTTTGCATGGCTGTTCCTTGTTGCATGGCCTTCCTCAGCGTGGCAGCCTCAGTATAACTGGACTTACTTGGTGACTGAGAGTCCTAAAAGTTAGTGTCCCAGTGAATAAGGAGGAAGCTGTATGGCCTTTTGTGACCTTGCCTTGGTAGTCAGGCTGGATTAGTGGTTGGAGTAGTTACGTGCCTTCCCACATTCAAGGGGAGGAGACAGACCTCCCTTTTGATGGGAGGGGTATCAAAAGCCTTGAAACCTTAACATCATCTTTGTCTTTCATCTCTTTCATCTCACCCACTCTACTTCTATATATCAACCACTAAGTGGTTTTTTATTTGAGAAGTATCTCTTTCTCTCCGCTATCGTGAACCTAGCTAAGAATTTTATCATCTTTCACTTAAGAGTTTCCCATAACCTCTTAATTGGTCTGTTTAAACTCATCCACCTTGAATTAAATAATAGTTCTTCATACTGATTTTAGGGTGGTTCTTATGGCCTACAGGCCTCTGCTGAGATTGCTTGGCTTGGTCTTTTTTTTTTTTTTTTTCCTTTGTGATGGAGTCTCACTCTGTGGCCCAGGCTAGAGTGCAGTGGTCTGCTCTTGGCTCACTGCAACCTCCACCTCCCAGTTTCAAGCGATTCCCCTGCCTCATCTTCCCAAATGACTGGGATTACAGGTGCCAGCCACCACACCTAGCTAATTTTTGTGTTTTTTAGTAAAGACGAGGTTTTGCCATGTTGGCCAGGCTGGTCTCAAACTCCTGACCTCGTGATCCACCCACCTCGGTCTCTCAAAGTGCTGGGATTACAGGCGTGAGCCACCGCGCCTGGCTGCTTGGCTTAGTTCTTAAGGTTGGGTTCTGCCTAACTTTGCACTCTGTACTTGATTTTGTTGGTACTGCTCCTTTACACTGTCTTCCTTGCCTTCTTTGCCTAGATCCTACCATCCTTCAGGTCTTGGATTGGATCCTTGGATAGGTCACTTCCTCTGTGGAGCCACCTTAGTGGTTTCAAGTAATGTCATTTCCTCCTCTATTGGTTCTTATGTTTATCGTATGCCATTAGAGTGACCATGACTTTCACAAGGTCAGGGACTGCGTCTTAAATCATCTGCCGCTATTGCCTGGCCCATTGTTACACACTCAGTAAATGCTAAGTGATTGAAAACAGATTACACTTTGGCGGAATTCTCCAAAGTTTTGAATGCATTACTGGGTTTTCTAAAATGTCCATAAGATTACCAAGGAACATTTTGACTTGGGAGAACTATGTTTAGAGAAGGTTTTAGGTAAGGGAGTTTATATCTTGTGCTTCAACATTTTTATTTCAGTTTAAACATATACAGCAAAAACCAAAAACTTGTTTGAAATCTTATTCTTATGTGCCAGAAAATTTAGGAAAGTGGGCAAGTATTAGATTTAAAACAAGCTTTGATAAGATTAAAGGCTCTGAGAATCAGAACAGTTTTGTTTTCGGTTGTGGCATTTTAAAGCTTTAATTTTGGCTGTGAAATATTTCACATGACAGATTTCATTCCAGCCTGTTTCTTTCCGATCAGGAATGTGTGATGGTTCACTTTTGGCAGTTGCACTATGTGAAAGGGCTTGGGTCAGCACCACTGTGCAGAAAAGGGTCAATGAGCGTTCAGATGAAAGGGAAAACACTTTTAAAGAGCCTTTATATATTGCTGATGTAATAAGACAAAACTTATTATAAGCTTGAAACTCACCATGTTCTTGCTTTCTCTTTCATCTCTCAAATGCTTTGCCAAATTAACCACATCAACTAATTTTACAGAAAATGGATTGCTGAAGAAGCTTCTTCAGAAAGTCTCTGTCTCTTGTCTTCCAAAAGGACATAAGTCTCCTTTGTACTTCTGTGAAAATCTTAAATGGCCGCTTAAAGAGAGCAGGCAGCTTGTTGTACTTCAGTGAGTGATAAAGTACAACCGCGTATTTTTCAGTTGAGTTGGGGGGAAGAACTGTATCCTACTGTTCCTTTAAGATATGATTTTATTATTGTCAGGACAGATAACAAGCTAGGATTTTCTCAGAGCAATAACTGACAAGTTAGATTACTGTCTGTGGCTCTTAATGTAACATTCTTGAATTAAGGGAGAAAAGTACTCAGGTAGTCTTTGAAGGAAGTCTAGATTCTGTGCATGGCTATAGGGTTGCCCTCTGTTTCAATTTTTTCTGAGTAGATAAGGAAGTGTAACCCTTCTCCAAACCCTGGAAAAGCCTTTGCTCTCAAATTTGTGCTGGCATGTTATCTGGAGTGTGATGGGGCCCTTGGCTAGTCACCATGGAAACTGATGAAGGTTCTAGTTCTGTCCTTTGGGCTATTTGGGGTGGCTTAAATAAAGGATGACCAATGTGTCTAATCCTGTTTTTCACATATGCATTTTCTTTAAAAATGATTAAAAATACAGCTTACTTAAGGAGGAATAGGATATCTGTATCGTGTTTCTATTAGGCTATTTAAAACATTGTGTGCAGCTGAAAGGGTATCCTGGCCAAGAAACGTTAATGAAAACTGTCATTCTGGATAGGCATAATTCCCCTGGTTTCTGATGTTGTCTGTTAGTCCCCAAGCTGATATATGCAACAGAATAACAAATGCTAATTTTCCATTTACCTACTTAGTGATGGAAAGGAACTTGTCATAGAGATTAAGACATGGGTAGTATTTTAGTATGTCATTGCCAAGTGAAATGTGGTTTCAGTGGTGGTGTCAGATATAAAACTTAAAAGCATCTGTGAGCAATTAAGGCATTAATTATTCTGATTTTGCAGACATCTCATAGTACATCTTCCACAATGACCAATCCATAGCTAAAGTTAGGGGAAAGAAGTCTCATGGTAATCTTTAGATGTCCATATTTTGGCAGTCCCTCCTATTCTCTTAGTGGAGCACAGAGGAGGAAGATCTGAGCAGAAACTATTAATATCTAGGGTGTTACCTGGTGCTGATAGAAGAATATTTCGTAATTAGTTAATTTAAAAAATTGTGATAAAATTCATATTGATAGAGTTTTGGATTGTGAGCCACACTGATTACATTGTGAAGGATTTGTTCCATTTTCAAGGTCTGACCTTGATTGAAAAGGCAAAATGGGAACTTAAGATGATTGAGGCTTGCCTCTTGGTTGTTTCAAATGACATGCTTTCCTTTAATGTCAGATAAAGGCTATTTATATGAAATGAAAATCAAGGATATAATACTCAGTGCTTCTACAAATAAAATTTTATTAATTAATTCAATGTTTTACTGAGTACTTTACATGTGCCGTGCACTCTTTTTAGTCCTAAAGATATAGTGGTAAAATGTGTAAGTTTCTATTCTTAAGGAGTTTATAGTGTATTGGAAGAGACATAATAAACATATATTTTTAGGTAGTTATAATGGTTACAAAAATTAATAAAACAGTGTAAGGATGTAGAAAGTGATGGGAGGTCTGGGTGCTGTGGCTCACGCCTTTAATCCCAGCAACTTAGGAGGCTGAACTGGGAGAATTACTTCAGGCCTGGACTTTGAGACCAGCTTGAGCAACATAGTGAGATCCCTGTTTCTACAACAACAATTAGCTGGGCATGGTGGCGTACAGTTGTAGTCCCAGCTACTTAGAAGGTTGAGGCAGATCACTTGAGCCCAGGAGTTCGAGGCTGCAGTGAGCTATGATCACACCACTGTGCTCCAGCCTGGGCAACAGAGTGAGACCCCCATCTCTAAAATATAAAAAATAAATTAAAAAGAAAGTGATAAAAAAAAAAGAAAGTACAATTTTAGATAAGGATGTCAGGGAAGAGATCTCTGAAGACATGACATTTGAGCAGACGTCTGAATGAATTGAGTAATTGCACCACAGGAAGAGCAAAAACCCTGAGGTAGAATCAACTTGGATTATTTGAAGTGTTTTTATAAATGGGAGGAAAGCCTCATGAACAGAATAAACAGGAAGAAGGTCCCTGTGATTAGAGTGGACTGGGGAAAGGTAGGTAGAGGCATGTCATGCAGAGCCTCATAAGCCATGGTAGAAATTTGGATTTTTTTCTGAGTACAGTGTAGTGGGTTTTTCACCAGGGCAGTGACAGTCTAATTTACTCCTTAAAAAGATCTGGCTGTAATGTAGAGAATAGAGTATAAGAGAATAAAAATAGAACAAGACGACTCCCTAGTAGCTAATGCCACTGTGTAAGCTAAAGTTGATAGCTTGGGCTATGGTGGTAGAGGGTAGTGATAAGTACATAGGTTCCAAAGATATTTTGAAGATAGAGCAGGAGGACTTGCTGATAAATTGGATATGGATGGTGAAGGAAAGATATTTTTTTTTTTTTGGTATATGCATAATATGAAATATGCATAATATAAAACTGACCATTTTAATGATTTTAAAGTGAGAAGTTCAGTGGCCTTAAGTACATTAACATTGTTGTGTAACCATCCTCACTGTTCATCCCCAGCACTTTCTTATCATTCCAAATGGAAACTCTATTCATTAAATAAGAATTCCCCATTTTCCCCTGTTCCTAGCCCCTAGTCACCACTAATCTACTTTCTGTCTCTGAATTTGACTGTTCCAACTCATATAAGTGAAGTCATACAATATTTGTCCTTTTATATCTGACTTATTTGACTTAGCAGATTGTTATCAAGGTTCATCCATATTGTAGCATATATTCAAATTTCACTTCTTTTTAGGTTCTCTGGTTTTGCTTTTAGCAACTATGTGAGTAGTAGTGAAATTTCCTGGGATGGAGAAGACTTTTGAAGGAGAGGTTAGGGGTTAAAATCAGTTCTCCTTTACACATGTTAAATTTAATAGACACCCAGGTGGATATGTTGAGTAAGTCTGGAGCTTGGAGGAGAGGTTGGGGCTACAGATTTAAATTTGGGTGTCAGCATAGTGTAGGTGGTTTTTAAAGCTATGAAACTGGCTAAGTTTACCTCAGAAGTAAGAGTAGACTTGAGAAAGTGGCCTTTTAACTAGTACAATTTAAAGTTGTGATAAAGGAATACATATATTCTAAGATGTACCCAAGTTGCTAAATTTATAGAATTTTAAAAGTTGGCATTGATTTTTAAATGTTTTAATTGATATAGCACATTAGTTTTAAGCAGTTATTTGCTTGTTATTTTGTTAGTCAATTCCTTTACTTTCTTTGGCTTGAAATAGTGGTAAGCCTTGTGTTTTTAGGAGTTCTCTGAGAATTTTAAAAAATAAATTTGTGTCAAGATGAATTGGGTACTGGCTAGAATGGTTATTTTCAAAAGTCACACATACAAATTTTATCATAGTAGGGACAGTTTGAAAATTAGTAGATGCCATAGATAATAGGATTAATTATATAAAATTAATTTATATATAAATATAAAATAAATAGATAATAGGATAAAAGGGGCTTATTTATGAATGGAGTATTTTAGTGAGCAAACATCAGCTGTGTGTGACTAAGGGTGGCACCTATCCAGGGAAAGGATGTTTTGGGGAAAATTTGTGTGCTTTTTTTTTTTTCTTTAACAGCAGAGAGGCTTTTTAGTTAGACTACTGGTCTCTTTTCTTTTCCAAAGGATTAAGTTTCAAAAGAAGGATGAGACCACTCTTGTGGGATGAGATGGGGGTGGAGGAAATACTTGGAACAAGAGGAATGTTTGCAACAATACCGGAGTAGAACTTTTCCCTAGATGCTGTGGTTCATAGGCATCTGACCAAGTCTTTCAGAGGCAAATCTTAGTATTACTTATTATTTTTTCAGTTTAATGAGAATTGCTTAGCTTGAGTAGCTCCCAGTTTTGTCTTTACAATGGTCATACCACAGAGCTTGTGAATACTAATTCTTTTAAATTTCCTTATTATAAATGATACGTGTTTTGAGCATCATATCTCTGCAAAAGTAGCCTGGTAGTAGAAATTGTTTTTGTAATAGATAAAAAAGGATTTGGTTTTATGTTACTAAAGGATGTTACAGTTAATCAAAAGAAAAAGGAAAATTTGAAGATTTAGAGAGTCTACCAAACGGCATTTTTAAAGGAGAAAATTAAAGTCAGGAAAGAACAGACTTGCTTGGAAACATGTCCTATAAATGGAACTTGAGTAGCTAACATCTGCCTGTGACAAAATTCCCTGCAAGGCTGCTATTTTTCCTTGTAGTCCTTGAGTTAGGGCACTGACATTTTCATATTTGTCGTGGAAATGATTGTGATAATATGAATGATGTTTTATTTTTATACATGATTAGATAGGGAAGATGGAAGCCAGCTGTTTAAATGCATGTCTTATGAAACGCTGCAGGAAATGTAACATAGGCGGTAGTAAATCAAAGGTGGCAGAGAGGGTATTGCTGAGACTCATGGAGCAGGGATAGGGCAGATAACCTCTTCTTGTTTCTCTTGGTGACTGTTGGTTTTAGCTCTTGCAGAGTTGGGTAGGTTAGCCCATTACATCACACAGCATGTGGTTTTATGATTTAGAGAACCCAAGGCATTTCTGTAAAGCACGTTTATTAACTACCTGCTATATATTAGACACTGTGGTGGGAATTTTGGATAGAGTGGTAAATAAGATAGTTTGAGTTATTTATTTACAGCTGTGATAACTGCCACAAAGAAGTCCTATTGTCAGGAGAGCAGTTAACAGGATACTGATCCTAATGTGAGAGTTGAGAGAAGACTTCCCCCAGGGAGTAATACTAATTAGATCTGCTTTCCTACAACCATTACTACTCCCTATCTCTAAGGGCAATAGGAACAATTTTAAGCATGGCATAAAACTGGTCAGATTTTCTTAAAAATTACTTTGCTGTTGTATGGAGAATGGAAGGGTTGTTAGAGTGCACACTGGAGATCAGGTTAGACTATTACAGTAACCTCAGCAGGAAGGAGCATGGTGATATCTTAGACTGGAGTGTTGACACTGGAAATTGAGAAGGAGGTAGAATTGCTAGGTCTTGGTTATAGATTGGATGTGGGAGAGGAGAGGAAGGGCTCAAGGATGGCTGCTATTGCAGGTTCTTGACTGTACAACTGAGTTGATGTTAGGTATATTTTCCCAATGCATTTGAAAATAATATGTATATTTTCAAGTTTGGTATACAGAATTGCCCTTGCTTATGAAAATTCACAAATGTGTTGTATTTTTCTAGTCATCCTTTGGTCAAGATGCAAAACCACAAGACTTTTGAGCCTTTACTGTTTTGCCTACTATTAAGTAGCCTATGTATTTAATTAAGGCTTGCTAATTGTCATAATTGACTGAAGTTCCAGCAGTTTTCTTTTTTTTTTTCCCCCCTGACAGGGTCTTGCTCTGTTGCCCAGGCTGGAGGCACCCAACCTCTGCCTCCTGGGCTCAAGCAATTCTCCTACCTCAGTCACCCAAGGAGCTGGGACTACAGGCATGTGCCACCACGCCTGGCTAATTTTTTAATTTTTTTGTAGAGATGGGGTCTTATTATATTGGCAAGGTTGGTCTTGAACTCTTGGGCTCACGTGATCCTCCTACCTTGGCCTACCAAAGTGCTGGGGTTACAGGCATGAGCCATTGCACCTGACCCCCAGCAGTTTTTTAAAAACAGCTTTAGAGATGTAGTTCACATATTGTGCAGTTTATCCATTTGAAGTGTACAATTCAGTGACTTTTAGTATATTCACAGAGTTTTACATCCACTACCACCAATTTTAGAACATTTTCATTACTCCCAAAAGAAACCCAATACCTTTTAACTGTTACTCCTTAATTCTCCCATGTACCCAAGCCCTAATCAACTACTAATCTACTTTTTGTCTCTATAGATTTGCCTATTTGGGATATTTCGTATAAATGGAATTGTCTTAGGTTGGGCTACTGTAACAAACTGCTGTAGACTGCGTGGCTTAAACAACAACTTATTTCTCACAGTTCTGGAGGCTGGGAAGTCCAGGATCAAGGTGCTGGCAGATCCAGTGTCTGGTTGAGGGCCTGCTTCCTGGTTTGCAGATTACCTTCTCATTTTATTGGATTATCACATAGTGGAAAGAGAGTGAGAGAGCTCTTTGGGGTCTCTTTTATAATGACTCTAATCCCATTCATGAGGCCTCCACCCTCATGGCCTGATTATCTCCCAAAGGCCCCACCTCCCAGTACTTTCACAGTGGAGGTTAAGATTTCAACATACGAATTTTGGGGGACACAGATATTCAGTCCACAACAGGAGTCATACAATATGTGCTTTTTCTGACTGGTTTCTTTCACTCAGCATGTTTTCAAGGTTCATCCATGTTGTTGTGCAGGGGTGTCCAATCTTTTGGCTTCCCTGGGCCACATTGGAAGAAGAATTGGGCCACATATAAAATACACTAACACTAGCGATAGTTGATGAACTTAACAAAATGACAAAAAAATCTTATAATGCTTTAAGAAAGTTTACGAGTTTGTGTTGGGCTGCATTCAAAGCTGTTTTGGGCCACATGCAGCTCTCGGGTTGCGGGATGGACAAACTTGTTATAGTGTATTTAGTACTTCATTTCTTTTTATTGCTGGATAATATTCCATTGTATGGATAGACCATATTCTGTTTATCGATTTAATCAGTCAATGGACATTGGAGTTGTTTCCATTTTTTGGCTATTATGACTCATGCTGCTATGAACATTTGTGTGCAAATTTTTGTGTGTACGTATGTTTCAGTTCTCTTAGATATATACCTAGCAATGGAATTGATGATCAGATGGTAACTGTCTGTCTAACTGTTTGAGGAACTGCCAGACTGCCGTCCATATTTCTGTTCCATTTCACATTCCCACTAGCAGTGTATGAGGATTTGATTTTCTCTATATCCTCACCTGTCTTTTTGATTATAGTCATTGTCATGGTTATGAAGGGTTATCTTGTGGTTTGATTTGCATTTCCTTACTGTGTTTCTATTGGACTAAAATGTTAATGACATTGAAGCTGGGAAGTTTACTGGCTGACATAGAATTTAAGAAGTCATTTTAATTCTTAGAGAGTACAGATGAATTGGTATATACAAGTATTTTCAGCATTTTGTAATGCTTAACATTATCTTTATGATTCTCATTTAGCAACTAACAATTAAAACATATTTTGTGTCTTAAGTTGTACAAGGTTTGAAGTACTTGAAAAATAATTTTCCTTAAACCCCCAAACACTTTTGTTGCAGGGTTTTTCCCCTTTAAACTGCAATGGTCATTCCTTTGGCCCCTATACAACACAGTTGAGAATATCTAAGTGATTATGGACAAATTCAGTTGAACCAATCCAAGAACCATCTGTACCAGACACTGTGTTTACCCATGGTGCCACCCTCAGCCTCCAGCCTTGTGAGGAAGACAGATATATTAATACATATTTATTTACATAGAAGGAAGAATGTGGCAAGTGCAGCAGTTAGTGGGTATAAATAGTATATTAATACGAGAACAGAGAGAAATAAATTCCAACCCTTCAAAGGTAATAATTTGAAGGTGAGGTGTAGTTTTGGCAGGTAGAAAAATAGCAGAAGATAATTCTATGTTGAAGGAACTATGTAAGCAAAGTCATAGCAAGAAATGACAGGATATTTGGAATGAGAACTACAGAAAGTAGCTCAACTAGAAAGTAGTGCGGTGGAGTGGCATTTCTGCATTTCTCTTTGCTTAATTCTTATAGTCACAAGATGGCTGCCCCACTGAATTATAAGGAGGAAGAAAAAGAGTGTGTTCCCTTGTTTTTTATTTACAAGGAAAGAAAACTCTCACTAGACATTTTCTAGCTTCACTGATCAGGACTGGATCTCATAAACATCTTTTAGCTGCAAGGAAGACTGGGAATGTGGAGAATCTAAGACTTTCTACCTTTCCAGTGGGAGGTAAGTTCTGCCTATGAAAAGGAGGGGTGGGGTTAGGAGTTACTGTTGGGTAGCAACCAACAGTGTCTATAGATGATAATATCCTCTATTATCATAAAAAAACAAAGGAAGAGATAGATTGAGTCCAGGTTTGGGTAGTGAATGAAAAAAATGGTGATGCCATTTTCCAAAATGAATTTCTCAATCTAAAATTGAATTGGGTCCTTACTCTATTAATGTCACTTACCTGCATCTAACCCTCAGTGTTTGGGACTCTATAATCTCACTTTCTGATCATGAAACCTATTGGAAAATAGAGGAGGCAGCTGGAAGTAGTACAGTGGTTTTTAAATGCTACTCCTAGGACTGGTGCCAACTTCCTGCATAAAAATCACCTGGGAGCTTGTTAAATAAATCAAAATCTCTGGGAATTGGTATTTTTAGGTCTGGGATTTGACCATCAATTTTTTTAACAAGCTTCTCGGGTGATTCTGATACATGGCTAGGCTTGGGTACTTTTGGTAGAAAAAGTATGGGCTATGGATTCAAGCAAATCTGAATTTGATTCCAACTCTTCACTTATTAGCTGTGTGAACTTAGGCCAGGCATTTGATCTGTCACAGCTCAGGTCCCTCATCTGCTAAATGTGTAGTAATAATAATGATGATAATGGTTACTTTACAGAGCTTTTGTGAAATGTAGAGCTATCATATGTGTAATGTCACTAGTATAACGCCTGGCATGTAGTGAGCATTCATTAAGTCTGGCTATTATGTGTTATCTTATAGTAAGTATGTGCATTTGATTTAGCATAGAAACACAAATTTCTGTACAACTACAACAAAAAGAAAAGAAGCAGAATATAATAAATTGCTTCTGTTGTTGCTTACTATCTGTTATTTTCTAGGCTAGAGCATATGAGTCTTTATTTTCTTAACTGCATTTTTGGCTATGTCTGTACTCTGTTATCTGTATAACTTAAAAATTGGCTAATATACCAAAAACTCTAATTTTTGTGAAATATGCTACTTAATATTTACTAGAGGCTATTTTTCATAGTGATCTCATGTAAAACCTTAAACTAGACATGGTTCCTGCTCTTAAACAAAAACCAGACAATATAAATTCAGATAAAAATAATAAGTGCACATTAAGGATCATTTTGTTATTCTTAAAGCTTTTATAGTTGCCTGGGCTAATAATTAGAATGTTATTTTTGATGGTTGTTTTGTATGAGAAATAAATACCCACTGAGAGTGAATGCTTGTTTTTCCTGCTTCCGTGCATAAAGGGTCTTGGTGCACAGAAAGGAGAAAGATGCTAACATTGAATACATACTTTCTGCTAGGAATTTGACTTAATTTGTTGTATTGGAAAGAGGCAGCATATTGTAATGTTACCTGCAGACTCTGAAGCCCTGTTGCCTGGGTTCTTATCCCATTTTCTGCACTTGCACTACCTGACCTTGGATAAGTTACTAACCTTTGTGTGCCTTGGTTTCTTCATTGAGGGTTATTGTATACCTACTTCATAGGGTTGTCATGAGGATTAAATAATTTAAAATATATAATGTGTTTAGGACGTACGTGGTACATAGATAGTAGTATAGGCACTGTGTGCATGTAGTACTGTTAGCTTTTCTTTAAGTTTCACAAATTTGCAGTGCTCTATAATCTTCACAAAAATCCTATAAATTAGATCTCTCTCTTTTTATTTTGGTCTTAAAATGTCTTTATTGTATTTTAAAAAGTAGATCTTCTTAATCTTTACAGGTAAGAAAATTGAGGTTTGATGAGGTTAGTAACTTAGCCATAATCACCCATCTATTAAGTGATACAAATACTAGTTTGCTTTTTCCTGCATCCTCCTATGCCTTTAATATGTTAGTTATTTTGTTAAAAAAAAACCTTAAAAATAGTAATCACCTGACCGAGTGTGGTGGCTCACGCCTGTAATCCTGGCATGTTGGGAGGCCGAGGCAGGCAGATTACGAGGTCAGGAGTTCGAGACTAGCCTGGTCAGTATGGTGACACGCTGTCTCTACTAAAAATACCAAAAAAAAAAAAAAAAAATTAGTGGGGCGTGGTGGCACGCATCTGTAGTCCCAGCTGCTCGGGAGTTTGAGGCAGAAGAATTGCTTGAACCCAGGAGGTGGAGGTTGCAGTGAGCCAAGATTGTGCCACTACGCTCCAGCCTGGGCGACAGAGTGAGACTCTGTCTCAAAAAAAAAAAAAAAAAAAAAAAAAAAATTGTAACTACCTATGTGATTCATATGGTACTAAGTAACATTTTCATTTATCAAAAATTGTTACTACTTGGCAGTGGAATTAATAGATTAACTCTTTTTGAACTTCAAGTGAGATGTTAAATTTTTAAAAAGATCTGTTATTGACCCTTAATTTAAAATATTGCATCAAGGTGTAACAGATTAAAACAAGTCATAATGTAATAACAATTTAAATGAAATTAATTTCGTATATATTACTTACCTGGGCTTAGGTGCTAACATTTTTATAGCATTATTTTCTAGGTAATAATCATTGTGGTGCCTTGATAATTTTTCATAGTTTTTGAACTTTAATTTGATAGAGTTGTATAATAATGTCTATATGTGAATACAATACAATTGTTTATTTCACTCATGATTTAGATGACGTCTATGATGGAGTAGGTTATCTAAATCCTCAAGTTTCATACATTTTATAGAAAATACAAGCAATTATGCTAATGGAAAACCTGTAATATATATTAATAATATTAATTGATTTGAAACCTGTATGTCTACCTCTGTGGTGTCTTTTATAAGAATAATTCAGTGTACAGAATAAGAAACTTAACATCACATATTAAAATGAAAGGTAAAGTGTTTTTTAAAAAAAATCGAATGTATAATAGAGGGGTGAAAGTGTATTAGATTACATCCTAAAGCCAATCTTCTATTAGGTATTTTTCCTTACCCGTTTGCTTTTCCTCCTCCTCCACAAGCACACACACACCACATTCAGTCAACACAGTTAAATAAAACACTGTGTTAAGATGATCTTCAGATAGGTAAAAATCTCCAAACTGCTTCTGCCTCCAACCCCTGCCATATTTTCTCTTATGGTTTTAGGCACATAGCATTATGTACAACATGCTTTGAAATTTCCCATTAGAAGCAGTAGCAATATTGTTAGCAGTAGCTGTAAAGAAGCTGTTGGCTGGATGTTTCCTCCTCAGTACTCTTTGGCCTACCTTTTAAAAATTTCAGTAAAGTGCAGCTTGCTGTCAGTATAATTCTCCTCACTTTGTTCAAGGAAGTTGCAGAATTTGCTTATGAGTTAGAATGACAAGCCTTACCCTCATTTTACATTTAGTATATTATACCATAGTTTCCCTTTATGTGTAACATATAGGTGGCAAAACTACTCCACATCCTTTGAATTTCATTACCTGATTCTGTCTAATAAGAATTTATCCAAATCTTTCTCATAGAACAATCCTTTTTCTTTTTTTTTTTTTTTTTGAGTCGGAGTCTCACTCTGTCACCCAGGAAGGAGTGCAGCGTCGTGATCTCAGCTCACTGCAACGTCCACCTCCCAGGTTCAGGCAGAACAATCCTTTTTAAAAATTTTTTATTTTATTTTATTTTATTTTATTTTTTGAGACGGAGCCTCTCTTTGTTGCCCAGACTGGAGTGCAGTGGCGCGATCTCGGCTCACTGCAAGCTCCGCCTCCCGGGTTAGCCGGGAGTAGCCGGGACTACAGGCGCCCGCCACCACGCCCGGCTAATTTTTTTCTATTTTTAGTAGAGATGGGGTTTCACTGTGTTAGCCAGGATGGTCTCGATCTCCTGACCTCGTGATCCTTCCGCCTCAGCCTCCCAAAATGCTTTTATTACAGGCGTGAGCCACTGTGCCCGGCCAGAAGAATCCTTTTTAAAAAAATTATTTACCTTCTTTCTAACTTGGCTTTCACTAATTCATCTTTCCTCTCTCATTTTTTTTTTCCCATCAGGAAATTATTTCCCCCATTCCATCTCCTTGAGGAACAGGAAGGGCCTTTAATTTTTAGCGGAGCAGTGTTGGAAGGGTCATTGAGGAGAAGAGAGCAGAGCATATGGAACTGTGGGTTTCAAAACCAGCTCTGCTGGGCTGCTCTGATTTTGAGTCGGAAGGGTGGATCAAGTGCTCTGTTCATATCTGATCTTATAATTGCTTTTCTTTAGAAGAGCTGCTCTCAGAATTATAAATACTCTTCCCTGCATTGCAGTTTAGTTAAGGACATTCTTAAGGAATTGATGTTAGTTTTCCAGCATCTTTGCTGAAGTACTTTATTTGTTCTTGTTTAGTTAGGTTTCTAGGTCCCTAGGCTTTGATTCTGGTAACAAAATGACTAGTTGGTATCACAGATAACTATGATTTTTAGAGCTTAGTGTCTGTAAGCATCTTCTGCATTTTTATAAGCACTACATGGTAGTAGAAGGCTTTCTAATTTTCTCTGTATTTGAAGACTTTACTTACCAAGGGCTTTAAAACCTTTTATTTTTATGTTTTTTAAATTATACAGACTAAGAATTTAAAGTTTTTCTTCTCTTAATCTTAGGTGTTTTATTCCTGATTTACTTTTCCCTCTATACTAAATGAAAATGTGGCACTTAAGGCAACTGTTTTCCTGTTAAAGAAGAAGTTGCTTCTCCAGTTCTGGAAAGAAAAACCCAAATTTGCAGCTTTTTTGTATTTGAAACCTATTGTACTAAATCTTGCTAGTAAGCAGATAAAAAAGTTCCTTCTCTTTGGTTAACTTTTTCATACCATGTTGTGGCTTTAGTTTTCAAAGATTTAGACAGTGTACTTTATCATATATATATATATATATATTTAGATGGAGTCTTGCTCTGGCACCCAGGCTGGAGTGCAATGGTGCGATCTCTGCTCACTGCAACCTCTGTCTCCCGGGTTCAAGCAATTCTCCTGCCTCAGCCTCCCAAATAGCTGGGGTTATAGGTGCTGCCACCATGCCCAGATAATTTTTGTAGGTTTAGTAGAGACAGGGTTTCACCATGTTGGCCAGGCTAGTCTTGAACTCCTGACCTCAAATGATCCTCCCGCCTCAGCCTCCCAAAGTGCTGGGATTACATGCGTGAGCCACTGTGCCCAGCCATATTTTTTAACAAAGCCATCATAGAACCATATCCATTCTTTGTACTAGATTTTCTTTCATGAAGTCTATTTTTTTTGGAGTTGAGATCAATAGAGAAATGAAGATGATATTAGATTTTCTGGGGAGAAAATGGTTGTTAGGAATAGACTGCAAAGAAATTTATGACCCCCTTTTTAACACCAGAATATTTTTAAACTATATATTATTGTATAATTATTATATAATAATATTATTTAATTTTAAGTCCTATAACTTAAAATGTTAGTGTAGAAGTATTAGAAGAGGGACTTTCTTGAAATCATAGTATGTTAAAGCTTATTAGAGACCTTAGGGATCCTATAGTAAGCAATACTGAAATTCTAGAGTAACAGATGGAAGTTTGTTCATTCATTCATTAGTTCATTTACTTACTCATTCAACAAGTATTTAATTTTTACCATTCAGAATACTTGGGGATATTCCTGTCCTTATGGAGCTTACAGTAAATAGATAATAAACATCACAAGTAAGTTAAATAGTATGTTAGAAGGTGAAGTTAAATAGTATGTTAGAAGGTGATACAAGTCAACTGAGATGGGGGAGGGGTAGTGCTTAAGGGTTAGTGCTGGTTTGATTTTAAAATATGATAGTCTCCATTGAAAAGATGACACTTGAGCAGAGAAGAGAAGAAAATGAGAGTAGACTGTATGACTCTCTGAGGGAAGAGTATCTCAGGGAGAAGGAAGAGCTGGGACAAAGGCCAATAGGTGGGAGCAAGCCTAGTATACCATGCAAAGAATAGTAATAAGGCCAACGTGATTTCTGGAGGAAGAAGTGGAATGGAGTAATAGGTGATGAAAATTACTAGGTTTGGGAGGCAGGAGGTGGGTGGGGAACTGGCTGGGTTATATGGGGTGAATGGTTTTAAGGACTTCGGCTTTTACAGGAATGAAATGGGAGGAGTGATGGCAATGAAGGGTTTTGAGCAGAGTAATAGCACAATCTGATTTATGTTTCATCTGAATCATTCTTGCAACCCTGTTGAGAAGAAATGCTGGGGTAAAGTCAGATTTAGCAAATAACAAATTTGAATTTCAGATAAACAACAATTTTTTAATGTATATGTCCCATGCAATATTTATTGATTATTCACACATAAGGCAGAATGTTTACTGTATATTTTTAAAAAATCATTTGAAAAAGGACCTCTTTAATGTTATTGTTGATTACTGTAGATTATTGTTATTATGATCCTGCTGTTCCCAACGCTTAGTAGCAAATTTTCATCTCTCTTTCCTGTATTATCTATATTTCGGTTTTTCATATTGTGGTCATCTTATACCCTAGAGTGCTACATATATAGGTTGTTGGATGGCAGCCTGGACCTAATGAATCAGAATTTCTGGGATGTAATAGGGAATCTCTGTAACTACCTACTCTTCTAGGTTCTGGGTATATAGTAGTGAACAAAGCATGCAAAAATCCTTAACCTCATGTGATTTACATTCTAGTAGGGGAGATAGTAAACAATAGGTAAATACATTTGCACTCCATATCTGCTGGTTTTGCATCTGTGTATTTAACCAACTGTGGATCAAAAATATTTTTAAAAACCCAATAAAAATAACAATACAACAATAAAAAGTAATACAAATAAAAATACAGTATAATAACCATTTACATAAAATTTATATTGTATTTGGTATTATAAGTAATCTAGAGATGATTTAAGATATATGGGAGGATGTGCGCAGGTTATGTGCAAATACCATGCCATTTTATATAAGAGTCTGAAGATTGGCCGGGCGCAGTGGCTCACGCTTGTATCCCAGCACTTTGGGAGGCCAAGGCAGGCGGATCATGAGGTCAGGAGAGCGAGACTATCCTGGCTAACACAGTGCACAGTGAAACCCCATCTCTACTAAAAATATAAAACAATTAGCCAGGCGTGGTGGCGGGTGCCTGTAGTCTCGTGGCTACTCGGCCAACTGAGGCAGGAGAATGGCATGAACCTGGGAGGCGGAGCTTGCAGTGAGCCGAGATGGCGCCACTGCACTCCAGCCTGGGCGCCTGGGTGACAGAGCGAGACTCAGTCTCAAAAAAAAAAAAAAAAAAAAAAAAAAAAAAAGGATTCTGAGGATTTTGGTATGGGGGCAGAGGTGTCCTGGAACCAAAGCCGTGCAGATACTTAGAGACAACTGTATATAATATGTTGAATACTAATATAGATACTAAGAAGAAAGAAAAAGCAGAGTGGGGAATAGGAAATGTATAGTGTTGTGGTAAGGGAGTTGCAATTTTAGATAGTGTGGCCAGTGAATGCCTTACTATATGGTTATGTTTAAATCAAGACGTAAAGGAAGTAAGAGACAGGTGGATACTCAGGGGAATAGGATTTCTGACTGAAGGAATAGCAACTGCAAAACTCCTAGATCTGGGGTGTTCTTGTATATTTAAGAAGCTGCAAGAGGGTAATATGTATGGAGTGGATTAGAAAAGGGGAGAGTAGGAGTTGAGGTGAAAGAGGTATGGTAAGTGGCTGGTAGTTGTTGATTAGTGGTTAGGCTTCATGATACATTGGAGAGAGACTTGGGATCCTAGATCCAGGAGTGACATTATCTCTGGGCCTTAGTTTCTTCATCACTAAAAATTAGGAAACTAAAATGATCTCTTAGGTTTCTTCCTACTCTAAAATAGAGTCTTTAATTTGAAATTGATTATTGGCCAGGTGTGGTGGCTTACAGCTGTAATCCCAGCACTTTGGGAGGTCGAGGCAGGAGGATCACTTGAGACCTAGAGTTTGAGACCAGCTGGGGCAATGTGGTGAAAACCTGTCCCTACAAAAAATGAAAAAAAATTAGCTGGATATGGTGGCCAGTGCCTTAGTCCTAGTTACTCAAGACATTGGGGTGGGAGGATTGTTGCTTGAGCCAGGGAGGTCAATGCCCCTATAGCCCTACTGCACTCTAGCATGGGCAACAGAGCAAGACCCTGTCTGAAAAAACAAACAAAAAGAAATCTGTCATTTATCTTCCATTTCTACTTTGTATCTCTTTTGAGAGCAGTTATTAATACTTTATCATTTGGGATTCTTCTGTACGTTTCCTGAGCTCCTCTCAGGTTGTGTTCCAACGAACCAGGTGATTTTTTTTTTCTTTTATGCTGCTCTTGTTTCTCTTTTTTCTTGATTGAACTTGAAGATTTAGACAGTCCTTTGATAAACAGCAGGAAATTTTTCTCTTGTTACCTTGTTAACCATTAGCTCTTCTGACAATCAGATTCTTATTTAATCTTAGCTAATAGAATTTGGAAACGTATTTTTCTCTACTAAGAGATTGAAATTCTTATGATTGGCAGCTTGATGTAAAGCTAGGCAGAAAGGAAGAAAGAAGAGGTTTGAATAATTTCTAAATTGAATAAACACCAACTGCTAGTCCAAGATTAAACTGAATATAATATACAGGGAATCATGGGAATCTTAGCAGGATACTTCTGTAGAAGTACAAGTTTTAGGTAGGTCTTATTTAGAAATAATTGAGTGGGAGCGTTCTAAGATACTGTTTTGATGGGTTCTATTAGCAGAAGACATGGATAAAAGGAACATGTCATGAAGCTTTACAATCTTATTTAGTATAAATTGTGTTGGAAGAACAAAGCAGTATCAAAACTGTGGTTCGTGTCTTTGAAATCCAACACACAAAAATAGGACATGTAGGCTCTCAAATTGCAGCTTTCATGCACTAGTAATAAAACAGTATAATCACTCTTGAATAATTCTGCCACCTTTTACAACTTCCACAGGGTGTTATAAATTATAAACAAATCCAAAAAACTAATTGTTATCTTGGGGTTTGATCTATCTTGTTTTATGTCATCTGCTAGGTTTTGAGATCTGTAGGAGAGTCAGAAAAAGTATATTGTTAGATACCAACATTAGGTTAAGTTTATGGTGACATTAAAGATGACAATAACACTTTACAATAGTAAGTTTACAGTTATTTTTGCTAATAGTAATTTTTTTAATCTGTTGTGTATTTGGTAGCTTTTGTAGTGAATATTCCTTTGAATGTGGCTGAAATTGAAGAAAATCCTAATTGGAGCTTTATTGACTAAATATAATTATTATAGGAGTAAGTTGGAAAGGATTCATAAAACTTAGCTGGTTAGACACCCAGCTGCATACATTTATTTATAGGCTTTTACCTTGCTCATTTATTTTCCTAACAGTATAAAACTGGAAGTTTAAAGTGAAAGACCATTTACATACTTAAAATAGGAACCTATTTAAAAATAATGGAGTAAATTATGAAAAACAAATGAAGTTTATTTGGCACCTTTTGAACATTACTGAATTCTAGACTTGAAAATCTGTTTAAATTTATTTTTATAGCAATGGTAACTGTACTGCTCCAGGAGCTGTGCCAATCGTAAGTATAATATGCTTTAATTAATGTATGCTTTGGTGTTTCTGTTAATGGGCACTGGTTTTATTCATGATAAATAAAATCTAAGCAAGACATCCTAATTTAGTTCCAGTAAAATAGTCTGAAAAGTGTGCTTTTTATTTTTAAAATCTAGCCAATTAAGGATGAGAAGGTAAATCTTTACTGAGATAGCTCCTGTGACTCTGATGCTGAAAGAGATGACTGGCCTGCCTGCTCTTGGCGCTAACAGAATTGCATTGTTGGATGATTGAATAGCTTCATTATGAAAAACTTTACTCTCTAAATTGAATGTTGACTAATTATGACATGTGGACCAAATCCTGCCGGTTTTTGTGAAGTTTTATCGGAACACAGCCATGTTAATTTATTTACATATTGTTTATGGCTGCCTTGATACTACAATGGTAATGTTGAGTAGTTACCACAGAGATCGTATGATCCTCAATGTCTAAAATATTTACTGTTGGCCCTTTAAGAAAAAGTGTCCTCTATATCTTAAGTTTTTGGAGTTAGATCCTGTTAAAGTTCTGTTGGAGGTTTATGAGGTTAGCATTTTCATGTTTAATTTCTCATTCTACTTCATTTTAAGAAAGAATACTTTAAATGGTCATTTTGAATGTAAGTTTCTGGCTTTCTCATTCACGAGTATGGATAATACCACCTTGCAGTGTTGCTGTGAGGATAAGTGAAAAAATGTAAATAAAATGCTTAGCTAAGTACCTGGCACCCAGAAGGAATTCAAGCAATGGGGAGATGCAATCAGGGAAAGTCTTGGTGTCTGGATGATTTAAGATGGTATATTTTTATAGGTTCCGATTTATCCATAGGGCTAGCAGTGGAGGCCTAGTTTATCCGGCATCTTAATATGACTTTGCTGTCTAATGTCCCTTTATCCTGTTCTTCCTCAGTCTTTAGTCCCTTTGCCCCTCTCTTTCTCTTTCCTCTCTTTCTCTTTTTCCCCCTGATCTTTATATTTTCCTCCCTTTGTTTCCTTTTTGATATATACAAGCATTGGTACTAGATTTAGGTTAGTCTCTTAGAGTATGTAGAGAACCTAATATGTAGAATATTGTCAGTTACTGTTTATTTCTATTCTCTAGGAATCAGAAGAACTTGAAAATCTTGTAATTTTCCCCTCCTTAATTTTTACATAACATTTATTGGTTGCAATCTAGGCATATGTAAAACCTACTCTTACCAGAGCAAATGTTAGGGGAGATCTTCAGTTTTTTTTGACCATTGTGCCAAGAGTTCATCTTTAGCAAGCTTGGTTTTCTTCAAGAAGCAGGATAGATGATAGATCTTTCCTAGCATTTTGAAGGAAACTTGAAAACCTAGTGATGATAAAATTGACCCTAGCAATCTTCTATTTGTTAGAACACTTAGTTATGTTCTTGTTTCATGTAAACATAAACTTAAAAAGCTGTTATTTTACTTGACAGGTATTGTTAGAAGATCAATTTGAAACTTAGGACCTAACCCCCTTCATGTTATTGTAAAACCAGCATTGATATAAATAAGAGAACAAGGAAAGAGAATC
The DNA here is from genome assembly GCF_047675955.1 of Chlorocebus sabaeus. Classification (NCBI taxonomy): domain Eukaryota; kingdom Metazoa; phylum Chordata; class Mammalia; order Primates; family Cercopithecidae; genus Chlorocebus; species Chlorocebus sabaeus. The sequence continues at coordinate 7,852,394 of NC_132927.1, forward strand.
TTAAAATAGCTTTTGTTTTTATTGGTATTTATTATTATTTGGTGGTAGTTTTTAGTTCTTGTAGGTGTCATAAAAATACAGAAAAGAAATAAAATTCTAGGATGATAGTTATAGCATTAGCAGAACTTTATATTGTAGAAGTAGCAATTAGCCATATTTCTAGATTGAGGTCCCCTCATTTGAAAATCTTGTTATCCATAGTAAATTTAATTGTTTTAATTTAGCTAAATTCTTCTGTCTGTGGTTTAAAAAACAGTTAAATTGGTCAAATTTCTCATTGATTGTTCCTCCCTTCTTAAATCTGATACCTAAATGCATTAAGCTTTCATATATAAATTTTATATACCACCATTCTATTAAAAATCAAGTATCCTTCCTATTTTCTCATTTATTTTACATAAAACTGAGATTTTCATAGAGGCAGATATTAATCCCATTTTTTCCTCTGAGGTCACTGAGTCATACAGAGATATTATATATATATATATTTAAACTGCAGTTTTAGTCAGTATAAAGTTGGAAACACAAATGTTAGATTTACCTTATTTTGTATATTCATAGGAACCAGATAACCAATTTAAAAAGTTTTTTTTTTGGTCTAGAAATAGGTAGGTAACATGGAAGATGAGTGATTGCTTCAGTTTTTCAAAAAATTTTGTCGAGGGGTTGAGTTTTATTCTGCAGGATATGAGGAGAGTAGTAGGAAACTTATAAGACTTGATGAAACATAACTCTAAGACATATCGTGTTAGTGTTCTGTTTACTTGTAGATGAGCAAAACCAATAACAGATTGATTTCATCTATCAAAGGAGAAAGAAGAGAAGGGGAGAAGGAAAAAAAGAGACATATTTTTTAATAGTGAATTTTGTTTTCCTTTCCTTGGCTAAGCTGCTGATTAATTAATAGCCAGCGAAGAGCCCAGACAGGGTACCCTGTCCTTCAGCAGCTGGATGCATCATCAAAGAAAACAGTTTTAGTTGTTTCTCAATCCTCTAGAAGACGTTTTGTATTTAATTGTGACTTGCATATAAGAGGTTGTCTCTGTGTTAGGTGTGCCAGTATCTTTGTTAGCGCTTCCATCTCATTTATGCCAGATATGCATCAGAATTTCTCATTTGCTTTATTATGGCCCTGTTTCCATGATCTTTTTTTATTTTGTCTTCTTTGGTGTGTTAGACAGGCTTTCCAAAAGTTAATGTTGTGTCTTTGGGGTTTTGCTTGCCATCACAAATCATTATTTTAAAATTGTTCACATGTAATTTGTTCTCAAACTCATGTTCAGATCAAAAAGGTCTTAGTCTGCTTGAGTCTATATGGGAGACCTAAACTACAATATGTAAAGCATATAGGGTGGATTTCTCTAGTCAGGTATCTAGATGATATTAGTAAACCATAAAAAGTATTGACCCTAAGCAATTTATGCTCTTTTACTTCACTGTTGCTTTGGAAGTTTAGGTTATGATTTGTAATATTTTGCCAATTTTATTTTCTGTAGTCAGATTACTGTTGCTATGTGCTTCACCTTTAAGAAGAGTGGGAACAATCTTATGGTAAAGTGTTTTTGTTTTGTTTTATATTTTTATTTATTTTTTTACAGTCCAAGGCCATTGGTTTGCTAGATGTGGATGTGTATGGACCTTCAATTCCAAAGATGATGAATCTGAAAGGAAATCCGGAATTATCACAGAGTAAGTAAAGAAGAGATAAATATTATTATTATAATAGTTGCACTTTTATTAATACTTACTTGGTGTCAGACCTTATGCTAGATGCAATATATATTTTATACACAATGTAGCGTAAGTCCTCACTTAAGTTAATAGATTCTTGGAAACTGTGACTTTAAGTGAATGATACGTTAATTGATTTAAACAAGAGTTAAGTTCCTATGGCATATTTCTGGTCACAAAAACTCCACCAAACTTCTAAATAAAGACCCAAAACACTTGTAATATTAAACAAAGAAATAAATTTGGGTTGTAAATACATTTAAGAAAGATTAATAAAAACAATATAATTATTTACACAATTTTTAGTGAATCAGTGAGTGAAAGCAGTCATAGTGGTGGTGGGTTAAATCAAGGAATAGGTGTTTGCAAAGTGAAAATTATAAGGAGCATCTCCTACCATCATGCAGTTCAAGAGTAACCAATATGGCAGATCATTGAGCATTTTCTTACTGCATCATTTATTGTGCATTTGTATGATTATCATATCCTTTACTAGTTTTTTTTTTTTTTGAGACGGAGTCCCACCCTGCTGCCCAGGCTGGAGTGCAGTGGTATGATCTCGGCTCACTGCAACCTCTGCCTGCAGGGTTCAAGTGATTCTCCTGCCTCAGCCTCCCAAGTAGCTGGGACTACAGGTGCATGCCACCACGCCCAACTAATTTTTGTATTTTTAGTAGAGATGGGGTCGCACCCTGTTGGTCATGCTGGTCTTGAACTCCTGACCTCAGGTGATCCACCCACCTCACCCTCCCAAAGTACGGGATTACAGATGTGAGCTACCACACCTGGCCCACTAATTTTTATCTGGCAATCATTTGTATCTATTCATTCATCTTCCAACACACTTATTCTGGTTCAGGGTTGGGGGTGCCTGGAGCTATCCTGGCAGCTCAGGGCACAAGGCAGGAATCAACCCTGGACAGGAGGCCATTCCAGTGCAGGGTACACTCACACACCCACACTCATTCAGACTGGGACCATATAGACACACCAGTTCATCTAATGTGCATAGCTTTGGGATGTGGAAGGAAACCAGAGTACCCAGAGAATACCCACGTAGACCTGGGGAGAACATGCAAACTCGACACAAGACTGTGGTCATGGCTGGAAATTGATTTTTTTTCTTTATTAATGTTACAACAAACTGATGTTGAAAGAAAACAATTTTATTGGAGGACCTGCTGTATAGTGATTCAGAAAGCAGACATGGAAGACTGTACTTTCAGGAATCACTTCTATAATTCGCTACTAGAGAAGTTTCTCTGAACATGTAGAGCACCGAATTTTAATAAAATAAAAAAATAAAAAGTATATATATAAAAAGATATCAGACATGGTATTAGACTGTCTGGGTTTGATTCTCAGCTCTATCCATTTACTAGCTGTGTGACCTGAGTAAATTATCTTAGTCTCTTTTTGCCTCAGACCCCCATATGTAAAATAGTTGTAACTACTGTGAAGAATAGTATAATGCATTTAGCAGAGTTCCTGGAACATACTAAGTGATCGAAAATGCTAGATCATTGTTATTGTCTATATTAAATGTGTGGATATGTGGGATTATCTGAATAGAAAATATATTTGTGTTTAGAAGAGATAAAAATTATTTTCTCTAATCAGATTTCTTGGTCAGATTTGTTTTAAAGTGATAAAAAAAAAAACTTCCCAAAACATTTTCTTTCCCCACCTCTTTACTAGAAAGAAGTAATTTTTTAATACCTCTTTAATATTTACTACTGTTGTCATTGCATTTTAAAAATAAAGCTATCAAAAGCTTTAAGAACAAGGAAATGTTATTATCAAAAAATGAATTGGCTTGGCTTAGTGGCTCACATGACTGTAATCCCAGCACCTTGGGAGACTGAGGTGGGAGGATTGCTTGAGCCTGGGAGTGCAAGACATGCCTGGGCAACATAGTGAGACAAAAATAAAAAAAATAGCTGGGCATGGTGGCTCACACCTGTAGTCCCTGATACTCATGGGACTGTGGTAAGAGGATCACTTGAGCCCAGGAAGTCAAGGCTGCAGTAGGCCATGACTGCACCACTGTACTCCAGCCTGGATGACAAAGCAAGATCCTGTCTCAAAAAAAAAAAAAAAAGAAAAAAGGAATTGGAAAAACTGGTGATTTTTTTAAAAGAATGGTTTTATGGGAAATTGGTTTATTGATTTGTAATTATAATGAGTATTAAATTGAATAATTTCTTTATGTTTCTTATCCGGCTTTTTGTTTTCCATTGTTCTAGAGAAAATGACTATATTTACTGCTGGGTATTTGTTGGATTATCTCTGTAGGTAATAGAAGTATTATTTTTGTTGTCATTAAAAGTTAATTCAGTATTGCTTACCATTTAAGAGGCTTTTGTTTGTGGTTTAGTTGTTGGAGCCAATTATAATGTTAAGTTTTGGATAGTTCTTTATGACACGGTAAAGATTATCCCTAACATTTTGAAGAAAACTTACAGACTTTAGTGATGTTAACATTGACCCTAGCTGTAGCATATTGCAAGTACCCACTTAATTATTTTCTTGTTTGATGAAACATAAACTTAAAAAGCTGTTTATTCTGGTTTCTTTTTTCTTAACTTTTTAGTGGAATACATACTTAGTTTGCAAATATATGACATGAGCCAACGTGTCAAGCTTTCACAAAGAATGAGTAATGAATTTGCATACTTTAAATGGTAAATTCGTTATGTTTGTCTTTTGATTAAAGTAATATGAAAACTAGTACATGCAGAACATGAGGAATGGCAAAATGGAGCCCACAATGTCATTCTTTTCTTAAGTAGTCTGCTTGGTATATGCCAACATAAATACTCGAAGTCAACTTTAATTTCTTTCTTCTCATTTTACTGAAGCTGTAATCTTAAATTTGATGTTTGCAAATTGGCTGCCAGTAAATAGGCTTTCGGGTAAAGATGAGGTACTAGAAATCTTGGAAAGGCTGAAAAACAAACAAACAAACAAACAAAAAAACCGAAAAAACCAAACCACTTTCTTTTTGACAAGCTGATCTTAAGTCCCCCAAGAAATAAACTGAATGATTAAGGCATTCACTTAAAAGAATGTAGAATCTTGAAAACCCAACTTATAAGTTATTTTTGAATCTTAGAAAAACCTGCCACCATTCTACTAATTGGCATCATTCTGACATGTCTACATTTTTCATGTTAATTTATCCTATTCTCCTCTCTATTACAGAAGACACAATACAATACAAAATTACCTAATTAACAATGAAGAAAAACTATGAAAGACTTGTTTTCAGCAGTTCAGGTTTTGGACAGATAGACCAGTGAATTGAATCCCACCTTTATAGGTGTTCCTCTGTTCTTAGACTCAGCTGGACAGCCTTGCAAGCAGTGGGGTTTCAGAATTACCTTTCTCCTTATTATTTAAATAGATGTATGGCTAAATTGTCAATGTAGTTTTTGACAATTTGTTCATTTTAAAATGATATGTTAGGGTTGGCAGATCATACATTTATCTACATTCTCTTCATACTTTTTTTGGGAGGGTGGAGGGAATTGTAGAAAAACAAAACATTTTGCATTTAAGACATTTTAGCCTTCATTACCAAGAGAAATTTTCTTTTTGATTTTAAAAAAGTGAATTCAGTAATTGAAGAAGATTTTAAGTTTACAATAGTTTTGAATTTCTTAGGCTGAGAATGTGTCTGTCAGATCAGATTAAAATGACAATAGTGATTTTTCTATGTTACCATGCAAAATTATGGTAATGGAAAGTCTAACCAGTTTGTAGAAAGGGCATTATGCAAAAACATCAACAGGCTGACATTACAATGACTGAAGATGACCAGTTTGGGAAGCTAGTGGGATTTAGAATAAAACCTAAGCATCCTTGGAGAAACTAGCATCTAAGCATGAATATAACCTTCTTTAAAAAAAGAACAAATACCAGTTTTTTCCTACATTTTAACTTTCCAAATAGTGTCAAATTCGGATTTCATAGTATAGTATAGCCAAATCATAGTTATAGAAATTACTGCAGGTTTTCAATTGAAATGGCAAATGAATATTAAATGGTTGTTGCACAAGAGAGATAACACATCTTTCTCTTAGATATTAATAGAAATATCTGCTTTGTTTCATAGTTTTGTGATGAAAAATCACTTTCAGAATACTGGTGAATTTATTACTACTTAGTTTTACTGAAGAGTCTTTAAATGTAGTAAGCTAATAAGGTAGAAAATTTCTAGACCTGTGGAAAGAGTTTACTAAAATGGACATGTTAAGGATTTTATTGAGGATGACATAGTGTTTATTAGCGATTCTGAGTAGGATCCACTTGTCTTTTCTATTGTGGCATAGTAATTTTGCACTCATGGCACAGTTTTCTGCTCTATTTGTTTAAGGTTAGTAAACTTTTTTCAAGTTTAGGAATGAATGTGTATGCAGGCTTATGAGACAGAGAAATGTGGAAAATCAGCTTGGGCAAATGACCTTTTATAATCTCTGGTAACAACTACAAAGAAGGGACTAAGATCTCCCTCCCTCCCTCCCTCCCTCCCTCCCTCCCTCCCTCCCTCCCTTCCTTCCTTCCTTCCTTCCTTCCTTCCTTCCTTCCTTCCTTCCTTCCTTCCTTCCTTCCTTCCTTCCTTCCTTCCTTCTCCTCCTTCTTCTCTTCTTCTTTTCCTTCCTCCTCTTCTTCCTCCCTTCACCCTCCTCCCTTCTCCCTCCTTGTCTCCTACCTTCTCCCTCCTCCTCGTCTATTCCCTTCACCCTCCTCCCTTCTCCCTCCTCATCTCCCTCCTCCTCTCCCTCCTCCTCTCCTCCTCCCCTCCTCCCTCCTTCTCTCCTCCTCCCTCCTCCTCCCCTCCTCCCTCCTCTTCTCATCCTCCCTCCTCCTCTCCTCCTCCCTTCTCCCTCCTCCTCCCTTCTCCCTCCCCTTCTCCACTTCCCTCCTCCCTCCTCCTCTCCTCTTCCCTTCTCCCTCCCCCTCTTCTCTTCCCTTCTCCCTCCCCCTCTTCTCTTCCCTTCTCCCTCCCCGTCTTCACCTTCTGTCTCCCTCCTTCTCTCCTCTTCCCTTCCTCCTCCTCCTCCTCTCCTTCCTGCTCCCTCCTCCTCTTCTCCTCCCTTTTCCTTCTTCCTCTTCTCCTCCCTCCTCCCTTCTCCCTTCTCCTTCTTCCTCCTCCTTCTCCCTTCTCCTTCTTCCTCGTCCTTCTCCCTCCTTCTCCTCCCTTCTTCTTCTTTCTTTTTCTCCTTCCTTCCTTCCTTCCTTCCTTCCTTCCTTCCTTCCTTCCCTCCCTCCCTCCCTCCCTCCCTCCCTCCCTCCTTCCTTCCTTCCTTCCTTCCTTCCTTCCTTCCTTCCTTCCTTCCTTCCGTTGCCCAGGCTGGAGTAAAGTGGTGCCATCACAACTCACTGCAGCCTCAAACTCCTGGGCTTGAGTGATCGTCCCACCTCAGCCTCCCGAGTAGCTGGGACTACAGGCGTGTGCCACCATACTGGCGATTTTTAAAATTTTGTGTAGAAATAGGTTCTCGCTATGTTGCCCAGGCTGGTCTTGAGCTCCTGCACTCAAACTATCCTCCTGCTTTGGCCACCCAAAGTGCTGTGATTACAGGGCTGAGCCACCATGACCTGGCCTGGAACAGAGATTTCTTAAAGGTAACTTAAATGCTTAAAGAATGAGAGTAAACTCATTGTGATTCCTGAAGTCACTCTGTTGTTTCCTTCCAGAGAAGAGATCTGGGGGTGTTGCTGAAGTTGTTAACATGCAAGATCACATTCCTATCCAAAGCATGGAGTTCCCAATGGGTGTCACAGCTATTTGCTGCTCAGCTTGTGGGTGTTAGCCCACCAGGTTAGGGTGGTTCTGGGGATACTCCCCGGATACTTCCAATTTTAAGATGACTAGTGCAGTAGCCTCACGGGCCACAGAGGGCAGGGCATATTGTTGGCTCTTTGGGGTATCACAGATATGTGGACTGCAGGAGGCTCCCCCAGCTGGTCTTAATGCTTGTGAGGACTGCAGGAGACCACAGTGGTGAGGTCTGTAGGTGTCCAAGGTTTTGATGGGGGTTGTTGGAATATTCTTGCTTACCTCTTCACTACAGGGAAAAATTCCTCCTGATTCCCGGCTGATCCTGGTTGCCGGGATAGGGTTGTGGAGTTGGTGTATCCAAATGTAGTTATTTGTTTGTTGTTCTGGCTGTCTTTGTGAGGATGAGTGCCAGGGGCTTAGTCAGCTGTCTTGCTAACATCACTCTGTCTTGTTCTTTAAAGGGGCAATCATTACAGAAATGGAGAAAAAAGAATAGTGATATTTCACTGGGAAACTTGGCTATTCACCTTTTCTAATTTTCAGTTTAGAAACTTAACTAGCTGGCTGGGCATAGTGGCTCACGCCTGTAATCCTAGCACTTTGTGAGGTCAAGCAGGGCAGATTGCCTGAGCTCAGGAGTTCAAGACCAGCCTGGGCAACATGGTGAAACCCCGTCTCTACTGAAATACAAAAAAAATTAGCTGGACATGGCGGTGTGCGCCTGTAGTCCCAGCTACTCGGGAGGCTGAGGCAGGCAAATTACTTGAACCTGGGAGGTGGAGGTTGTAGTGAGCTGAGATCGCGGCACTCTATTCCAGCCTGGGTGTCAGAGTGAGACTCCATCTCAAAAAAAAAAAAAAAACAAAAAAACAAAAAAACACCAGGGACCAGTCCTGGTATGTGACCTTTCAGACAAAGAATTCAAAATAGCTATGTGAGGAAACTCAAACAAAATCAAGGTAACAAAAAGAAAGAATTCAGAATTCTGTCAGATAAATTTAAGAAAGAGATTGAAATAATTAAAAAGATTCAAGCTGAAATTCTTGAGCTGAAAAATGTAGTTGGCATGCTGAAGAATGCATCAGTCTTTTAATAGAATTGATCAAGCAGAAGAAAGAATTAGTGAGCTTGAAGACAGACTATTTGAAAATATACAGTCAGAGGAGACAAAAGAAAAAATTATAAAAAACAGTGAAGCACAACAACAGGATCTAGGAAGTAGCCTCAAAAGGGTAAATCTAAGGGTTACTGGCCTTAAAGAAGAGGGAAGAGAAAGAGCTGGAGGTAGAAAGTTCATTCAAAGGATAACAACAGATCACTTCTAAAACCTGGAGAAAGATATCAATATCCAAAAGTACAATAAGTTTATAAAACGTGAAACAGATTTAACCCAAAGAAAACTACCCCAAGGCATTTAATAATCAACTCCCAATGATCAAGGATAAAGAAACAATCCTAAAAGCAGCAAGAGAAAAGAAATAAATGACATACAATGGAGCTCCAATACCTCTGGCAGCAGACTTTTCACTGGAAACCTTACAGGCCAAGAGAGAGTGGCATGACATATTTAAAGTGCTGACGGAAAACACTTTTACCCTAACATAGTATATCTGGTGAAAATACCCTTCAAGCATCAAGAAGAAATAAAGACTTTCCCAGACAAACAAAAGCTAAGGGATTTTTAACACCAGACTTGAACTACAGGAGATGTTAAAGGGAATACTTCATCAGAAGGAAAAGGACACAGGCTGCGCATGGTGGCTCACTCCTGTAATCCCAGCACTTTGGGAGGCCAAGGCGGGCGGATCACCTGAGGTCAGGATTTCGAGACCAGCCTGGTCAACATGGTGAAACCCTGTCTCTACTAAACATACAAAAATTAGCTGGGCATGGTGGCTGGTGCCTGTAGTCCTAGCTACTTTGGAGGCTGAGGCAGGAGACTCACTTGAACCCAGCAGGCGGAGGTTGCAGTGAGCCGAGATCATGCCACTGCACTCCAGTCTGGGTGACAGAGTGAGACTGTCTCAATAAAAAAAAAAAAAAAAAAAAAAGAAAAGAAAAATAAAGAGAAGGACATGAATGATCAGTAGGTAATCACCTGAAAGTGCAAAACTCACTTGTAATAGTAAGTACACAGGGAAAAAGAAAGATTATTGTAACATGTAACTGTGGTGTGTAATCTACTCTTATCCTAACTAGAAAGACTTAGAATCTAATGCTGCCACTGATCTGACAGGAGGCAGAACTCAGGCAGTAATGTTCCCTTGCCTACTGCTCACCTCCTGCTCTGTGGTCCAGTTTCTAACAGGCCACAGACTGGTACTGGTTATATAATAAGATAGAATTGCAAGCCTCATGGTAACCTCAAACCAAAAAACATTCAATGAATACACAACAAATAAAAAGCAAGAAAGTAAATTATATCACCAGAGAAAATCAGCTTCACTTAAGACAGGAAGGAAAGAAGGAAGGAAGAGAAGACCAGAAAACAACCAGAAAACAAGTAACAATATGGCAGGAGTAAGTCCTTATTTATCAGTAATGATAATGGACTAGACTCTCCAATCAAAAGATGGAATGGCTGAATAGATAAAAAAACAAGACCCATTGATTTGTAGCCTACAAGAAATACATTTCACTTATAAAAACATACATAGATGGAAAATAAAGGGATATAAAAGATATTCCATGCCAATGGAAACCAAAAAAGAGCAGGAGTTACTATACTTACATCAGACTTAAAATAGATTTTAAGACAAAAATCTATAAGAAGAGACAAAGAAGGTCACTATATAATGATAAAGGGTCAATTCAGCAAGAGGATATAACAATTTTAAATATATATGCACCCAACAATGGAACACCCAGATATATAAAGCAAATATTATCAGAGCTAAAGAAAGAGATAGGGCTCAATACAATAATACCTGGAGACTTCAATACCCTGCTGGCAGCATTGAACGAATCTTCCAGATGGAAAATCAACAAAGAAACATCAGACTTTATCTGCACTATAGACATAATGGATTTAATAGATGTTTACAGAGCATTTCATCCAATGAATGCAGAATACACATACTTTTCCTCAGCACGTGGATCATTCTTAAGTATATACCACATGTTAGGTCACAAAACAAGTCTTAAAACATTCAAAAAATGGAAATAATATCAGGCATCTTCTCTGACCACAATGGAATAAAATTAGAAATCAATAACAAGAATTTTGGAAACTGTAACAATCTAATGATGCATCTTAAAGAATTAGAAAAGCAAGAGCAAACTACACCCAAAATTAGTAGAAGAAAAGACATAATAAAGATCAGAGAAGAAGTAAATGAAATTGAAATGAAGAAAACAATACAAAAGATCAATGAAACAACAAGATGCTTTTTAAAAAGATAGACAGAGTTGACAAATGTTCCAGGAAGTCAGGGACCCCTAATGGAGGGACTGGTTGAAGCCGTGGCAGAAGAACATAAATTGTGAAGATTTCATGGACATTTATTAGTTCCCCAAATCAATACTTTTATAATTTCTTACGCCTGTCTTTACTGCGGTCTCTGAACATAATTTGTGATAATTTCATGGACATTTATCACTTCCCCAATCAATACTCTTGTGATTTCCTATGCCTGTCTTTAATCTCTTAATCCCGTAATCTTTGTAAACTGAGGATGTGTGTCGCCTCAGGACCCTGTGATGATTGCATTAACTGCACAAACTGTTCGTAAAGCATGTGTGATTAAGCTATATGAAATCTGGGCACCTTGAAAAAAAGAACAGGGTAACAGCAATGTTCAGGGAACAAGGGAGATAACCATTAGGTCTGGCTGCCTGAGAGTTGGGCCAAACAGAACCATATTTTTCTTCTTTCAAAAGCAAATAGGAGAAATATTGTTGAATTATTTTTCTCAATAAGGAACAGCCCTGAGAAAGAGAATGCATTCCTAGGGGTAGGTCTCTAAAATGGCCGCTCTGGGAATGTCTGTCTTTTACGGTTGCAGATAAGGGATGAAATAAGCCCTGGTCTCCCTTAGCACTCCCAGGCCTATTAGGACGAGGAAATTCCCGCCTAGTAAATTTTAGTCAGACTGGTTGTCTGCTCTCAAACCCTGTCTCCTGATAAGATGTTATCGATGACAATGTGTGCTGGAAACTTCATTAGCAATTTTAATTTCACCCCGGTCCTGTGATCTTGCTCTGCCTCCATTTACCTTTTAATATTTTATTACCTTGTGAAGCATGTGATCTCTGTGACCCACACCCTATTCATACACAGCCTCCCCTTTGAAAATCACTAATAAAAACTTGCTGGTTTTGTGGCTTGAGGGGCATCACAGAACCTGCCGACATGTGATGTCTCCCCCAGACACCCAGCTTTAAAATTTCGCTCTTTTGTGCTCTTTCCCTTTATTTCTCAGACCGGCTGACACTTAGGGAATTAGAAAAGAACCTACATGAAATAACGTTGAATTATCGGGGGCTGGGTTCCCCCGATAGACAAACCTTTAGCCAGACTAAGAAAAAAAGAAAGAAGATTAAAAATAAACAAGATCAGAAATGAAAAAGGAGATATTACAACTGATACTGCAGAAATTCAAAGCATCATTAGTGGCTACTATGAGTAAGTTTTTGCCAATAAATTGAAAAATCTAGAAGAAATGGATAAATTCATATACACACACAACCTACCAAGATTGAATTAGGAAGAAATCCAAAACTTAAACAGACCAACAACAAGTAACAAGATCAATGCTGTAATAAAAAGTCTCCCAGTAAAGAAAATACATGACCCAATGACTTCACTGCTGAATTCTACCAAATATTTAAAGAACCAATACCAATCCTACTCAAACTGTTGCGGAAAACAGAGGAGGAGGGAATATTGCCAAACTCTTTCTGTGAGGCCAGTATTGCCCTGATATCAAAACCAGAGAAAGATACATCCAAAAAAGAAAACTGCAGGCCACCTTCTCTAATGAACACTGATGCATAAATCCTCAACAAAATACTAGCAAACCAAATTCAGTAATATATTAGACTGTTCATCAGTAATACATTAGACCGTTCATCATGACCAAGTGGGATTTATCCCTGGGATGAAAGGATGGTTCAGTGCATGCAAATCAATTAATGTGATGCAGTATATCAACAGAATGAAGGACTAAAACCATATGATCATTTCACTTGATGGTGAAAAAGCATTTGATAAAATTCAACATCCCTTCATGATAAAAACCCTCAAAAAACTGGGTATAGAAGGAACATACCTTGACATAATAAAAGGCATATATGACAGACCCTCAGCTAGCATCATAATGAATGGAGAAAAACTGAAAGCCTTCCCTGTAATATCTGGAACATGACAAGGATGCCCATGTTCACCGCTGTTATTCAACATAGTACTGGAAGTTGTAGCTAGAGCAATCAGATAAGAGAATGAAATAAGGGGCATCCAAATTGGAAGGGAAGGTGTCAAATTATTCTTGTTTGCAGTTGCTTTAATGTTACATTTGGAAAAACCTAAAGACCCCACAGAAAAACTGTTAGAACTGATAAACAAGTTCAGTAAAGCTGTAGGATACAAAATCTACATACAGAAATTGGTATCATTTTTATATGCCAATAGTAAACAATCCGAAAAAGAAAGAAAAATGTAATCCCATTTATAATAGCCACACATAAAATTAAATACTTAGGAATTAACCAAAAAAGCAAAATATGTCTATAATGAAAACTATAAAACACTGATGCAAATAACTGAATGGGACACACACAAAATGGAAAGATTTTCCATATTCATGGATTGGAAGAATCAATATTGTTAAATTGTCCATGCTATTCAAAGCAGTCTACAGATTCAGTGCAGTCCTTATCAAAATACCAATATCATTCTTCATGGAAATAGAAAAACAATTCTAATGTTTGTATGGAACCACACAAGACCCAGACTAGCCAAAGCTATTCTAAGCAAAAAGAACAAAACTGGAGAGATCACATTACCTGACTTCAAATTATGCTGCAGAGCTGTAGTAACCAAAACAGGATGGTACTGACTTAAAAGCAGACACACAGACCAATAGAACCGAATAAAGAACCCAGAAACAAATATACACACCTGCAGTGAATTCATTTTCAACAAAGTTTCTAAGAGCATACACTGGGGGAAAAGGCAGTCTCTTCAATAAATTGTTCTGGGAAAACTGAATATTTATATGCAAAATAATGAAACTAGACCCCTATCTCTCACCATATGCAAAAATCAAATAAAAATGGATTAAAAACTTTGAGATCTACAACTGTGAAGCTACTAAAAGAAAACATTGGGAAAGATCTCCAGGATGTTGGCTTCAGCAAATATTTCTTGAGCAATACCCAACCAGCACAGGCAACTAAAGCAAAAATGTACAAATGGGATAACATCAAGTTAAAAATGTGCTGCAGAGCAAAGGAAACAATCAATAAAGTAAAGAGACAACCCCCAGAATGAGAGAAAATATTTGCAAACTGCACATCTGACAAGACGTTAATAACAAATATATTACTTTGTACATTAATTTTAATGGCAAAAACCGAAATTACTTTTGCACCAACCTGATATAAGGAGCTGAGACAAATCTGTAGGAAAATAATCTAATAATCTAATAAGAAATGGACAAAAGATTTGAATAGGCGTTTCTCAAAAGACATGCAAATAGCAAACAGGCATATGAAAAGGTGCACTGGCTCACGGCTATAATCCCAGCACTTTGGGAGGCCAAGGTGGGCGGATCACGAGGTCAAGAGATAGAGACCATCTGGTCAGCATGGTGAAACCCCGTCTCTACTAAAAGTACAAAAATTACCCGGGCGTGGTGGTGCACACCTGTAGTCCCAGCTACTCGGGAGGCTGAGGCAGGAGAATTGCTTGAACCCAGGAGGCGGAGGTTGCAGTAAGCCAAGATCGTGCCGCTGCACTCCAGCCTGGCGACAGAGTGAGACTCCATCTCAGGAAAAATAAGTAAGTAAGTAAGTAAGTAAATAAATAAATAAATAAATAAATAAAGGTGCTCAACATTATTGATCAGATAAATGCAAATCAAAACTCCAGTGAGATGTCATCTCCCTTTAGTTAAAATGGCTTATATCCAAGAGACAGGCAATAACAAATGCAAGGATGTGAAGAAAAGGGAACCCTTGTGTACTGTTGGTATACATAGTGGTTGTGCCACTGTGGAGAACAGTTTGGAAGTTCCTCAAAAAACAAAAAATAGAGCTACCATATGACCAAGCAATCCCACTGTTGGGTATATACCCAAAAGGAGGGAAATTAGTGTATCGAAGAGATATTACACTCCCGTGTTTGTTGCTGCACTGTTCACAATAGCTAAGATTTGAAGGCAACCTAAGTGTCCATCAACAGGTGAATGGATACAGAAAATGTGGTACATATACACAATGGAGTACTAGTCAGCCATAAAAAGGAATGAGATCCTGTTATTTGCAACAACATGGAACTGGAGATCATTATGTTAAATGAAATAAGCCAGGCACAGAAGGATAAACATTGCATATTCTCACCTCTTTGTGGGATCTGAAAATCAAAACAGTTGAACTCATGGACAGAGAGAGTAGAAGGATCATTACCAGAGGCTGGGAAGGGTAGTAGGGGAGTTAGGGGGACATGGGGATGGTTAATGGGTACAGAAAGATGGTTAGGAAGAATGAATAGACCTACTATTTGATAGCACAGCAAGGTAACTATAGTCCGTAATAACTTATTGTAGATTTAAAAATAACTAAAAGAGTGTAATTTGGATTTTTTTTTTTTTTTTTGAGACAGAGTCTTGCTCTGTCGCCCAGGCTGGAGTACAGTGGTGTGATCTCGGGTCACAGCAACCTCAGCCTTTTGGGTCCCCATTCAAGCAATTCTTCTGCCTCAGTCTCCTGGGTAGCTGGGATTACAGGCATGCACCACCATGCCCAGCTAGTTTTTGTATTTTTAGTAGAGACAGGGTTTCACCATGTTGGCCAGGATGGTCTTGAACTCCTGACCTTGTGATCCTCCCACCTCAGCCTCCCAAAGTGCTGAGATTACAGGTGTGAGCCACTGCGCCTGGCCTAATTGGATTGTTTACAACACAAAGGATAAATGCTTGAGGGGATGGTACCCTATCTCCATGTTGTGATTATTACACATCGTATGCCTGTATCAAAACATCTCATGTACACCATAAATATACACCTACTATGTACCCACAAAAATTGAATATAAAAAAATTTTAAAAAGATGTCTTCGATAAAATACATATATATATAGAGAAAGTAAAATGGCTTGTGTATGTTTGTATTCGTTTTATTCCATGTATTTGATAATTTTTGATTTTTAAAATACAAAATTTGGTAGTATCAAAGTCCAGAACTGAAACGTTGACTTCTTTTATGGATGGGGATTATGGGGGATATGTAATGCTGGTCAGTCTTAAATACAGTAGTATTGTGGGAATTAGGACTCTAATAAAGGGGCTAAGTGTTAACTAATAATCATTTGGTTCTTCTGTAAGCCAGTTTTTTGGTTTCAAACAAATAAATGATTGTATAATACATTTAACACAGAAGCTTCACAATAGCAGGATTATTCTTACTGTCAGATTGCAACTGCTATTGTTGGGCAAGAATAGCAACCAAAAATTGAGATACCAGTTTTAATGATCAGAAAGTACAGAGTTTAGACAGCTCTGTTTGGATATATTAATAAGTAGCATAGCCTTTGGAGGAACATTTAGAACTTTTTTCTTATAAATGTTTATCACAGATTCTGTGGCTGAAAAGTGTATGCACACATACACACACATACACAGACACATATACAGGCATATATTTAACTAAAACATATTTTTAATTTTTTTACATGCAACTTAACTAGCCCTGGCTTGAAATAAAAATGGTTGCTCTTAAAAATTTATGATTATTTTAAACCTAATGTTAAAATTTGCAGTTGGGTCAAAAGTGATACATTAAAGGAGACATTATTTCTGTTTATTTAGTAGACCTTTATGACTGTCTTTTGTGTAGTTAGTAGACATGATAAATACTTGGTTATATGGTTATCAAATCAGATTTGGTCCTTCTCTGTGCACTTACAGTAGACATACTAGCTATTAATTATAAGCATCAGTATATGCTGTAATAGAAATGTAAGTGTTTTTTTTGTGTGTGTGAACCTAGAGATGGTAACTAAATGAAACTGGAGCTTTGAGATTTTTTGGAAGAGGTGATTCTTGGGCTAAGCTTTGAAAAGTAGATAAGCCAGGAATCTGTTGTAAGAAGGTGTTGAGGATTGACAATGAGGATGGTGATATGGTTTGGCTTGGTGTCCCCACCACAATCTCATGTTGAATTGTAATCCTCATGTGTTAAGGGATGGACCTGGTGGGAGGTGACTGGATCATGGGGGTGGTTTCTCACATGCTGTCCTCATAATAGTGAGTGAGTTCTCATAAAATCTGAGGGTTTTAAAAGTATGGCACTTCCCCTCTCTATCTCTCCTGCCACCATGTAAGACATGCCTTGCTTCCATTTTGCCTTCTACCGTGATTGTTAAGTTTTCTGAGGCGTCCCCAGCCATGCAGTACTGTGAGTCAATTAAACCTTTTATTATTATTATTATACATTAAGTTCTGGGGTACATGTGCAGAATGTACAGGTTTCTTACATAGGTACATATGTGCCATGGTGGATTGCTGCACCCATCAACCTGTCATCTACATTAGGTATTTCTCCTAATGCTATCCCTCCCCTAGCCCCTCACCCCTGACAGGCCCCAGTGTGTGATGTTCCCCTCCCTGTGTGCATGTGTTCTCATGGTTCAGCTCCCACTTATGAGTGTGAACATGCAGTGTTTGGTTTTCTGTTCCTGTGTTAGTTTGCTGAGAATGATGATTTTCAGTTTCATCCATGTTCCTGCAAAGGACGTGAACTCATCCTTTTTTATGGGTGCATGGTATTTCATGGTGTATATGTGCCACAGTTTCTTTATCCAGTTTGTCATTGATGGACATTTGGATTGGTTCCAAGTCTTTGCTATTGTGAACAGTGCTGCAATAAACATATGTGTGCATGCGTCTTTATAGGAGAATGATTTATAATCCTTTGGTTGTATACCCAGTAATGGGATTGCTGGGTCAAATAGTATTTCTGGTTCTAGTTCCTTGAGGAATCATCACACTGTCTTCTACAATGGTTGAACTAATTTACACTCCCAGCAACCGTGTAAAAGTGTTCCTATTTCTCCACATCCTCTCCAGCATCTGTTGTTTCCTGACTTTTTAATGATCACCATTCTAACTGGCGTGAGATGGTATCTCATCGTGGTTTTAATTTGCTTTTCTCTAATGACCAGTAATGAGCATTTTTTCATGTGTTTATTGGCCACATAAATGTCTTTGAGAAGTGTCTGTTCATATCCTTTGTCCACTTTTTGATGGGGTTGCTTTTTTCTTTTTGTTTAAGTTCTTTGTAGATTTTGCATATTAGC
The DNA here is from genome assembly GCF_047675955.1 of Chlorocebus sabaeus. Lineage (NCBI taxonomy): Eukaryota > Metazoa > Chordata > Mammalia > Primates > Cercopithecidae > Chlorocebus > Chlorocebus sabaeus. Next base: position 7,870,429 of record NC_132927.1, read on the forward strand.
CCTTTGTCACATTGCAAACATTTTCTCCAATTCTGTAAGTTGCCTCTTCACTCTGATGATAGTTTCTTTTACTCTGCAGAAGCTCTTTAATTAGATGCCATTTATCAATTTTGGCTTTTGTTGCCATTGCTTTTGGTGTTTTAGTCATGAAGTCTTTGCCCATGCCTATGTCCTGAATGGTATTGCCTAGGTTTTCTTCTAGGGTTTTTATGGTTTTAGATCTTATGTTTAAGTCTTTAATCAATCTTGAGTTAAAAGGTGTAAGGAAAGGATCCAGTTTCAGCTTTCTGCATATGGCTAGCCAGTTTTTTTTTTTTTTAAACACTGTTTATTAAATAGAGAATCCTTTCCCCGTTGCTTGTTTTTGTCAGGTTTGTCAAAGATAAGATGGTTGTAGAAGTGTGAATGTTATACCTGAGGCCTCTGTTCTGTTCCATTGGTGTATATATCTGTTTTGATACCAGTACCAAGCTGTTTTGCTTGCTGTAGACTTGTAGTATAGTTTGAAGTCAGTTTGCCTGATGCTTCCAGCTTTGTTCTTTTTTGCTTAGGATTGTCTTGTCTATGTGGGCTCTTTTTTGGTTCTATATGAAATGTAAAGTAGTTTTTTTCTAATTCTGTAAAGAAAGTCAGTGGTAGCTTGATGGGAATAGCATTCAATTTATAAATTACTTTGGGCAGTATGGCCATTTTCACGATATTGTCTTCCTATCCATGAGCATGAAATTTTTTTTTTTCCGTTTGTGTCCTCTCTTACTTCCTTGAGCAGCGGTTTGTAGTGCTCTGTGAAGAGGTCCTTCACGTCCCTTCTAAGTTGTATTCCTAGGTATTTTATGTTCTTTGTAGCAATTGTGAATGGGAGTTCACTCATGATTTGGCTCTCTGTTTGTCTGTTATTGGTGTATAGGAATGCTTGTGATTTTTGCACATTGATTTTTTATCCTGAGACTTCGCTGAAGTTGCTTACCAGCTTAAAGAGATTTTGGGCTGAGACGATGGGGTTTTCTAAATACATAATCGTGTCATCTGCAAACAGAGACAGTTTGACTTCCTCTTTTCCTAATTGAATACCCTTTCTTTCTTTCTCTTGCCTGATTGCCCTGGCCAGAACTTCCAATACTATGTTGAATAGGAGTGGTGAGATAGGGCATCCTTGTCTTGTGTCAGTTTTCAAAGGGAATGCTTCCAGCTTTTGCCCATTCAATATGATATTGGCTATGGGTTTGTCATAAATAGCTCTTATTATTTTGAGATATATTCCATCAATACCTAGTTTATTGAGAGTTTTTAGCATGAAGGGCTGTTGAATTTTGTCAAAGGCCTTTTCTGCATCTATTGAGATAATCTTGTGGTTTTTGTCATTGGTTCTGTTTATGTGATGGATTAAGTTTATTGATTTGCATATGTTGAACCAGCCTTGCATCCCAGGAATGAAGCCAACTTGATCGTGGTTGATAAGTTTTTGATGTGCTGCTGCATTTGGTTTGCCAATATTTTATTGAGGATTTTCACATTGATGTTCATCAGGGATATAGGCTTGATATTTTCTTTTTTTGTTGTGTCTGTGCTAGGTTTTGGTATCAGGATGATGTTGGCCTCATAAAATGAATTAGGGAGGAGTCCCTCTTTTTCTATTGATTGGAATAGTTTCAGAAGGGATAGTACTAGCTCCTCTTTGTACCTCTGGTAGAATTCGGCTGTGAATCCATCTGGGTCTGGACTATTTTTTTGTTGGTAGGCTATTAATTACTGCCTCAATTTCAGAACTTGTTATTGGTCTATTCAGGGTTTGACTTCTTTCTGGTTTCGTCTTGGGAAGGTGTATGTCCAGGAATTTATCAATTTCTTCTAGATTTTTTAGTTTATTTGGGTAGAAGTGTTTATAGTATTCTCTCATGGTAGTTCGTAATTCCGTGGGATCGGTAGTGATATTTCCTTTATCATTTTTTATTATGTCTATTTGATTCTTGTCTCTTTTCTTCTTTATTAGTCTGGCTAGTGGTCTATCTAGTTTGTTGATCTTTTGAAAATACCAGCTCCTGGATTCATTGATTTTTTTTGAAGGGTGTTTTGTGTCCCTGTCTCCTTCAGTTCTGCTCTGATCTTAATTATTTGTTGTCTTCTGTTCACTTTTGAATTTGTTTGCTCTTGCTTCTCTAGTTCTTTTAATTGTGATGTTAGGGTGTCAGTTTTAGATCTTTCCTGCTTTCTCCTGTGGGCATTTAGTGCCATAAATTTCCCTCTACACACTGCTTTAAGTGTGTTCTAGAGATCCTGGTATGTTGTGTCTTTGTGTTCATTGGTTTCAAAGAACATCTTTATTTCTGCATTCATTTCATTATTTACCCAGTGGTCATTCAGGAGCGGGTTGTTCAGTTTCCATATAGTTGTGCAGTTTTGAGTGAGTTTCTTAATCCTGAGTTCTAATTTGATTGCACTGTGGTTGCAGAGACTGTTTGTTATGATTTCTATTCTTTTGCATTTGCTGAGAAGTGTTTTACTTCAAATTATGTGGTCAAGTTTAGAATCAGTGCAGTGTGGTTCTAAGAAGAATGTATATTCTGTTGAGTTGGGGTGGAGAGTTCTCTAGATGTCTGTTAGGTCTGCTTGGTTCAGAGCTGGGTTCAAGTTCTGTATATCCTTGTTACTTTTCTGTCTCATTGATCTGTCTAATATTGACAGTGGGGTGGTAAAGTCTCTCACTATTATTGCGTGGGAGTCTTAAGTCTCTTTGTAGGTCTCTAAGAACTTGCTTTATGAATCTGGGTGCTCCTGTGTTGGGTGCATATATATTTAGGATGGTTAGTTCTTCTTGTTGAATTCATCCCTTTACCATTATGTAATGGCAGTCTTTGTCTCTTTTTATCTTTTGTTGGTTTAAAGTCTGTTTTATCAGTGACTAGGATTGCAACACATGCTTTTTTTTTGCCTTCCATTTGCTTGGTAAATATTCCTCCATCCCTTTATTTTGAGCCTATGTGTGTCTTTGCATGTGAGATTGGTCTCCTGAATACAGCACACTGATGGGTCTTGACTCTTTATCCAGTTTGTCAGTCTGTGTGTTTTAATTGGGGCATTTAGCCCATTTATATTTAAGGTTAATATTGTTATGTGTGAATTTGATCCGGTCATTAGGATGCTAGGTGATTATTTTCCCCATTAGTTGATGCAGTTTCTTCATAGTGTCGATGGCCTTTACAATTTGGTATGTTTTTGCAGTGGCTGTTACCAGTGGTTCCTTTCCATGTTTTGTGCTTCCTTCAGGTGCTTTCATAAGGCAGGCCTGGTGGTGACAAAATTTCTCAGCATTTGCCTATTTGTAAAGGATTTTATTTCTCCTTCACTTATGAAGCTTAGTTTGGCTGGATATGAAATTCTGGGTTGAAAATTCTTTTCTTTATGAGTGTTGAATATTGGCCTCCACTCTCTTCTGGCTTGTAGGGTTTCTGCCGAGAGATCTGCTGTTAGTCTGATGGGTTTCCCTTTGTGGGTAACCTGGTCTTTCTCTCTGGCTGCCCTTAGCATTTTTTCCTTTATTTCAACCTTGGCGAATCTTACAATTATGTGCCTTAGGGTTGCTCTTCTTGAGGAGTACATTTTTGGTGTTTTTTGTATTTCCTGAATTTGAATGTTGGCCTGCCTTGCTCAATTGGGGAAGTTCTCTTGGATGATATCCTGAAGAGTGTTTTCCAACTTGGTTCACTTTTCCCTGTCACATTCAAGTACGCCAGTCATATATAGATTTGGCCTTTTCACATAGTCTCATATTTCTTGGAGGCTTTGTTCATTTCTTTTAACTCTTGTTTCACTAATCTTCTCTTCTTGCTTTATTTCATTGAGTTGATCTCCAATGTGTGATATCCTTTCTTCCACTTGATCGATTCAGGTATTGATACTTGTATATGCTTCATGAAGTTCTTGTGCTATGTTTTTCAGCTCCATCATGTCATTTATGTTCTTTAAACTGGTTATTCTAGTTAGCAATTCATCTAACCTTTTTTTCAAGGTTCTTAGCTTCTTTCCATTGGGTTAGAACATACTCCTTTAGCTCAGAGGAGTTTGTTATTTTCCACCTTCTGAAGCCTCCTTCTGTCAATTTGTCAAACTTGTTCTCCATCCAGTTTTGTTCCCATGCTTGCAAGGAGTTGTGATGCTTTGGAGGAGAAGAGGCATTCTGGTTTTTGGAATTTTCAGCCTTTTTGTGCTGATTTCTCCCCATCTTTGTGGATTTATCTACCTTTGGTCTTTTATATTGGTATCCTTCACATGGGTTCTCTGAGTAGACATCCTTTTTGTTGATGTTAATACTAATCCTTTCTGTTTGTTACTTTATCTTCTAACAGTCAGTCCCCTCTGCTGCAGGTCTGTTGGAGTTTGCTGGTGGTCCACTCCAGATCCTGTTTGCCTTGGTATCACCAGCAGAGGCTGCAGAGCAGCAAAGATTCTTGCCTGTTTCTTCCTGTGGAAGCTTCATCCCAGAGAGGCACCCACCAGATGCCAGCCAGAGCTGTCCTGTATGAGATGCCCCTACTAGGAGGTGTCTCCCAGTCAGGATACACGGGGGTCAGGGACACCCTTAAGGAGGCAGTCTGTCCCTTATCAGAGCTCGAATGCTGTGCTGGGAGATCTGCTGCTCTCTTCAGAGCTGTTAGGCAGGGACGTTTAAGTCTGGTGAAGCTGCGCCCACAGTTGTGCCTTCCCTGAGGTGCTCTGTCCCAGGGAGATGGGGGTTTTATCTATAAGTTCCTGACTGGTGCTGCTACCTTTCTTTCAGAGATGCCCTGCCCAGAGAGGAGGAATCTAGAGGGGCAGTATGGCCATACCAGCGTTGCTGAGCTGCAGTGGGCTCTGCCCACTTCGAACTTCCTGGCGGCTTTGTTTACACTGTGAGGGTAAAGCTGCCTACTTAAGGCTCAGCAATGGCAGATGCTTCTCCCCCTACCAAGGTCCAGCGTCCCAGGTTGACGTCAGACTGCTGTGCTGGCATGAGAATTTCAAGCCAGTGGATCTTAGCTTGCTGGGCTCTGTCGGGGTGGGACTTGCCATAGACCACTTGGCTTCCTGGCTTCAGCCCCCTTTCCGGAGGAGTGAACGGTTTTGTCTCGCTGGCATTCCAGGTGCCACTGAGGTATGAAAAATAAACTGCTGCAGCTATCTTGGTGTCTGCCCAAATGGCCTCCCAGGTTTGTGCTTGAAACCCAGGGCCCTGGTGGTGTAGGCACCAAGGCAGTCTCCTGGTCTGCGAAGACTGTGGGAAAAAGCACAGTATTTGGGCTGGAGTGAACAGTTCCTCCCAGTACAGTCTCTCACCACTTCCCTTTGCTGGGGGAGGGAAATCCCTTGACCCCTTGTGCTTCCCCGGTGAGGTGAGGTGATACCCCACCCTGCCTTGTCTCGCCCTCTGTGGGCTATACCCACTGTCCGACCAGTCCCAGTGAAATGAACTGGGTACCTTAGTTGGAAATGCAGAAATCACCCACCTTCTGTGTCAGTCTTGCGTGGAGCTGCAGACTGGAGCTGTTCTTATGTGGCCATCTTGCCAGCAAATCTTAAACTTTTTTTTTTTTTTTTTTTTTTTTAAATAAAGTACCCAGTCTTAGGTAGTTCTTTATAGAAGTGTGAAAATGGACTAATACAAAATATTGGTGCTGGCAGAGTGGGGTACTCCTCTAAAGATAACCTTAAAATGTGGAGGTGAGGTTGGAACTGGGTCATAGGCAGAGGTTGGAATAGTTGGGAAGGCTCAGAAGAAGATAGGAAGATATGGAAAAGTTTAGTACTTCCTAGAGTCTGGTTGAATGGTTTTGACCAAGATGCTGATAGTCATGTGCACAATGAAGTTTAGGCTGAGGTGGTCTTAGATGGAGATGAGGAACTTCTTGGGAACTGGAGTAAAGGTCATTCTTGCTATGCTTCAGCAAAGAGACTGGTGGCATTTTGCCCCTGCCCTAGGGAACTGTGGAACTTTAAACTTGGGAGTGATGATTTAGGATATCTGGTAGAAGAAATTTTTAAGCAGGAAAGCATTCAAGATGTGACCTGGCTTTTTCTGAAAGCATACAGTCATATGCATTTACAAAGAGATGGTCTGAAATTGGAACTTACGTTTAAAGAGAAGCAGAACATAAAAGTTTGGAAATATTGCAGCCTGACTTTGTGGCAGAAGAGTAAAACTCATTTTTTTGGGAAGAAATTCAAGCAGGCTGCACAAATTTGCGCAAGTAATGAGGAGCGAAACATTTATCACCAAGACAATGGGGAGAATGTCTCCAGAGAATTTCAGGGATCTTCATAGCAGCCCCTCCCATCACAGGCTTAGGAGGGAAAAATGGTTTCATGATCCAGGCCCAGGACTCCACTGCTCTTTGCAACCTTGGGAAATGGCACCCTACATCCCAGCCACTCTCGCTCCAGCTGTGGCTAAAAGAGGCCAAGGTATAGCTCAGGCCATTGCTTCAGAGGATGCACACTCCAAGTCTTGGTAGCTTCCACGTGCTGTTGGGCCTGCAGGTGCTCAGAAGATAAGAGTTTAACTCTAGGAAGCTCTGCCTTGATTTCAGAGGATGTATGGAAATGCCTGGATGTCCAGACAGAAGTCTGCTGCAGGGGCAGAGCCCCCATGGAGAACTTCTATTAGGGCAATGCAGAGGGGGAAATGTTGGATTGGAGGCCTCACAGAATCCCCACTGGGGCATTTCCTATAGGAGCTATGAGAAGAGGGCTACTGTCCTCCAGACCCCAGAATGGTAGATCTACCAACAGCTTTCACCATGTGCCTGGAAAAGCCATAGTCGCTCAATGCCAGTTCGTGAAAGCAGCCACAGGGGCTGTACTCTGCAGAGTCACAGAGGCGAAGCTGCCCAAGGCCTTGGGAGCCCACCTCTTGCATCAGCATGGCCTGCATGTGAGCCATGGAGTCAAAGGAGTTTATTCTGGAGCTCTAAAATGTAATGACTGTCCTACTGGATTTTGGACTTGCATGGGGCCTATAGCCCCTTTGTTTTGGCCAATTTCTCCCATTTAGAATTGGATCATTTATGCAATGCCAGTACCCCCATTGTATCTTGCAAGTAGTTAACTTGTTTTTGATTTTACAGACTCATATGTGGAAGGGAATTGCCTTTGCTCAGGTGAGACTTTGAACTTGAACTTTTGAGTTAATGCTGAAATGAGTTAAGACTTTGGGGGACTGTTGGGAAGGCATGATTGGTTTTGAAATATGAGAAGGATATGAGATTTGGGAGAGGCCAGGGGGAATGATATTGTTTGGCTCAGTGTCCCCACCAAAATCTCATGTTGAATTATAATCCCCATGTGTCGAGGGCAGGACCTGATGGAAGGTGATTGGATCATGGGGGCAGTTTCTCCCATGATCACTATCAAGATCTCATAGTAGTGAGTGAGTCCTCCTCTTTTTCTTTCTTTTTTTTGTTGCCATATAAGACGTGCCTTGCTTCCACTTAGACTTCTGCTATGATTGTAAGTTTCCTGAGGCCTGTCCAGCCATGCAGAACTGTGAGTCAATTAAACCTCTTTTCTTTATTACCCAGTCTTAGGTAGTTCTTTATAGCAGTATGAAAACGGACTAATACATATGGCAATCAAGGGAGTGGGAATAGCAGGTGTTAAAAGTTGCAGAATGTAAGCTTTTTGCATGGTTAAAGTAAAGGTCTTTGAGGTTGAGTTGCAAGAGTGAGAGCAGGGCCAGAAAGGTAATTGAGAGTCCTGTCATAAATGCCTTCTTGTGCTTCTTTGAAGAGTTGAAGTTTGTGATTCAGAGACTATGAGATGCTATCATGGATTTTAGGTAAGGGAGTGACACTCGGTTTTGCATTCTAGGAGGATCATTTTGACAGCATTGTGGAGGAAACGTAATAGGACCAGGTGGGAACTAGGGGCCAGTTGGGATGTTATTGCAGTGATCCAGGTGAGATGTAATAAGGCCTGATTTAAGTCTGTGGTGATAGAAATGGAGAGGAGGAGACCTAATTGTGAGATGTTAAAGAGACTGAATGAATAGGCCTTGGTGATTTATTGACTATGACTGAGAAAAAGGTCTCTGAATGGCCCTTGGTTTTCTGTGTTTGGTGACTATATAGATAATTATATTATCCATCAGGATAGAGCAGATAGGAAAAAGGAATACATTTAAGAAAAACAGTGATGAATTAGGTTATGATATGTTGAATCTGATTGATGCCTAGAGAGAATTAGTTAACAGGTGGTTGGATATGTATGTGTTTGGAGTTAAGGAGAGAGGTTTGGGTTAAAGATACACATTTGTGAGTTAGCAGTGTAGGCAATATTAAATAGTTGTAGTCATTAGTTGAGATCAGTGGATCTCAACCAGAGGTGATTTTGATGCTTAGAAGACATTTAGCAATGACTAAAGACTTTATTTATTTATTTATTTATTTATTTGAAATGGAGTCTCACTCTGTCACCCAGGCTGGAGTGCAGTGGTGTAATCTTGGCTCACTGCAACCTCAGTCTGCCTCCTGGGTTTTAGCAATTCTTCTGCCTCAGCCTCCTGAGTAGCTTGGATTACAGGTGCCCGCCACCATGCCCAGCTAATTTTTGTATTTTTAGTAGAGACAGGGTTTCACCATGTTGGCCAGGCTGGTCTTGAACTCCTGAACTCAAGTGATCCACCCGCCTTGGCCTCCCAAAGTGCTGGGATTACAGGCGTGAGCCACCGCACCTGGCCAACTGGAGACATTATTGATTGTCAAAACTGGGGGATGCTACTGACATCTTATAGTTGGAGGCCAGAGATCCTGCTAATATCCTCCAATGCACAAGACATTCTTCCACACCAAATTATTATCCAGTCCAAAATGGCAGTTGTGCTCAGGTTGAGAAACCATGATTAGACAACATAACCCAAAAGAGTGTTAAAGGGAGTCAAATATAGGATTGAGGGTAGAATTTTGGGAAATATCAGCCTAAGGTGATCAGAGAAAGGCTATGAAGAGGTGACCAGAAAAGTAGAAAGAAGATCGGGGAAGAACTGTACCCTAGAAGCCAAGGAAGCAGGGAGTTTTGGGAGGAAGTGGTTAACATTTTTAGCATGGCTAAATAGGATAATAATTGAAAATTACATTTTAGATTTGACAATATGTTCAAAATTTCAGTTTATGAAACTCTTATGTTGAAGACATCTGAGCACAAGTTAATATGCTTCTTGAAGCAACATACTATGTCTGACCCTTGGGAAATCAGTCATTTGGGAATCTTTATTGAGTATTTCTAGCCTAGTACATTGTTATGCTCTAGGGATAAAAAGTGGGTAAGATATAAATTCTATTTCTTTTTTTTTTTTCCCTTTTTTTTTTTTTGAGAGGGAGTCTTGCTCTTGTTGCCCAGGCTGGAGTGCAATGGCGCGATCTTGGCTCACTGCAACCTCCGCTTCCCAGGCTCACATGATTCTCCTGCCTCAGCCTCCTGAGTAGCTGGGACTACAGGTGCATGCCACCACACCTGGCTCACTTGTCTTTTTAGTAGAGACAGGGTTTCACCATATTGGCCAGGCTGGTCTCAAACTCCTGACTTCAAGTGATCTGCCAGCCTCGGCCTCCCAAAGTGCTGGAATTATAGGCATGAGCCACTGTGCCTGGCTGCTGTGTCTGAGGGGTTCGTAGTCCAGTGGGGGAGATGAAAAAATGTCAACACGTTAAGCACCATAGTAAATAGTAGGGAATGAACAGAAGACCTTGGAAACAGAGGAACTTCCAGTCTTTCTATGATGTAGTCCTATCAACTCTGGACCCTGATAAGGCTTATAGACGAAGGGTGTAAAGAGAAGCAAGAGAGTTGGGTATATTTTTAAAAAGGTAATGAAAAGATCATGTTTGTCTTTTTAATTTTGGTATTAAAAAACTGACAGCAAAAGTATGGGTCATATATTCCATCTATCATGAACAAATATGTGTGGGATATTTTATTTCTAAATCACCTTTTATTACCTCCACCCCAAAATAGTCATTTACCTTTATTTTATTTTATTTATTTATTTTTTATTTTTTGCTCTGTCACCCAGGCTGGAGTGCAGTGGTATGATCTTGGCTCACTGCAACCTCTGCCTCCTGGGTTCAAGCGATCCTCCTGCCTCAGCTTCCCTAGTAGTAGTCCCAGCGCCTGGCTAATTTTTGTATTTTTTGTAGAGATGGGGGTTCACTATGTTGGTCAGGCTGGTCTCGAACTCCTGGCCTCAAGTGATCCGCCTGCCTTGTCCTCTCAAAGTGCTGGGATTACAGTTGTGAGCCACCACGCCTGGCTCACTGTTTACCTTTAGAATGTGCCTCACAGACATATAATCTCTGTAACCTTCCTCTTTCCTTTCTATCTACTGCTGCTGCTTTGTAATTCCAGGCAGTGATTGGAAATGGCAGTGAGTAACCTAGGATTGTGGCAGTCTGACAGTTGTTTAGAGAATATGTAAGATGGTCCTAGAGTTGTCTTTTTCTCTTGTTACTTCTTGCCAAAACAAACTACACCTGTCTAACATCTAATCCCGGGTTTGACCCACAGGTGAGGAGTGAGACTTCTCACAAATTTGTGTCCTTAAGGTTCCTAATTTAGATGATAAATGGAGCATAGCAACATTAAATATTAGAAATGGAAGGTCCTTTGGAGAGATTAATTAATATATGATTATTAGCAGAGTTGAGTGATTTGCTTGTAATCATGTAATAGTTATTGACAGAATTGAAAGCCTGGAAGGGTGTCTCCATGGGAACCACCTTTCAGGAACATTGGTTCCCAAACATCATGAAGGGACTACATCAGAATCATCTACACTGCTTGTCAAATATACAGATTTCCAGGCTTACCCTAGACCCATGGAACAAAAAAAGTCTGATAGGAGCTATTGGTAGTTGTTATGTTATTAGCAGATAATTCAGAGTTATGAACAAAGTACTTTAAAATGTATCTAGCACATGGTAGGCACCAGTGCGTGTTGTTTGCATTAGTATTTTATCAGTATTATTGTACAATCTGAAATGTGGAAGGAAAAAAGGGAATTGAAATGATTTTTTTTGTTTTTAATTTCTCCACTTAAAAAAAAAAAACTTTCTCATAAGGGAAAAACAAGAACCAAGAAGTAATTAAAGTTCATGAGAAGGCATGTAGATGTCAACAGTGTTGTATGATGATTTTCGTTTGCTCAGGGATAATTTGAAAGTGAAAGTGTAGAAATGCAATGCATTTCAGCTTACTCTGCTCATCTTCAACTTGTACTGAGTATTCCATTATAGCATAATATAGTGTAGTGGTTCTAAGGCTTTTTGGTTTCTGGAGTCTTTCATGATCTTAAAAATTATTAAGGATCCCGAACAGATTTGTTAATGTAGATTATATTTATATATATTTACCATATTAGAAATTAAAACTGAGAAATTAAAAACATTAATTCATTAAAAGTAAGCCCATAAACTTGTTAACGTGAATAACATTTTAATGAAAAATAAGTATTTTCTGAAGAAACAATTGAGAAGAGTGGCATTGTTTACATTTTTGTAAATCATTTTAACGTCTTCCTTAATGGAAGACTGCCAGATTCTGTCTACTTTTGCATTTATTCTGTTGTAAGGTGTTGTTTTGCCTGAAGTATAAAGAAAATACAGCCTCATACAGACACGTGGTTGTAAAAAAGGAAGAATATTTTAATAGCCTTTTAAATAAGTGTGGATTTTCTCCTCTTATACTACACCAAAATTTGACAAGTGTTGGTTTCTTAAACATGAGTTAGAATGTGTAATTTGATACCATATCTGTGAAGTTTATTCAATCTTGTATATTGTAGACTTTGAAGTGGATCTTACAGCCATGCATGATTTTATAACATCATGTATTGCTCATTTAGAAAATATTAGTTCATTGATTTATGCTGGTCTTCTAAGTGTTTATACGTTTCATTATATAAAATATATTTTAAAATCATATTTGTTATTACTGTATTATTACTGATCTCATCAGACAATTCTTTAAGTATTGGGAAGCTGACAAACTCATAGTAGGCAGATAAAGGTTTTCTAAAAAATTCTGATTTACTTGGAAGTTTTAATTTTGTCAGAGACAACAAGTATTTCCAACTGTATTCTTTGAAGTAGTAGGTTTATTTTATTTTGTATGCTAAATACCTATGTCTGAATAGCCCTTTTATTTCCTGTCCATCCATTTGTCTTCCAAGTAAAAATGTTGTTCCATGAAAAATGCCTCTAGCTCAGCTTGCAACTCAAACAACTGCATAAGGGCTTTCCTTCGAGGTAGCCATTGTCATTCAGTATGTAGCAGGGATGGTTTCTGTGTACTTCCCATTTTGTCACACAGAATGTTAAACCTGTTTACAACATCTCAGATTTGATAAACTGAATAATTTTTACTGTATCACCCAGGACATTCTTCAGTGAAACTGACATTGATTTTTACTGCGATGCATGCTGGTGAAGAATATGATGACTATAAGTACAGTTTGGTGCCATTGCCTTGATTTGTGTTAAGGTTCTAGCAGTTTTACCTACCATTGCTTTTGAACCATCAGTGGAAAGGTCATCCCAATGAAAAAAAAAATAATATATTTCCCTCCCCCAAATAATATCTTTGTAGAATTATAAAAATAGTTTTACCGTCTTGGATCATCTGAAAGATTCTTGGGGATCTCTAGAGAGAGAGGGCCAGTAACCATATTTGGAGAATTGTTTGTGTAATGGAAAGGTCTTTAACCAAAAGTCAGAATTCTTAGTTTCTAGGTTAGTAATCCTTGTTATAGATCTCAGGAAACTACTGACCTCATTTTAGTTTCTTCTCCTTTTATTAAAGTGATGTGGAAGTGAGTGCTTTACAAGTAAAATAGTTTGTGTCTAATGTCAGGAAATACCTTATTAGGCACGTCACATTGTAAAAAAACGTTCTGGAGAAATTTGAACTAGGTCTTTCCTTTTCATTCATTTTATTTATTATAGTGATGTTAAGGTGGCTGGAATTGATAACCTATTTTTGTAAAACTTCTATTTTTACAAAAATGTACCAAGTGATAATTAACCAACACACTGGAGTCATGTTGGAATATACACTATAAGATACAAAAGTTGTCCTCAAGCTACTTGTAGCCTGATTAATAAACACACAGATATAGCAGTATAATATATTTTATGCCATCACATAATTGCTTTAAATAATATGTAGGAGATCAGAGAATGACAAGACTGAGGAATGGGGAGGTAGAGAATGGCTCCATGAAGGTCAGAGAATTAAATTAGACCTTTATAAAAACAGAGAAATGATACATGCCGAGGTACAAAGAGAACATGTCATACTTCTCAATTAATCTTTTCCCTGCCCAGACAAATACCTGTTCTCAGTTTTCCTCTTCCTGTCATTCTGCAGTTTGTGACATCGTTTTTCTCATACTTTTTTTCTTTGGACCATTCTAAGGCCCATGATTTGTGATATTAAAATAGCATGGTGTACTGGAAAGATCTTGGGCTTTGGAGTCAGAGTGACCCAACCTCCAATTCTGAAGGCACATTTCATAGACAGTCTGAAAATTAAGTGAAATAATACATTTAAAAGTGCTCCATAAGTGTTAACTGCCTTTCTCCATTATTACAAATAATGAACAGCAACAGAGAATGAGTTAATTAAGATGGTAGCATGCTGTGATGAAATTTATCCATTAGACTTGGAGTGCAAAAGACTTGTGAAAAGAGAGACAATAATGTATTGTGGTTATCATGGACATTAGAGTTGGAGAGAATTGCAGTAAAATCCCGATCGTAACCTGTGCTATTACCGTTGTGTTTATTTGGGGCGAGTTGACTTAAACTCTCAAAGCCTTAGTTGATTTGTCTAATAAATGGAAATGGTTTTGGGAAGATAGTCAATAGCATCCCCCACATATTTGTTTCTTCTTTATTTGAATGTGATTTTGTTCAGTCCTGGGGGATATTGATTAGGCTAGGCTAATAAGTGAATGCCATTAGTTAGTGGCCTAGTGTTTGATATAAGATGGTTATGTGTTCTTGTTGACATTTATAGATCATGAATATCTTGACACACTCTGCCCAGTTCTAGAAGTCCATCCATATACTTCTTTCAAAACCTAAAATATTTATCATCTGCTCCTTTATAGAACAGTTTTCCAGTTTCTGTCATATGCAATTAAGTTACCTGGAATTAGTTTGGTTATTTTGGGGATTACTTTTGAGCTTCCTTGGGTGGATCCAGAGCAGCCTTTAGTGTCAAGGGATAATTTACCCCTTTACAAAGACAATATCTTTCTAATGACTCTCTACCCAATGCTCCATGTATTATGAGATCTTTCCCGTTTGACTGATGGGAACATAAACTGTTCTCAGCAGTGTGCAATCTCTGGGAATTATACAGCTTATATCTCCAGTGATTCTTTCCCCAGTGGTGGGTAATTTTTCTCACTCATGTGAAAGACTCCACAGGCCCCCTCTGCAGTTCTGAGGAGTTCTGTCTCTCTGTCTCCTTTCTCCCCATTATTCTGCTCCATAAATTCAAGCTGTCTTGACTTCCCTTAACTCTCATTTTCTTTTCTCAACTCAGCAAGATGACTGGGCTCTGTTTGGATTCTCCCTCCCTGTTTTTCAGCCTGGAAACTGTCTCCAGGACAATAAACTGGGGCAGTCATAGGGCTCATCTCACTTGTTTTTATTTTTTCAGGAGTTATTGTCTTCCCTGCTATAATTCCATGTCTAAAAACATAGTTTTTATGTTTTGTCTAGTTTTCTAGTTTTTTTACAGGTGTCTGTGTGTGTGTGGGTTGGGGGGCTGCTTAGGGGTTAAGTGCCATTCCTGTTACTCTTTTATGGCCAGGAGCAAAGCTCCATTTATAGCTGCTACTTTTTTTTTTTTTCTTTTACCTCTATGTATTCTCTACACCACTAAAAAGTCAGATGAGTCCATCATTTGTATAATCTATATAATCACATTTGTTTTTATAGCAATTAAGTGCCATAGCCACTTGTATTAGTATGGGTTCTCCAGGGATATAGAACCAATAACACACACACACACACACACAGATTTATTATAAGGAATTGGCTCACATAATTATGGAGGCTAAGTCCCAAGATCTACGTTCAGCATGCTGGAGACTCAGAAGGGCTAATCATATAGTTCCAGTATGAATCCAAAGGTCTGAGAACCAGTATAGCCAATGATATAAGTTTTAGGCGATGTACATTCCAGTCTGAGTCCAAGTCCATGTCCAAAGGCAGAAAACTGACATTTAAGCTCAAATATAGGTAGAGAGTGAATTCTCCCTTATTCCACCTTTTTTTTTTTTTCTATTCAGGGCTTCAATGGATTGGATGATGCCCACTCACATGAAGGCAGGCAATGTTAATTACTTAGTCTACTGATTCAGATGTTAATCTCATCCAGAAACATCCTCACAGACACACCCAGAATAATAATTAACCAAATTTATGGGTATACCATGGCCCAGTCAAGGTGACATAAAAATTAATCATCATACTCCTCAAACTCTTAGGCTTACCCTTCATCTAATTTGCATAATAATGAATCCGTACCTGTGTTCCCGTTTCCTCCCAGCATGGAGATAATCCCGCAGTTTCTAGATTAATCTCAATCTCATTTTCATGGTTGTTTCCTGGGGCCAGCCACTTTCCAACCAAAACACATAGCATATTCAGAGTAATTTGAGAGGGACTATTTACAAGATGTGGGAGAAGTGTAGGGAAACAACAAGAGATGGGATAGTAACTGGTGAGTAATACTTGAGCAGTTACAGTCCCCATACCTGAAGAGTTGAGGGGAAGGAGTATCTGAATCTGGGAGAGAGTCTTGTAGAAATATCTGTCTTTGGGGGAACATTGACACTTGATGGAGGACCTAGCCAGCCTGGGGCTACCCTACAGAGAGGAAGCCAGGAAATTAAATTCCTTGACCACCCTCTTCTCCTTTCTGATCTCCTGCTTTTGAGGCAGTCTGTAAAGAAACCCCTGGGGCGGCAGAGAGAAGAGTGAACTGGAGGGGCAGTTGGAAATATTTGGCAAAGACAGCTAGGTTGGAGTAGCTGCCTGGCTCCTTTCCTTCAGAAACAGGTATTTCAAGATACACAAGGTTTGAAATGAGAGAAAAAATAGTTTATAGATTATTATTTTCTTGCCTTTCTAATACTCCCAAAGTAGTCTTCTATGTATGTTCTGAAGAACTGATGAAAGCAAGAAGAAATAATGTTAAATTATCTAGAGTTGATTAAACTCATCACCTGATGCTGTTATTTTATTGATAAGACTGATCATATTAAAAATTAATCAAGTTTGCCCATTGTAGTAGTAGGCCAGGATCTAGATACTCCATAAAATCCACACTGTATTTTAAGAAAAGTATCCATAGGGAAAGAAGAAAGTATTCATGTATGTGAAAATGGTTTATTTAACATTGAAGCATAGTAGTGGCAATTATTTTTATGTTGATCTATATTTTACAGGCTTCTACTTTTAAATTATTAATATACATGGATAGGTAATTTTAGGTTTAATTCAGACTTTAAGTCATTTAGAGGAAGTTCAGTGTGAGGCATTCTTTGCTATAAACAGAATGGGTGAACATTATTAGGTGATAGTGGATAATTATCAACAAATTTGGAATATTCAGGAAAGATGCTGCTGCTTTGCATCTTTGGCTGTGTATGCCACTCAGTTTTTGAAAACTCAGTCCTGTTTTTAGGTGCATAGTGCATGGCCTTTGACCTACTACTGTGCAGCAGTATCTTCAAACCACCTTCACCTCTTGCAACTGGCAACCGAGGTGAGTTGCATGGTGTGATGGCGCTGTTACCACATAACCACATATTATCACCAAACATATAACATATTATAAAAATAAAACACTTTTAAAAAATTTCAGAAACATATTTGAGCATTTTAATAACTCTGAGTAGAAATTAGTCATAGTTTTATAACATTTTAGAACTGGAAGAGATCTTTGCAAGTTTATTTTACTGATGAGATTTAGATACAGTCACATAGCTTATTTAATGATTGAGATTTAGTCACGTGCATTATTAGTGAAGTGTCAACATAAGAACCAGGATCTTCTGATTACCTTCAATGATTTTATTATGCAAAGCCATTGCTCCTTGTAGATATTCAGAGTTACAGAATCCACAAATGCATGATAAATAATGGTCTGGCATCAACATTGAGGGATATTTTGTTGTTCCATGACAGCTCTGTTTATTAACTGGTTCTTCCTTATTTTGGTCAAAAATTTGCTTCCTAATAACTTTCACGTGTTATTCCTAGTCCCGTCCTCATCAGAATCACCTAATTCTTTCTCCTTTGATAACCTCTGAAATCTTCGCACACTGTAGTCAGCTCAGAAAAACAACTTTAGGTCTTTAGCTTTTTCTTATATAATGAAATTTTCAGTATAATTGCCATTCTCGTTGTCTTTCTGGCCATGGATCACTTTGTCAGTATCCCACCTAAATAGGGTTCCCAGATTTGAATGTTGTGTCCAGGCACTTTCTGAAGGGATATAGTAAATGCACTTTTAGTCACCCAATATAAAATGGTGAGCAATATAGTAAAAGAAGAAAAGTGACACGATTGTTCTTTACACTACTTTACTTCTTTAATCTTATGCTTACCTAACCACCATAGTTATGAGACTTGAGAAACACTTTGGGGCCGGGCACAGTGGCTCATGCACTCAGCACTTTGGTAGGCCAAGGCGGGTGGATCACTTGAGGGCAGGAGTTCGAAACCAGCCTGGCCAACATGGTGAAACCCCGTCTCTGCTAAAAATACAAAAATTAGCTGGGTGTGGTGGTGCATAACTGTAATCCCAGCTACTTGGGAGGCTGAGGCAGGAGAATTGCTTGAACCCGGGAGGTGGAGGTTGCAGTGAGCCAGGATCACACCACTGCACTCCAGCCTGGGCAACAGAGTGAGACTCTGTCTCAAAAAAAAAAAAAAAAAAAAAATTAACTAATTAGATTAATCAAATTCCCTTAATCTTTTTAAAAATTTATTTTAAAATTTTATCTGTTTATTAATTTTTTTTGTTGATACATAATACATGTGCGTATTTTCAGGGTACATGTGTTAATTTGATACACTTGTTGTGTAATGTGTAAAGACGAAATCAGGGTAATGGGGATATCCATCACCTTAAATACGTTTCTTTATGCTAAGAACATTAGAATTATTCTCTTCTAGCTATTGTACAATTGATTAATGTTAACTATAGTCACCCTACTGATCTATTGAATACTAGGTCTTTTTTCTTTTTTTGTTTGTTTTTGTTTTGGTTTTTGAGACAGAGTCTCGCTCTGTCACCAGGCTGGAGTGCAGTGGCACGATCTCGGCTCACTGCAACCTCCGTCTCCCAGGTTCAAGTGATTATTTTGCCTCAGTCCCCGGACTAGCTGGGACGACACGTGCACACTACCGCGCCCAGCTAATTTTTGTATTTTTAATGGATGGTCTTGATCTCTTGACCTCATGATCTTCCTGCCTCCCCCTCTGAAAGTGTTGGGATTACAGGCATGAGCCACTGCGCCTGGCTGGTCTTATTTCTTCTATATAACTGTGTATTTATTTGTATCCGTTAATGAACCTCTCTTTATCACTCCCTTACCCACTTTTCTCATCCCTTCCTGACCTCTGGTAACCACCAGTCTACTATTTGTCTTGAACAGATCCATATTTTTTAACTTCCACATATGAGTGGGAACATGTGACATTTGTCTTTCTATGCCTGACTTATTTCACTTAACATAATGACATCTAGCTTCACTAGTGTTACTGAACATGACAGGATTTCATTCTTTTTTATGGCTGAGTAATATTCCAATGTGTATATATACACAATATTTTGTTTATCCATATGTCTGTTGATGAGCAGTTAGGTTTATTCCATATTTTGGCTTTTGTGAATGATGCCCTGATAAACATGGGAGTGCAGTATCTGTTTGATATATTGATTTTCTTTATTTTGGATATATACCCAGCAGTCAAATTGCTGGATCAAATGGTAGTTCTATTTTTAGTTTTTTGAGGAAGCTCCACACTATTTTCCATAGTAGCTGTACTAATTTACATTCCTACCAACAGTGTAGGGGGGTTTCCCCTTCTTTACATCCTCACGAGCATCTGTTATTGTGTGTCTTTTTAACAAAAGCCATTTTAACTGGCCATTTTTAACTGTTTTATTGTGGTTTTGATTTGCATTTCTCTGATGATTAGTGATGTTGAACATTTAAAAAAATATACTTGTTGGGCTTTGTATGTCTTGTTTTGAGAAATGTCTACTCAAATCTTTTGCCTATTTAAAAATCAGGTTATTATTATTTCACTATTGAGTCGTTTGAACTCCTGATATGTTCTGGTTATTAATCTCTTGTCAGATGGATAGTTTACAAATATTTTCTCTCATTCTGTGGGTGGTCTTTTCTCCTTGTTAATTGTTTCCTTAGCTGTGCAGAAGCTTTTTAGCTTGGTATGATCCCATTCATCTGTTTTTGCTTTGGTTGCCCGTACTTTTGAGTTCTTACATTTAAAAATCTTTGCCCAGACTAATGTTCTGGAGCATTTACTTAATGTTTTCTTCTGGTAGTTTCATAGTTTTAGGTCTTACACTTAAATATTTAATCCATTTTAATTTGATTTTTGTACATGGTGAGAAATAGGGGTCTAATTTCATTCTTCCTCATGTGGTTACCTAGTTTTCCCAGTGCTGTTTATTGAAGAGGCTGTCCTTTCCGCAGTGTATGTTCTTGGCATCTTTGTTGAAAATAAGTTGGCTGTAAAATGAGTGTGGATTTATTTATGTGTTCTCTATTCTGTTCCATTGGTCTATGTCTCTGTTTTTATGCCAGTACCATATTGTTTTGGTTACTGTAACTTTGTGGTATATTTTGAAGTTAGGTAGTGTGACGCATCCAGCCTTGTTCTTTGTGTTCAGGGTTGTTTTGGCTATTCTGGGCCTTTTGTGGTTCTATATACGTTTTTGGGTTATTATTTGTATTTTTGTGACGAATGTCATTGGTATTTGATAGGGATTGCATTGAATCTGTAATATTAATTCTTCCAATCCATGAGCATGAAATATCTTCCCTTTCCAAAAATGTCCTCTTCAATTTCTTTCATCAGGGTTTTATAGTTTTCTTTGAATAGATCTTTTACTTCTTTTTTAGTAGAAATCAATTTTAGGTAAAATTGATTTCTAAGTATTTTATATTCTTGTAGCTCTTGCAGATGGGATTGCTTTCTTGATTTCTTTTTCAGATTGTTTGCTGTTGGAGTGTATAAGTGCTACTGATTTTTATATGTTGATTTTGTGTAGTGCAACTTTACTCAATTCATTTTTCAATTCTAACAGTTTTTGGGTGGAGTTTTTAGGCTTTTCTGTGTATAATATCATGTTATCTGTGAACAAGGCTAATTTGATTTCCAAATTTCGGATTTGGATATCCTTTATCTCTTTCTCTTGCCCCATTGCTCTGGCCATGACTTCCAGTAATATTGTTGAATATGAATAGTGAAAGTGGGCATCTTGTCTTGTTCCAGATCTTAGATGAAAGGTTTTCATTTTTTTCGTGGTTCAGTGTGATGTTAGCTGTGGGTTATATGGCCATTATTATTTTGAAGTGTGTTCCTTCCATACCCACTTTGTTGAGGATTTTTATCATAAAGGGATGTTGAATTTTATTGAATGCTTTTCAGCATGTATTGAAATGATCATATGATATTTGTTCTTGGTTCTATGGATGTGATGTATTATATGTATTGATTTCTGAATGTTGAACCATCCTTGCATCCCTGGGATGAATCCCACTTGGTCATGGTGAATGATATTTTTAATGTGTTGTTGAATTCAGTTCGCCACTATTTTATTAAGGATTTTTGCATCTATGTTCATTAGTGTTGTTGGGTCTATAGTTTTCTTTTTGTTGTTGTGTTCTTGTCTTGTTTTGGTATCAGGGTAATTCTGGCCTATAGGATCCGTTTGGAAGTATTCCCTCTTATTTTTTTATTTGTTTTTTTGAAGAATTTGAATATAATTGGCATTATTTCTTCTTTAAATTTTTGGTAGATTCAAGCAATTCTTGTACTTTAGCCTGCCAAGTAACTGGGATTACAGGCACCCACTACCACACCTGGCTAATTTTTGTATTTTTAGCAGAGATGGGGAGTCACCATTTTGGCCAGGCTGGTCTCACACTCCTGACCTCAAGTGATCCACTCAACCTTGGCCTCCCAAAGTTGTGGGATTACAGATGTGAGCCACCATGCCTGGCCATCAGGTTCTTTTTCTTTATTTCAGCATTTTGAAAATGTTACTCTTCTCCCTTCTGGCCTGTATGGTTTCTGTTGAGAAGTGTGTTGCCAAATGAATTGGAGCTCCTTTATATGTTATTTATCTCTTTTCTCTTGCTGCTTTTAGAATGCTTTCTTTGTCCTTTATCTTTTAGAGTTTGATTATTATATGCCTTAGGGTAGTCTTTTTTGGGTTGAGTCTATTTGGTGTTCTCTGATCTTCCTCAACGTGGATATTTATATCTTTCTAGCATTTGGAATGTTTTAGTGTTTTTTTTTTTTTTTTCTTTTTAAATAAGCTTTGTATCCCTTTCTCTTTCTCAGCTCCCTCTTGAGCACCAACACTTCTCAAATTTGTTTTTTTGAGGTAATTTTCTGTATCTTGTAGGCAATCTTTGTTCCTTTTCTTTTTTCTCCTTTGTGTGTTTTCAGATAGTCTGTTTTTGAGCTCACTGATTCTTTCTTTTGCTTGATCCATTCTGCTGCTGAAAACTTCTAATGAATTTTTCACTTCAGCAAACATATTTCTCAGTTCCAAAATTTCTGGTTGATTTATTTTTAATATTTCAGTCTCTTTGTTAAATTTCTGAATTGTTTTTCTGTGTTACCTTGGAGATCACTGAGTTACCTTAAAACTGCTATTTTGAATTCTTGGTCAGAAAGCTCACATTTAGCCATCTTGTTAGGGTCAGTCATTGGTTCCTTGCTTTGTCCATTTGAGGAGGTCAGTTCCCTGTTTGCTGTTGTTTCTTGTGGATGTACATCTATGTATTTGCAATGAAGGATTAGTTATTTATTCCAGTCTTCTCTCTGGATTGCTTTGGTTTTTACTGGATATGTTTCTTTAGAGTTTGTATTTTTGAATTTCTTTTTTTTCTTTTAAGGTTGCTGCCCCTTTTTGGCACTAAATGGCACCTTAAGCCCAGGTTTGCCTGAGCTCTGGTATTCAGTATTTGATCAGAGCACTACCCATCTCAAATGGGGGAGGTGTCAAATGGAATATTCTGGCAATGTTGGAAGGCTGGCTAGGGTTTTGTGCTCAGGGGACCTGTGTAACACAGCTCCTGCAATGTGGTGCTGCTGAACAGTCAATCTCATTTGGCATCTCCTTTGACAGAGTTACAGAGCAGAGTTTTCAGGGCTTGGGATTGTGGTACCACCTCCCCACATTGTCTTTGGCTGTCCTCAGGGATATTTCTCCCTTTAGAAGTTCATGATGCTTCCTGTGGGTTGAGGCTGGGACATATCTTCTGCTAGGGAACCCAAGATGGTGGGGAAGCTGATTGTCCACTTCAAACTCTCTTTTTTCAGCCGTTTTGGCTATCTAGCTTATTTGTACTCATTGAAAATGTGGACTGTTTTCTTGGCCTTACCAAGATATCTGGTCACCTTTTGGAAAAGGCTACTTTTAATTTCTTGTGGTTAATAAGGTTGTACATGTAGCCATCTATTAAAGCCAAGTAATAAATAAAGGTGGACATGAAGCATTCTGTTTTACAGCCGTAAGTTATATTATACCTAATTGTTGGTTGTCATTTTGTAAAAGTAATAACAATAGGCTAAAAACTGATTTTTCTGTTGTATCTTTTCTGTCAACAAAATGAATTAGCATTGTAATATTGAACAAGAGGAAAAAGAGAAGAAAAGGAGGCAGAGTCCAATCAGTCAGTAAGAAGATTTAGTGGAATCTGACTATGGTGTACAGAATATCATCAATTCAAATCAGGCAATTAAAGGTTGTATTAAGAGATTATTTTAAAAAATTAAAAGTATGTATGATATATTGGGTTGTAAGAAAAATCATGGACTTGAAAAATCCTAATACCATAAGAAGGAAATTCACATACTAGCCAGGTAGAACTCTCCTGGAAGAGGCCCCTAGGTCCTGTGTCTTGATGCACTGTCTGATACTCCATATCCCTACACCATATGTTGGTAAGCATACTATCTATGTTTATGACGTAAAGCAAATCCATTAGTACTAACATTTTTAACATTATGTTTGGGAATAAGTTTTACAGTCATCGTGATATTACATGTGTGTATTTGTTGTTAAAGGTGTTTTGAAACCTTTAAGAGGGACATATCAGAGAATCTGCCCTGTTATCTTTGGTATTTTAACTTGAAATATTTAATTCAAGTTAAACATAGACTGTAAATTAACTATGATCATGCTTGGTTGTGAGCGAAGGAAAACCCAGTGAAATTTAGTAGGTTAAACAAGATAGTTTATTACTCTTTCACATGAGTGAGGCAGTCTATTCACTACTGATATGTTAGTTCTATTCTGCAAAGTCCTCAGGATCCAAGTTTTGTTTTTGTTTTGAGATGGAGTCTCACTTTTTCACCAGGCTGGAGTGCAGTGGTACAATCTTGGCTTACTGCAACCTCCACCTCCTGGGTTTAAGCGATTCTCCTGCCTCAGCCTCCCCAGTAGCTGGGATTACAGGCACCCACCACCACACCTGGCTGATTTCTGTATATTTTGCAGAGACAGGGTTTCACTATGTTGGACAGGATGGTCTCAATTTCTTGACCTCATGATCTGCCCGCCTTGGCCTCCCAAAGTGCTGGGATTACAGGCATGAGCCACTGTGCCTGGCCCCAAGTTTTGTTTTTTTTACTTCACTGTTATACCATACTTAGGAGGATTTTAATATGAAAGTTGTAAAATAATTTGGTTAAGTTTCTAAACAGTGTCAGAACCTTTAAGATAATTGGATTTATTCCATTTATTAGTTTGGCTTATTAAATTTACAAGAGTTGCTTATGTATTTTGGTTGTTGGATTTGCAAGGCTACCCTGTCGCTCATTTGAAAGGTTTGAGAAAAATCAGATTTATTTGATTTGTAGATTTAGTTTTAAATGTTTTAGACAACTTAATTTCACTGGTTTATAATTGAAGATAATTGTTTAGGAGAATTTAATCTGTAACAAATTGATTGAACATGAAGATAAAATGTAAAAGTAATTGTTTTTATTTTTCTAGTAAAATTATAAATTATATACACAGCAAGATTTGTGAAATGAACTTTTAAGTTTTGTACTTTTAGAGTTTTCAACTTTTACCTTTTAAGGTTTGCAAAAAGTTTAAAAACATACAACTTTAAATATTCAGTACAAGTAACCATTTTTGTACAATAAAGTCTCACCTAAGTTGACATTCCAGAAATTAAACATATGAGGAGATAAGGTATTATGCACATGCTGTTGAAACTGCTAAAGTTATTTTTTAAAAATGTTAAGTATACATTTTATGTTGTCAAGAAGGAGCAAATACTCTTTTTAATATTTGCGTAGTATCTTCCATTAGACTTTAACACCCTTAGCTCTTTGCTTTTAGGAGATTCAAATTAAAAATTCACTTTTTTTTTTTTTTTTTTTTTTTTTTTGAGACAGAGTTTCGCTCTTGTTGCCCAGGCTGGAGTGCAATGGTGGGATCTCGGCTCACTGCAACCTCGGCCTCCTGGGTTCAAGTGATTCTCCTGCCTCAGCCTCCTGAGTAGCTGGGATTACAGACATGCGCCACCATGCCCAACTAATTTTGTATTTTTAATAGAGATGGGGTTTCACCATGTTGGTCAGGCTGGTTGCAAACTCCTGACCTCAGGTGATCCACCCTCCTCAGCCTCCCAAGATTTACTTTTTCAGAGATAATCATGTTGTCAAAAATATTAGCCATATATACAGAGAAAGTTGATAAGACATGAATTAGTTTGTATTGATGTAAGTTCAAGTAATTGCATATGTGTGTAAAGATAGAGCCTAATGAAGTAAGCTTTTTTTGGGAATGGGTTTCATTGAAAAAATACTGTCTTCATACTTAATGTCTATTAGCTACTTCTTTGAAGGAGAAATGTTAAAATGCCTGTGTTTAAAAGTGTCTTTAAATTATTGACACTGTCTTAGTTCATTTAAGTTGCTGTAGAGGAATTCCTGAGGCTGGGTAATATATAAAGAAAAAAGGTGTATTTGGCACATGATTTTTCTGGCTGGAAGATTGGGCATCTACTGAAAACCTTAGGCTGCTTCTACTCATGGCAGAGGAAGGGAAACTAGTATATGCAGAGATCATGTCATGAGAGTAGAATAAAGAAGGGCAGCAAGGTGCCAGGCTCTTTTTAACAACCAGCACTCATAGGAACTAATAGAGATAGAGCTAACTCATTACCATGAGGATAGCACCAAGCCATTCATGAGGGATCTGTCCCACAATCCAAATACATCCCATTAGGCCCTACCGCTAACAATGGGAATCACATTTCAACATGAGATTTGGAGGGGCCAGTATCTAAACTATAGCATATACTATTCCAGATCTTTGGATTTTTTTTTTTTTTTTTTTTTTTTTTTTTGAGACAGAGTCTTGCTATGTTGCCCATGCTAGAGTGCAGTGACATGACCTCAGCTCACTGCAACCTCCGCTGCCTGGGTTCAAGCGATTCTTGTGCCTCAGCCAACTGAGCAGCTGGGATTAAGGGCCAGGTTGGTCTCAAATTCCAGCCCTCTAGTGATCCACACTTCTTGACCTCCCAAAGTGCTGGCATTACAGGCGTGAACCACCACACCCTGCCCAGATCTTTGGATATTTTTTGAAATGTGAAATTAATTCTCAAATTTTAACTTAGGTATTTTAGCATGAATGACTTTTTTTAAGGATGGGCTATCTCAGGTATTGCATAATACAAATTTAAAGTTTCTTTCTCTTATAACCTATGGAATGGGAGATGGTATTTTCAAACCACACATCTGATAAGAGGTTAATATCCAAAATATTTAAGGAACTTGATAGCAAGAAAACAAATAACTGTATTGAAAAATGTGCAAAGGATCTGAATAGACATTTCTCAAAAGAAGACATACAAATGACCCATAGGTACATGAAAAAATGCTCAACATCACTAAGGGTACATCAGTGAATGAATGGATAAAGAAAATGTGGTTGAATGAATGGATAAAGAAAATGTGGTTGAATGAATGGATAAAGAAAATGTAGTGTATATACAGAATGTAATACTACTCAGCCTCATAAAGGAAGGAAGTTCTGTCATTTGCAACTATGAGTAAAGCTGGAAGACATTAAGCTTAATGAAATAACCAGGCATAGAAAGACAAATATCATGTGATCTCATTTATGAGTAGAATCTAAAAAAGTGGAACTCAGAGAATCAGAGAGTTGAGTGGTGGTTACCAGGGGTTGCAAATGGGAGAATGGGGAGATATTGGCCAAAGGACACAAAGTTTCAGTTAGATAGGAGAAATAAGTTCAGGAGAGCCATTGTACAGCATGGGGACTATAGTTCATAATAATGCATTGTGCACTTGAAAATTGCTAAGAGAGTACATTTTAAATGTTCTCACTACAAAAAATTGATAAGTGAGGTGGCAGATATATTAATAAGCTTGATTAAATCATTCCATAGTATATACATATATGAGAACATTGCTTTGTATATCATAAATATATACAAATTTTGTCAATTAAAATGATTAAAAAAAAAAGTTGCTTTTTCTTTAAATGATGGCATTTATCTAAAGTAATAACCTTTCTAATATGTGTGCCCTGATTTTAAAGACATCAATATATAAAACCAAAATTTATAAAACTATCAAGTTTGTGAATTGCATTTTTAAATTATGGAGAGGTTTTCCTTTGTACCAAAGACCCTGTGGCAAGGTGAAATCCTATAATTTCCTTCATAGCACTAGTTTTGGTTATAAATTTACATTTGTCTAGTGATTGTAATTGTGTGGTTAGTATCTGTCTGTCCTATGGACTTTATATTTCATGGGGAAAGATACTGTGTCTGTTTTTCTTTGCTACTATAGCACTAACACCAAACTTCAGACTTGGTATATACAGGTATATCTCAGAGATGTTGCAGGTCTTGTTCTAGATACCACAATAAAGCAAGTATCTCAATAAAGTAAGCCACATTAATTTTTTGGTTTCCCAGTGCATATAAAAGTTATGTCTGCACTACACTATAGTCCATGAAGTGTGAAATAGCATTATGTCTAAAAATATGTATGTACCTTAATTAAAAATATTTTATTGTTTAAAAATGCTAATGATCAGTAGCCTTCAGTGAATGGTAATGTTTTTGCCTGTGGAGTGTCTTGCGTGCACATGAATTGCTGCTGACTGATCAGGGTGGTAGTTGCTGAAGATTGGGTTGACTATGGCAATTTCTTAAGACAAAAATGATGTTTGCCACATTGATTGACTCTTCTTTTCATGAATGATTTCTCTATAGCATGTAATGCTGTTTGACAGTATTTACCCACAGTAGAGCTTCTTTCAAAATTGGAGTCAGTTCTCTCAAGCCCTGTCACTGCTTTATCAACCAAGTTTATATAATATTCTAAACTTTTTGTTGTCATTTCAACAAAGTCACAGCATATTCACAGAGTAGATTCTATCTCAAGAAAGTACATTCTTTGCTCATCATAAAAAACAACTCCTTATCTGTTTGTTTTACCATGAGATTGCAGCAATTAAGTCCCATCTTCAGGCTCCATTTCTAATTCTAGTCTCAGTGTCATCTATGAGGGTTGGAATCAACTTCTTCCTAACTCCTGTTCATTTTGATATTTTGATCCCCTCCAATGAATCATGAATGTTCTTAATGGCACCTAGAATAATGAATCCTTTCCAGGAGATTTTCAATTGACAGATCTATTGGAGGAATCACTATCTATGGCAGCTTTAGCCTTATGAAGTGTATTTCTGAAATAATAAGACTTGAAAGTCAAAATTACTTCTTGATCCACAGGCTGCAGAATGGCTATTGTGTCAGCAGGCGTGAAAACAACATTTATCTGCTTGTACATCTCCATCAGAGCTCTTCGGTGTCCAGGTACATTGCCAATGAGCAGTAATATTTTGAAAGGAATTGGCTGGATGTGGTGGCTCACACCTGTAATCTTAGCACTTTGGGAGGCTGACGCAGGTGGATCACTTGGGTTCAGGAGTTTGAGACCAGACTGGGCAACATGGCAAAACCCCGTCTCTACTAAAAATACAAAAATTAGCAAGGCATGGTAGAGAGCTCCTGTAGTCTCAGCTACTTAGAGTGCTGAGGCAGGAGGATCACTTGAACCCAGGAGGTTGAGGCTGCAGTGAGCCAAGATGGTGCCACCGCACTCCAGCCTGGGTGACAAAAGTGAGACCCTGTCTCAAAAAAAAAAAAGAAGAAGAAAAGTAATCTATCTTTCTGAGTAGTAGGTATCAACAGTGGGCTTAAAATATTAGTAAACCATGCTGTGCTGTCAGCTGGGCTTTATTGTTCCATTTATAGAGCACAGGCAGAGTAGATTTAGCATAATTTTTGAGAGCCCTTTGATTTTCAAAATGGTCAGTGAATATTGGATTCAACTTAAAGTTATCAGCTGCATTAGCCCCTATTAAGAGAGTAAGCCTGCTGTTTGAAGCTAAGCATTGACTTTTTTCCCCTAGCTGTGAAAGTCTTGATATCTTCTTCCATTTCGTCTACATTGAAGATATGTTGTTTAGCTACTTCCTTCCATTATCTTAGCTAGATCTTCTGGATAAGTTGCTGCACCTTCTACATTAGCACTTGCTTCTTCACCTTGTACTTTTACGTTATAGAGATGGCTTCTTTTCTTAAACCTCATGAACCAATATCTGCTACCTTCCAACTTTTCTTCTGTATCTTCCTCACCTCTCTCAGCTTTAATAGAATTGAAGAGAGTTAGGGCCATATTCTAGATTACACACTGGGTTAAGAGAATGTTGTGGCTGGTTTGATCTATCCAGACCAATAAAACTTTCTGTGTCTCAGTAATAAGACTATTTTGCTTTCTTTTTATTTATGTGTTCATGAGAGTAGCACTTTTAATTTCTTACAAGAACTTTTCCTTTGCATTCACAACCTGGCTGTTTGGTTCAAGAGGCCTAGCTCTTAACCTATCTTGGTTTTTGACACAATTTCCTTACCAAGCATAATCATATGTATCTTTTCATTTAAAGTGAGAGACATATAACTCTTTATTTCACTTGAACACTTAGAAGCCATTATAGCATTATTAATTGGCCTAATTTCAATATTCTTATATCTCAAGGAATAGGGAGGCCTGGGGGCGGGGAGGGGGGGAGAGAGAGAGAGAGAGAGAGAGAGAGAGAGAGAGAGAGAGAGAGAGAGATGGGGGATGGGCTGGGTGGTTGAGCAGTCAGAACCCACACAACATACATTGATTAGGTTTGCATCTTGTATGGGTGCAGTTTATGGTGCCCACAACAATTACAGTAGTAACATCACAGATCACCATAGTAGACATAATAATAATAAACAAGTGTGAAATAGTATCAGAATTGCCAAAATGTGACATATAGAAATGAAGTGAGCACATGCTATTGGAAAAACGGCACCAATAGACTTGCTGAATGCAGGCTTGCCACAAACCTTTGATTTATAAAAAATGCAATAACTGCAAAGTGCAAGAAGGCAAAGCAAAATAAAAGTATGCCTGTAGAAGGCACTCAAAAATATGTTGAATGAGTGAGTGAGGAGAAAGAATTCTCTTATGTGGTAAGCCTTTAAAATCAAATTCCTTTTTGAAGAAATGTAATTTTTATGCAGTCTTTTGTAGTGGTACAGCTATTATGTATATTGATAATTGCCTAAATATTAAATGGCACAGAATGAAATCTTTAATGTAGTCACTGTTCTAGAAGTGCTTCAAATGTAACCAGCAACCAAAATCACCAGACCCCCAACTTCCAAAGTTTTATTACCTGTGTGGGCAGCCTCCAATTTAATGTGGTATGGGAGTCATTGATGACTATGCTTCTTATTACTTCTTTACTGTCATTTCTTATCTACATACTCTGATATATGGGACATTCATATAAGCTTTCAAATCTCTAGTGTAACTAAATGGGTAATATAGTAAGGCTTTTATTATCTAAACAATGTTTATTGAAAAGAGTTTGCCTGTAAGTATTTGTAAGTGTATTATCTTTCAAAAAAATTTGGTTTATATAATTCTTACAGCCACAATGTTATAAAGGCCACACTGAAGCCAGTGCCTTGTCTTTGGCTGTACCTCTATTTATTTTCTATTGTATTCTATTTTTGTTCTTCATTGGGTCTTTTTATGCAGGCAGTCATAATTTTGTCTTCTAAAAATGTTTTTACAGGTTAAAGCCTTTCTTGCTTCATAATATACACATTAACAGGCATTTTGGTCACTATAACAAGTGTAATATTGTGTTTAGCCCTTGTCATAGATATCTTTTTCTCATCTTAATATGTCACTCCTATTTTTGTAACTCTTCTTTTGTTACTTGCCGTGGGTATGTATTGCTAGTGAGTTTTAAATTCCAGCTCCTGAGTTCCTTGTACTTACAGCTTACTATTGCTACTTAAAAATGCTACTTCAAAAACTTGAGAATTTGCTACTCTAAAAACTTGAGAACTTTAGAAGTCAGAACTAATAGAAGAAAAAGAGTCTTATACATCATATGAATTTGATAAAGTTGGAAATGTCTCCTATAAACAGAAAGATTGAGAATAACAGAAATCTACCTAAAAGATATGTCAGA
Source organism: Chlorocebus sabaeus (assembly GCF_047675955.1). Lineage (NCBI taxonomy): Eukaryota > Metazoa > Chordata > Mammalia > Primates > Cercopithecidae > Chlorocebus > Chlorocebus sabaeus. Next base: position 7,901,320 of record NC_132927.1, read on the forward strand.
ACAAACAAAAAATTCAATTACTGTTTAAAAGATGATTCATATTAATTATAGAGTAACTTGATATATCAGAGCCCTGTTAAATCATTTCAGGGAAATTGGGCATCATCAAGCAATAGAAAGAAACTGTTTTCATATTAGCCAACCTTTCAAGTGTGTGTTATCTATTAATGTCATATATGTTGGAATGTCAATATGTTGGTATACCTCCTGCTTCTTGGATATGTGTGTGAAAAGTATATGGCACTTATGAAGAAACAGGCCTTACCTGAAATACTTAATGTTTCTGTTGCTAGCTTTTTAACTTTGGGCAGGTTAGTTTAATTTTCTGACCTTCAGCTATTGCATATGAAGTATGTCATATAAAGTCTTCATTTGCCATATGACGACAGTTTGTCCAAGGTCTCAGATAGTGACTAATTTTATGATAATAAATAATAGTTCACTGCACTAAAAATGCCTGATGATCAAATGTAGGTTGTAGAAGTTTTCTTTAATAGCTTTTTTTTTTTTTTTGAGAGGGAGTCTTGCTCTGTCACCCAGGCTGGAGTTCTGTGGCATGATCTCAGCTCACTGTAACCTCCACCTTCTGGGTTCAAGTGATTCTCCCGCCTCAGATTCCTGAGTAGCTGGGACTGCAGGCAAGTGCTACCATGCCCAGCTAATCTTGGTATTTTTAATAGGGACGGGGTTTCGCCATGTTGACCAGGCTGATCTTAAACTGCTCACCTCAAGTGATCTACCTGCCTTGGCCTCCCAAAGTTCTGGGATTACAGGCGTGAGCCACCGTGCCTCCTTTAATAGCTATTTAGTGTGGACTCTTTAGCTATTTACAGAATTGTTTTGGACATTATATGAGCATGTTTATGAGCACTTGCTATACTAATGAAGGGGAATATAGTATTTAGATAGTGAGGCAGGATAAAGGCATAAAAAGATAAATAATCATAGAGGATAACATTTATTAAGTGTCAGATGCTATAGGAGATTAGAAGAGGGAATAGTTATGGAGAGCTGTTTTGGAGGCTGCCATGGAAGAAGGGGATTAGATAAGCAGAGAGAAGGCTGAGGATAACCTTGACTTTCCCCAACTGTAAAATGGAGATATTACTTGCCCCATAAGGTTGTTGTAAGGATTCAATGAAATAAAATGTTTAAAGTATCTAAAATAAATGTAGTGCTTTGTGACTATGTAATGTAACTGCTACTATGGTTTTTTTTTTTTTTTTTTCTGGACTTAATATAAGTGGTTCTTTCTGTCATCTTTAAAATTTTTCTCTCCCAGATGCCTGATAACTTGGAGATGACGTATAGTTTTCATCTTAAATACCAACTGACTACCTGGAACATAATGTTGAAAAGATTCTCAGAATGTACCTGGTTTTAGTAGGGAAGAATGCTATGATCAATTACTGGTGACAAGGCACATATAAAATAGACTGGAGGCAGGAAATGGTTGTGTATGGATTGTTGGAGTAACAGTATGTAAACTGTGTTTATTATCTTAGCTTTAAGTCCTAGTATGTCTTACTTGTTTCTAGCCTTCCTTTTACTTCATTCTGTTAAGCTTACTAATATAAGACGGCAAGTTTTAGAAGTGAGATACCAAGTTTATATCTGTACTCAGTGAATTAGCCCCAGAATAGAAAAGAATCTGATGTATCACCCCTGCTCCAAAATATCCCTTTTGCATTCTTTCCCATTTATATTCTAGTGAGCTAACAGTTTCTATTTAAAAAATACTTAGATCCTCTGAAAAACTGAAGTTCTCAGTGTGATCTACTTGAGCCAGATTATTTTCCTAATGAAGTCTATCCACGTGAGAAAATGAGACTTTTGATTGTGGAAAGGATGAATTGGAAAAGAGGGGCATTTTTTTAAAACTGAAAAATAGGTTGGATTAAAAGAAAGATATGCCTGAATGGCTTTCAGCTTTTAGATGGTAGGATGCCTGAGATGGGGACAGTAGGGTTCCAAGATGGTACAAAAGGGGAAAGTATGCTGAAGATAAATGGAATTTTAATATTAAGAGTAACAGAAGCCATAACATTACAAAAACATGATTTTCTTCATAGTCTTATTTTCTGCTCCTTTCTCAAATTTTCTACATCCTCCTTCATTTCCACTTTTAGATGCAGCATTATTTTATTGCCTTTTGGCTATTCAGGTTGATGGTTCCAGTTTTGAGTTTTGACCCATTCCACTTTCTAGTCTTTACTTACCTTCTCTCTTTAAATCCTTCTTTTCTTCTAGGTAAATAGGTAGAGCATTGTAAACCTCTTCTGGTACTAGTATTTTTTGGTGGAATCACTTTGTCTCACACAGACACATAAAGTTCTTCTGCGAGAACAATTATGCGTCTGACTCCTTTTCTTGCATCTGATTTCTCATTAGAAAGGACCTTGGTTTCAGAAAGGAAGGACTAGAGAAGTAGCTGGTGAGAAGTGAAACTGTAAAATTTGTACTGGATACCCTTTCCTTTCTGAACATTCTTGTACCTTTGCATGTCTTTTCTTTAAGATACGAATAAAGGCTTATTTTTTATGAAACTTTAAAAATAAATATTTTTTCTTTTACTTTGCCCTGTGTTTGAATATTATTTAAAATTTATAACATGAAGTTGTATATTCTTGATTATACTCTCTGTCACCATGTTAAAAAATGGATTTAATGCCTCTAGTTAAATGATTTCAGGTTATAATGTTGTTTTAGACATATATTCCTGAACCATGGTGTTCAGCTACATTTAAAACTATTTTTGGAGCCAGGGAACAGAGTAGAAAGTACAAAGGTTTCTAAGGCTTATTGCTAATACCAAGTACATGGTAACATCTACCACATAGTTGATTCACGAACAATGGGATTCCTATAAAAAGAAGATCTGCTTCTAGATCAGAGTTATCCCTGGAACATGTAAAGATGTCAACTTTAGTAGGAAGATATAAAGCAGCTGTTCTTATGCCTATTTCCTAGCTCTTTAGTTTGATGTGGTCACAGTGGCATTTATTCTAGCTTAACAATTAACTTATGATATAAAAGCTGTCCCTAGATTTGTTTGAAACCAACTGGTTACATACAAAAGGTTAAATTCACACCTATTAGAAAAGATAGAACTTTGTTGTAAGAGAGTGAGAAGGATGCAGCATTGTGACAACTGAAATAGTTTAACTTACATTAAGAATCTTTTATGCTTCAGTGCATGAGCTCTCATGAAAATATCAGGAGGTAGGAAATAATGATCTGTATCGTAAGTTCAGCTAATAATGGCCTCTTCAAAAAGCTGTTATTCACAGGGCAGTGGATTCCAAAGTTTCTTTGTTAACTTTCACTCGTTACTACGTTGTACGTTTTTCTATTAAGTTTATGTGGAGGGGTTGCTGTACGCATTTGTAAAAAATAAAATTCTGAGGCAAAGAAACTTATTTGTACCTGTAATCATGAGTTGTTGCTTAGAGTCTTTCTTATTTAACTAAAAAATATGACTTCAGACTATGCCAACATTTCATTTCTGGTAATTTTTTTTTTTTTTTTTCCCCCTCTGAGATGGAGTCTCGTTCTGTCGCCCAGGCTGGAGTGCAGTGGCGCGATCTTGGCTCACTATAGCCTCTGCCTCCTAGGTTCACACCACTCTCCTGCCTCAGCTTCCCAGGCAGCTGGGACTACAGGTGCTTGCCACCACGTCCGGCTAATTTTTTGTATTTTTAGTAGAGACGAGGTTTCGCAGTGTTAGCCAAGATGGTCTCGATCTCCTGACCTCATGATCCACCCGCCTCGGCCTCCCAAAGTTCTGGGATTACAGGTGTGAGCCACTGCATCTGGCCCATTTCTGGTAATTTTTATAACTAAAGCAAAATGCTTTTAGGCAATGTTAATTTTATTTACTGATGCATAAGAAAAGATAACTATTTTAGTTGCCACAATGCTGCATCCTTCTCACTCTATTACAACAAAGTTCTATCTTTTCTAATATCTTTGCTTATGACTTTCTCTTTAATGTATATGCTGTACATTTTTAGTTCAGTGTGCTTTCTTTTAAATTTTCCATATCATCCTTCTGCAGGGGCCATGCTAATCTTCTGTATCATTCCAGTTTCAGTTTATGTGCTGCCAAAGTGCACATTTAATACAGTGATGAATCTGCTCACATTTCTGAGCTTTCAATTTATAATTTATCATTTATGAACTACAAGAATTAAAATATGCATTAAAATTATTTTTTTTTTTTTTTTTTTGGAGACGGAGTCTCGCTCTATCACCCAGGCTGGAGTGCAGTGGCCGGATCTCGGCTCACTGCAAGCTCCGCCTCCCGGGTTTACGCCATTCTCCTGCCTCAGCCTCCCGAGTAGCCGGCGCCCGCCACCTTGCCCGGCTAGTTTTTTGTATTTTTTAGTAGAGACGGGGTTTCACCGTGTTAGCCAGGATGGTCTCGATCTCCTGACCTCGTGATCCGCCCGTCTCGGCCTCCCAAAGTGCTGGGATTACAGGCTTGAGCCACCGCGCCCGGCCTTAAAATTATTTTTTAATGTTTATATTTATTTTATTTTATTATACTTTAAGTTCTGAGATACACGTGCAGAATGTGCAGGTTTGTTACATATGTATACGTGTGCCATGGTGGTTTGCTGCATCTGTCAACCTGTCATCTAGGTTTTAAGCCCCGCATGCATTAGGTTATGTGTTCTAATGTTATCCCTCCCCTTGCCCCCCACCCGCCGACAGGCCCTGGTATGTGATGTTTCCCTCCCTGTGTCCATCTGTTCTCATTGTTCAACTACTATTTATAATTGAGAACATGCAGTGTTTGGTTTTTTTGTTCCTGTGTTAGTTTGCTGAGAATGATGGTTTCCAGCTTTATCCATGTCCCTGCAAAGGACATGAACTCATCATTTTTTATGGCTGCATAGTATTCCGTGGTGTATATGTGCCACATTTCCTTTATCCAGTCCATTGATGAGCATTTGGGTTAGTTCCAGGTCTTTGCTATTGTAGATAGTGCTGCAATAAACATACATGTCCATGTGTCTTTATAGTAGAATGATTTATTATCCTTTGGGTATATACCCAGTAATGGGATTGCTGGGTCAAATGGTACACCAACAGTGTAAAAACGTCCCTATTTCCCCACATCCTCTCCAACATCTGTTGTTTCTTGACTTTTCAATGATCGCCATTTTAACTGGCTTGAGATACTATCTCATTGTGGTTTTGATTTGCATTTCTCTAATGAGCAGTGATGATGAGTATTTTTTCATATGTTTGTTGGCTACATTAATGTCTTCTTTTGAGAAGTGTCTGTTCATATCCTTCACCCACTTTTTGATGGGGTTTTTTTTTTCTTGTAAATTTGTTTAAGTTCCTTGTAGATTCTGTTTATTAGACCTTTGTCAGATGGGTAGATTACAAAAATTTTCTCCCATTCTGTAGGTTGCCTGTTCACTCTGATGATAGTTTTCTTTTGCTGTGTAGAAGCTCTTTAGTTTAATTAGATCCCATTTGTCAATTTTGGCTTTCGTTGCCATTGCTTTTGGTGTTTTAGTCAGGAAGTCTTTGCCCATGCCTATGTCCTGAATGGTATTGCCTAGGTTTTTTTCTGGGGTTTTTATGGTCTTAGGTCTTATATTTAAGTCTTTAGTCCATCTTGAGTTAATTTTTGTATAAGGTGTAAGGAAGGGGTCCAGTTTCAGTTTTCTGTGTACGGCTAGCCAGTTTTCCCAACACTGTTTATTAAATAGGGGATCCTTTTCCCATTGCTTGTGTCAGGTTTGTCAAGGGTCAGATGGTCGTAGATGTGTGGTATTATTTCTGAGCCCTCTGTTCTGTTCCATTGTTCCATATATCTGTTTTGGTACCAGTACCATGCTGTGTTGGTTACTGTAGCCTTGTAGTATAGTTTGAAGTCAGGTAGCATGATACCTCCAGCTTTGTTCTTTTTGCTTAGGATTGTCTTGTCTATGTGGGTTCTTTTTTGGTTCCATATGAAATATAAAGTACCTTTTCCTAATTTTGTGAAGAAAGTCAATGGTAGCTTGATGGGAATAGCATTCAATCTATAAATTACTTAGGGCAGTATGGCCATTTTCACGATATTAAGTCTTCATATCCATGAACATGGGCTATTTTTCCATTTGTTTGTGTCCTCTCTTATTTCCTTGAGCAGTGGTTTGTAGTTCTCCTTGAAGAGGTCCTTCACATTCCTTGTATGTTGGATTCCTAGGTATTTTATTCTCTTTGAAGCAATTGTGAATGGGAGTTCACTCATGATTTGACTCTCTGTTTGTCTGTTATTGGTGTATAGGAATGCTTGTGATTTTTGCACATTAATTTTATATCCTGAGACTTTGCTGAAGTTTCTTATCAGCTTAAGGAGCTTTTGTACTCAGACAATGGTTTTTTTTTTTTTTTTAAATATACCATCATGTCATCTGAAAACAGAGAGTTTCTTAATCCTGAGTTCTAATTTGATTGCACCGTGGTTGCAGAGACCGTTTGTTATGATTTCTGTTCTTTTGCATTTGCTGAGGAGTGTTTTACTTCAAAGTATACGGTCAATTTTAGAATCAGTGCCATGTGGTTCTGAGAAGAATGTATATTCTGTTGATTTGGGGTGGAGAGTTCTGTAGATGTCTATTAGGTCTGCTTGGTCCAGAGCTGAGTTCAAATCCTGAATCTCCTTGTTAATTTTCTGTCTTGTTGATGTGTCTAATATGGACAGTGCGGTGTTAACGTCTCCCACTATTACTGTGTGGGAGTCTAAGTCTCTTTGTAGATCTCTAAGAACTAGCTTTATGAATCTGGGTGCTTGTGTATTGGGTGTATATTTGTTTATGATAGTGCTTTTTGTTGAATTGATCCATTTACCATTATGTAATGGCAGTCTTTGTCTCTTTTTTGATCTTTGTTGGTTTAAAGTCTGTTTTATCAGAGACTAGGATTGTACCCCTGCTTTTTTTTTTTTTTTCTTTCCATTTTCCTGGTAAATATTCCTCTATCCGTTTATTTTGAGCCTATGTGTGTCTTTGCATGAGATGGGTCTCCTGAATACAGCACATTGATGGGTCTTGACTCTTTATCCAATTTGCCAGTCTGTGTCTTTTAATTGGGGCATTTAACCCATTTATATTTAAGGTAAAAAAAATATATATATAAATATATATAAAAATATATATAAATATATATATATATAAATAAATATATATATAAATGTGTGTGTGTGTATATATGTATGTTTTGTTTTGTTTTTTGAGACAAAACTCCAGCCCAGGCTGGAGTGCAGTAGTGCAATCTTGGCTCACTGCAACCTCCGCCTCCTGGATTCAAATAATTCTTCTGCCTCAGCCTCCTTAGAAGCTGGGACTACAGGTGTGCACCACCACACTCAGCTAAATTTTGTATTCTTAGTAGAGCTGTGGTTTCTCCATATTGGTCAGGCTGGTCTTGAACTCCTGACCTTGTGATTTGCCTGCCTTGGCCTCCCAAAGTGCTGGGATTACAGGCGTGAGCCACTGCTCCCAGCCAAGGTTAATATTGTTGTGTGTGAATTTGATCATGATGCTAGCTGGTTATTTTGCATATTAGTTGATGTGGTTTCTTTATAGTGTCATTGGTCTTTATATTTTGGTATGTTTTTGCAGTGGCTGGTACTGGTTTTTCCTTTCCATATTTAGTGCTTTCTTCAGGAGCTCTTGTACAGAGGCCTGGTGGTGACAAAATTCCTCAGCATTTGCTTGTCTCTAAAGGATTTTATTTCTCTTTCACTTATGAAGCTTAGTTTGGCTGTATATGAAATTCTGGGTTGAAAATTCTTTTCTTTAAGACTGTTCAATGTTGGCCCCCACTCTCTTCTGGCTTGTAGGGTTTCTGCAGCGAGATCTACTATTAGTCTGATGCGCTTCCCTTTGTAGGTAATCTGACCTTTCTCTCTGGCTTCCCTTAACATTTTATCCTTCATTTCAACCTTGGTGAATCTGACGATTCTGTGTCTTGGGGTTACTCTTATCGACGGTTATGTTAGTGGTGTTTGTATTTCCTGAATTTGAATGTTTGCCTTTCTTGCTGGGTTGGGGAAGTTCTCCTGGATAGTATCCTGAAGAGTGTTTTCCAACTTGGTTCCATTCTCCCCAAGTGCAACTTGGTTCCACTTTCATGTACACCAATCAGTCATAGGTTTAGTCTTTACACATAGTCCCATATTTCTTGAAGGCTTTGTCCTTTCCTTTTCATTCTTTTTTCTGTAATCTTGTCTTCATGCTTTATTTCGTTAAGTTGATCTTCAATCTCTGATATCCTTTCTTCCACTTGATCGATGCAGGTATTAATACTTGTGTATGCTTCATGAAGTTCTCGTGCTTTGTTTTTCAGCACTATCAGATCATTTATCTTCTTCTCTAAACTGGTTATTCTAGTTAGCATTTCCTGTAACCTTTTATCAAGGTTCTTAGCTTCCCTCCATTGACTTAGAAAATGCTCCTTTAGTGCGCAGGAATTTGTTATTATTACCCACCTTCTGCCTACTTCTGTCAATTTGTCATACTCTTTTCTCCGTTCAGTTTTGTGCACTTTCTGGAGAGGAGTTGTGATCATTTGGAGGAGAAGAGGCATTCTGGTTTTGGAATTTTCTGCATTTTTGCGCTGGGTTTTCCTCATCTTTGTGGATTTATCTGTCTTTGATCTTTGATACTGATGACCTTAGGATAGGTTTTTTGCATGGGCGTGCTTTTTGTTGATGTTGATATTATTGCTTTCGGTTTATTAGTTTTTCTTCTAACAGTCAGGCCCCTCTTCTGCAGGTCTGCTGGAGTTTGCTAGAGGTCCACTCCAGACCCTGTTTGCCTGGGTATCACCAGCGGAGGCGCAGAACAGCAAAGATTGCTGCCTGCTACTTCCTCTGGAAGCTTCGTCCCAGAGGGGCACCCACCAGATGCCAGCTGGAGCTCTCCTGTATGAGGTGTCTATCAACTCCTGCTGGGAGGTATCTCCCAGTCAGGAGACACAGGTGTCAGGGACCCACTTGAGGAGGTAGTCTGTCCGTTAGCAGAGCTCGAATGCTGTGCTAAGAGATCCCCTCCTTTCCTTAGAGCCAGGAGGCAGGAATGTTTAAGTCTGCTGAAGCTGCGCCCACAGCCACCCCTTCCCCCAGGTGCTCTGTCCCAGGGAGATGGGGATTTTATCTATAAGCCCCTGAATGGGGCTGCTGCCTTTCTTTCAGAGATCCCCTGCCCAGCGAGGAAGAATCTCAGTCTGAACTTCCTGGCGGCTTCCTTAATATGGTGAGGGGAAAATCACCTACTCTAACCTCAGTATTGTTTGTCGCCCCTCTCTGCGCTAAGCTCTGTTGTCCCAGGTCAACTTCAGACTGGCGTGCTGGCAGTGAGAATTTCAAGCCAGTGGATCTTAGCTTGCAGGGCTGTGTGGGGGTGGGACTCACTAAGACCACTTGGCTCCTGGCTTCAGCCCCTTTCCAGGGGGAGTGAACGGTTCTGTCTCACTGGGATTCCAGGTGCCACTGGGGTATGAAGAAACACTGCTGCAACTAGCTCTGTGTCTGCCCAAGCAGCTGCCCAGTTTTGTGCTTGAAACCCAGGGCCCTGGTGGTGTAGGCACTCAAGGGAATTTCCTGGTCTACAGGTTACAAAAACCGTGGGAAAAGCCTAGTAGCTGAGCTGGATAGCACAGTCCCTCAGGACTTCCTTTGGCTAGGGGAGGGAGGTCCCCAGCCCCTTGCACTTCCCAGGTGAGACGATGCCCTACCCTGCTTCTGCCTACCCTCAGTGGGCTGCCCTCACTGTCTAACCAGTTCCAGTGAGATGAACTGGGTACCTCAGTTGGAAATGCAGAAATCACCTGCCTTCTGCATTGGTCTCGCTGGGAGCTGCAGACCAGAACTGTTCCTATTTCACCATCTTGCCCTGCTCCTTGTTTATTAAATTTTAAAATGATTTTTATTTATTTTATTTTTAGAGATGGGGTCTCACTGTGTTACTCAGGCTGGACTCAAACTCCTGGGCTCAATTGACTCTCGCACCTCAGCCTCCTGAGTAGCCAAGACTATAGGCATGTACCACTGTGCCTGGCTTTATTTTTATTTTTAATTGATATGTAATTGTATATATTTATGGTGCACAATTTTATGTGTCAGTATATATATTGCATTGTATCATAATTAAATCAAGGAAATGAGATTAATCACTTCAAACATTATTTCCTTGTTGTGGGAACATTTAAAATATTATAAGCTATTTTGAGATACATAATACATTATTGTTAATGCATGTAGGATTTGAATTTCTGTGTCTGGCTTATTTCACTTAATGTCCTCCAGGCTTATTCATGTTTGTGAAAATGACAGAATTTCATTCCTTTTTTTTTCTTTTAAAACTTTTATGTTTGCAAGTTCATATGAAGGTTTGTTACTTAGCTAAATATGTCACAGGGGTTTGTTGTACATATTATTTCATTTCCCAGATATTAAACCTAGTACTCGATAGTTATATTTTTTGCTCTCTTCCTCCTCCCATTTTCCCCTGTCAGGTAGACCCCACTGTCTGTTGTTTCCTTCGTTGTGTCTGTAAGTCCTTATCATTTAGCTTCCACTTGTAAGTGAGAACACGTGGTATTTGGGTTTCTGTTCCTGCATTAGTTTGCTAAGGATGATGGCCTCCAGCTCCATCCATCTTCCTGCAAAAGACATGATCTTTTTTTTTTTTTTTTTTTTTTTGTGACTGCCTAGTATTCCATGGTATATATGTACCACATTTTCTTTATGCAATCTGTCATTGATGGGTATTTAGGTTGATTTAATGTCTTTGGTATCGTGAATAGTGCTGCAGTGAACATTCGTGTGCATGTGTCTTTATGGTAGAATGATTTATATTCCTCTGGGTATATGCCCAGTAATGGAATTGCTGGGTTGAATGGTAATTCTGTGTTTAGCTCTTTGAGGAATCACCATATGCTTTCCAGAATGGTTGAGCTAACTTACACTTCCATCACCAGTGTGTAGGTGTTGTCTTTTCCCCGTAACCTTGCCAACATCTGTAATTTTTTGGTATTTTAATAATAGCCATTCTGACTGGTGTGAGTTGGTATCTCATTGTGGTCTTTATTTACATTTCTCTCATGATCAGTGATTTTGATTTTTTTTTTCATATGTGTGTTTTTCATGTATGTCTTCTTCTGAGAAATATCTGTTCATGTCCTTTGCCCACTTTTAATGGGGTTGTTTGTTTTTCTCCTGTAAATTTAACTTCCTTATAGAGGCTTGATATTAGACCTTTGTCAGATGTATAATTTACAAAGGTTTTCTACCATTTTATAGGTTGTCTGTTTACTCTGTTGATAGTTCCTTTTGCTGTGCAGAATCTCTTAAGTTTAATTAGATCCCACTTTTCAATTTTTGCTTTTGTCGTGATTGCTTTTGCTTTCTTTGTCATGAAATTTTTGCCTATTCCTATGTCCAGGATGGTAATACCTAGGTTGTCTTCCAGGATTTTTATAGTTTTGGCTTTTACATTTAAGTCTTTAATCCATCTTGAGTTGATTTTTATATGTGGTGTAAGAAAGGGTTCCAGCTTCAATCTTCTACTTATGACTAGCCACTTATCCCAGCACCTTTTATGGAATAGAGAATCTTTTCCCCATTGCTTGTTTTTGTCAGCTTTATTGAAAATCAGATGGTTGTAGTTGTGTGGCCTTATTTCTGGGCTCTTTATTCTGTTCCATTGGTCCATGTGCCTGCTTTTGTACCAATAGCATGCTGTTTTGGTTACGGTAGCCCTTTGAAGTTGGGCTATAGTTTGAAGTTGGGTAGCATGATTCCTCCAGCTTTGTTTTCTTGCTTAGAATTGCCTTGGCTATTTGGGCTATTTTTTGGTTGCCTGTGAATTTTAAAATAGTTTTTTCTAGTTCTGCGAAGAATGTCATTGGTAGATTGATAGGAATAGCATTGAATATGTAAATTGCCTTGGGGAGTATAGCCATTTTAATGTTATTGATTCTTCCTATCCATGAGCATGGGATGCCTCTCCATTTATTTGTCTCATCTCTGTGTTCTTTGAGCAGTGTTTTGTAATTCTCATTGTAGAGATTTTTCACCTCCCTAGTTAGTTGGATTTCATTCTTTTTAGTGGGTGAATAGTATTCTGTTGTGTCTATATACCAACTTTTCTTTATCCATTCATCTATTGTTGGACGTTTAGGTTGATTTCATATCTTGACTGTTGTGAATAGTGCTGCAGTAAACATAGGAGTGCAGATATCTCTTTGACATACTGATATCATGTTAAGCAAATATTAGCAGACTAAATTCAGCATTGTATAAAATAACTACATTAAAATTAAATTGGGTTTAATCCGGGAAAGCAAGTTTGGTTCCAAATTAGGAAAAATCTCTTAGTGTAACTCACCGTTTTAGTAGATCAAAAGTGAAAAAGCATGTGATAATTCAGATTCTTTAATCTGTATTCATATGGTAATTGAAGAAAATGGCAGAAAATATTGCCAACCCTGGTAGTGAAAGGTTATAATTGGATGCTTTGGAAAGAATTGAGAAAATTACATAGAAGAAATATATTGCTTTCAAATTAGGTATGGGGAGATTGAGCTAGTTAGTTTAGTCAGAAATTAAAGAAGGAAACTATAAACATACACTCTTTGTGTATTCCTTAATGAAGGACCATGGCTTTTTCTATGAGTAGGGATTCAATGAATGAAGTATGGCAGAGGATTTCTTTCTTTTTTTATTTTTTTGAGTTGGAGTCTTGCTCTGTTGCCCAGGCTGGAGTGCAGTGGCACGATCTTGGCTCACTGCAATATCCGCCTTCCAGGTTCCAGGTTCATGCCATTCTCCTGCTTCAGCCTCCTGAGTAGCTGGGACTACAGGTGCCTGCCACCACACCTGGCTAAGTTTTTGTATTTTTAGTAGAGACGGGGTTTCACCATGTTAGCCAGGATGGTCCCGATCTCCTGACCTCGTGATCCGCCCTCCTCGGCCTCCCAAAGCTCTGGGATTACAGGCATCAGCCAACGCGCCTGGCCGAGGATTTCTTATATAATCCATGCATATATGCTTTATACAGCTTTCAGTCTCAGTCTCTTGTCTCTTTACAGAGGGGAAAAACCCTGAAGAACATATCTTGAAATCTGAAAACAGGATACTACTAGGTTTTATGACTTTGTTCTAAACTTTTTGCTCAATACTTGTCCAAATCATACTAATTAAGATGGCTTCTGTGGTAGTTTGTTATGGTAGAGAAGTAGGATATGAAAGCAAGAGTGGGTGTGAAGGTGATTGCATAGTTTGATACAACAAATTGTATTTTATTGTAACCGTTTGTTGCCTATATAAAGATTTTTTTTTATTTCACCATAAGCAGTAGATTGCTTTTCTCTACAGATTAATGCAATTTTTCATCTCAGATTTCAAAATTGAGTTTGTCTACTTTTGTGGATTTTTATACTTTTTAACCTAAGTAAAGGAACAAATAACTAGTAACACTCCAGTGTAGGAAGGACTGATTAGATGTGTGTGTGTGCATGCAAATATACACATATATGTATGTACATATTAGATTAGCATATATATAAAATTTTTATATTTATGTATCTTTGTATATGATTAAAATTGGTAGGCAAAATTAGTTACTGAGGCTATTTTTTAGAAAAATTGTAAAATTGTAGTAGAGTTATTTTATTGAGGCTATATATATTTTTTTGAGACAGAGCCTTGCTCTGTCACCCAGCTGGAGTGCAGTGGCACAATGTGGGCTCACTGCAACCTCTGCCTCCCAGGTCCAAGCGATTCTTTCATGTTAGCCTCCTGAATAGCTGGGACTATAGGCGTGTACCACCATGCCCAGCTAATTTTTGTATTTTTAGTAGAGACAGGATTTCACCATGTTGGCTAGGCTGATCTTGAACTCCTGACCTCAAGTGATCCACCCACCTCGGCCTCCCAAAGTGCTGGGATTACAGGTGTGAGCCATTGTGCCTGATACTGAGGCTGTTTTTTAGAAACCTATTTAAAATTGTATTTGAATTATTTCTTAATAAAATTATGTCTCAACTATTTATCAATGTTGTGTCTATTGGAAATAGTAGTAGTATGCTTGATATAATGTTTAAACTGTTGCAAATTGAGGTATATTTAGTTGAAAGTTAAATTGCACAATATGAGCAGCCTATTTGTATTTCCAGTTTGGTATTCTTTGATCCTGGAAGGATGGATGGGCAAAGGGGAGATGTTAGTCAAGTGGTGCAAAGTTTCAGTTAGACGGGGGAGTAAGTTCCAGTGATCTGTTGCATAGCATGGTGACTATTGTTAACAATCATTTTTTGTATATTTCAGCATTGTTAAAACAGTAGACTTTAAATGTTTTTACTGCAAAGAAAGAAGTAAGTGAGGTGATGTGGAATGCTAATTGGCGTGGTTTTATTATTTATTTTTATTATTCTACCACAATGTAGACAAGTATCATAACATTACATTGTACCACATAAACATATGCAATTTCTGTTAATTGAAAAAATAATATTTCTAAAAAGATGAAAAAAAAAACCCAATTCATAATGTTTACGTATTGTGTTTTATTCTTCTAAAAGAGAGGATTTTTTTTTTCTTTTTTCCAGGCAACCTAATGAGGCCTCTCTTGAATTATGGTATTGCTTGGTGAGCATATATTTTTTTTAATGTTTCTTTTCTGAATAATATTGATTAATTTATACAAATTAGTTGTATTTTTATATTACTGTTGCAGTATGTCTATGGGCTTTCTGATTGAAGAAAATGAACCAGTAGTTTGGAGAGGCCTTATGGTAATGTCGGCCATTGAGAAACTGTTGAGGCAGGTAAGAATATTGCCTTAAATATCATTTTATCATTGGCAGAGCTGCGGTTAATACATTTGCTGATTGGAGAATTGTTAAAATTTGCATTCAGGAATCAGTTGATGCTATGAATGTATAATGTGTAATATGGCACCTAATGAGTTAATGTGGTGCCAAGACCAAACTTCACTGTTAACATGATTTAATCTTTCCCATTGTTTGTGAGTACTAAAAATTCTATTGTCTTACTGAATACTGTTTTCTTGCTTTGGCTGTGTCTGCAGTAAGAAGAGCAAATCTATTTTTATAAGTAATCTGCCACCTTTAGGTTTGTGGTTAATCTCATTGTAGTCAATATTGAGTTATAAGGGCAGTGTAGAAATCGTCAGATGTAGAAAAAAATTATATAAACTGTGGTACTTGTGATTTAAAATTGCTCCAGAAAAAAGTGAAATTTTGTTTTGAGAATATATAGTTATATATTTGCATGTGTAATATCTGTCCAATCAACTTTAATTTAGCCTTAAGAAAAGAAGAGAACATTTGATTGGATAATCTAAAAATATCATTTGGGCTATATGTTATTTATAGTTGGCTTGGAATAAGTTTTATTTTTTTTCTTAGTAGATGCGAGTTTGTAATTGTCTTCTAGGTAAAAGTTAAAAGTAATTTGCATTTATTTCATCAACTTTTAACAGTTACCTTTTATTTATTCAGATTCTACTTTGGGTCAGGAACCATACAATAGGTTGATGATTCTAATGGTAAATACTCCTATATTCATTTTCAGGTGTACAATTTAGATGAAATATGTCTTGAACTCTGAAACTGTTCTTTTTTCACTATAACATCTTGCCTTTCTACCACTTTTGCTGCTTGAATTGTGATAAGTGTGCTGTTTGATTTTTGGTCCTAGTAATTTAAGTCTCTTGGTTTCCTTTTCTCCTCTTTTACTCTCAGATCCCATAGTTAGTCATTTCACTTAAACTCACCAAACCACCCCATTCCCACCAATTCCTTTGTGACCTTGACCTTTATTTGTCTTGATTAACCAACCTGTTTTCTCTAATGCTAAATACCATCAGATAATGTAGAATAGTTGTGTTAATTGCCTGCATTATATATATTTGATGTTTGAATTTAGCTACCTCCACAACACTTCAGCATCAGATTTTACACGTTGTTATTCTCAAAAAATATTCAGGGAATTTGGTAGTCTAGCAGAGGTCCAAATGAAGGTTTGGCAAAAACAAGCTCTCTGACACATAAATTGTATAGAAGTTACAGTTTATTGGCCAGGTGCAGTGGCTCACGCCTGTAATCCCAGCACTTTGGAAGGCCGAGATGGGCGAATCACAAGGTCAGAAGATTGAGACCATCCTGGCTAACACGGTGAAACCCCGTCTCTACTAAAAATACAAAAAGATTAGCCCCACTTGGTGGCCAGCGCCTGTAGTCCCAGCTACTCGGGAGGCTGAGGCAGGAGAGTAGTGTGAACCTGGAACCTGGGAGGCGGAGCTTGCAGTGAGCTGAGATGGCGCCACTGCACCCCAGCCTGGGCGACAGAGCAAGAATCCATCTCAGAAAAAAAAAAAAAAAAGTTACAGTTTATTTTGAGAAGCTTGGTGGATACATTTTCAGCAAACATGCTATAGAATATCAGGGTAACAATGGGGTAAGAAATGTGTTCATATATTATTGGGATGCTTAGCGGTTACCTAGAGTATATCTATCTTACAGTCTTTTGTGAAGTCACTTTCATGTGTGCATTTTATTGGGAGCTGAAAAGCTGGTATTTTAGGCCTACAGTGGGACTAGTGCAGATCATCAGAGCTAAGGAGTGTTTTCACTTTTGTTTTGATTTAGAAACCAAACCGTTATTTGGTAAATTTAACATTCTTAGCAAAAATTCGGTAGCTAGATAGAACTTTTGCACAGCGGTGGATTGTAGGGGATACCTGATTCATTGGCTCATTTTAAACAATTGGATATAACATATATATAGAAGAATGTACAAATCATGAGTATAAATAGATAAATTATCCCAAAGTTGAAACACCTTGTCCTGAATGATGATTTTTTATAATCATCATTCAGGACAAGATAACTAGAACAATACCAGTGATCCAGAACATCCTCTCATTTTCCCTCCTAGTACCCATTTCTGGGGAGAAGAAAAATACTGTGGTTATTCTGACATCCTGAACTAGAAGTCTGGTTAAGTTGTTTTGTTTTTTCTTTTTCTCCCTGACAATACTTTGTTGAGCTAAAATTATGCATACAATGAGATGCATAGATTTTCAGTATATAGTTTAGTGATTTTTGATAAATATATATACCTATGTAATCGTAACCCAATCAAACTAAATAGCATTTCCATCCTCCAAGAGAGTTTCCTTGGGCCCCCTTCTGATTCATCCCATACCCATAGACAATCGTTGTGATTTCTGTCACCATAATGAGTTTTACATGTTTTTAAATTTCAAATGAATAGGATTATACAGGATGTAGCTTTTTTTTTTTTTTTTTTTTTTTGGAGACGGAGTTTCACTCTTGTTGCCCAGGATGGAGTGCAATAGCGCGATCTCAGCTCACTGCACCCACCCGCTCCCAGGTTCAAGCGATTCTTTTGCCTCAGACTCCTGAGTAGCTGGGACTACAGGCATGCGCCACCACGCCTGACTAATTTTGTATTTTTAGTAGAGATGGGATTTCTCCAGGTTGGCCAGGCTGGTCTTGAACTCCCAACCTCAGGTGATCTGCCCGTCTCGGCCTCCCAAAGTGCTGAGATTACAGGCGTGAGCCACCGCAACTGGCCAGGATGTAGCTTTTTTGTATATGGTTTCGCTTTGCCTAAGGCTTTTGAAATTCATGTTTGTTGTTGCATATAACAGTAGTTGGGTCTTCTTTATTGCTAAGTAGGATTCCATTGTATGAATATGATAAAATGTGTTTTCTTTTCTGTTGATGAATATTTGGGTGGTCTCCAGTTTTGGGCTATTGTAAATAATACCTCTATAATACTTTTACAGTTGTTCATAAGTTTTCCAGTTGCTTCACATTTTTGTTGACATTTGGTGTTGTCAGTCTCATTACTTTTAACCATTCTAATAAATATAAAATGGTGTCTTGTTATGATTTTAATTTGTATTTCCCTGATGATCAATAATATTGAGCCCTTTTCCACATGTGTATTAGATCTCATATTTTCTTTCGTGACATGTCTGTTCAAGTCTTCTACTCATTTTTTAATTTTTTTTTTTTTTAGTAATTGAGTTGTAGGAATTTGTGCATAATTTTGGCTATGAGTCCATTGTCAGATAATAGATATTGGGAGTATTTATCCTTGTCTGTGACTTGTCTTTTTATGCTGAAGTTTGAACTTTTAATGAATTCCAATTTCTTATTTTTTTATACTTAGTGCCTTTTATATCCTCTTTAAGTAATCTTTGCCTGCCTACCCCAAGGTTGTAATGATAACAATGTATTTATTTTTTATTATTTTTTATTGTTTTTAAAAATTCTTAATTTAAAAATTTTATGGGTATCTTGTAGGTTAGTATATTTATAGGGTACATGAGATATTTTGATACCAACAGGCATTGAGTAATAATCGCATCAGGGTAAATGGGGTATTCATCCCCTCAAGCATTTATCCTTTGCATTTCAAACAATTCAATTATACTCTTTTAGCTATTTTAAAATGTACCATCAAATTATTTTTTACTGTAACTACAGTCACCGTGTTGTGCTAGCAAATATTAGGTTTTATTCATTCTTTCTGTTTGTTTGTACCCATCAACCATCCCCATTCCTTCCACCCCCACCACCCTTCACACCCTCAGATTACGCTCTATCTCCATGAGTTAAATTCTTTTAATTTTTAGGTACCACTGATAAGTGAGAACAAGTGATGTTTATCTTTCTATGCTTGGCTTATTTCAGATATTTGAAAGGACTTGAGTGTTGCGATCTAAGCTATATCTGCTTTAGGGGGCACCCTAAACCTAGTAATGCTTGGTTCTTGCACACCTGCAGAGGTACTGCCTTGATGGTCTTGGACAAGATGTGGGTGAATTCTCTGGATTACCATACAGAGGCTCTTGTTCTCTTCCCTTACTTTCTCCCAAACAAACAGAATCTCTCTCTGTCTGTTCTGAGCTACCTAAAGCTGGGAATAGAGTGACACAAGCATCCCTGTGTCCTCTACCACTGTGACTGTGCTAGTCAGACCTGAAGCCTGCACAGCACTAGGTCTTGTCCTGCTGTTACCGCTATCTGGCTACTGACTATGTTTGCCCAAGACCCTGTAGCTGTACGATCAGCAGGTAGCAAAGCAAGATAGGCTTGTGTCTTTTCCTTGGGGCAGCGAGTTCTCCAGACCCCAGATGGGTCCAGAGATGCCATCTAGGAGCCACAGACTGGAGTGAGAAACCTTAGAAGTCTACCTGGTGTTCTGTTATACAGCTGTGAGTTGGCAGTCAAAGCATGAGGTGCAGTTCTTCCCATTCTTTCCTCCACTTTCTACAGGCAGAGGAGCCTCAATCTGTGGCCACCAGCACTACAGACCCACAGGACATACTTCTAGGTTTCCACTGATGTTCACTAAAGTCCCCAGGGCTCTTCAGTCAGCTCATGGTGAAGGTTGCCAGGCCTGAGACTCACTCTTCAGGGCAGTCCCAGAGCAGGTCCAGAAATGCCATCCAAGAGCCAAGGGATCTAGGACCCCTCATGGTGCTCCACCCCCTGTGGCTGAGCTGGTACCTAAGGTGCCAGGCAAAATCTCCTTTACTTTTCCCTTTGCTTTTATCAAGTAGATGAAGTCTGTCATTGTAGCTACCACAGTGGGGAATGTGCTGTATCTTACCTTAAGCCAGCACATCTCAGAGTCTCACCCAGAGGCCCATGGCATAGTTTCTGGGTATTGCTGCTGGTTATTCATGGCCCAGCGGCCCTTTATTCAGCAGGTGTTGGTCCTGTCATGACTGGGTCCTTCTCTTCAAGGTATCAGGTTACTTTCTGGCCCAGGGTGTGTCTAGAAATGTCATCCAGGAGCCTGGAAATGGGGTCCTCACAGATCTGTGCTGTGCCCTGCCCTGTGGCTAAGCTGGTATCCAAGATGCAAGACAAAGTTCTCTTTGTTCTTCCCTCTCCTGTCCTGAAGTGAAGAAAGGGTCTCTTGTGAAGCCACGACCTGTGTAGCCTGGGGTTGGGGGAGTGTTGGTGCATGTACTCCATTAGCCGCCCTGGATGGTGTCTGTCTTTTTTTTTTTTGAGATGGAATCTCGCTCTGTTGCCCAGACTGGAGTGCAGTGGCGCGATCTCAGCTCACTGCTAGCTCCGCTGCCCAGGTTCACGCCATTCTCCTGCCTCAGCCTCCCAAGTAGCTGGGACTACAGGTGCCTGCCACCATGCCTGGCTAATTTTTTGTATGTTTTTTCTTGGTAGAGATGGGGTTTCACCGTGTTATCCAGGATGGTCTTGATCTCCTGACCTCGTGATTCACCTGCCTCGGCCTCCCAAAGTGTTGGGATTACAGGCGTGAGCCACCGCACCTGGCCCCTGGCTGGTGTCTTAGTAGGTTGTGTGCTCCCCTGGTCCACTAGCTCTGAGCACAGCTCAGCTGAAGGACTCACGTAGGAGCTGCATTCCTTGTAGCCTAGACTCCCTTTGAAGTTTATTTAGAATCCCAGAGCACTCCAGCTCGTGATGAGGCTTGCTGGAACTCAGGTTCCGACTGCTGGGATGGGCGATTCCCCTCTGTTGAGGGCCAGTCAAAATACTTCCTCTATGGGCACGCGTCAGGTAGGTGCAGTCCGGTTCTGCTTTTTGCTATGATGGGGCAGCACAAAGTTCAGTGCAAAGTCTCACATTGCTGCATTCCCTCTCCCCAAGCACACAGATTCTCTGTGCCACACAGCTCTTGGGCAATGGGTGAAGGGTGGAGATCACAATTCAAGACTGTCTTTCCTGCCCTTTTCATTGTGTCTTTCAGTAATATAAAATTGAAACCAGGTACTTTTGAGTGCTCAACTGATTTTTGGTTCTTAGGTAAGTTTTGTGTATGTGTGTAGAGAGTTGTTAAATTTGGTGTTCCTGCGTGGAGGGGGGCACTTTTTGCAGCTTTCTATTCCACCATCTTGCTTTGCTCTCTCTCTCTCATGTATTTTAATCTCAAAGCTTTATAGTTCTGTCTTGTACATCTTGAATTAATTTTTATGTGTGAAATGAAATAAGGGTCAATGTTCATAATTTTTTATAGTTTATACAGTTATGTTAGCATCATTTGTTTGAAAGACTTCCCTTTCCCTGAATTGATTTATATATTAGATAAAAATCAATTAACCGTATGTGTGTCGTCTGTTCTGGATACTCATTTGTGCTCCATTGATCTGTTTGTTTAATCCTTACTGTAAAACCACATTGTCTTGGTTATTATAGCCTTATAGAAGGCTTAAAATTAGGAAATGTGCATTTTCCATCTGCATTTTTTCAAGATTGTTTTGACTGCTCTAGTTTCTTTTACGTTTCTGTATATTTTAGATTCAGTTTGTGCAGAAAAGCATGTTGATACTTTTATTAGGATGGTATTCAATATATAGAACAACTTTGGATGAATTGAGATCCTGACAACGTTGAGTCTTCTACTCTGTGGCCTACAGCTTGATTCATGTTCCTGCAAGAGATCTGATCTCATTTTTTTTAATGGCTGCATTGTATTCTGTAGTGTATATGTACCATCTTTTCTTTATTCAGTCTTAGGTAGATTCCATGCCTTTGCTGTTGTGAGTAGTGCTGCAGGGAACATACGTGTGCATGTGTTTTTGTGGTAGAATGATTTGTATTCCTTTGGGTATATACCCAGTAATGGGATTGTTGGGTTGAATGGTAGTTCTGTTTAGCTCTTTGAGGAATCATCACACTGCTTTCCACGATAGTTGAGCTAATTTACACTCCCATCAACAGTGTATAAGTGTTCCCTTTTCTCCCCAACCTTGCTAGCATGAGTTATTTTTTGACATTTTAATAATAGCCATTCTGACTAGTGTGAGTTAATGTCTCATTGTGGTTTTGATTTTCGTTTCTCTAATGATCAGTGATGTTGAACCTATTCATATGCTTGTGGGCTACGCATATGTCTTCTTTTGAAAAATGTCTGTTCATGTCCTTTGCCCACTTTTTAATGGAGTTGTTTTTTTCTTGTAAATTTGTTTAAGTTCCTTATAGATGCTGGATATTAGACCTTTGTCAGATGCATAGTTTGTGAATATTTTCTCTCATTCTGTAGGTTGTCTGTCTACTCTGTTGATAGCTTCTTTTGCTGTGCGGAAGCTTTTAAGTTTAATTAGATCCACCTGTCAGTTTTTGCTTTTGTTGCAAATGCTGTTGACATCTTCGTCATGAAATCTTTGCCATTCATATGTCCAGGATGGTATTGCCTAGGTTGTCTTCCAGGGTTTTGATAGTTTTGGGTTTTACATTTAAGTCTTTAATACATCTTGAGTTGATTTTTATATATCGTATAAGGAAGGGGTCCAGTCTCAATCTTCTGCATATGGCTAGCCAGTTATCCTAGCCTCACTAATTGAATAGGGAGTCCTTTCCCCATTGTCTTTTTTTGTCAGCATTGTTAAAAATCAGATGATTGTAGGTGTGCGGCCTTATTTCTGGGCTCTCTATTCTGTTTCATTGGTTTATGTGTCTATTTTTGTACCAGTGCCATGCTTTGAACAGGTTTTTAATGAAGGTGGAATTGACCCATTCTGGAAAAAAAAAATGCCACAGAGGACATTTATTAGTAAGGAAGAGAAGTGAGCACCAGGATTTAAGACAGGAAGGGATAGGCTAACCCCACTATTTTGTGCCAGTGCAGTTAGGTTTATGATCAGGGCTGCTCTTATCTATAAAACTGCTAACCTGTGAGCCTCAAAGGGAAAAGATAAACATCAGCTGCCAGTCTTTGGGTTGTACAACAATAAAATTTAGTGATAACCCCTTTTCTGGATTGGGTCCACTGATGTGTTTTCCTTGAAGTCACTAAGTACCTTACCAATAAGGGACTGCCTTTCAAAGTTATTTCGATATTGGACAATGTCTCTGGCCACCCAGAACCTCATGAGTTCAAAAGAAAGGTGCTGAAGTGATCTTCTTGCCCTAAAACACAACATCTTTAATTTATCCTCTAGATCAGGGGTTCATGAGGACCTTTAAGGCTCATCATGCAGGATACTCTATGGAAAGGATTGTCAGTGCTATGGAAGAGAACCCTGGTAGAGAAAAAATCATGAAAAAGCTGTTAAAGCCTTCAAGCCCAAAATAAATTCCTCCTGGAGAAAAACTGTGTCCAAATGTTGTTCATGACTTCACAGAATTTAAGACAGTGTCAATCAGAAAAATCATGAAAGAGATTGTGGATATGGCAAAAAAGATGAGGGATAAAGAGTTTCAAGATAGAAACCTCAGAGAAATTCAAGACCTCGTAGACACCACACCAGAGGAATTAACAGAAAACAACTTGTTGGAGATGACTGCTTCTGAACCAGTGCCAGATGATAAGGAAGAATTAGTAGAAGAAACTGTGCCAGAAAACAAATTGACATTAGACAACATGGCATAAGGGTTTTGATTATTCAAGGCTGCTTTTGGCTTTTATGACATAGACACTTCTATGATGCGGGCACTGAAACTAAAGCAAACAGAGGAAGAAGGATTGGTACCATATAGAAACATTTTTAGAGAAAAAAAGTCAGACAGAAATTACGATGTATTTCCATACATTAATACTGAACCCCCTAAGTACTTCTCATGGGAAGAGCCAAAGAAGTCTGCCACTGCCACCCCTAAGATAGCAAGACCAGTCCCACCTCTTCCTCCTTTTTCTCAGGCTACTCAATGTGAAGATCATGAGGATGAAGACTTTTCTGGTGATCCACTGCCACTTAATGAAGAGTAAATATATTTTCTCTTCCTTAATAATATTTTATTTTCTCTTGTTTTATTGTAAGAATACAGAATATAATACAAGACAAAATATGTGGTAATGACTGACTATGCTATTGGTAAGGCTTCTGATCAACAGCAGGATATTAGTAAAGTTTTTTGGGAGTCAAAAGTTATATGCAGATTTTTGACTGTGAGGGGATCAGTATTTCTAAGCTCTGTGGTGTTCAAGGGTCAATTGTACTATTATTTGCTAAATCTGGTAACCTTAGATGGAAGTGGTGTTTCGTAAAAGACACAGGAAGGGTGGGTAAGAGTCAGGTTAGTAGAAGGCAGACATAATGATGCAGTGGAGCTGAATTGCTTGAGAATAAGAGTTTGAGGTAATATTAAGGGAATATATTTAGCCCAGAGTGGCAGGCTCGTGAGTAATGGAAATGAGGCGAACATTAGAGTAGGAGGTGGGGTGAAGAATTATACCAGGACGGGGCAGTCTTGCCAGGATTGTTCCTTGTAATTTCATGAAGGAAGATGGTTTGTCAATGCCTTTACCAATCTCTGCAGCTTCTTCTGAAGGATAACTTATTTTTCAGGATACATAAGCAGTAGTATAGGGAGTCTCTTGGTTTCAGCTGGCCACTGTTCAGTAATCTGCATAATTTCACCATATGTCCTTCTAACCTCATCTGCTAGAAGGAAGGGAAAAGATTGATGAATAAATATGGTATATGTTCATGAATGCATTTTGTGATGCCTTGGGAGAAAAGCATGCCAGGATATATATTTTTTTAAAGTTAAACTTTAGGATGTATTAGGAAAAATAGGCAGATATATGCTAGGATGTTATTTTGAGCATTAGATTTATCAGTATGTATTCCTTTTTATTCTCCTGATATTTGAAACAATTTCCTTTTATTTTCTATTTTGACTTTAATAATTATAGGCATAAACATCTAATACATTTCTCTCAATGACTGATAATTTTAAATTTTTCTGTTATTTGTTAAGATTCCTGATTAGTATTTTTTTCCTCCTGAATTGTGCTCCTGAATATAGATATAATTAGTTTAACGCAAACGAGAAAAGTGTTTTCTTAGAATCTTTGTGTTTTAAAATATGTGATATTGAAGAAAACAATTTTAGTTATTAGAAAAAGAGCCACAGAAAGAAAAACTTCAAAGGCTAGTCTGATGTCAGCACCTGCTGTGGTCATAGTGTAAACCCTGGAGACCAGGGATTTTGGCAGCAGTTTCAGTGCTTTTAGTTGAATCTTCAGTATCCCCAAATGTGAAGCAGATGCCAGTTTTCTTCTCTAGGGTTCTGATAATGGCATATAATGAGTTGGTTGTTTCCTAGCAACTAAAGAAGCAGTTTCACTTTAGCTGATCCTGCAATAGAAATGAGACATTTTCCCTTGATAGTTGGTATTAGTGATTTCCCTGACAATGGAATTTCACTTTTGAATAAGGAATATTCTCAGCTTTTGGTTTCCTAAAGAATTTTGATTCTGAGTTGGGCTAAGCTCTGCTTAATCCTGTATAAAATGAAAAAAAAAAAAATTGAGCCCCTTAAGTACCTCTCATGGGAAGAGCCAAAGGAGTTTGATACATAGTTTCTTAAATGGCAAGTGATTATACAAGAAGCTGTAATAGGTGTATTTTCTCAGTGTTTAACAGAATAATTAATGACCACATTCTTTTTTTTTTTTTTTTCCCTGCTTATTATTTGCAGCAGTAGAGGTTTCTTAGGTAATGGCCAATGTATTGTGGAAATAAATATTGTAAGTTTTTATTTCAGGTGCCATTTTGATATAAAGTCAGTATAATGAAAACATTTTAAAATCTATAACCCATTTGATTTCAAACAATATTCTATATCAGAAATTATTTTTGTACCCAATGATTTTAAAGGCTCTTAAAATAGTTCACTTTAAGGTAAATTGTGAAACAATTCAGTGTTTAAATATTAGTAGTTATAAGGTGTCTGTAATTAACCGAATCATATCTAAATACTTCTAATTTTATGGTAGTAATAGATCTGGATATATTCAGGCTCTTAAGATATATGGAGGCATGAGAAAAATACTTCAGACGACCTTCTTTGTAGTCATTCATAGTTTAAATAGTTTCTAAGGAAATGATCTGTCTTTCTTCCTTTGACATTATAAAACTAATATAAGTTACCATCCTCATCCACCTCATCCAGATTTATGGTATGATATATTAAGTTATGCCTAAGTGTTAGAGAGATAAAATATTAAATGATGTTCTTAAGATAATTAAGTTAGCCATATCTAAATATACCAAAGAAATTTATTACCTTGCATGGAAAAGGTTCATAGACTATGCATTAACTACAGGTGAAGTCATTGAATATCGTTATTGTCAGTTTGGGGCATGTGACCTTATTAATTTCTTTTTATGATTTTTGCATCATCAGGTACTCTAGCAGGCCTCATATTTTTAAAATGCTTTAAACATTAAGGAATGAGGGACATTAATTAATTCAGTGGGCAGGGCGGTAGCCTTTCAGGCACCTAAGACATAATTTAAAAACAACAACAACAACAACAACAACAACAAAAAACCTTTAAGCATGAAGTAGACTTTCTTTTTGTTTTTTTGTGATGGAGTCTCGCTCTGTTGCCCAGGCTGGAGTGCAGTGGCACATGTCAGCTCACTGCAAGCTCCGCCTCCTGGGTTCACACTGTTCTCCTGCCTCAGCCTCCCCAGTAACTGGGATTACAGGCTCCCGCCACCATGCCCAGCTAATTTTTTGTTTTTAGTACAGACAGGGTTTCACTGTGTTAGCCAGGATGGTCTCAATCTCCTGACCTTGTGATCCGCCCACCTTGGCCTCCCAGAGTGCTGGGATTACAGGTGTGAGCCGTCACGCCCAGCCAACATGAGGTAGACTTTCTATATAACATAGTCCAGTTATTGTTCTTAGATTTATTTGGGAGCTTAATCTGAAGCTAAAGGATCAGGTACATTAATCCACATTTTGAATTCTCTTTTCTGTTTTAAAATTATAGATCAGTGAACAAGGAAATAGATATATAACTAAAGTCCAGTTCTTTGAAATATTTTTATAAGGCAGTATTATCTGGTGAGTAACTTAGTTTGATTAACAGAAGTTCTTTTTGAACATTTTTTCACTTATTTAATAATTATTTATTGAGCTGATAGCAGATACTTATTATTGTACTTTAAAAATGTCATTGGGCTTTTTGTCATCTTACAGCAACATACATACATACATACATACATACATACATACATTTATGATGGAGTCTCGCTCTGTTGCCCAGACTGGAGTGCAGTGACATGATCTCAGCTCACTGAAACCTCCATCTCCTGGGTTCAAGTGATTCTCCTGCCTCAACCTCCTGAGTAGCTGGGATTACAGGCATGAGCCACTACGCCCGGCTAATTTTTGTATTTTTTGCAGAGACAGGGTTTCACCATATTGGTCAGGCTGGTCTGGAACTCCTGACCTCATGATTCGCCCACCTTGGCCTTTCAAAGTGTTGGGGTTACAGGCATGAGCCACCATGCCCAGCCAGCTACAGACATTTATTGGCTGTTTACTGTGTTTGGGCCATTGCTTGGATGTTGAGGTCACACAGTTGTGTAAGACATAGATCCAGAGTTCAAAATGTAAAATAAAGCCTTTAGTTACAGATCTACTTTTGACTTGTAATAATAAGCAAGAAATATAGATATGCTAGACGTTTTGATGATTTAAAAATACTATTGTACAATGTTTCATTTAGGGCAATCAGAGTTGGAATTTAGAGAACAAGGCTAAGTGTTACATAGTGTTGACCATCAGGTTGGTAATAGTGTTACATAGTATAAAAGTTTGCAGTCTCATTTAAGGTCCATGTCATAGAGCAAACCCTGTAGTCAGCATTTAAAGAGAACAAGTTGTTAGAAGGAGTTAGAAACAGCCTATGAATATTAATTGCTGGTTATTTCCTCCTACTTAAAATGTCCTTTTTCTGTTGTCAGATGACTTACGTGTGTACCTCCAACTCCCTGTGATGATGAGTACTTATATATGCAGTTTTTGAATATTGTAGTGTTCCTTTTTTTTTATTTTAAAGGTTGCTACTGGAGCTATCTAAGACTAAAAGTTACTGTAACTTTTTAGATTGGCACCTGCTGTTCCCCGTTTCCCACTCACTATGGTTTGGGTGTTGGTCAAAAAGTTACTGTAACTTTTTAGATTGGCACCAACTGTTCCCCGTTTCCCACTCACTATGGTTTGGGTATTAGTCACCTCCAAATCTCATGTTGAAACTTGGTTCCCAACCAGGCAGTGTTGGGAGGTGGGGCCTAATGACAGGTGATGGGGTCGTGAAGGGCTGAGTCCTCGTGAATGAATTAATGTTATCTTGGGAATGGGTTAGTTATTACAAGAGTGTA
This sequence comes from Chlorocebus sabaeus, assembly GCF_047675955.1. Classification (NCBI taxonomy): domain Eukaryota; kingdom Metazoa; phylum Chordata; class Mammalia; order Primates; family Cercopithecidae; genus Chlorocebus; species Chlorocebus sabaeus. The sequence continues at coordinate 7,929,507 of NC_132927.1, forward strand.
TTGTTATATGGTGAGCCTGGCCGCCTGTGCTTTCTCTTTTGCATTGCTTACTTGTCCTTTCTTGATGGAATCATGCAGCACAAAGGCCCTCACAAGATGCTGGTATCTTGACCTTGGACTTCCTAGCCTCCAGAACCATGAGCTAAGTAAAACTCTGTTCTTTATAAATTACCCAGTCTATGGTATTCAGTTACAGCAACAGAAAACAGACTAAGACACCACCTGAGTCATTTTATGTCAAATTTCTCAAGTGCTAGAGTAGATTTGGTCACTGTTATTACTTCACTAATTTACTTTTATCTTTTGATTTCTAGTAATGCAGATATAGAGACACTTTTCACTTGATAAAATTACTCAGTGATCTGATGCTTTAAATGGATAATTTTATCAAGAAAGCAATAGAAGTAAAACAAAGTAACCAAAGTATAAAGTAAGAAGGGAAGTCATTGTTTTAAAGTATCAGCCACTGATATTTCACTGCTTGTGCTGTGTAGTTTTGAATTGTAGCAGTTTGGAAAGCTGGGCGGGAGGGACCTGGCTGTTGGAGTATTTTTCTAACCCGACACCCAGGGAAGACCTCCTGTTGCAGCCTTCTGGTTATATATAGCTGAGCTAGATTATATTCTGCTTTATATTATTGATCGGCCTTCTTGGGTCAACTCTAGTTCTGTCATCTTTGGAAAAGGAAGGTACTTTACTGTTCTTGGCCATGAATTCCTTCTTTAGGCTTTAGGTCTTTCAGACATGTCTTATACTGTTCTGGATGCTAGCATGTCATCTCTTCTTCTCCCATTTGTTATATCACTAGCTATTTCTTCACACTGGCTTTCTCCTTTAGCAAGGTTATGCTTCTTTATCTAGTTACATGGCCTTCTTCCTTAGAACTTTTCAATATGGCATTAACTTCCTCATCCCTCATTTTCCCCTTAATTCCCAGTTTAAAGTCTGTGTTTACTTTGGATATGACTTTTCACCTGAGTGAAAAAAACATGTTCTCAACCCATTTGTAGGCTAACTCAGGCTCTAGAAATGATTGAAGGTGTGGGCTCATGTTACCAATTTTACTTTCCTGTCATTGAGTCAAATGCTCCCTAAAGAGAGAGGTAGATCTTTCCCTGATTCTGGACATTCATATTACTTTCTCATTCTCACTAAGTGAACATTAGAGAATTAGAAACTTTCAGAACATAGAATTGGGTGTATAATTTGACCGTTTAAATACAAACATAGGAGATAGAGACACAAAAAACCCTCCAAAAAATCAATGAATCCAGGAGTTGGTTTTTTGAAAAGATCAACAAAATTGATAGACCGCTAGCAAGACTAATAAAGAAGAAAAGAGAGAAGAATCAAATAGACACAATAAAAAATGATAAAGGGGATATCACCACCGACCCCACAGAAATACAAACTACCATCAGAGAATACTATAAACACCTCTACGCAAATAAACTAGAAAATCTAGAAGAAATGGATAATTTCCTGGACACTTACACTCTCCCAAGACTAAACCAGGAAGAAACTGAATCCCTGAATAGACCAATAGCAGGCTCTGAAATTGAGGCAATAATTAATAGCCTACCAACCAAAAAAAGTCCGGGACCAGATGGATTCACAGCTGAATTCTACCAGAGGTATAAGGAGGAGCTGGTACTATTCCTTCTGAAACTATTCCAATCAATAGAAAAAGAGGGAATCCTCCCTAACTCATTTTATGAGGCCAGCATCATCCTGATACCAAAGCCTGGCAGAGACACAACAAAAAAAGAATATTTTAGACCAATATCCCTGATGAACATCGATGCAAAAATCCTCAATAAAATACTGGCAAACCGGATCCAGCAGCACATCAAAAAGCTTATCCACCATGATCAAGTGGGCTTCATCCCTCGGATGCAAGGCTGGTTCAACATACGCAAATCAATAAACGTAATCCAGCATATAAACAGAACCAAAGACAAGAACCACATGATTATCTCAATAGATGCAGAAAAGGCCTTTGACAAAATTCAACAGCCCTTCATGCTAAAAATTCTCAATAAATTCGGTATTGATGGAACGTATCTCAAAATAATAAGAGCTATTTATGACAAACCCACAGCCAATATCGTACTGAATGGGCAAAAACTGGAAAAATTCCCTTTGAAAACTGGCACAAGACAGGGATGCCCTCTCTCACCACTCCTATTCAACATAGTGTTGGAAGTTCTGGCTAGGGTAATCAGGCAAGAGAAAGAAATAAAGGGTATTCAGTTAGGAAAAGAAGAAGTCAAATTGTCCCTGTTTTGCAGATGACATGATTGTATATTTAGAAAACCCCATTGTCTCAGCCCAAAATCTCCTTAAGCTGATAAGAAACTTCAGCAAAGTCTCAGGATACAAAATTAATGTGCAAAAATCACAAGCATTCGTATACACCAGTAACAGACAAACAGAGAGCCAAATCATGAATGAACTTCCATTCACAATAGCTTCAAAGAGAATAAAATACCTAGGAATCCAACTTACAAGGGATGTAAAAGACCTCTTCAAGGAGAACTACAAACCACTGCTCAGTGAAATGAAAGAGGACATAAACAAATGGAAGAACATACCATGCTCATGGATAGGAAGAATCAATATCGTGAAAATGGCCATACTGCCCAAGGTAATTTATAGATTCAATGCCATCCCCATCAAGCTACCAATGAGTTTCTTCACAGAATTGGAAAAAACTGCTTTAAAGTTCATATGGAACCAAAAAAGAGCCTGCATCTCCAAGACAATCCTAAGTCAAAAGAACAAAGCTGGAGGCATCACACTACCTGACTTCAAACTATACTACAAGGCTACAGTAACCAAAACAGCATGGTACTGGTACCAAAACAGAGATATAGACCAATGGAACAGAACAGAGCCCACAGAAATAATACCACACATCTACAGCCATCTGATCTTTGACAAACCTGAGAAAAACAAGAAATGGGGAAAGGATTCCCTTTTTAATAAATGGTGCTGGGATAATTGGCTAGCCATAAGTAGAAAGCTGAAACTGAATCCTTTCCTTACTCCTTATACGAAAATTAATTCAAGATGGATTAGGGACTTAAATGTTAGACCTAATACCATAAAAACCCTAGAAGAAAACCTAGGTAAAACCATTCAGGACACAGGCTGGGCAAAGACTTCATGTCTAAAACACCAAAAGCAACGGCAGCAAAAGCCAAAATTGACAAATGGGATCTCATTAAACTAAAGAGCTTCTGCACAGCAAAAGAAACTACCATCAGAGTGAACAGGCAACCTACAGAATGGGAGAAAATTTTTGCAATCTACTCATCAGACAAAGGGCTAATATCCAGAACCTACAAAGAACTCAAACAAATTTACAAGAAAAAAACAACCCCATCAAAAAGTGGGCAAAGGATATGAATAGACATTTCTCAAAAGAGGACATTCATACAGCCAACAGACACATGAAAAAATGCTCATCATCGCTGGCCATCAGAGAAATGCAAATCAAAACCAAAATGAGATACCATCTCACACCAGTTAGAATGGCAATCATTAAAAAGTCAGGAAACAACAGGTGCTGGAGAGGATGTGGAGAAATAGGAACACTTTTACACTGTTGGTGGGATTGTAAACTAGTTCAACCATTATGGAAAACAGTATGGCGATTCCTCAAGGATCTGGAACTAGATGTACCATGTGACCCAGCCATCCCATTACTGGGTATATACCCAAAGGATTATAAATCATGCTGCTATAAAGACACATGCACACGTATGTTTATTGCGGCACTATTCACAATAGCAAAGACTTGGAATCAACCCAAATGTCCATCAGTGACAGACTGGATTAAGAAAATGTGGCACATATACACCATGGAATACTATGCAGCCATTAAAAAGGATGAGTTTGTGTCCTTTGTAGGGACATGGATGCAGCTGGAAACCATCATTCTCAGCAAACTATCCCAAGAACAGAAAACCAAACACCGCATGTTCTCACTCATAGGTGGGAATGAACAATGAGATCACTTGGACTCGGGAAGGGGAACATCACACACTGGGGCCTATCACGGGGAGGGGGGAGGGGGGAGGGATTGCATTGGGAGTTATACCTGATGTAAATGACGAGTTGATGGGTGCTGACGAGTTGATGGGTGCAGCACAGCCACATGGCACAAGTATACATATGTAACAAACCTGCACGTTATGCACATGTACCGTAGAACTTAAAGTATAATAATAATAAAAAAAAAGTGTAACAACAGATTTCATTTCTGATTTTTCTGGCTTCTAAATAAAGAAGTAAAAATATAAGAGAAAAACAGAGTGTCTTGTCTAACTCCAGGCCTGAATCTGAAAAGAGAACGGGAAGGGCAGTAACAAGAAAGAGAAAGGACATAAAGGTACTATGAAATTGAAGCCATCATTGTAGTTTAAATTTGACCAGTGTTTCAAACATAAAGCAAAGATATTTGGGTAGTCTTTTGTTCTGACCAGACATAAACTTTTCTCATGTCCTTCTTTGTGTATCTACCAGAGGAAAGTAATGAAATAGAGGTCCTGGAACAGTTAGTTCATGTTAAGGTTAGGCTCTAACTGTAGCTCTGACAAAAGTAGGAAGCATGCAGAAAGCTGGCTTGTTTGTAAGAGATAAAATGGCACAGTCTTATTCAATTGAAAGCCAACAATCAAAATTAGAGCAAAAGGAAACACTATTAGAAAAATGTGCCAAGCCAGTGAAATATATTGATCAAAGGGGGATGAAAGATAGCCGACACAATTTATTAGGAACAAGAAATAGTGAGGCTGAAGTAATTTGCCTTTGAAAATAAATAAATTAAAAGGAGGCTAATTGCCACCCTTACAATATCCTATTTCTACCTTAAACACTTCCAGAAGAACGCCTCACTTTTTTACTCTTTCTGTTGTTAATGCAGACTTAAATTTTTTTTTTTAAATCAGTATTCTTCAATGCCAAGGTGACAAACTAAAATATGAAAAGGCTGTTAGGGCTTAACATTTTTGTTGCAGATTAAATACACAGCATTGAAAAAAGGAAAGGCATGACTTCATCTGTGACCAGCCGAGTTAAAGAGAAAAATCTCTCCATTTTCCGTCATGCAGACTTTGAAGAATAACCTGCAGTGATTTGAACTGAGTTAGGATGAGGGTAATTATAAAACATAGAGTCTTGTCTTCTGCAGTGGTAATTGAGAAGCCTTAATAAAGATCACATGAGATTACTTGCTGAGCCTTTAGGAGAACTTCTTAGAGTAGTGGCTCCTGTTGGACAGGTAAGGGCTTACCCTGTATCTTTTGGTGCAGTTGGGGATCATGGGGTCAGAGTCAGATGTCAAAAGCCTGCTGGGGCTATTTAAGCTCCAAGAAGACTTGAACAGATCCCAACCAGGCGATGAGGAGAGCAATAAGTATTATTGGGGACTTCCAGTACTGGGGATTATGACCTCTTTTTACTGTTTAGGTAGTTACTATATTTCATTGACTTTAAGATATATATTTTTCAGATTTTAATGTCTCTGAAATTGTAGTGTATTTTATAATCAATAACATCTTGGCATTGTGTTAGTTTAATATTTAGCATTGTTTTCTTTCTTGGTTGTATATAAAATAATGGTGTATCTTCCAATCTATGGTGTTTTAGATATGATGACATATAGTCAATGTTTTTCTCATAATTATTTTAATACTGGTTGGATTGTATTCCCATCTTTGCCATAATTGCTGCAGAGTGATTATATGTCATTCATTTTGGTCTTTGTTTTTTAAGTGTTGAAAGACTGTTTTAAACTGATGGTGGCAGTTTTGGTAACTTGTTTTAGTAACATCCTCTTTTGTGCCCTCATCACTGACTTTATTTTCCCCCCATCACTTACCAGAGATTGCCAGATGATTCTTTCCAAAGCATAGCTCTCATGTCAGTAATTTCAGAGACTATCAGTGTCTCCTTGCTACTTTTGAAAGAAGTTACACTCTGGCTTTATTCATTTTTTCAGTAGTTAGATGTTAGGGATACTGTTATAAATAAAAAAGGCATGAAACCTGCCCTATAGATTCTTTTGGCTACTGTGAACCTTTACTTACTGATTTTTTTTTTAAGCCAGTGCTATGTGATCATTCATAGTTTGAAAAAAAATTCTATACTATTTGCCTTCATAAGCATGTGTCTGTGTTTACTACTTATTTTATGTATTATTATTAATTTGGTGTTGATGGAAAGTCCACCAAAAGAAGTGACTCAATAGTGACTTAAACATTTTTTTTTGTTTTTGAGATGGAGTATCACTTTGTCACCCAGGCTGGAGTGCAGTAACGCGATCTTGGCTCACTGCAACCTCCGTCTCCTGGGTTCAAGCAATTCTCCTGCCTCAGCCTCCTGAGTAACTGGGACTACAGGCATGCACCACCATGCCTGGCTAATTTTTGTGGTTTTAGTAGAGATGGCATTTTGCCATGTTGGTCAGGCTGGTCTTGAACTCCTGATCTCAAGCAATCCACCCGCCTCGGCCTCCCAAAGTGCTGGGATTACAGGCATGAGCCACTGCGCCCAGCCCATAATGACTTAAACATCTTTTAAAAATATTTTTTGTTTGTTTATGATAAGCCTATATGTCTGTAGAAACAAATATATTAGACCTTTATAGTTAGTTTATTTTGGTAGCATCTAAATCTGGTGTATTAATTATCTGAATGCAGAAAGCATCAAATTAAATAGGTTGAATTGATGTATTATCCCCAGACAATTATAGTTTACTAAAAATAGCTCCCTATTATTAGGTATTTACTATCTGCTAAGCCTTATATTATTTATCTGCATTCACATTTAAATCACACAATTCTGTATAATGTACTATTACTATTATTATTATTTTTACAAATGATGAAACTGAGACACAATGAGGTTAAATAACTTGGGCAGGGTGCTACTTGTAATCTCTCTGGTTCTCTAAGCTCACCTTTTAACTAAACTGTACAACTGAAGTTTTAAAAGTTTTAATTTTTTGCTTGAAAGATTGAAAACACTCTTTTTAATGTCATCCCTGAAACGCTAATTGACAAAATATTAAGAGTATTCCTTTGCTTCCCAAGTTCTCATTCAGCTACAAGTTTTGTATTTTATACTTTGTATTTCATAAGACATTTCTGAGAGAATGCATCTGTAAATATCTTTACTCTGAAATATATTTTGGTGCAGTTTATATGGAGACCTGTTATACAGTCTTTTTAGTAGTGTTTGGCAGTGAGAAGTTTGATACTTTTCTATGTTGTGATGTCAATAACTGCAGTAGTGGAATTCATTTGTTAAGTATAGTAACTGTAGGATTAGATTTTAAATGTTTTTACCATAAAAAAATTTTAAAATGTTAACTATGTGAGGTGATGAGTACATTAGTTGCTTGATTTCATCATTCCGCAATGTCAGCATGTATCTAAACATCACATTGCACCACATAAATATACTGTGCAGTTATTCTTTGTCAATTAAAATAAGATAAAACTTAAAAATTGAATTAAAATTGTTATACAGTATTCATTATTTGGGCTTAATTACATTTCACTGAGGTACAGTGGCATTTCTCAGTTACCCAGAACAAGCTATTATTCAATAAAGGGAAATAAGTTTCTGTCCAGTGACACAGTAAATGTCTATGTTATCCAGATTAAAACCCAACAGCGCTTTTCTTAGTGGTTAATTGTTGGTACTTCTACGCTCTTCAGAGGGATTTGTGGAAGAAGATGGCCATTAGTAGTCAGTAGACTAGTTACTATTCAGTAATAGTTTCAGCTAATGTCAAGTATTGGATTCTTTTCAAATCATTTTTATTCCCTGTGAACAAATAGATTTAGAGAGAACCTTTCGCAATATGTGAAGAGTTTAGGTCAAATAATGGTGTTAAAGAGCATAGTCCCCATGAGACTGCCCTCACTTTTGACATTGACTGCAAGCGTAGGGGTTCCCAAGATCATCCTTAGGTTCAATAATTTGTTAGAAGGACTCCAAGAACTCACTAAAAGATGATATACTCACACTTATAGTTTATTACAGGAAAAGAGTACATATTAAAATCAGCCAAGGGAAGAAGTGCATAAGGTGGAGTCTAGGGAGTTATCAAATGCAGAGCTTCTGTTGTCTTTTCCCCTCAGACTCAGTCTGTTAGTCTCCTGGCATTGATATATGACAATATGGGTGTAGCATTGCCAACCATTCAAGCTCATGTGAGCCTTGATGTTCAAAGTTTTTGTTGGTGCTCTGTGATAGGGGCATGATTGATTGTCCATATGACTGATCTCATTCTTTGGTTCTCCTGTCCCTTCAGGCATGACCCAAAGCCCCCACTCTAAATCACATTATTACTACATGGCTAGTTCAAGGCCCATGAGCAGAGACCTTAGAGATTACATCCTAGAAGCTGAGGTCAAAGACAAATTATCTTGGGGCCTTTTGGGGCAAGGTTAAATTCTTTACAGAAATAATGTGAATAATACTGGTTTCCAAAATGAATGTATGTAGAAAGCTAAATTTGGATATTAACCTAGTAGGTATGACATATTGCTACTGAAATTTTCCAATTATTGAAACTCAGAATTCCTTGAAAGTACAATTGGTTTCGACTATAATATTCTCTAGCCAGAGAGGCTACTAGGATGGTTTTGTAAAAAATACTTTTGAGGTCTACTAATTCTATTATACCCCACATTCCTGTTACTCTTGGTAAGTGCCCAAAAAATAAGGCTCTCTGGTAATTAAAAAGAAACATTTTCATCTTTATGCTGTTTAGGACTTCCTTTCTCCTAAACCTAAACATTTCTTCCTTTTCTTCCCCAATTTTTGTTTGGTGCTTCTGGTGTCCAATTTTATATTACATAAATTCTCCTTAACATCTTTAGCTAAAAACTGATTCCCTGCAGACAATGCTTTTAGTGAAGTCTTAAGTAGAGCTTGTTTTTTGACTCAGTGTCTACTGAGATTTAGGGTAAGATTTGGCATATTCCTTATTTGCTAGGGCAGCTTCTACTCCAATACTTATATTCTTATATTCTTTTTGCAGGAGGAGAAATTTATTAAAAAACTTTAGAGCAGGAGGAAAGAAAGTGCATTTGGAAGAGATCCAAGTGGGCAACTTGAAGAATAAGTGCCCTGTTTAACCGTGATCCTAGGACTTTACAAACAGTCATCTTGTGCCCCTTTCCCCTGCATGCACAGTGCCTTTCTTACCCTTGGGAATTGAGCACACATAGTGTGTTTGGGAAGTTGTACACATGCCCATATGAGGCTTTCTTCCCTTTTCCAGTGGAGTGCCCCAGTAAGGTCATACTCCACCATTTTGTCTCTTAATGTGTGTATTAGTCTGTTTTCACACTGCTGATAAAGACATAACCTGAGACTGGGAAGAAACAGAGGTTTAATGGACTTACAGATCCACATGGCTGGGGAGGCCTCATAATCATGGCAGAAGGCAATGAGGAGCAAGTCACCTCTTACGTGGATGGTGGCAGACAGAGAGAACTTGTGCAGGGAAACTCCCAATTTTAAAACCATCAGATCTTGTGAGACTTATTCACTATCTTGAGAACAGCATGGGAAAGACCCACCCCATGATTCAGTCATCTCTCACTGAGTCTCTCCCACAACGTGTGGGAATTATGGGAGCTACAAGATGAGATTTGGGCAGGGACACAGAGCCAAACCATATCAATGTGCATGCCTGGACTCAATCGCCCAATACCTGAGATTTCATTGGAAGCCTTTTTTGCTTCTCCTTGGTGCCTGTGTTTAATTAACACTTTAACAGCTGTGGATCAACAGGAGATTGTCTCTGCCTGGCACAGCTGCCGAATTATCATTTATAGAGAGGCAGTGTGATAATTGTCCAGCCATCACCTGACGTTCCTAGTGGGTGGGGGAGAAGAGCCCTCTCCTGCCCCGCTCGTGCCCGTCTGACTACCTTTAACATTTCCCTCCTCAACAGCCCAAGAACACAAATCTTTGAGGAAAAATGGATGAAGGTCAGTCTTTTGTAACTGTCTTCTGCTGACAGAGGGGTGGTGTTGGTTCTGTGAGTCTTGGCCTCTTGCTAGCTCTCAGGGCAGGAGGGTGACTCTGTGGGTGGTAAAAGTGGTATCTAGCCAGGTCCAAGGGAGACAGGGGCAGGATTTTGCCTCCTTCCTGTCCCACTGATGGACATTCTAGGGGTCCCCTGTAGAAGGGTGCCTCTTGGGTATTGAGAGAACAGTATCCCTCACTGAGGATCTTTGTACTTACATTCTTTCTGATAGTCGTAGTTATTAAAAGTATAATCGGCCAGGAGTGGTGGCCCTCGCCTGTAATCTCAGTACATTGGGAGACCAAGGCGGGCGGATCACCTGAGATGGGGAGTTTGAGACCAGCCTGACCAACGTGGAGAAACCCCATCTCTACTAAAAATACAAAATTAGCCGGGCATGGTGGTGCATGCCTGTAATCCCAGCTACTCGGGAGGCTGAGACAGTAGAATCGCTTGAACCCAGGAGGTGGAGGTTACTGTGAGCCGAGATCGTGCCATTACACTCCAGCTCTAGTCAACAAGAGCAAAACTCTGTCTAAAAAAAAAAAAAAAGAAAGGATAATCCTTCTCTCATTCTCTTCTCTGGTCACTTTTTTTCTCACTTGTTAAAGATGTTGGCACTTTCTAAATTGCCTCTAGTTCTACCCACCATCTTGGATAACTTCAGAGTTCACATAGACAATAAACTTTAACATCCTGGTGTTACCAAAACATCAGGGGTTTGGTCTAGGTCCTGTGGCCCACTACACATAAAACCAGTCACTGAGACAATTAATATTGCTGGGGAAGAAGGCTTTAATCACGTGCAGCAGCTGAGGCAATGGGAGATCAGTTTCAAATCCATCTCCTTGACCAACTAAAATTGGGGAGTTATTATATCAGGGAACAAATGTAACTATGTGTGGGAAAAAAGGAACTAGGGAGGGGTAAGGAAGAGGAATTAGTTAATGAGAAGTAGGTGGTCACTTAGGAAAATAGGAATTAGGGAGGGGTAAGGAAGCAATCCTGATGGATGAAGGGTCTGCCATCTCATTGGATGTGGTGATCTGGTGAGTTTCAGTTCTTTGATACTTTTTGAGAAGGCTGAGGATCATTTCCTGAGAAAGACAAATAAGACAAATGTTAGTTTTAAGCTTTAAGACCAGAAGGGTCAATTTCTATATTTATTTAAAAAAACTGTCTTTGGGACTACTGGGTTGGTTTCACTAGCCTTTCAATTTTTTCCCTTTCTCAACTTGAGTGCCCTTGACCTCCACTCTCATGGCACACCATGTATTTTATCTCCTGGAAGTATTCATCTTAATTATCTTACCATAGTTTTTCATCCTTCGAGTTCTTTTATTAAGGCCATTATATGTCAGATTCCTTGACTGTTTCACTTTCTGTACCTTTCATTTTTTTCCTAACATGTTTATATATGGCACATTATGCCACTGACTTGCTGATAATTTCAACTCCTTTGTATCTTTTCCTTTCAGTTGTGCTGCAAACCCATTGGTACATTCCTTTTACTCTAAACCCATAAACTCCAGTTTAGAGTGGATTCTGCATTCAACTTTCTCTATTCTTACTCTCGGGTTGCTGGGTGCTGCTAGAGATGTCCTTTTAAGTGGCATGTGGATTGCAGTATGAGTTAATGATTTCTAGCCTAGCCTTGCCCAACAACCCTTAGGAAATTTTTCTTCTATTCTTTTTTTTTGTCTCTTGCTTAGAAACCTGTTATTCTAGGCAGCCCTCTCTTTTATTCTCCATAGGAACTATTTAAAATTTGCTTTGTTATTGTGAAGACCTCTGTCCTTTTACCTCTCCCTTCACTTTTTTTTTTTTTTAAACGGAGTCTCGCTCTGTTGCCCACGCTGGAGTGCAGTGGCACCATCTTGGCTCACTGCAAGCTCTGCCTCCCGGGTTCTCGCCATTCTCTTGCCTCAGCCTCCCCAGTAGCTGGGACTACAGGCGCCCACCACCACGCCCGGCTAATTTTTTGTATTTTTTAGTAGAGGTGTGGTTTCACCATGTTAGCCAGGATGGTCTTGATTTCCTGACCTCGTGATCCACCCGCCTCAGCCTCCCAAAGTGCTGGGATTACATGCGTGAGCCACCATGCCTGGCCTCTCCCTTCACTTTTAATGCATGATTCCATTTTCTGCTTCACAAAGAAAATTAAATTTATATGGTGCAAACTTTCTTAATTACCAGCCTCCTTAAAAATGTATCTGTGTCTGAATTCATTCTTGCCCTCTTCCCTTCTGTATCTGGTTCTTAGTTTTCCATCAGCATTTAAACATGCATGTGGATGACAGTACTGACTGGCCATGTAGAAATTATTCCCAGCCCCTGTCTCTTTACTGCTTAAAAGTAGGTCTAGAAAGTCAGAAGATAATCTAGCTGCTCTTAGAGCTGAGTGTGGCCATGTGAGCCAGTTCTAACCAATGAGACAGAAGGAAGAGTCTGATGAGAGCTTCTATGTAAGATGTTTTGCTTCCTAATAGAAAGGCAGGTTTTGTTCTTCCTCTTTCTTTGTAGGGAATATAAAGACATAATCAACCTGGCAGTGGTAGCCATTTTGTGGCAGAACAAGAAGAAAGACCAAAGCCTTGGTCTTTGATGACATCTCTGAGACTTTGAAAAAAAAACACAAAAAACAACTTAGTCTTTTTGCATCACTGTGAAGGAATAGCTGAAACTGGGTAATTTCTTAAGCAAAGAGGTTTAAGTGGCTGATGACTCTGCAGGGCATACAAAGAAGCATGGTGCCAGCATCTGCTTCTGGTGAGGGCCTCAGGAAGCTTACAATCGTGGTGGAAGGCAAAGGTGGGGAGCAGGCACAGCACATGGTGCGAGCAGGAGGAAGAGAGACAGGTGGGAGGTCCCAGACTCTTCTAAACAACCAGATGTGGCATGAACTAACTGAGCGAGAACTCACTCACCACCAAGCGGATGGTACTGAGTCATGAGGGAACCGCTGGCGTGATCCATTCACTTCCCATCAGGCCTCACTTCCAACATTGGGAATCACATTTCAGCATGAGATTTGGAGGGGATAAACATCCATACCATACCACAAAAAGTCCCAGAGTTGTCTAATTTCAGACGTTTTAAAAAAGTAAACAATAAATGCCTTAATGGTTTAAGCATTGTTAGGTTTTCTGTTACTTGCAGCTGAATTCATCTTAACTTATGATGTGTTTTTCCCAGTTTTAAAAAACAACAAACCAGAAATAAGTATCTTGACTCTATGACTTCCACTAGATACCAGCCTAAACTTTCTTCTCGCTTAAGCCAAACTCTTCGAAAGAATTTACTGAATCAGTCTCTCACTCCCTCATCTACTATATACTTCTGTCTATATTCAGCTCTACCATGCTTTAGTCAGGGTTGGGTCACCAGAGATGCCTTTAAAAATTCCTATATATACTTTTCAATTCTTATTTTAATCGATCTGTTTATACTATTTGATCTATTGATCTTAAAGTTTCCCTAATACTGTATTCTCTTGTGGTGTCTACCTTTTAGCCTCTCTTTCTCATTCTGCTCTATAGTTTCCCTTTTCTCTGCTCATTTCTTAAATATCAGTCCTTAACATAGGTATAATTATTCCACTTTTATATGCTTAGAAACTAAATAACCTAAGGTCATGTACAGTCATGCTTTGCTTAACAATGTGGATATTTTCTGAGAAATGTGTCCTTAGGCAATTTTGTCATTGTACGAACGTCATAGAGTGTACTTACACAAACCTGGATAGTATAGCCTACCACACCCCAGGCTCTATATGGCATAGCCTATTACTCCTAGGCTACAGAATTGAACAGCATGTTATTGTACTGAATACTGTAGGGAACTGCATCACAATGGTAAATATTTGTGTATCTGAACATAACTAAACATAGAAAAGGTACAATAGACTGGGAGCAGTGGCTCACACCTGTTATCCCAGCACTTTGAGAGAAAAGTTACAATAAAAATACAGTGTAAAATATGAAAAATGGTACCCTTGTGTAGTGCACTTACCGTGAATGGAGCTTGCAGGACTGAAAGTTGCTGTGGGTGAGTCAGTAAGTGAGTGGTGAGTGAATGTGATTGCCTAGGACGTTGCTGTCCACTACTGTAGACTTTATAAACATTGTGCACTTAGGCTACACTAAATTTATAAAACAAAATTTCCTTCTCTCAATTATAAATCTACCTTAGCTTACTGTAACTTTATTACTTAATTTAATTTGCAAAAAGCTTTTTGACTCTTATAACATTTGTACCACAAACACATTATACATCTGTACGGAAATATTTTCTTTCTTTTCATCCTTTTTTTCTATAAGCTTTTTTTTTCTATTAAAATTTTTTTTTCTTTTACTTAAAATTTTTTTTTGATCAAAAACTTAGACACAAGCACTCATATTAGGCTAGGCTTACATGGGTCAGGATTATCAGTATCATTGTCTTCCACCTCCACATCTTGTCCCACTGAAAGGTCTTCAGGGACAATAACATGCATGAAGCTGTCATTTTCTATAATAACAGTGCCTTCTTCTGGAATACCTTTTGAAGGACCTGCCTGAGTCTGTTTGGCAGGTAACTTTGTTTTTTTAATAAGGGAAGGAATACACTCTATAGTAATGATGAAAAGCATACTATAGTAAATACATAAACCAGTGACATAGTCCGTTATTGCCATCATCATCATCATCCAGTATTATGTACTGTACCTAAGTGTATAAGCTATACTTTTATATGACTGGCAGTGCAGTAGGTTTGTTTATACCAGCATAACCACACATATGAGTAATTTGTTGTGCTGTGATGTTAAGACAGTTATGACTTTACAACAGATATGATGTCACTAGGTGATAGGAATTTTTCAGCAGCTCCATTATAATCTTAAGGGACCATTGCCTATGTGGCCCATTGTTGACCAAAATGTCCTTCTGTGCACATGACTGTAATTAGCAAATGGTGCAGCCAAAATCTGAACAGAGTCTAAAACCTCTGCAATTCATCTCTAAGAACCTTTTCTGATTTTGTGCTCATTCTGGGCAATGCCTAATGGAAAGCTCTGCTTGACTGTCCTATGGATACCTCAAAGTCCTAAAGTCCAGATTAGAATTCATCACTCGTATACCTAAAAGTCTTCCTTCTTTTCTTGTGACAGAGACTTAATGATTGGCACTGCCAACCACCTACCTGCTCAGGCTAAAATCCTGAGTGTCACCCTTGACTCATCTTTCTTTCCCACTGCTTGTACGTGTGGTGTTCTTTTCTCCCATCTCTGCTGCTATCCTTCCCTACAATGTCCACCCTTTTCTGTTTTCTGGGAAAGCTGTAACAGACTCTATACCTTTATACCTATGTAATCTGAGATATTCTGACTAATCTTTCCAAAATTCAGATCTCATCAAGTTACTTTCCTGATTTATACCTTTCTGTGGCACCTTGGTTTTTGGACAAAAGTTCAAAATCTAACCTTGGAAAAACGTCCTCTTTATCTAATCAGGGCACATTTTCCTACTTCTACTCTGTTCTAGCTGTCTTAAGCAGTTTGTTATTCCTGAATTCACTTTGCTCTCTCTTGCTTCTGGGCCTTCCCTCCTGCTTTCCTGTCTTGCTGGGATACCCTCTTCTTAACTAACTCCATCTCATCCTTCATGTATTAGCTTAGATGTTACTCCTTTGGGAAAGCCTTGTGTGATAACCTCTCACCTCATATTAAGTGCTTTTGTGTTCTGCAGCATCTTAAAAGGGCCACACATTCTCTTGTCTCAGGGCCTTTACACATGCTGCTTCCTGTGCCTTCTTTTCCTTACCTCCACCCGGTTGCTGTTCATTCCACACAGTGCTCTGTGGTAGACCCTCATTTTCCCCTATTATAGCAAGAAATTCTTCTGTTCACTTTGTGACATTTCAAACAGTTTTTATTGCTTTCCTGTGTTTGAGAAATTTAGAATTTTGAAGGTTGCTTTTAATTTGTCTCTCCTTCACTCTTAATCTAAACCTTAAAAAGAAACACCACCACCAAAACAACCCCAAGCCTGTTCTTTAGCTTTATGCTTCTCCAAACAAGCTGACGTTGCCTAACTCGAGAATCGATTACGTGCCAGAAGTCAGCTGATGGTGTTTGTTTAAAAAAAAAAAGGTATTTTCAGCTTTCAGCCCCAACTACTGAACCTGACAAGTTCTGACATCTCTTCTCTTGGCTGCCTCTCACTTTTTTTTCTGTTTCCATGGAAATGGACATCAGATCACAGAAACATAGTAAGATACTGGTGGCTAATTGCTGTTGCAGAATTCAAAATTCTTTTTGTTTGCGGAGTGATTATTTTGGTGACTCTTACCCACTGTATAGTATGTGGTAGTTAGCCAAAACATCTAAGGCAGTTTCTGGGTTTGAGAGCTGGAAGATGCTTTCTAAGAGTCACTAACTGGTATCCTAAAATATACTCTCTTTTTTTATCTTTCACGGAAAACATATTTTAAGAACTGTTATCTTGTCAGAGAAGAACATTAGATTTCAAGCCAGGAGATCCGGCCCTAGTGCCAGATCTGCTGCTATCTCACTGTTTGACCTCTGTCTATCTTGTTATATTTATTGAATGAACAATTGCTGCTACTTAGACTTGGGGCTATTTAAAAGTGTCCCAGGGAAAAGACTGCCTTTCTGCCAGTGTGCTTTAATAGCAAACCTAGAAATAAGATATATAACTAATTTTAGTTAAGAAAATCAAACCAAGTTTCTAAATATCTAAATGGAAAAATGTTTTTAATCTCAGGCCTTTACTTTTGCCTTCTGTAAAATGATCAGAATAAGATTCGGTCATATGGCCAGAAATGTTGGTGTAAGATTATATTTTTAATATACATGTGGTTTCCTAAGACAAGTACAGCCTATCTTACAGCAAAGTGATTAAAATTTTAGTCAAAAATTATATTAATTTTCTATTTAGTGAGGGGAGTTATTACATTACTTACATAATTTGTATTTTATTCACATCCAGGATGTATGAGGATTTGCCACAGTCATATACCTTTGTGTTAGGCTTATCTTTACCAGGTCAGGATTTCTTCATAAATCTAAATTTAGAACTTGGAAAGCCAGGTTTTGTTAAGTGCAAAAAGGGACTGGCTTGTACATATAAAAAAGATTAGTGTTTGCTGAGCTGCTTCTTCAGCATGTAGTGTCTGCTGTATATCAAATGAACCTGAGTAATTGAAATTGAGTGAACAGAGTAAATCTCTTTTTTGCATGACTACACAGAATAAAATACAGATATGCATCTCAATTTATGATGAAGTTATGTCTCGATTAACCCATCGTAAGCTGAAAATACCGTAAGTCAAAAATGCATTTAATACACCTAACCTACCAAACATCACAGCTTAGCCTGGCCTCCATTAAACATGGTCTGAACACATACGTTAGTCTACATTTGGGCAAAATCATATCCAAAAAGTGCTGGCAACACAGTACACTAAAGAATATGTGTTGTTTACCCTCATGACTGAATAACTGGGAACTGGCTTGTTGCTGCTGCCCTGCATAGCCAGAGTGTGTCATACTGCATGCATGTCACCAGTCCAGGAAAAGATAAAGATTCAAAATTTGAAGTATAATTTCTACTGAATACGTATTGCTTTCATACCATCATAAAGTCAAAAAATCGTAAGTTCAGCTATTGTATGTGTGGGACAATCTGTATAGGTTTATACTGAACTCTCACTTGTAATTGTAAGTACATCGATGTAAGTTATACAGGTTAAGGCATTATAAATAAATTAAATGGGAAATAATCCATTTTATACTTTGTAGTTGAGGTAGATATTCCTAAAGGAAAAAAACTACCTTATTTAATTTGCTGTGAATTTAGTCTCCCATGAAGAAACGCACTAGACTTGGAGTCTGGTCCTGTCACTTCCCACAGTTTGTGAGACAGGTGCAGGCATCAGTAGATTCACCATAGGCCCCAGTGCTTTTAGGTGCATTGCATTAAAGCAAAAGTTTATTTTTGTAAATAAAAAAAGTCTTATACTTGTGGTATAATTAGACAATAAGAAAAAATATTCAAGAAAGAAATTATAATGGCCCATTACCCCACGATCAAAGTAAGCCACTATTAATTTTTTGGCATATTCCTTCAATTAAAAAAATCTACCAGTGCATATAATGAGATCATGATAATGCTATACATGCTGCTTTTTAGTCAACTTACTTCATTATGCCATATCATGAACATTTTACCCTGCTATTAATATTCTTTTAAAAATGATTTAAATAATGATATAGTATGCCATCTTGACTGATTTTACAATTTATTTAACTCTTGAGAGCTTATTGGATGTTTAGATTGTTTACTTACATACAACATTGAGCAGGAGCCTATAAACTTTCTTTAATCCCTTTAGCCAATGTGGAAAGTGCCTAGATTATATGATTTTCCTGGCTAGTACCTTATTACTTTTGCTTTGACTTATTCTCATCACCCACATCTCATAGTTCTGTAAGTCCCACCAATTTTATCTTTGAAATATCTCTTAAATTTGTTCCTTCATCTCCATTCTCACTATGATTGCAGTAGTTCAAGTCTTCATCATCTAACTTGGAGTACTGCAATAATAACATGCATAGCTGGTCTTCCTACATTTGGACTCTTCTTTCAATGTATTACTCATCTTATGGTTAAAAATTATCTTTCTAAAGCATGGATATAGTCATATATTCCCTGGTTTTAAAGTCTTTGATGGTTTTTCATTGTCTGTGGCATAAAGCCTTTGCCTGGTTTTCAAGGACATTCATATTTTGGTCCTATCTGTCCCTTTTAGCCTCATTATTCTCTTCTTTCCACGTTCCACATAGGTAGCCTTCCCTGAAAACACTTAGGTGTTATCAGAGTCCTTTGTGTACTTTGTTTCTTTTCCATTGCTTAGAATGTACTACCTCTCACTTCATTAGTTTCTTACTTTCTTCTTCAATGCTTCAGCTCAAATATTACCTATCCTTTAAAATTGTGCTGTCCAGTACAGTAACTACTAGCTCTATGTGGCTTTTAAATTAAAGTAAAATAAAGTTTAAAAATTCAGTTCATCCATCGTAAGTATATTTCACATGCTCAGTAGTCACATGTGGCTAGTGGCTATTGTGTTGGACAGTACAGATTAAAGAAAATTTTTATCACTGCAGAAACTTCTATTGGACAGCACTGCTATAAAGTATTTTATCAGATAATTGATTTCCTCCTTAAAGTTTTCATAACCCTTACAATTAACCATTTGAAGAGCCCTTGAATTCCTTCATAGTAGGTGAGGGGCACCAAGCCTTTTTCTTTTTATCACTAGCGCCTAGAATAGTATGTGGCATGTAGTTCTATTTCAAGATGTGTTTGTTGGCTGATGAACAAATAAGTAAAAAATGACTCAAATCTTGGGGAGTCATATGGGATAATGACAATGTTAGGAGGCTTTCAGTTCTAAAGAAATGCTAATCCCCTTTTGTAAAGTGTGTAACTATTAGTTTTACTTCATTAGTACAAAGTCTTAGGCAAATTGCCCTATTTCTTTGATGATTTTACTATCTAAATATTAGATATCTAAATATCTAAATACTGGGGGAATTAAGTATGTTTGCCTTATAGAATTTAACATAAGGCCAACATTTACTGAGTGTGTGCCAGATATTTTAGACATTTCACAAAAGTATAAAGCATTTCCAGTAGATTCCATGCTATTGCCAGAGTTCATATTCCATGAATGGAGAGAGCAAACATTGAGGTAGCTGGATTTTTCACTGCTTTTATTTCATTTTCATAATAATTATATTATGTAGGGTAATTGTTTTTCTGTTTTTCAGATGAGAAACGGAAGCATAGAAAAGCTGAGTAGCTTTCATAAGGTCACATATAGTTGGGAAGGGACTCTATTACACCTCAGGTGCCTCTCATGTAACTTTTTTTTTTTTTAACTTTTATTTTAGGTTCTGTGGTACATGTGCAGGTTTGTTATATAGGTGAGCTAGTGTCACAGGGGTTTGTTGCACAGATTATTTTGTCACACAGGTACTAAGCCCAATACCCAATAGTTCTCTTTTTTTATTGTCTCCCTCCTCCCATTCTCCACCTTTAAGTAGACCCCAGTGTCTTTTGTTGCCCTTTTTGTGTTCATGTGTTCTCATCTCTTAGCTCCCTCACTTATAAGTAAGAACATGTGGTATTTGGTTTTCTGTTCTTGTGTTAGTTTGCTAAGGGTAATGGCCTCTATCTCCATCCATGTTCCTGCAAAATACATGACCTCATTCTTTTTTATAGATGTGTAGTATTACAGGGTGTATATGTACCACAATTTCTTTATTCAGCCTGTCATGGATGAGCATTTAGGTTGATTCTATGTCTTTGCTGTTGTGAATAGTACTGTAATGAACATATGTGTGTGTGTGTCTTTATGGTAGAATGATTGATATTACTGAGTAATCCCAGTATTGGGATTGCTGGGTCAAATGGTGCTTCTGTGTTTAGTTCTTTGAGGAATCGCCACACTGCTTTCCACAATGGTTGAACAAATTTACACTCCAATCAACAGTGTGTAAGTGTTCCCTTTTCTCCACTACCTCGCCAATATCTGTTACTTTTTGACATTTTAATGCCATTCTGATTGATGTGAGATGGTATCTCATTGTGGTTTTGATTTGCATTTCTCTAATGATCAGTGATGCTGAGCTTGTTTTCATAAGTTTGTTGGCTGCACGTATGTCTTCCTTTGAAAAGTGTCTGTTCATGTCCTTTGCCCACCTTTTAAGGTTTTTTTTTTTTCTTGTAAATTTGTTAAAGTTCCTTTATAGATGCTGGAATTAGATCTTTGTCAGATGCAGAGTTGTGAATATTTTCTCTCATTCTGTAGGTTGACTGTTTACTCTGATGATAGTGTTTTGTTTGTTTGTTTGTTTGTTTTTTGCTGTGCAGAAGCTTTTAAGTTTAATTACGTTGATTTGTCGATTTTTGCTTTTGTTGCGATTGCTGTTGGTGTCTTTGTCATGAAATCTTTGCTTGTTCCTGTATCCTGAATGGTATTGCCTAGATTGTCTTCCAGAATCTTTATAGTTTTTGGTATTACATTTAATTCTTTAATCCATCTTGAATTGATTTTTGTATATGGTGTAAGGAAGGGGTCCAGTGTGAATCTTCTGCATATGGCTAGCCAGTTATCCCAGCACTATTTATTGAGTAGGGAGTCTTTTCCTCATTGCTTGTTTTGTCAGCTTGTCAAAGATCAGATGGCTGTAGGTGTGTGGCCTCATTTCTGGGTTACTTATTCTGTTCCATTGGTCTATGCACCTGTTTTTGTACCAGTACCATGTTGTTTTGGTTACTGTAGCCCTATGGTATAGTTTGAAGTGAGGTAGCATGATACCTCTGGATTTGTTCTTTTTGCTTAGGATTGCCTTGGCTGTTCAGGTTCTTTTTTGGTTTCACATGAATTTTAAAATAGTTTTTTCTAGTTCTGTGAAGAATGTAATTGGTAGTTTGATAAGACTGCCATTAAATCTGTAAATTGCTTTGAGCGGTATGACCATTTAAATGATATTGATTCTTCCTATGCATCCAAAAGCATGGAATGTTTTTCCACTTGTTTGTGTCATCTCTGATTTCTTTGAGCAGTGTTTTTAGTTTTCATTGTAGAGATCTTTCACTTCCCTGGTTTGCTGTACTTGTAGGCTTTACTCTTTTTGTGTCAGTCATGAATGAGATTGTGTTCCTGATTTGGCTGTCGGTTTGACGGTTTTTGGTGTATAGGAATACTAGCAATTTCTGTACATTGGTTTTGTATCCTGAAATGTTGCTGAAGTTGTTTATCAGCTGAAAGAACTTTTAGGTCGAGACTATAGGGTTTTCTAGATGTAGATTCATGTCGTCTGCCAACAGGGATAGTTTGACTACCTCTTGTTCTATTGGGATGACCTTTGTTTCTTTCTCATTCCTGATTGCTCTGGTCAGGACTGTCAATACTATGTTGAATAGGAGTGGTGAGAGAGGGCATCGTTGTGCCAGTTTTCAAGGGGAATGCTTCCAGCTTTTGCCCATTCAGTATGAGGTTGTCTAGGGGTTTCTCACAAATGGCTCTTATTATTTTGAGCTCTGTATAACCTTATTTGAATTGTTTAATACATTTAATGGCACTCGGTATCTTTAGTGATATTCTTCAGTTGTTCATGGCTAGTGTATGTCTTGGCTTTTGGATTTAAGAGAAACTAACAGCCAGAAAAAATTTTGAAGAAGGAAATTATAATACCTCACTGTCAACATTTTGTGATCAACTGCTATGGCCCAGTACTGTGCTTGGTTGGGCTAATGAGATCTAATCAAATCACTTTAAAGGAAAAAACCATAAGTTCTATGAGGAGTGGAATTCTCAAAGCCTTTTGAAGGCATTTTTATTGATTATAATTATAATCTTATGCCACTGGCTCTTTAGCAGGTTTTAAAAAACTTCCTAAAACCTAGCATCAGTATCATAAAGTTCTACAGTATAGTGCCCAGCATGGAGGTAGTATTCAGTAATGTTTGTTTAATGAATTTTTGAAAAATAAGAGACACTGCTATTGGTAGTATAATAGCTAGCATTGTTTGAATACATTCTATTTGCCAAGAATTTTGCTCTGCTTTTTAGTTGAATTATTTCATTTCACTCACTGATTGACAATTTATTGAGCACCTATAATATGTTAGTTACCATGCTAGGGCTGGAGATACAGTGATGAAACAAAGACCTTTGTCTTGTGGATCATACATTTTGGTGGTAGAGACAGAAACAAACATAAATGAAAACCGTATAATATAACATTGATTAGTGATCAATGCTTTGGAAAAAAAGGCAAGATAAGACAATTGAGAATGATCAAGGAAGGCTTATCTGAGAAGGTGACATTTAAGCAGAGACTTGAATGGAAGTAAAGGGAGTGAGCCATCCAGGTATTTGGAGGAAGAACATACAAAGTGAAGGGAACAAGTGCACAAGTGTCAAGTGAGCAAGGAAGCCAGGGGGTATATCATGTAGAATCTTATAGTAAAGATTTTGAACTTTATTCCAAATATGATAAAAGCAATTGGAAGTTTGGGGTAGCAGAAGTGACATGATTTGGTTTTGTTTTAAAAGGATCACTTTGGTGACTTGTGTAGAGAATTGAACTGAGTGGGATTGAAAGGTAGGGGTTAGGAGAAGAATGAAAGTAGGTGGACCAATTAAGAGTACTCAAACAACCCTGTGAGATAGGTTCTATTATTGTCTCCATTTTTTGGTTAGAACGCAGAGACAGTGAGATCAACAGGCTGATTCAGTGCTACAAATCCAGTTTGTCTTGTTAATCGCTATCCATTACTTCATGGGATTGTTGTGATAACTCAATGAGATACAGGCTGAGTATCTTTTATCCAGAATGCTGGGTACCAGAAGTGTTTTGGATATCAGATTTTTTTTGGAATTTGGAATATTTTCATATATACAATGAAATACCTTGAGGATGGGATCCAAGTCTAAACATGAAATTTACTTATGTTTCATATACATTTTATACACATAGCCTGAAGGCAATTTTATACATTTTAAATAATTTTGTGCATGAAACAAATCTTTGACTGCATTTGACTGCAACCTATCACATGAAGTCAGGTGTGGCATTTTCCACTTGTGGGGTCATGTCACTGCTCAAAAAGTTTCAGATTTTGAAACATTTTAGATTTCAGATTTCAGATTTTTTTTTTTTTTTTTTGACTTGAGTCTCACTCTGTTGCCCAGGCTAGAGTGGAGTTGGGCAATCTTGGCTCACTACAATCTCTGCCTCCCGGGTTTAAGCGATTCTCCTGCCTCAGGCTCCCAAGTAGCTGGGTTTATAGGCGCCCGCCACCACGCCCAGATAATTTTTGTATTTTTAGTAGAGACGGGGTTTCATCATGTTGGACAGGATGGTCTCAAACTCCTGACCTCAAATGGTCCACCTGCCCCAGCCCCCCAAAGTCCTGGCATTACAGGTGTGAGCCACTGCACCTGGTCCGATTTCAGATTTTTGAATTAAAGATGTATTTTATCTAGAAGTGTCAAACATTGCTTTGTACATAGGAGTTGGTAAATGTTACAGCCTTTCTCATAAAAATACATATTGCAAGTTTGAGAAGGACAGTTCAAGAAAATTTATATAGCAGTTACTAATTAATGGCCTAAAGTCATATAGAACCTTGGTGTTTGTACTCCTTTCCTTCCAATCTTAAGGATTATGTCTTATAAAGATCTGTCCAAAGCACTGATACAATTGTTTTAGCCTTTAGGAGACAAAATTCAGAGATATTTGATATAGCTGTCTTAAAGTATAAAGGGCTGTCATGTGAAACAGGGATTTGCTTTTTATGACCCAAGAGAGCAGAAATCTGATCCAAGGGTGAAAACTACTGGGCAGATTATTTTGGCTCATAAAAATAAATGTATTTCAAAAATAGAATGAATGCTCTATCAGTGGAACTGTTTGCATGTAGCAATATCATTTTTCTGGACTGTCTCAGACATTCAGGGTTTTTTGTTTAGTTTGCAAATTTCTTCCATCTGAGATTCACTGAAATATAAGCTATATGAAAGCAGAGATCTTGTCTGTCTTGGGGACTGCAGTCTCCTCAGTGTCTAGAGAGCACCATACTTGATACACTTGAATGAATGAATGAATGAATGAATGAGTTAATTATTCTCACAGGTCATCTGGATACTACATTCCTCCTCTTTGCCTAAAGTTTAGTTCTGATTTTTGATTGATGACTTGAGTGTTTATCCTGAGTTAAAAATAAGGGAAACTATTGGGAATTGCTTTCTAGGAAGTCAAAAGCATCAGTGCGGGGCTTTTCAACAGTGACACTATCAATGTTTTGAGCTGATGATGCTTTGTTTTGAGGGAGTTGTTCTGTACATTATAGGATTTTAGCAGCATCTCTGGCTGCTAAATACTCAACAGGTATCAGTAGCAACCCCCACCCCTCCTTACCAGTCACAGCAATAAAAAATATCTTCAGACATCACAAATGTTCCTTTGGGGTCAAATCACCTCTTGTTGAGTTAGTGAATAACCCACCGGAACACACCCATGCTAATAGATGAATCCAATATTTTCATTAGATAAAATTAAAGAAAATAGTGTCATTTAAGGAAAGCTCATTGTAAATTATTTATTTTAAGATGACCTGCATACTAGTATGAGCTGTGTGTTGAGGTATGCATATAGCTTTATAATGAAGAAATTGTAGAATGCTGTTATGTATTCCTAATTTGTTTTGAAATATGATGAATTCAAGTTGATTATTTAGCTTTAGGTTCTCAGTAATGAAGGCTTACCATATTTCTCTTATATTGTTTTTTCAGCCCCAATTGCCTTGACAACCATTTTATGTTGAAATACAGATGTGGAGAATTCAAAAGGAGGGGCTGGTGGAATTAGTGGTTTGTAACTGTCAAAGTCAAAGACAGCATGAGGTATAATAGCAGAAAAGGATAGCAGCAGCAGAAAGCGGAGCAGGTGATCAAAGATTCTAGAAGCAGGAGGCCTAAGGATTTTTTTAAAGTTATGCATATTTTAAAATTTATATTTTGGTCTTAGTGTAGAAGTATGATCATCTCATGATGGATATGGTTTCATAAGCAGTTATGGTATATGCTAGGCACATTGGAAATAAATTATTTTTAGGCCACACTTAGTTTGTATGTCTTGACTCCACTTCCTAGTATTTACATTGATATTTCCTTTTGTTTAAATCCAAATAGCAAGCTCTAATAAATCCCTGCTTGCATTATATTTTAATTCAGTATGTTTTCTTATCACATCACGCTTTACTTATATTTTACTAAACTATTCATGGTCCTGATTTAAGTATAAGCTGGAAACTGTTGCATTTTAATATACAACATTTGCATATATATTATGATATAGTCATTTATAAAATATAGTAGTCTTACCAGGCATTATTATAAAAGAAGCATCTGTCAGCATTTCTATTATAAAATAAAAAAATTTTTAAGGAGTTTCTGACTTGTCTGTTTCTAAATTGCTTTGGGATAAAACCTGTATAGAAGCTGTCAACTGAAATCTAAATTTTGTTATTTATAGAGGGCAGAATTGAAGCTATTTTTTTACTACTTTTTGTCACTACATTAAAAACATTCATATTTTTTCATAGATTCACGTGCTTTTTACTTGATATTTATTTATTTCCCATAAACCCAAGTGAGGAAATGGAAACTGAGAGCCACTCAAATGTAGTTATTTATTTTCCTGTGTTGTATTATAAATTTATTTATTACTATTATTATTATTGTTAAAATAGAGACAGGATCTTGCTACATTTCCCAAGCTGGTCTCCACCTTCCTACCTCAGCTTCCCAAAGTGCTAGGATTACAGGCGTGAGCTACTGCACCTGGCCATGTAAAATTTTTGATAGATTTATTTGAAAAGTATTTACCAAGTAGATGCATTAAGTATTTTGTTAGAACCACCTTGTAACATAATAGTGTCTGTATAAAGCCTGTAGGTAGCTAGATCCAGGCTTACTGTGAGCAGAGAAACTCACTTAATGACTGCAAGGTAATATCACTTTAGAAGGGTCAAAGAGAAATAAGAACCTCTGCTATTGATCACTAGACAACTATTCACTTTCTCAACCATAAGAGCTGTCTCTGCAATCTCATTATAGCTGATACTTTTGCACATCACTACCGTGGTTG
The DNA here is from genome assembly GCF_047675955.1 of Chlorocebus sabaeus. NCBI lineage: Eukaryota > Metazoa > Chordata > Mammalia > Primates > Cercopithecidae > Chlorocebus > Chlorocebus sabaeus. The sequence continues at coordinate 7,956,293 of NC_132927.1, forward strand.
ATTCCTACCCCTTCCACCTTTTTGTGAGATGTCTTTGCTGTTACTGTAATAGGTGATTCTTTCAAATTGCTTTTTAAAACTCTTGAAAGCCAAAGTTGCTATCTAATTTTGAACCTGAGATTGTGGGATCTTCTTATGAAACTACTTATATAGAAGGTTAACATTAGTTACTATAGAACTTCAAACAAACTTGAAATAATTAAGGAGTTTAAGCACCTGAAATTGAAAGAGTGTACTCATTTACAATTATTCAATAAATATGGCTGGGCACGGTAGCTCACACCTGTAATCCCAGCACTTTGGAAGGCCGAGGTGGGTAGATCACTTGAGTTCAGGAGTTTGAGACCAGCCTGGCCAACATAGAGAAACCCCATCTTTACTAAAAATACAAAAATTAGCTGGGCGTGTTGACACGTGCCTGTCATTCCAATACTTGGGAGGCTGAGGCAAGAGAATCACTTGAACCTGGGAGGCAGAGGTTGCAATGAACCAAGATCGCACCACTGCACTCCAGCCTGGGTGACAGAGTGAGACTCCATCTCAAAAAAAATTTAAAAAAGTCCTTCAATAAATATGTATATCTTACCCCTATGTACCAGACACCATATGCAGAATAGATGATGAACAAAATGGGTGTGGCCCCTACCCTCATAGATGACATATAAATAAACAAACATAGAATAAATAGTTCTTATTTATTTTGATCAAGTTTAATAGTATTCTAAAGGCTTACCCTTTTATAAATAATCCACAATGCAGAAACCTACATTTGAATGTACAAATTTTTAATGTTTATTGGAATATAAAGATTAAAACATATTACTTGTCATATGTAAACTCTTATTTCCACATTAATAGAATCTTTTTGCCTTTATATGTATTTTGTTATTACTTTTGCCTAGGAGCTTGATTTTATGTATTTTTCTTGCATTCAGCCATCTTAACACTGTTATTTATTCTAATATTAGGTTGGTGTAAAAGTAATTGTGCACCAGCCTAGTAACTTTTAAATAGAATTCCTAAGTAGATGATGTTCTCTTTGACAGTGTTTATATCTCTTAATTGTTTTCCTTTTCTTATTGCATTGTCTAGCATCATCAGTTGAATTTTGAATAGTAGCAGTGATAGTGGTCATCTTTGTCTCATATATGATATCGATGGCAGTATTTCTCCTCTTTCACTATTAAGAGTGATGTATGCTGTAGGTTTCTAGTAGATTCTTTTTATCAAGTTAAAGTATTTCCTTTGTTCCCAGTTTACAGAGATTTAATGATTTAGAACAAGTAAGGTTCTGTTTATATCATGGCAATTACGGCAATTTGGACCAATATTCGTGCTAAGGACAATTTAAAAATTGGATAAAATATGAAAAATAGATTCTTACTTGTATTTGGGAGAAGATGAGAACCCATAGAAATAAGCATATTCTCTCAAAATCAATTTTGTTTTAAGGATGTTAGTTAATAATAGCTTACCAGTTTTGAAGCCAAGTTCTGCCTTCATATGCTTCACAAGACTAAGGGGTATAAGTCAAAATCTGGAGTCAGCCAAAGTTGAGAATTCTGCCCTGTACTTTGCTTGAACTACAGAAGGCTGAGCTTTCAGGGTAGCAGTGAACTAATGCTAACTTGGCTCTCCCAAGAACTTGCAAGACAACTTTCCATCATCATCTGCTGGATCAGGTAATCTTTTTTTTTTTTTTTCTTTTCTTTTTGAGAGGGAGTCTTGCACTGTCACCCAAGCTGAAGTGCAGTGGCACGGTCTCAGCTCACTGCAAGCTCCGCCTCCCAGGTTTACGCCATTCTTCTGCCTCAGCCTCCCGAGTAGCTGGGACTATAGGTGCCTGCCACCATGCCCAGCTAATTTTTGTATTTTTAGTAGCGATGGAGATGGCGTTTCACCGTGTTAGCCAGGGTGGTCTCGATGTCCTGACCTCATGATCCATCCACCTTGGCCTCCGAAAGTGCTGGGATTACAGGCGTGAGCCACCGCACCCGGCCCAGATCAGGTAATCTTAAATCTAGAATTTAGATTAAGATGGTCCTGGATTAGTAGCTTTTCCAAGCCATAGCAGAGACTAAAGAAAGTTGTCTTTGGATTTTGTCAGCCAATGTATGTTTATTTTTTTTCAAATACATTATTCAGTGCACAGGCAAAGATAATCAGGCATGGAAGGATAAAAGACATTTTGAGTAAAACCTAGTAGATACAATGGACAATAGAAATAGACTCAGTGAAAATGATATACTGGAATTGTTAGACATAGATTATAAAACAACTAAATTTGCTGTGTTCAAAGAAATAAGGCCAAAAATAAAAATTATCCAGCAGATATGAAAGCAGTAAGATAATAGTAAAACTGAAAAACACACTATTTAAAACTTAATCATTAGGTTGTACATGAGATTAGATATAGATGTAAAGAGAGTTAGTGAACTGGGAGATAGGTCAGAATAAACAGTTCACAATGCAATGTTGAATGATAAAAAGGGGAACTCCAAAGAAGATGGTAAGAGATACAGATATTCAGTGCAAAGAACCAGAAATCCAGAGAGCCAGCTTGAATTCCAAATTCCATCATTAGCTTATACAATACATTTGAGACACGTAACTTTTTTATGCCTCTTGGTTTCATCATCACTTCTTAGTGGGCATTGCTGTTAATGCAATTTTTCTTAAGTAGCATAGTCCAAAGATTGCTTAAGTTTTCTACTGTAACTTCTCATTTTTTCCATTTAACCATTTAATGAAAAGATTTACTAAGTATCTAATATTTGCTAGATCCTAAGATAGATGCCAGCAATGGATACAAAGAACAATTTGTTCATTAGAAACTCAAACACTGCTGTCAAGTGTCAGCTTATACAGCTGGGGAGATGAGGCTGAATTCCTGGAAATGCCCTGTATTCTGAAAGCCCAGTCAAATAGCATTTTGAGAACTATCCATTTTTATGACTTACATTCAGGAATAACACGGCCTACTTTTCTAGCCTTCCTCAGAAAAGAGTATCACCAGAAGATATTCTGAAACTCTCAACTTGGTCAAATGTATAAAATACACAAAGGATGGAATTTGGAATTCAAGCTAGCTCTCTAGATTTCTAGTTCTTTGCTTTGAAAAGGGAACTGGAGGCCAGGAGCAGTGGCTCACGCCTGTAATCCCAACACTTTGGGAGGCTGAGGCAGGCAGATCACGAGGTCAGGAGATCTAGACCATCCTGATTAAAACAGTGAAACCCCGTCTCTACTAAAAATACAAAAATTCCGGGCGTGGTGGCGGGCGCCTGTAGTCCCAGTTATTGGGGAGGTGGAGGCAGGAGAATGGCATGAACCCGGGAGGCGGAGCTTGCAGTGAACTGAGATCACACCACTGTACTCCGGCCTGGGCGACAGAGCAAGACTCCGTCTCAAAAAAAAAAAAAAAAGGGGGAATTGGAAGACCCGGGTTTTAGATCTGCTACTACTAATGCTGACCTCACTGTCCTTCACTCTTTTAACTTTGGCAATTTCAAAAGTAATTAGTTAGATCAGACTCTGGGCAAATCATTTAGCTAGTCTGTATTTCAGATTCTTTTTTTTTTTTTTTTTTTAAAAAGCACCTTTTAAATGCACTGTCAAAGATTTATTGTGTTTAAAAATGTGAATTAAAATATATTCTGAATTCTAAAAAATCAGGAATGAGTTTTAAAAATTGTTGATTTGTGGGAGTTCTTTATATTCTGTATATGGGAGATTTTCTCAGTTTCTGTCTTGCCTACTTATTTTTAAAATTATGTCATTTAATGGGTAGATTGTTTTTAACTTTGTAAGTCCAGCTTATCAATTTTTTTTTTTTTTTTTTTTCTGAGACAGTGTCTTGCTTTGTCGCCCAGGCTGGAGTGCAGTGGCGCGATCTCGGCTCACTGCAAGCTCTGCCTCCCGGATTCACGCCATTCTCCTGCCTCAGCCTCCCAAGTAGCTGGGACTACAAGCGCCCGCCACCACGCCTGGCTAATTTTTTGTATTTTTAGTAAGACGGGGTTTCACCGTGTTAGCCAGGATGGTCTCGATCTCCTGACCTTGTGATCCTTCCTCCTCGGCCTCCCAAAGTGCTGGGATTACAGGTGTGAGCCACCGCGCCTGGCCTGTTCTTTTTATTTATTTATTCTTTTTTTTTTTTTTTTTTGAGATGGAGTCTCGCTCTATAGCCCAGGCTGGAGTGCAGTGGTACAATCTTGGCTCACTGCAACCTCTGCCTCCCGGGTTCAAGCACTTCTCCTGCCTCAGCCTCCCAAGTAACTGGCACTTCAGGTGTGCGCCACCATGCCCAGCTAATTTTTGTATTTTTAGTAGAGACAGGGTTTCACCATGTTGGCCAGGCTGGTCGAACTCCTGACCTCAAGCCTCCCAGAGTGCTGGGATTACAGGTGTGAGCCACTGTGCCCGACCTGTTCTTTATGGTTAGTACTTTGTTGCAACCTAAGACAATTTTACCTGTCCCAAGCATGAGGAAATTCTATGTTTTCATCTAGAAGCTTTTTGATTCTGGTCTAAGCCTGTGATTCATCTTAAATTAATTTTTGTATATGGTGTGAGACAGAAGTTGAGGTTCACTTTTTCCTATACAGATGTCCAGTTTTCCAGAACTAAATGTAAAGATGCTCTCTCCCATTTAATTGACTTAAAGCCTTGGTTGAAAAAAAAAGTTTATATATATAGATAGATAAGTAGGTAGGTAGATAGATATCCCGCTGTATGGAGTGGCTGGTTTTGAATTCTCTATGCCGTTACCTGCCTCATACTACATGTTCTTGATTGCTGCAGAGTAATTACATGTTCTTGATTGCTGCAGAGTAAGGCTTCTGGATTTGTTTGTAAAGATTATTTTGGGCATTTTAGATCGTGTGTCTTTCCATAGCAATTTTAGAAGTAGTCTGTTAATTTCTGCCAGGATTTTGGTAGGGATAATATTGACTCTATTGCTCAATTTTGAGAGAATTGCCATCCTCAGTATTGAGTCTTCTGATCCATGAACATTATATATCTTGTCATTTATTTAGGTATTTTAAATATTCTCTCAGTAGTATTTTTTAGGTTAAGGTCTTGTACATATTTTGTGGGTTTTATTTCTAGTTTTTTAAAAATTTTATTTTTAGTTATGTGTTTCTAGTAGAAAGAAACATAATTGAGTTTAGTATATGGACCTATCATACTACGTTTCTGGAATCACTTATTCTAGTAATTTCTGTAGGTTCCATAGGATTTTCTGCATATGTAATCATGTCATCTAGGAATAGGAAAGCTTTCACTTTTCAGTATTTATGGCTTTTCCTTTTCTTGCCTTAGTACACTGACTAGGATTTGCAGTATAATGTAGAATAGAAGTGGTGAGAATGTATTTACTCGTCTTGTTTTGATCTCTTAGGAAAAGCATTTAATGTTCCACCACTAAGTAAATAATGTTAGCTGTAGTTATTTCATGGACATCATCCATCAGCTTCAGATAGTTCTGTTCCTAGTTTGCTGAGAGTTGTTGTTATTAATGGCTATTGAGTTTTGTCTAATGATTTTTCTGCATTTCTTGAAGTGATCAGCTAGCTTTTCTCCTTTATTCTGCTAATGTGATAAATTACATTCAATCAACCTTATATTCCTGAAATTAAATCATTTTGTCATGATGTATTATTATTTTTATATTTTGCTAAAATTATTTTTCTATTATTTTAAGGATTTCTCTCTGTGTTCATGGGTGATGTTCTATAATTTTTTTCACATAATATCTTTCTAACAGTTTATTGTTAAACTTAAGACTCTAGCTTTTTAGTTTCACATTTCATAAATTTCTTCATTTTAAGTTTCTTCTACTTTCTCAAGGTTTATGATAATTATTTTCTGCTTTTTAGTTGAAGTTTTTGAATTATAAATATGCTTAAGTCTATGAGTTTTCCCCTACATAAGTAAATAAATATTGTATAGTATTTATAATCAAGGACATGAAATGTTGTAGCAGGAATACTATATACCTCAGTCACAGATAAGGTTGCAGTAATGGGTCTGTAGATATTCAGGGTTTCTGCTAGCCATTCCTCTTCTGTGAATCCTGTATGGTCTTTGTAGATCTGGCCTTCAACCTCCAAGAAGACAAGTCAGTGATGATCAGATGACATTAAGTTTTATAGTCCCTACCATGCTAACTCTAGGGCCAAATTTGTTGATTTTACTACTGACATTTTGGAGCAGTTAATCCTGTACTGGCAGGGAAAGAAGATTGTCCTGTATACTAGAAGGTGTTTAGTAGCATCTTTGGCTTCTGTCCTCTAGCTGTCCATAGCAGCCTTACTTGTGACAATTAAAAATGTCTGTAGACATTACCAAATGTCCTGGAGTTGGATGAGGCCAGAATTGCACCTAGATGGCAACCACTGCTCTAGGTTGATTTCTTTTTGTCATTTATGTAGACTGAGTAGATTTCTATGTAATTTGCATATTTATTAAATTACCTTTTCAATTAATAGCAAACCAGGAAGAACATGGCAAAGTCAACTGTTAGCTGCTTCAAACAGTAGGAAAATTATGGATTGGATATTGTCACTTCTACCTTATTTGGTATCAGAAGTAGTATCTGAACCAAGGACTAAACATATAGGGACTAAACATATGTGGAACCAAACACTATGTGGTTCAAATAGCCTAAAAGTATAGGGGAATGGTGTATGTCTATTCTGTGTCTGCTTCTTAGATGTTTCCCACTAATTCGTCTATTAATCAGGGTGAAATACATTTAAAAAATATTTAAAATCAGAGTGAATGGCTGGGCGCAGTGGCTCACACCTGTAATCCCAGCACTTTGGGAAGCCGAGGTGGGCGGATCACAAGGTCAGGAATTCGAGACCAGACTGGCCAACATGGTTAAACCCTGTCTTTACTAAAAATACAAAAATTAGCCAGGCGTGGTGGCGCATGCCTGTAATCCCAGCTACTCGGGAGGCTGAGGCAGGAGAATTGCTTGAACCTGGGAGGCGGAAGTTGCAGTGAGCTGAGATTGCACCACTGCACTCTAGCCTGGGCGACAGAACGAGACTCCGTCTAACAAAAAAAAAATCAGAGTGAATATAAATTCATCATCTTGGACAGAAAGACATATTTCTTGTTTATCATTTGCATGACAAATGTCTGAAGTGTGCTTCACAAACTGCTATGGTGGTGGCCCATAAAACATTATCAATAAGTGGTGACTTGTTACAATAGGTATATATTTCAGAGGGAGTATATATTACTCAGTCTTTCTAACTTTTCCTCGTTGTTAGAAATACAGTGGGGTTTTCTTTTTGGCCAGTTTCCTCTCCATTATAAATAAATGTTTGTCTGAAAAGTATTCTGTGCATAGAATTTTTTAAATGTATAAAGCCGAATTGCTTCCCAAAAGGATTAGGCAACCTCCAAAGTTTTCTTGACATTGTTTTTTCCCTGCCACCCTAACTTAAAAAAACACTGAAATCATTTAAAATTAAAGTGTGTAAAGTGTGCTAATCTTAGAATATGCACACCTGAATAACTACTTTGAAGATCAAGATCTAGAACATTTTTAATATGTAGGTTTCCTCTTGTGTCTTTATACTCAATATTCACTCTCAGTGGTAACCAGTGTATGACTTCTTTAAATATTTATTAGTTTTGCCTGCCCTTAAACTTCATGCAGATAAAATCTTTTAATGTCATCTCTTTTGCAGTATAATGCTGAGATCCATCCATGTTTTTGCATGAATCCTCAGTGTATTCTTTTTTGTTGTTATATAGTATTACACTGTATTATGTACTACAAAATGTCCATTCTCCTGTTGATATCTGAGTTATTTCTAACTTGGCTGTATTATAAATAAGCTGCCATAAACATCCATGAGTATGTCTTATGGGATTCAGATGCACTAATTTCTTTTGTGTATATACCTAGAAGTGTGACTGCTGAATTTTAGATTAAGGATATGTTTAGTTTTAGTTGGTTCTGTCAAGCAGTTTTCTAAGGTAATTGTACTGATTGAATCTCTAACCATTAATATGAGAATTCCAGTTGTTCTACATCCTTATTAACACTTGGTTTGTCTGTTTCTGTGATTCTTGCAGGTGTGTTTTGGTATCTCTTTGTGTTTTAAAAATGCATTTCCCTGTTGAGAATTGCTTATTGTTTACTTGGATATCCATCTTTGTGAAATGGTGGTTCATGTTTTTTGTTCATTTAAAATTGCATTGTTTGTTTTTTTCTTATTGATTTATAGGAATTCATGATATATTTTGGATATAAGCCCTTTGTCAGATGTGTTGCAGATATCTTATTTCAATCCATGGCTTGTAATTTCACTTGCTTAATGGAGTCTTTTGCTGTAAAAAGTTCTTCTAATTTAGCTCAGTTATCAAATTTTTCTATTCAGATTTATGTGTATTTTATTTAAGAAGTCTTTTCTACCTTATAAAAAATTCTGTTTACTTCTAGAAGCTTGATTGTTTCAGCTTTTACATTTAGGTCTATGATCACACTCAATTTTTTGAATAGTGTGAAATAAGGGTCAAGGTTAATTGTATTTTCCATATGGATGTCTAGTTGTTCCAGCACTTAATTACAACGGTATCTTGGTTATAAATCAAGTGACCATGTGTGTGATCACCACTCTTAACCTTCGATAGCCATCTCCCTAAGCATCCTACTTGTATATACTTATTATATAACAATGTTTAAATAATTCTAGTTTGGCACAGTGGCTTACACCTGTAATTCCAGCACTTTGGGAGGCCAAAGTGGGCAGATCACTTGAGGTCAGGGGCTCGAGACCACCCTGCCAACATGGTAAAACCCCATCCACTAAAGATACAAAAAAATTAGCCAGGCATGGTGGCAGGCACCTATTGTTTCATCTGCCTGGGAGGCAGAGGCACAAGAATCACTTGCACCTGGGAGGCAGCGGTTACAGTGAGCTGAGATCATGCCACTTCACTCTAGCCTGGGTGACAGCGAGACTCTGTCTCATAATAATAATGATAATAATAATAATAAATTAATTCTGTTCATGGTAATTGCACTTACTTAACAGTTGGATCTCTCCTTCCTTCCCATATATAAGAGTATAGACAATTTGAACCAATAATCCTTCTATTTCTGAATTTTTTTGTTTTATTTATTCTTTCTTTGGAAATGGTTTTCATTTTTTATTTGTAAGCACACTTTTAACTTAACAAATAAAAGTAATGGCTCAGTGCTGGCCTTTTACAAATTTTGCATAACTTTTGTATTTATATGTAACACTTGAGAATTTAAAGGCTTTTACATTTTCAATAATAAACTTTTAAAATAGTGGTTGTCACTGCTTATATTATAACTCAACATATTCTGCACAAAGTATTTAATATGTTTAGTTTTGATTACATTAAGTCAACTTGTTTTACCTTCAGGCCATATCAAAAATATTGTGGGAGCTCTGGAAATTAGGCAGGAAAGAGAATAATTTGAAAGTGAAGCTATTTGGAGGGCAGAGATAAGAGGTTGCCAGTTATATGGGTTTTATTAGGATTCTCTTCACCAGAGGCTACAACCTTACAGAGCTGTGATCAGTGGTTATGTCATGTGAGTTTTTCCTTTTTGCAAACGAAACTTTGTGAACCTAGATCTCAGATACATATGACTGGGGACTCTTGACAGTTCCTTTTCTTCCAGCTGTTTTATTTTATACTTTATTATTTGGTATGCTCCCAGGTACTTTGAGAAATAGATTTAAATATCATCTCTCTATAAATTTTTTTATACCCAAAAAACAATGATTATCTGGACAGCCCAAGGCAGGAATATGTTACCTAATGCTCAAGGAGAGGAATTAACTTTAAATTCCAACATAAAACAATAGGTTTTGACATCTCTGGTAGTAACTATCGTGTTTTTTAATTGATTAGGAATGATAATTTAAACATTTTCCCATATGGAAAACTGTTTCTAAAATGAACTAAGCTTTCTGACTTTTCTGTTTCCTTAGAGTTCTTCTAGTAGTGATTAATAAATTGGTATTTTTAAAAATTACATTGTATTGAATAGGTATATCCATTCCCTGTCTCATAAAGTTTCAGAGAGAAAATGGGAGAAAAGTCTGTTATATAGTATCTGATCATTTATAGTCAGCTTCAAAATTTTAGAGGCTTGAAGAATATGTCTATTATATATGAAACTGATATGTTAAGTATAATTATATGTTAAGTATATGTTAAGTATAATTGACATATGTAGGGTTTTTTTGTTTTGTTTTGTTTTTGATTTGTTTGTTTGTTTGTTTTGAGATGGAGTCTCATTCTTGTCACCCAGGCTGGAGTGCAATGGCGCTATCTTGGCTCACTGCAACCTCCGCCTCCTAGGTTCAAGCAATTCTGCCTCAGCTTCCCGAGTAGCTGGGATTATAGATGCCCACCACCACACCTGGCTAATTTTTTTTTTTTTTTTCCAGTAGAGATGGGGTTTCACTGCGTTGGCCAGCCTGGTCTTGAACTCTTGACCTCGGATGATCCGTTCGTCTTGGCCTCCCAAAGTGCTGGGATTACAGGCGTGAGCATCCACACCCGGCCAAGTGTAGAGTTTTTGAAAATATGTTGGTCAGTTAATTAGGCTAGAAAATAGAATGCATGTGAGTGTGGGTATATGTGTATATGCATATAGAAATACTTCTAAAATTGATTTTTAATAGACCTTTCAGAGCAGTTTTAGGTTCACAGCAAAATTGAGCAGAAGGTATACAGATTGTCCATATATCCCATGCCCCAACACATGCATAGCCTTTCCTATGTTCAACATCCTCCACCAGAGTGGTCTATTTGTTATACTTGATGAACCTACATTGACACATCTTTATCACCTTGAATCTGTAGTTTACATTAGAGTTCACTCTTGGTGCTGTACATTTTATGGGTTTTGACAATATATAATGACATATATCAAATGTAATAGTGTCATACAGAATAGTTTCACTATCCTCAAAATCCTCTGTCCTGCCTATTGATCCTTTTCTCCCTCTGACCGCAGATATGCGCTAATCTTTTTATTCCCCCACAGTTGTGTCTTCTCCAGAAAGTCATAGTTGGACTCATACTGTTTATAGCATTTTCTGATTTGCTTCTTTCACTTCGTAGTAGCATTTAAGTTTCCTCCATGTCTTTTTATGACTTTATGGCTTATTTCTTTTCAGTACTGAATAATATTTCATTGTTTGTGTATATCACAGTTTATCTATTCACCCACTGAAAAACATCTTGTTTCTTACAAGTTTTGGCAGTTATGAATAAGGCCACCATAAACATTTGTGTGTGGGTTTCTGCGTGGATATAAGTTTTCATCTATTTTGAGTAAATACCAAGAAACATGATACAAAATGTTTAATTTTGTAAGAAACCGCCTGTCTTCCAAAGTGGCTGTACCAATTTGCGTCCCCGCCAGCAAGGAATGAGCATTTCTTTTGCGCCACATCCTCACCATCATTTGGTGGTGTCAGTATTCTGGATTTCGGTCATTCTTATAGGTATGTAGTGATAGCTTATTGTTGTTTTAATTTGCGTTTCCATGATGGCATATAATATGAAACATCTTTTCATATGCTTATTTGCCATCCATATATCTTATTTGGTGAGGTGTATTTAAGGTCTCTGGCCAATTTTTAAATTGGGTTGTTTGTTTTCTTGTTGTTGAGTTTTAAGAGTTCTTTGTATATTGTGGATAACAATTCTTTATCAGATATGTCTTTTGGAAATATTTTCTTCTGGTTTTTGGCTTGTCTTCTCATTCTTTTGACAGTGTCTTCTGCAGAGCAGAAATTTTATTTTTGATAAGGTCTAGCTTATCAATATGTTCTCTCATTTGGTGTTATATCTAAAAAGTCATTGCCAAACCCCAAAGTCATCTAGATTTTCTCCCAGGTTTCATCTTTTATAGTTGTATCACAATTCTTGGAGATTCTGTTCTGGTTCCCCTCATTCCCCCAGTCTTTTTTCTCTTTGCTTTCAGTTTTGGAACTTTCTACTGAGATATACTCAAGCTCAGAGACTCTTTCTTCAGCCATTTCCAGTCTGCTAATGTGTCCATCAAAGGCATTGTTTATTTCTATTGAAGCGTTTTTCTTCTGTAGCATTTCTTTTTGATTATTTCCTAGAATTTCCATCTGTTTACATTATCTGTTGGTTTTTGCATGCTGTTTACTTTGTCCATTAGAGCCCTTAGCGTATTAATCATAGTTTTAAAAAAAGTCTGGTCTGATAATTCCAGTATTATTGCCATGTCAGAGTCTGGTTCTGATATTTACGCTGTATCTTCAAACTATGTTTTTCACCTCTTAGGATTCCCTGTACTTTTTTCTTCATAGCCAGGCATGATGTATGGGTAAAAGGAATTGCTTTAAATAGCTTTTTAGTAATATATGGGCAAGTGTAGGGGCAGGGGGAATATTCTGTAGTTCTATGAGTACATCTCAGTTTTTTAATGAGCCTTTGCCTCTGGAATGCAAAGTTCACCAGTGCTTCTCAGACCCCTGCTCACTGCCCTCCTCCCTCTTTAGGTGGGACAGAATGACTAGAGGGGGCTGGAGTTAGGTATTTCCCTTCCCTCTGGTATGTTCAGCTCTGATATAAACCCAGCAGGCTGGGTTCTGGTAAACTAGTTGCTTCTGAGAGTAGATCTTTGTAAGAATAGAGTACTCCTGCATGCTTCTTTTTTTTTTTTTTAAACAATTAAATTATAGCTTTATTAAAACAAGTTTCCATTTCTTCAGAAAAATGTTGTTTAAAAAAAGGCTTTGTCCGAAATGATTCTATAAAAATAAGATACAAGTTTACTATATGGGATTTTTCTGATGTTCAAATATTTATTTTAAAATGATTACATACTTTAAGAAAAGTTGCAAGAATAGTATAATTGTACACTAGGTTCACCAGTGCTTAGCATTTTGCCACATTTGCCTTATCATTTTTTTCTCTTTCCGTTCCCTCTGCCCTCATTAGTATTTATTTTTTTGAACTATTTTAGAGTAGGTTACATATATCATGCCTCTACCTAAACCTTAATACATCGATGTGTATTTCCTAAGGACAAGAATAGTCTCTTATATAACCACAGCACAATTATCAGTATCAGAGTATTTAACATTCATAAGATGATTTTTATCTAATCTTACAGGTGTAAGATGTAAGATTTCTCCAGTAATGTCCCTAATAGCATTTGTTATTTCCTCTCTAGTACAAGACTCAGTTCAGGAATCTATATTACATTTAATTTTCATGCCTCTTTCATCTCCTTTAATCTGAATAGTTCTTTAGCCTGGCCTTTTCTTTCATGTTATTGGCATTTTTGAAGAACACAGCCCAGTTATTTTACAGAATGTTCTTCAATTTGAGTTTGTGTGCTGCTTCTTCATGGTTAGATTCTGGTTATACATTATCCACTGGAATACTTCATTAGTGAGGTTGTGTCTTCAGAGTGTCTGTCACATCCAGAGGCACATAATGCATATTTCAAAATAACTACTTCCCCCCTCCTCCTGCCAGAAGCACCAACTTTTTCTCTGACATTCACTGTGAGAACCTGGTTGAATTCATGGAGGTAAAACTCACAACAGTGTGGGGACACCCGTGTTACTGAGTCCTACTGGAGTTTTTGACCCTCAGACTTGTCAACACTGAGTCTTCATCAATTTGTCATTTACAGTTTAGGTTTTCCTACCATGGCACTCATTCCCAGGGAGATTTCTGCTTGTAGGTTTCTACATGGATAAATTGTGGTTCTTCATATCTGCCTGTCTATCTGTCTAATTTTTGGGGCACTGGTTTGCCCTGTGACCTCACCTCTCTTACAGATCTAAGAAAAGTTGTTGGTTTTTCAGTTTGTTCAATTTTTTACTTGTTGGGACAGAGTTGCAACTTATAAGCTCCTTCCATACCGGACATGAAACCATCCCCAATTGATTTTTTTAAATATTCCATATCTTTATAAAAGTAATAGAAGGCAACCTAAAATAAAAATATAAAATCTTCTCCCTCCCCCTAAAAAAGCCTAAGACAGAAGATACACTTCAATAAATGCAGAGGAAGGGGATAGGAAACCCATATTAAAGTATCCAAACAATAGATAAGACCGTAATTTACCCGGAATTCTCAGGCTCCAGAAATCATGGCAAACTGAGATACTGTTAGAATTTGCCTAATTCTCCACTGGCTTTATGAAACCAATTTTAACTATTGTGTACACACACACACACACACACACACACACACACACAGACACACCCCTTCCCTTCCAAGGTTCATGCCATTAGCCTTATCTTTGTCTTTTATATTGTCTGTTAAGTTGTATGCGAGCGACTTTCAAACTTGACTCTATGCATGAATTACCTGGGATTCTTGTTAAGATGCAGATTCTGATTCAGCAGGCCCAAAGTGGAGTCTTAGATTTTGCATTATTAACAAGCCTCTAGATGATGCTATTGGACCACACTATAAGTACCATGAACGTTCTAAAGCAGCCACCAATATTTACTAAGAACTTTACCATCTGGCCTGTAGTCTAATTTTTTTGTATTTTTGGTAGAGCTGGGGTTTCACCATGTTGACCAGGCTTCTGTTGACCTCAAGTGATATACCTGCCTCAGCCTCCCAAAGTGCTGGGATTATAGGCATGAGCCACCGTGCCTGCCATCTCTTTTAATTCTTGCATTTCAACTTCTATAAATTATATTTTCACTACATTTTTCAGCCATAATCTTACCTAGATTTTATCATTAGAACTCTCCCACCTCTAAATCCTATATTTCAGGGTACTACTTTGATTTTAACCTTCTAGCTTTCTTAATACCTTACTTATAGGGAGCTGGGTCTCTAACCTCAGTGAGATTTTCAGATCCTGACATCCTTATTTTACCTGAGCCTAACAGGCTCCTTCTTACAGTGTATTCTTTGCTGAACCTGAAGTTCACCTCTACCCTTTAAATGACTTTCATACCTTCATCCTTCTTGTGTTTTGGTTACCCATCCCTGTATCAGAATTGCAGTTCAGCTTCTCCGTTTCTTTAGCTAGGTTGCTGAATATATCTGACAGAAAATTATATTCTCCAGATTGGTGCCATTACAAATTTATGGTATTCATTCTCAGTTGGGCTCTTGTATTTTTGTTTTGTTTTGTTTTGTTTTAAATTGAGACAGAGTCTTGCTATGTCGCCCAGGCTGGAGTGCAGTGGTGCAATCTTGGCTCACTGCAACCTCTGCCTCCCGGGTTCAAGCAATTCTCCTGCCTCAGCCTCCCAGGTAGCTGGGATAACAGGCATGCGCCACCACACCCAGCCAACATGTTGGCTAGGCTGGTCTCGAACTCCTGACGTCAGGTGATCCGCCCGCCTTGGCCTCCCAAAGTGCTGGGAGTGAGCCACTGCGCCTGGCTGGTTGGGCTCTTAATGCTGCTGTTTTTTGACCCCAAACTTTCCTGAATGAAAAAGGCATTCTTTTGCATGCATCTGGAAAGTTTACCACTAGAGCGAAAACACTTTTGAGAAACTAAAGGAGAGTTTTGTGTGTGTGTGAGTGCCCATGTAGAAATAAGGACAAAGTATTCTGGAAAATAGAAAATGCTGTTTAATGTTTCATAGCAGTGAACAAATGAAAGAGCCCAGCTCTTCAAGTGGCTCTTGCTATGTCTCTTGCTATTGTCAGGTTAAGCCATAACTCTCTGTTTCTCATCTTACACAGGTTAAGGATAATTTATTAGATGAATGCTGAAGAAAGTGTTAGTTATTTATCTAGGGGAAGGCTTAACATCTAGATAGAGAGAGGATGAGGAAAAAGAGATATAAGGACAGTTTTTACCGAGAGAGATAATAGGAATGAAGTGAAAATGGGGAAAAAAATATGACTTCTTAGGTGAGAGAAGGTAGATTATCAAAGGAATTTGAGGCTAAGTCACTCAGCCTTATGTCGTAGACATGAATATGAAGAACTTATTTTGTATTACAAATACTGTTAATAGATATATCATGTGGGTTTTTACATTTTGTATTTAAACAGGCAGTTTGGAAATCTTCTGACTATGCATTTTTGAATAATAATTGATATTCAGAATACCATTTGTCATCTATGAAGATATTTGATGAATTTGCATTCATGATGATTCTGAGTAGGAAAAATACACAGAAGAACGAAGCACTTAATTATGTTTCTTTAAAAATAAATGCCATGAAAAGCATTTAAAAATAAAATATAGTATGTAGAGAACAACTATATCTCAGAATTTAAATTATTTTGTAACTGTACACAGGATAAGAGAATGTGTATTTTAATGTATACATTATATTGAAAGATCTTGTAGAATTTTTTTTTTTTGAGACAGAGTTTCGCTGTGTTACCTAGGCTGGAGCGCAGTGGCGCAGTCTCGGCTCACTGCAACCTCCGCCTCCCAGGTTCAAGTGATTCTCCTGCCTCAGCCTCCCAAGTAGCTGGAACTACAGGCGCCCACCACCATGCCTAGCTAATTTTTGTACTTTTAGTAGAGATGAAGTTTCACCACATTGGTCAGGCTGGTCTTGAACTCCTGACGTTGTGATCTGCCCGCCTTGGCCTCCCAAAGTGCTGGGATTACAGGCGTGAGCCACCGTGCCTGGCCAAGATCTTGTAGAATCTTTAAAAAAAAATCTTCAGGCACAACTTAAATATCACTCTTTCTTTTAACCCTTTGTCTTCTTTCTTTCAAAGTTCCCTTTAGCTCTAGGGTATTTCTCTAATTATTGAAATACTTGGTCTATATTTGTGGTGGTTGAAATTATATCTGTGCTTATTCTGTTTTGTTACTTTGTAGTTTGTAGTTTGCAAAACTGTTTCTTTTAATCCTTAAGAGTACATCAGTAGAGTCCATTGAAGAAGGGCTGTGTTGATATTGGGAAATGTAGCCCAGAATTATCATTTGCATATAAAAAAGGGACATTCCATCCTGGAACACAATTGCTAATAAATAAGCTATGTTTACACATAAATGTAATTATAAGATCTAATGGAAATAAATAGGATTTAATTGTTACCTGTAATATATATAAATGATTCATTATATAAAGGTGATTTCATTTGTCATTTTATCTCACCAATTAGTCAGATACTCTGCAAATGTATATTACCAAGGCAGGGTAACATTCTAAATTTTTTTTTTCTTTTTTTGAGATAGAACCTGGCTCCATAGCCCAGGCTGCAGTGTGATGGTGCAATCTTGGCTCACTGCAACCTCCGCCTCTCATGTTCAAGCGATTCTCCTTCCCGAACCTCCCGAGTAGCTGGGATTACAGGCACCCGCCACGATGCTCAGCTAATTTTTGTATTTTTAGTAGAGATGGGGTTTCACCATGTTGGCCAGGCTGGTCTCGAACTCCTGACCTCGAGTGATCCATCCACCTCGGCCTCCCAAAGTGCAGGGATTACAGGCATGAACCACCGCGCCTGGCCACATTCTAAAATTTTTATATGTATAAATGATTTGTGACAAAAATATTCCTTTTCTGTGTGAATATTTAGGTAATATATCTTTAGAAATCTCATTGTTTAGAAAGCAATATAAATTACCTTTGTTGTTGATATGTTGAAACTGGGCTTTTTACTTTCCCTTCTCTCTTAAACATTCTCCTTTTTTGTAGGGAAAGGTAAGGGAACTCAACAGGGTAATTTGAATTATTAGTACTCACTCAGAAACGGAACACTGTAAAATTAGCTTCGGAAAAATGAAGTTACCAGCTTCTCTTAAGATTAATTGGTGGGTAATTAGTAGGTTAATAGTTTTGAATTCTATTTCTCCTTTGTTCTGTATTCTGGCTGTTTGTATAGCTCCCCTATCTGTGGTGATCTACTAGCTGATGTGAGGGACTGATAATCAATCTAGGTGAAATAATATTTATTACTATCCCTAAAAATTTTTTACCCTGCATGTCTTTTATATATATATATAAAATATATATATATATATATGGGGAAATGGTGAGAAAATTATTTATCTGAGAAAAAAGGAACATTTATCCTATGGGGTCCTATTTTTATCTTAGCAAAAATTACTGTTTATAGAAAAATGTCATAAAATTATATTTTAGTTTTACTTTCTGAAAATATTATTTTTTGGTCAGGATAAAGACAAACACAATAATAATGATTGGTAAATATTGGTTTAATTTAATCCATATGATAACTAGATGATTTTATTTCCTAAATCTGCACCTCTCTAAGTGTGTCCCTTTAATCAAATTGCTGAGGCAAAATGCCTAGGACTCATTCTTGATTTCTTTCTTTCTCTTATTGTATATATACAATCTGCTAGCAAGTCTTCTAGACTTTACCTTCCAAATATATTTTAAATCTGTCTACTTCTCTTCATCTTTTCTACCATTCTAATAAAAGCCACCGTCATATCTTGTTTAGAATACTCCAAGAGCCCCACTAATGATCACTTTTGCTTTCTTACTTGTCATTCTTTGTCCAAGCAGTATCTAGAATGATCTTTAAAGACTTCCTGCTGCAGGTTGTCTTTAAAGATCATTCTAGGTATTCTATCAGGGAACCAGTTCATTCTTTGGATGTGTCGTTCCAATGAGTGTGTCAGGCAACCAACTCATTCTTTGAAAAACTTGAAAATAAAGAGAATCAAGTATGTATTGTGCTTTTTCTCTACTCTTTAAAAAATTACTACTTTAATTGGCCATAATAATTACATGTATTTATGGGGTACAGTGCGATATTTCAATACATATATGCAATGTGTAATGATCAAATGAGGTCAGTTAGCATGTCCATCGCCTCAAACATTTCTTTTTGGGAACATTCAAAATCCTCTCTAGTAGCTATTTAAAATATCCGATAAATTGTTGTTACCTATTAGCACCCTACAGTACTGTAGAACACTAGAAATTATACCTCCTTGCTAGCTGTAATTTTGTATCCATTAACCGACCTCTTAGTATTCCTTTCACCCACTACCCTTCTCAGCCGCTAATAACTACCATTCTACTCTCTGCTTCTATGGGATGGACTTTTTAAGCATCCACATATGAGTGAGAACATGTGAGTGCCATGTTTGTCTTTCTGTCTGGCTTATTTCACTTAACATAATGTCCTCCAGGTTCACCCATGTTGCCATGAATTACAGGATTTCATTCTTTTTTTATGACCGAATTGTATTCCTATATATATGCATGCCACATTTTCTTTTTTCATTCACCTGTTGATGGACATTTAGGTTGATTCCATATCTTGGTTATTGTGAATAGTGCTACAATAAACCTAAAAGTACAGATATCTCTTTGACACAGATTTTCTTTTTTCTTTTTTTAAAACTATATACCCAATAGTGGGATTGCTGATCATATAGTAGTTCTATTTTTAGTTTTTTGAGGAACATCCATACTGTTTTCCATCATGGTTATACTAATTTATGTTCCCACCAATAATGTATAATAGTTCCCCTTTCTTTGCATCTTCACCAGCATTTGTTTGTTTTTGTCTTTTTGATAATAGACATTCTAACCAAGGTGAGGTGATGTGTCATTGTGGTTTTGATTTGAATTTCCCTGATGATTAATGATGATGAACATTTTTTCATATACTCATCCATTTGTGTGTCTTTTGCAAAATGTTTGCTCACGTCCCTTGCCTATTTTTAAAAAATCAGATTTTTAATTTAATTTTTTTTACTGTTGAGTTATTTATAGCTTCTGCATATTAATGCTTTATCAGATGAATAATTTGCAAGTATTTCTCCCATTCTAGGAGTTTTCTCTTCACTTTGTTGATTGTCTCCTTTGCCATGCAGAAGACTTTTAGTTTGATGTAATCCTGTTTGTCTGTTTTTTGCTGTTGTGGTATATGCTTTTAAGGATTTATTCATAAAATCTTTGCCCAGTCTGATGCCATGGGGGCATTTCCCCAATGTTGTCTTTTAGTAGTTTCATAATTTTGCGTCTTATGTTAGACTTTTTAATTCATTTTGATTTTTTTTCATATGGTGAGAGATAGGAGTCTAGTTTCACTGTTCTGCATGTAGATGTACAGTTTTCCCAGCACTAATTATCAAAGAAGTTGTTCTTTCCTTAGTATTGTGTTCTTGATGCCACTGTTGAAAATTACTTGGCTGTAAATGTATGAATTTATTTCTGGGTTCTCTGTTCTGTTCCATTGGTCTATGTGTCTGTTTTTATGCCACTACCCTGCAGTTCTGTTTACTATAACTTTGCGGTATGTTTTGAAGTCAGGTAGTGTGATGCCTTTGGCTTGTTCTTTTTGCTCAGGATTGCTTTGGCTATTCAGGGTTTTTTATGGTTCCGTGTGATTTTTTTAAGGTTCTATATTTCTGTTTCTGTGTAGAATATTATTGGTATTTTGATAGGGATTGCAGTGGATACTATGGTCATTTTGACCTAGTATCAATATTATTTTGACAATATGAATACTTCCAATCCATGAACATGCAATATCTTTACATTTTCTGTATTATGTCCTCTTCAGTTTCTTTCACCAGTGTTTTGTAGTTTTCATTATCAAGATATTTTACCTCCTTTGTGCAATTTATTCCTTGGGTTTTTTTTTTTTTTTTTTTTTTTTTTTTTTTTTTTTTTGGGTGACTATTGTAAATGAGACTGCTTTCTTGATTTCTTTTTCAGCTAGTTTGTTATTGCTGTATGTAAATGCTACTGATTTTTGTATGTCGGTTTTGTATCCTGTTACTTTACTGAATTTGTTTAGTAATTATAAGAGTTTTTTGATGGAGTTCGTGGGGGTGCATGGCAACGTATTTAAGCTTATGTACAAGGCATTTGAGGTTGGGGCATGGAAAAATACTGAGGCACTGTGTGTATGTTATTTGTGCATGAGAATAAAACTCCTTGACCCTGAAAACAGGACAGGAAGTTAAGTGTGTGGTATGATAAGGAACGCTGAAAACAGCCTCCTAATAATGCAGTTTAAGTGTTTTTGCAAGGCCACAGGTATCTCACGACCCAGCCTCAAAAAAGCCATCTAGTGGATGTTTGTGGTTTAGCAAACCCTTTCAATAAATACTTGGCAGACGGATGCTGGGGTAGACTCTCTTAGAAAAGCTGCCCCCCACCCCACTCAGCTGAAATTGTCTAAAAACTCATTCTTGGCATTCGCTGCAAGCTATAAACTCTGCAGAGTTAAAGGTTTTCTGTATAGAAAGTCATATGATCTGCAAACAGGGGCAATTTGATTTCTTCTCTTCTAATTTGGATTCGCTTTATTTATTTTATTTATCTTGCCTAATTGCTCTGGCTAGGACTTCCAGTACTGTGTGGAATAAGAGAGGCGAGAGTGGGCATCCTTGTCTTGTTCCAGTTCTTAGAGGAAAAGATTTCAACTTTTCCACATTTGGTAAGATGTTAACTGTGGTTTTGTTATTTATTGCCTTTATTGTGTTTAGATACATACCGTCTGTACCTAATTTACTGAGAATTTTTATCATGAATGGCTGGCAAATTTTGTTAAATGCTTTTTCTGTATTTCTTGAGATGATCATATAGTTTTTGTTCTTTCTGTCAATGTGATGTATCACAATTTGATACATATGGTAAACCATCCTTGCGTTCCTGGGATGAATTCTACTTGATCATGGTGTATCATCTTTTGAATGCACTGTTAGATTTGGTTTCTGAATGTTTTGTTGAAGATTTTTACATCTATGCTCATCAGGGATATTGGCCTGTAGTTTTGCTTTTTTCATTGTGTTCTTGTTTGGTTTTGTTTTCAGGGTAGTGCTGATACCAGACTCATAGAATGAGTTTGGAAGCATTCCTCCACTTCGTTTTTTGACATACTTTGAGAAGAACTGGTGTTAGTTCTTCTTAAAGAGTTTGAGGCTGAGCATGGTGGCTAACACCTGTAATCCTAGCACTTTGGGAGGCCAAGGTGGGTGGATTGTTTGACCTCAGGAGCTTGAGACCAGGCTGGGCAATATGGTGTGTAACACTGTCCTACAAAAAATACGAAAATTAGCCAAATGTGGTAGCTTGTGCCTGTAGTTGCAGCTACTTGGGGGCTGAGGCCAGAGGATCGTCTGAGCTTAGGAGGCAGATTGCAGTGAGCTGAGACTGCGCCACTGTACTTCAGCCTGGATGATACAGAGTGAGAACCTGTATCCAAAAAAAAAAAAAAGAAAAAAAAGAAAGAAAAAAAGAGATAGAATTCAGCAGTAAAGCAATTCAGTCCTGGGCTTTTCTTTGATGCAAGACTTATTATTACTGATCCCATCTTATTACTCATTATTGACCTGCTCAGGTTTGCTATTTCTTTCTGGTTCAATCTTGGTAGGTTGTATTTTTCCAGGAATTTATCCATTTCTTCTTGGTTTTCCAATGTTTTGGCATATATTTGCTTATAATAGTCTTTAATAATCCTTTGTATTTATGTGGTCTTGGTTGTAATTCCTCTGTTTTCACTTCTGATTTTATTTATCTGAGTCTTCTCTCATTTTTCCTAGTATAGCTAATGGTTTGTCAAATTTGCTTATCTTTAAAAAACACTGTTTGTTTCATTGATCTTTTGTGTTTTTTAAAGTCTCCATTTCATTTACTTTCACTCTAATCTTTATTCTTTCTTTCCTTCTAGTAATTTTGGTTTTGTTCTTTTTTCGTTCCTTGCGGTGCATCAATAAGTTATGTATTTGAAATCTTTCTACTTTCTTTATACAGGTGTTTCTTGATGGTAAACTTTCCCCTTAGAACTGCTTTTACTGTATTTCACTGGTTTTGATAGTTGTATTTTTTGTATTTGTTACATAAAATTTTTAAATTTCCTTTTTAATTTTTTCCTTGACGTATTGGTCATTCAGGGGCATGTTGTTTAATTTACCTGTATTTGTACTGTTTCCAAAGTTCCGCTTGGTATTGATTTTTAGTTTTATTCCATTGTGGTCAGAGGAGCTAGTATATGTTTTTTCAGTTTTTAAAAATTTGTTGGGATTTGTTTTGTGGCCTAACATATGGCCTATCCTGGAGAATGGTCCATGTGCTGATGAGAAGAATGTTTATTCTACAGCTGTTGAATGAAATGTTCTGTTAATGTTTGTTAGGTCCATTTGGTCTATAGTGCAGTTTAAGTCTGATGTTTCTCTGTTGTTTTTTGTTGTTGTTGTTGAAACTGTTTGTTCGTTGCTGAGAATTGGGTATTGAAATCCTCAACTATTATTGTATTGGATTCTGTCTCTTCCCTTAGACTGAATATTTGCTTTGTACATTTTGATGCTTTGGTGTGGGTATGTAGATATTTACAAATGTTATATCGTCTTCCTGCACTGATTCCTTCATGATTATATAATGACCTTTTTTGGTCTTTTTTTTAAAAGTCCATCTAACCTTATATAAGTCTAGTTCTTTCTGCTTTGTTATTTATTTATTTCTTTATTTGAGACGAGTCTTTCTTTGTTGCCCAGGTTGGTGTGCAGTGGAGCGATCTTGGCTCACTGCAGCCTCTGCCTCCCAGGCTCAAGTGATTCTTCTGTCTCAGCCTCCTGAGTATCTGGGATTACAAGTGTGCACCACCACACCGGCTAATTTTTGTATTTTTAGTAGAGATGGGGTTTCACCATGATGGCCAGGCTGGTCTTGAACTCCTGACCTCAGGTGATCTACCCATCCGGCCTCCCAAAGTGCTGGAATTACAGGTGTGAGCCACCATACCCCACCCCTGCTTTGTTTTATTTCCATTTGCATGGAATCTTTTTTGCATACCATGCCTTTGGGTCTGTCTTGGAATCTTTTTCATCCTGTACCTTTCAGTCTGTCTGTCTTTACATGTAAAGTGAGTTTCTTGTAGGCAAAATATAATTGGGACTTTTAAAAAGAAATCTGTTCAATCACTCTATATCTTTAATTTGGGAATTTAATCTAATAACAGTCAAGATTAATGTTGATACATTGAGGACTTACTCCTGTTATATTGTTCATTGTTTTTTGATTGTTTTGAATTTCCTTTGTTCTCTTTTTTTCCTCTCTTGTTTATCTTTGCAGTTTGGTCGATTTCTGTAGTGATAAGGTTTGATTTCTCTCTCTTTTTCAGCTGTGTCTGTTCTACCTGAATTTTATACTTTATATTGTTTTCATGAGGCAGTTATTGTTCTTTTGCTTCTGGATGAAGGATGCCTTTAAGCATTTGTTGTAAAGCTGGTCTTATGGTGATGAATTCCCTCAGTTTTTGCTTGCCTAGGAAATACTTTATTTCATCTTCATTTCTGATTTTTGCTGGGTATAGTATTCTTGTTTGGCAGTTTATTTTCTTTTCACAGTTTAGATGTATCATCCTATTCTCTTCTGGTGGGTGAACTTTCTTCTGAGAAATCTTCTGGTGGTTTAATGGCGATTTCCTTATATGTGACTTGGCAGTTTCTTTTTCCCTTGCTTTTCAAATTCTTTTTTTTTCTTTTATTTTTGATATTTTGATTATAATGTGGCTTGGAGACTACCTTTTTGGCCTGATTCTATTTGGGGACTTTTGAGCTTCTTTGTTTGAATGTTCATAACTCTCCCATGACTTGGGAAACTTATGGCTACAATTTGATTAAATATGTTTTTTGTGCCTTTTTTCATCTCTTCTCCCTCCAGTATTCCCATAATGCACAAATTTGTTTGCTTAGTGGTGTCTCATAAGTCCTGTAGGTGTTCTTCATTCTTTTTTATTCTCCTTTTTTGTTCCTCCTACTGAGTTGTTTCAAAAGACCTGTTTTCAAGTTCAGAAATTCTTTCTTCTGATGATCTATTCTATTGTTGAAGCTATTGATTTCATTTATCATTTCATTTATTGAATTCTTCAGCCCCAAGATTTCTGTTTGGACCTCTTCTATGATATCTGTCTCTTTGTTGGGTTTTCACTCACATAACATTTTTTTTTCCTGATTTCTTTTTATTATCTGTCTTTATTCTTTCATAGTTCATTACATTTTCTTACAATCTTTATGTTCAATTATTTTTCATGCATTTTGTAGATTTCCTTTTCTTTGAAGTCTCTTATGGGATAATTACCATGTTCTTTTGGAGGTATCATGTTTCTTTGCTTTATCATTCTTCTTTTGTCCCCATATTAATATCTGCACATTAGTGGAACAGTCACCTCTACTAATTTTATATAGTAGCTTTGTAGGGAAAGACTTTTTCTTGTAGTTGTTTCCTGTCATGTTGGGTGTGTAGGGTAATTTGGCTTTAGTTCTGGTTGTGTCTAGTAATGTGGTCTCTGTGTGATATTTTTGACTGTAATCAGCATGTATTAGTCCATTCTCTTACTGCTGTAAAGAACTACCTCAGGCTGGGTAATTTATGAAGAAAAAAGGTTTAATTGATTTACAATTCCACATGACTTGGGAGGCCTCAGGAAACTTATAATCATGGTAGAAGGCGACACAGAAGCATAAACCTTCTTCACATGGTGGCAGGAGAGAGAGAGAGAGTGAAGGGGGGGTGCTACTTTTAAACCATCAGATTTCATGAGAACTCACTCACTATCATAAGAACAGCATGGGGAAACCACCCACATGATTCAATCACCTCCCACCAGGTCCCTCCCGTGACAGGTAGGGATTACAATTCAAGATGAGATTTGGATGGGGACACAGAGCCAAACCATATCATTCGGCCCCTGGCCCCTCCCAAATCTCATGTCCTTTTCACATTTTGAAATGCAATCATGCCTTCCCAACAGTTCCCCAGAGTCTTAACTCATTCCAGCATTAACTCAAAAGTCCAAGTCCAAAGTCTCATCTGAGACAAGTCAAGTCCCTTCCACCTATGAGCTTGTAAAAACAAAAACAAGTTAGTTACTTCCAAGATACAATGAGAGTATAGGCATTGGGTAAATGTTTCTGTTTGAAATGGGAGAAATTGACCAAAACTAAGGGACCACAGGCCCCATGCAAGTCTGAAACCTGGCAGGACACCCATTAAATCTTAAAGCTCCAAAATAATCTCCTTTGACTCCATGTCTCACATTTAGGGCATGCCAATGCAAGGGGTGGGTTTCAAAGGCCTTGGCTGGCTCTGCCTCTGTGGCTTTGCAAGTACAGCCTCTGTAGCTGCCTTCACAGGTTGGTGTTGAGTGCCTGTGGCTTTTCCAAGTTCACAATGCAAGCTGTTGGTGGAATTACCATGTGGGGGTCTGGAGAATAGTGGCCCTCTTCTCCCAGCTCCACTAGGCAGTGTCCCAGTGGGGACTCTGTGTGGGGGTTTCAACCCCACATTTTCCCTCTGCATTGCCCTAGTAGAGGTTTTCTGTGAGGCTTCCACCCTGGCAGCCGACTTCCATACATCCTCTGAAACTTAGGAACAGGTTCCCAAAGCTCAGCTCTTGCCTTCTGTGCACCTACAGGCCCAACACCACATGAAGGCCACCATGGCTTGGGGCTTTCATTCTCTGAAGTAATGGCCTGAATTGTACCTTGGCCTCTTTTAGCCATGGCTGGAGCCTGGAGCAGCTGGGACACAGGGTGCCATGTCCCAAGGCTACATGGAGAAGCAGGGTTCTGGGCCCCGCCCACAAAACCATTTTTTCTTCCTAGGCCTCTGGCCTGTGATGGAAGGGGCTGAATTTCTGAAATGTCCTGGAGACATTCTCCCCATTGTCTTGGTGATTAACATTTTGCTCCTCATTGTGCAAATTTCTGCAGCCTGCTTGTATTTCTCCCCTAAAAAATGGGTTTTTCTTTCCTATCACATCATCAGACTGCAAATTTTCTAAACTCTTGTGCCCTGCTTCCCTGTTAAACATAAGTTCCAATGCAGATCATCTCTTTGTGAACACATATGACTGTATACTTTCAGAAAAAGCCAGGTTGAATTTTGAATGCTTTGCTGCTTAGAAATTTCTTCTGGCAGATACCCTAAGTCATGTCTCTCAAGTTTAGAGTTCCACAGATCTCTGGGGCAGAGGCAAAATGCCACCAGTCTCTTTGCTAAAGCATAGCAAGAGTGACCTTTACTCCAGTTCCCTAAAAGTTCCTCATCTCCATCTGAGACCACCTTAATCATTGTCCATATTACTATCAGTGTTTTGGTCAAAACCATTCAACAAGTCTCTAGGATGTTCCATATCTTCCTGTCTTCTTCTGCACCCTCCAAACTATTCCAACTTCTGCCTGTTACCCAGTACAACGTTGCTCCCACATTGTCAGGTTATCTTTATAGCAGTACCCCAGTGTCCTGGTACCAATTTCCTGTATTAGTCCATTTTCGTACTACTAAAAAGAACTACCTAAGACTGGGTAATTAATGAAGAAAAAAGGTTTAATGAACTCACAGTTCCACATGGCTGGGGAGGCATCAGGAAACTTACAATTATGGTGGAAGTGGAAACAAGGACTTTCTTCATATGGTGGCAGTAAACAGAGAGAGAGAAGGGGGAAGTGCCACTTTTAAACCATCAGATCTCGTGAGAACTTACTCACTATCACGAGAACAGCGTGGGGGAACTGCCCCCATGGTACAGTCATCTCCCAATGGGTGGGAATTACATTTCGAGATGAGATTTGGGTAGTGACACAGAACCAAACCATATCACAGCATCAATGATGTCTGCAAATGACTCAGTAGCCTAGTGGTTTACGGAAGGAGTGGTGTGGCTTTTCTCACTGTGAAGCCAAGTGAGTGGGCTGGTTCTCAGGCCGTGAGTAGGTACCTGTAGTGTCCAGTGGCTCCACTGGTCACAGGGGCATAGTTGCCAGTGGCAGAAGGTGGCAGGTGAGACAGGCCTCAGATCTGGGAGGTGTATGCAGCCTGTGATGGCCCTGTTGATCAAAGAAGTGGGGTTGCTGGTGGCAGTGAGTGCTGGACCACCATTCCTCACACCCTGGGAGGCATGTGTGTTGGCTTCCCTAGCCTGCTTTCTGTGCTAGACCACCAGGGGTATAGTACACAGTGTGGTACCTGGTGCCAGGATCATGGCTGTCCCGTGGGTCTAGCTGAAGTCATAGCATTGCTAGTATATGGGCATGGTGAAATGACAGTGGAGCCCCATGGATGTGGCAATGCGGGGACTCTTGGTCCCAGGTCAGGATGAAATGTGGAAGTGGCACTGAATGGTGCTGTACTAGTACACCTTGGGTCATGGGGAGTTGGGATTGCCAGTGTGAATTTTTTATATGGAGCAGTGCAGCTGTGTGGACTAAAGGCAGCTTCCTATCCCGGGCTCAGGGCCTGTGACAACTGTGGGGCTGCCATCCTGAGTTTCTGTGCTTCACAGGGTTTTTGTCACTTCCTTGCTGAATTTCAGTGTTACTCTTTAGACCCTCTACTTGAAGTGCAGTCATTTATTTGTTTTTGCCTTCACGCCATGGTAAAGCTGAAAAATCATAAGTTAAATCGTTGTAAGTCAGAGACCATATATAGTTGAAAAATGCTAAGAGAGTAGATTTTAAATGTTCTCTCTACAAAAAATGGTAAGTATGAGAGGTAATAGATATATTAATTAGCTTGATATAGCCATTCCACAATGTCTGCATATATTAAAACATCATGTTGTACTCCCTCTCCTTCTTCATAAAGGAGTGGGAGTGTTGGCACGTGTAGTCCACCATCTTGATGACGCCTGTCCTCTTAGCTAAATAGTTGGTGAGAGAAATTTTTCACAATAGATGTATTTGAACTGACAAGAATGAGTAATAGAATTATTGTATCATCACTTTTTAACCCTTAATGAAATATTATAAGATCTAGGCAGCAATTATCACCGACTTCTGATATCACACACAGAAAATAATCTAAGTAGTTAGCATAAGTTATGGAGTAGTCATGCCAAAAATTCAGACCAGAATCTGATTAAATCTCCAGGTCTAACTACTAATTTGTAGGAAATACATGAAACAGAGAAACATGGTAAGTGAAACTATGAGAATGCAATAAGTAAATCTAGAGTATGGAAAATCCTGTAGGAGAAACAACCCAGTTTTTCAACAAATAAATTGTAAGAAAAAATTAAAAGAAAGATAATCTATAGATTTAAAATATTATGGTTTTTAAATTGATTATGTAAAGAAGTTTTTCTCTTTGCAAGAAGAGTCCCTATATTTTAGAGTTACATTGCTAAAATACATGTAGATGAAATGATACATCTGAAGGGTAAATGTGGAATGAGTAAAGGTATAGATTAAATAAGACTGACCATGAACTGATAATTCTTGAAACTAAGTGGTAAATAGTACATGGGGGTTCATGTACTGTTTATTCTTTTTGCTTTTTTTCTTCATGTGTTTATATTTCCTGTAATTAAATGTAAAACAAAACAAAAGCCATGTGCTTAGATCATAACTCAAACTCTTTTTTTAGCCTTGAGGTTCAACCTAGTCTGACCTGTACTTACCTCATCTCTACCATGCTTACCCATGTCAGAGTACATTTATTTTCTTCCCTTTTTTCCAGATATACCAATTTCATTAACACTTTAGGGCCCTTGAACTTATGGCTCTTCTCTCCATCTGGAAACTGTACCCTTTAGAACATTAGTGCTTATCTCTTGATATTCAGGTCTTATCTTAAATGTCATCTCAGAAGAGCTGGCTGTCACCATCACTATCATCTTATTTTCCTCAAAACATTTATCATGATTTGATGTCTCCTTTTATATTTGTTTATTGATGGTTTCCACCCATTAGAGCATAAGTTCCATGGTTGTGATGCTGTCTTCTTGACTGTCTTGTTCACTGTTAACTTTGCAGCACTTCAAACAAATGCTTGGCAAATATGGTACTCAGTGTTTATTGAGTGAATCAGTTAATAGTTCACAAAGCTGTTTAATTATAAGACATGATTAATCTTTTAATATATAATATCAGCAATATATAGTACAATTGCCTAGCAGAAGTATTTAAAATTCAGTTGGCATTTTCATTATTAATGTTTTTGAAGACTCATGTGTGGGAAAATTAGCTCTTAGCAAAGCTTCAGAAAAATTTTGAAAATTCACAAAATATCAAATTTTCTCTTAGCATTTATTTTAAAATGCCTGCATTTTGGGTAATTAATGTCATGTCTTGTTTAAAGCTGTTTTTTATATCCAGATAAGCAGAGGTTAAGTTTTATGTGTGTTTATGTGTCATATGAAAATTGGCTAATAGTTCTTGGCTTGTGAATAATTATAAAATATTTTCAATTATATCTGCCATCAAAAAGGAACTGAGAAACACCTTATTGTATAGAAGAGATGAGACCATAAAATTATGAGACCTACTCTTTTTTTAAAAAATACATGAAATACTATTTTGTCATTCAAAATAACTACTGAGGGAAGTTGTCCATAATGGTTATTGAATAAAATGATATGTTTTACTAATGAAGTAATTTTTCATTCTACTGTTTAGTATTGCAGATTCATATAGGATGCAAAACCTGGTGGGTTCCCTTCACCTGAGTGTTAGAGAAGAGAAGCTTTTCCTCCATGGCACAACAGGAGATGAAGACTTAGGCTCATTTTACCATAGCCAGGGCGGTTCCTCTTACCATCCTGCATGTATGGCACACAGGAGTCTTAGAACATAGCCTTTCCACCAGAAACCCACTATCTACTTTTTCTTCCTTCCAAACCGTCTCCTAAGTCCAAAGTGCTATAGATCTAGAAAAATTATTCAAATTTGGCTCCTTGCCAGGACAGTTTTTATTCTGAGATGATTTTGTAATTTGTTTATTCTTTTTAAAATTTCTTTGTTTTTTTTTTTTCTTTATTTAATACAGCTTTATTGTGGCTTGTCATGTAGAAAACACTATGAGATTATAGGGGATAATACAGAGTTGCCTTTGATAATTTTATTTTTGGAACTTATCTTTTGGAATTGCCTTTAGAATGAGTCAGTTACATATATGCTGCACGTAGTTGTATTTTTTTTCTAATGGAAGATAAAATTTTTATGTTTATTGATTTTAAAATTAATTTATTTTTATTTGACAAATATTGTACGTATTTATGGTATAGAACATGATGTTTTAATATATGTAGACATTGTGGAATAGCTATATAAAGCTAATTAATTACCTAATATACTTAGCATTTTTTTGTGGAGAGAACATTTAAAACCTATTCTCATAGTAATTTTCAACTACACGTGGTGTCCAACTTGCAATGATTTGACTTACGATTTTTCAACTTTACCATGGTGTGAAAGCATTGTTCATCTAGTAGAAACTGTACTTTGAATTTTGATATTTTCCTGAGCTAACGATATGTAGTATAATAAATATTCTCTTGTACCTTGTGTGCTGGCAAGAGCAGCAAGCCATTCTGTTACTCGCTTTCAGTATGGTATTCATTATATGAATATAGTATACTACATTACATGAGATGTTCAACACTTTATTATATAATAGCCTTTGTGTTAGATGATTTTGTACAACTGTAGGCCAATATAAGTGTTCTGAGCATGTTTAAGGAAGGGAAGGCTAAGCTATGATGTTTAGTAGATTAGTTGTATTGAATGCATTTTTGACTCACATTATTTTCAACTTAGTATGGGTTTATTGAGACATAACCCCACTGCAAGTTGAGAAGCATCTCTATATAATATATTGTTAACTGTAGTCACCACGTTATACAATAGGTCTCCTGAACTTATTACTTCTAACTGTAGTATGTGTGTGTGTGTGTGTGTGTGAGAGAGAGAGAGAGAGAGAGGGAGAGAGAGAGAGAGAAAGAGAAAGAGAGAGAGAGGAGACAGCGTGTCACTTTGTCACCCAGGCTGGAGTGCAGTGGCACAATCATGGCTCACTGCAGCCATGACTTCCCTGGGCCCAAGAGATCCTCCCACCTTAGCCTCCTGAGTAACTGGGGCTACAGGTGTGTACCACCACTCCTGGATAATTTTTGTATTTTTTATAGAGATGGGGGTTTGCCACATTACCAGTCTGGTGTCAAACTCCTGGGCTCAAGCAGTCCACCCACCTCAGCCTCCCAAAGTGTTGGATTACAGGCATGAGCCACTGCACCTGGCCTAACTGTAATTTTGTGTACTTTGACCAACATCTCCCCATTCTTCCACTCAACCCCCTTAGCCCCTGTAACCGCCATTCTGTTCCTTCTGTGAGTTCCACAAGTGAGATCATGTGGTGTTTGTCTTTTTGTGGCTGACTTATTTCACTTAACACAATGCCTCCTAGACTCATCCATGTTGTCACAAATGACAGGATTTCCTTCCCTTTTTCAGGCTGATTAGTATTCCATTGTGTATATGTACCACATTTTTGTTATCCATTGATAGACACTTAGGCTGATTCCATATCTTGACTATTGTATCTTATATTGATTCAAAATATTACAGTTTACAGTATTGCCTATTTACCAGATATGACTCCATCTACTTTTTACATTTTACTTTATGTATGTATGTATGTATGTATGTATGTATGTATGTATGTATTTAGAGCTAGGGTCTTACTCTGTTGCCCAGGCTGGAGTGCAGTGGTGTGGTTATGGCACACTCAAGCTCCTTGGCTCAAGTCGTCCTCCCACCGCAGCCTGCTGAGTAGCTGGGATTACACGAATGAACCATCATACCCATCTTACTTTTTACATTTTAAAATTCAAATCCATTCTTATAGAAATAAGGTTGGTTACCAAGATATTTGAAATATTATACTTTGAAAGTAGTTTTAAAAGAGGTGTGTGAAAAATATTTTCAGCAGCCATAACACCATTAAGTGATGTATATAGCCTTTCAAGCTTACAATATTTAAGAAGATAACGCTTTTGAATTTTTTTTTTTTAGAGATGACACACTGTTGCCCATTCTGGAGTGCAGTGGCACGATCGTAGCTCATTGCAACCTCCAACTCTCCAACTCCTGGGCTCAAGTGTTTCTCCCACCTTAGCCTCCCAAGTAGGTGCATGCCACCATGTCTGGCTAATTTTCTAAATTTTTTGTGTAGATTAGGTCAATGCTTTTCAATTTTTTAATTACAAAGAAAATATACATCCTGTATAGACTCAAGCAGCCTCAGTACAGAAATATACAAAGTAAAAGAGTGAAGGCTTCCCACCCCTGGCCTTGCCCACGCTCACCATTTGGAGTAATAACTCATAATTGCTTAGTAAGCATTGTCCCAGACTTTTCCTAGGCACATACATGTATGTGTGTTTACCCCAGTATAGTTTTCTCCCTTAGTAGTGAAGTGCTAGTAGTAGTCATATAGTTTAGCAACCTGCTTTTTGTCACTTAATAATATATTGTGATCAGTACATATAAATATATCTCATTCTGTTTATTGGCTTACTAGTATTTCGTAGTATTGCGTGACAATAATTTACTTAATCATTATCTCATTAAGTGACACTGAATTTGATCCTAGTTTTCATTATTAAAAATAATACTGCATTCAGCATCCTTGTGTATGGGATAGCACTGATTTTGGATATACAGTTTCTGTGTTCAAATAATCTAATAAAGCATGGGTTATGAGTGAACATGTATGTATATGAGCTAAGTGACACAAATTATTGTCTTTATGAATTTGATGTTTTCCTAGGTGCCTTTACATTGTACTAAGTTTTTTGGGATCAATTTTAGAAATAATTTTTCAACAGAAACGTATCAGAAAGTTTAATCATTCTTTAATTACCCAGGATGAAATTGAATTGTTGCAGTTAGGTTTTTCGGAAGAGGACAAATTTTCAGGTTCTTCAGAGAGCTTTGGTTTTTAAAATACAAGGTGAAGGTATCTTTTAAAAATCTTTTCTAACTATATTGTAACTTGAGTATTGTGGATAGGCCTTTAGGCAAGGATAATACTGCTGAATCATTCAGGAAGTTGAAATCATATTCAGGAACTTTCTTACTTAACTGAACTAGAATAGCTTTGAACATGTGATAGCACCTATAAAATTGATTAGGAAAGAAAAACTTAGGATGAGTAGTTTTTGAAGGAGATCAGAGATACCTTACTTGTAGCTTCATGGGTATTTGGCTTTACTTCACTCTGATGGCCATATCATGCCTAAAGCATGTTCACAGAACCCAAGGCCTTCAAACCACCCAGTAAGTGTTAGTATTGATCTTGGATGCGTCATATTTATGTGAATGACTATATACTAGATGACATATTTGATTCATATTTGTTATGAAAAGACAAATTTGGGAGTATTCATGAAAGCTTCATGTATAGAACTTTGTTGCCATAATTGTTTGGCAATTTAAATGCATCCAGATCCAGTTTTTGAGAAATTGTTGCTCCTGCACATTGAGACTTCTGTGCCCCACACTGCTGATGGGTGTGGCATAGCCTTCCATGAAGGCAAGAATACCAGTTAGTCTTTTTTTCTTTTTAATGACAAAACATTTTTACATTTGCACATCTGATTTTGGAGCACATGACTTTCAGATTCATAGATAATTGCTGTTGAGCTTAGCTTATAATGTTTGGCCAAATAATTTCTATCACAAGCCTGAGACTGCCGATTGAGAGCACCTAGCCAAGAAAGACTAACCAAAAATTCCTGAGTTTTCTTCATAGATCCCTCGTGTAGGTTATTGAATAGTCTTCATAAAACCATGAAAATATTAGTTATGTTCTGAGCTTCTTCATGGGTCTATGTAAGAAATGCCTATGCCTCTCTTTCTTTTGGAGGATGATGAGAGAGGAAGGGGAATAGTGGGGATGAAGGTTACTGTTCTTGAAAGGGTGTACATTTTCTAGAAAGAATGTAGGCTTTGGTGCCAGAGGTCGGTAGCTTTGGTGGTGGGAGGGTGTGGAAGGTCTCATTTGGTTGCCTCTATGTTTATCAAGAAAACTGTTGATAAACACTTCTTCCAATTTTTTGGTTTGTGCCCAAGTTTTAGCCTTAGTTTTATCAATGTAGGTCTTTTTTTTATGTGCTCATATGTTCTTGATTAGGGAGGAGAGAGAGTGAAAGAAAGAGAAACACTGAGAGACTGAGGTGATTGATTTATTCAGACCATTAGCTAACTTACATTTTATGTTGGCAATCTGAATATATTTTTTTGTTTTGATTTATTGTCCTATACATTAATATTTCAGAATTACTGAGAGTATGTCTTGTTTTCTGATGAAAAGTAGCTTGGTTAGAACTTTAATTTTATTTGCTCATTCATAACTAGTTTGTTGTCTTAAATATAAGAATCTAACATTAAATTATGCCTGTTTGATGCAGTTTTGCAAAAGTATGCATTCATCATGTCAAAAATTGTTTCTTCAACTAGAGAAAAAAATTATGTTAAAATGTGACTTACAATTTATAATCTGATTAACAGTTCATTTGATAATAAAGGTTTTTAAACTGACAGTCATGATATTTGAAATAAAAATGACTTATCTGGACACTGGTACTGAAACTAAGGCAGACAAATTATGCTCTAAATGGCACATACTTGTCATGATAATCTTACTTGAGAAACCATAGTTGATTTAGTTAGCTTTGAGATAGAACACAGGCCTGTATTGAGCCCTATCATGATCCAATTATTTTTTCTTCTATTTCATGGCATGGCTTACACCTTAAACTCTGGCCTGCATTCTGTTATGTATGTGCCACTGGAGACAGGGATAGATGAGAGAAAATTGGAGTACAAGCTTTACTGGCTTATAGGTCTTTGTCATAATTTTTATTTGGGTAGGATATAATGATACTTATGCAAGTAATATTAGTTTCAGTTTTATAGAGAGCAAACTGAGATGATTTTCAACAAGATTACAAGGGATGTACTAATTGGTTTGTTTATTGTATTCCTATCTCCACTTCATGAGGGTAGGGACTTCAGGGATCTTGTTCATTGCTGTATCCCCGGTGTTTACAGCAGTGCTTGGCACATGTAAATGTTTGTATTAATTTCTGAGTCATGATTAAACTCCATAATGATTATCCCATTATTTATACTCAGACTTTACCTATGCATATTAATGTGTGATCTGTAATATAAGATAAATATGAAGACAGCCGATACCTATTTAGGCAAGAAGAACCTCTAGATACATTGCAACATTCACTTGCTCATCAGGGCAGAAGATTATTACGAGCAAGTCTAGATATAATGACCAATGTATTTAAATGAGAATGAAAGAACAGCTGCTCACTTACTGGTCTTTTAATGAGATACATAAAATTTGGTCCATTTTCTTATTTCTTTACAATTTAGTGATCTTAGGTTTCTTAGATGTCCTTTAGATATTTCTGAAGTAATTTTGTAGCTTAGCAATTTGCAAAGTGCTGAAGTTGATAACATGGGAACTAGGTTGTTTTATGTGTTCATTTCTTTCTCTAGTTCTTAATCCTATTTCTCACCAATATCTTTATCATCTGCATTGCAATTCTCATACATATATTCCTTAATCTTTCTCAAAGTCTTTTGTGTTATAGGTAAGGGCTGCTGCATTATTTGGTTCTCACTAGGACACCTACATTATTACATTAAATTTACTGTTTTCTCTTCAGCTTTGTAAGTGGCAAGTCTGTTTAACATGGGAAGGACACAAGTCACTAAAATATAGGAATTTGATTAATACATTCAAACAAAAGATCTGACTTCTGCTCACTTCTTAGCTTCATATTTAGTCCTTCGTGTATTTTAAAATTGTATTTTGGCCAAATGTTTTCACACTTTGTTTTAATCTTGAGAACTTTCCCTTTAATTTTCAAAAAGTCATTTAACTCCACTTAAGTCATCTAGGCACGTGGAAAAGATATTTTTAAAATTACACAGATCATTTTGGAACGTGATTACCTCACAAATGTATAAATATTTGCTTAGCATTTCGTTGTAAAACATGGTACATTCATTGAGAGAAATTTTAATTTTGACTTATAAGATATGATAACCTATACCAAGGAAAATGGGGCCATATTAGACTTGACTCTGCCTTTTAGCTAGTGTTCTAGGTACTGAGGACTTGTCCCCAGGCCCACCATGGCCACCTGTCCACATCCCAAATTTACAGGTTCAAATCTAAAGACGTAAGCTCACAGACAAATTAATCAAGTACTTAATTCATAAAAGCAACAGGGTTTTTTTTTTTGCCTTAAAACATCTAGCAGAGACAATATAAATCTGCCTGATCAATAGACAGATGAAAATGTCTAAATTAAAAATTGAAAGTGTTTCTCTTTTATTTTACCAACGATTTTAAAGTTATCTTTATTTACCAAAGATTACTAAAGTCACGTGAACTTGACAAGCATTTGGGCTAATTAATTTATGAATACCTTCTTATTTATAAGCCAGTTTGGTACCATAAAGAATATATAAACAGACATGTACACACGTGTATACACAAAAATACAGACAGACAGAAATAAGGATCTTATAGCTTTAGTTTTAAAACTTTAGCCATGAGTTAGGTAAAACTAGTTTAAAAGGACAGTTGTAGCTGTTGTAAATGGAACAGGCTGAAATTTATATGTCTCACATGGCCCAAGCCCTTACTGAGTTTTAGAAAAAAACAGGGTAGCAAATTTATATCTCAAAGCACACACAAGGAGAATCTAAGTTTTTAAAGGAGTTTGGTTGTGTTTGTTGGAGGAAGATTAAAAACGGATGCCAAAGTAACACAAAATCATAGGGTTTTACTACAGGATTTTATGAGGAGACCAATTTTATTTAGAATGATAGTTTTTAACTTAGTCTGTTTTCCAGCTGGACCACTCAGCGCAGGGTAGAGCCCATTAAATGGAGCACTGCCAACAAAGCATTTGCAGTTTTTAGGGCCTAATTACTTAATTATGCGAAAAGCAGCCTCCGATGGAAGGCAGAGTATTTAGATTTTTTAAAATCAAGGATTCTGCTTTTACTTTGAACCCCCGGTGTCCAAAAAGAGTAAAACACCATGGGACCCAGCTGCCCAATATTTCCACAGTGTACTTTGCTCCAAAGAAATTTCTGTGAGTGTTTAAACTTCACCTTACTTATCTAAATGCACAAAGAAACAAGTAGCCCCCTTAGAGTAACATCCATTTACTATAAACAACTGCTGTCAGCCACCTGTGAAACTGCAGTTCTTGCCTTTGACTCATCAGCCATTACACACAACAAAGTCAAGTTTCTCTCTCACAACTGTAAAGTCTCAAAGTAATTTCTGGTTCCCCAAAAACCAATGAGATCAGGTAACACAAATACAAAAGAGAGCAGAGCTTTAGAATTGAGAAGAATCTGCCTACAATTCTTTAGATTCCACAGGAAGACTGAAGACCCCCAAAAGGGGTTGTTGGCACCTTTTCCTGTGTTCCTTATGGAGCCTGAATCATTAGACGTTCTTCCCAGATTCTTTTATGTGGTACTGAAGATGGCAAAGAGGAAGAAACAGTAGGGAGAAGTAGATGGGAGAACAGTTCTTAAAAAAGGAAGCAGAGGGACCAAATACATAATTTAAAAAAAAAAAAAGATTTTAATCTACTGAAAAAAATTTCTCTAACAGCAAAATCCAAAGAGAAAAAGCAAAAAGTGTCCCCCTCAAAGCCCCATCTATATATACAGCTTAAATATCAGCTTTAATTAAGTTGACTTCTGACCATATAGAGCTCTTTTTAAAAAATCCATTCAAATCTCTTGTTATTAGATTTTAGCCAGGACAAACAGCTGCTATTTCTGGCTATTTTATTTTATTTATTTAGAGACGGAGTTTCACTCTTCAGCTCTTGACTGAAGTGCAGTGGCACGATCTCTGCTCACTGCCAGCTCCGCCTCCCGGGTTCATGCCATTCTTCTGCCTCAGCCTCCTGAGTAGCTGGGACTACAGGCACCCGCCACCATACCCGGCTAATTTTTTTGTATTTTTAGTAGAGATGGCTTCACCATGTTAGTTAGGATGGTCTCTATCTCCTGGCCTCATGATCTGCCCCTCAGCCTCCCGAAGTGCTGGGATTACAGGTGTGAGCCACCATGCCCGGCTTATTTCTGGCTTTTTTAACCAAAGGTAACTTACCAAGTAGCAAAGCAGTATCCCTACAAGTTGAAAGTCACACAAATATCAAACCAACAGGGACTGCTTTCCTAACTGGGAATTGAACCTAGGATGCAGCAATGAAAGCATGAAGTCTTAGTCACTAGACCACAGGGTGGATGCGTTTTTTTATTTTGTTTTGTGTTTTTTTTTGTAAATCTTGCAGGGGAGCCAAAGCAGGCAGTTTGATCATTTAAAGGATTTTAGGAAGGCTTAGGTGGGAGAGTGGCTTGAGCCCAGGAGATGGAGGCTGCAGTGAGCCATGACTGTGCCACTGCATTCCAGCCTGGGCAAGAGTGAGAACATGTCTACATACATACATACATGCCTTTATATACATGTTCCAGATCTGATCTCACCTGACATACTGCTTAGCTAATTCCATAAATATTCACGTTTCAACAGTGTTAGTCATTAGTCTTGGTTTAGAAAAAGTTTGTTGGATCTGCATTTTTATAATCTTAGTAATTTTATTTTCATTCATTTCCACCTTTTAGACTATCAGTCTTCCAGTGACCTCTTTCGTTGCCCTGAGCAATTGTTAGCTAGGCAACAAAGATGTACTTTGGAGACCCATCTTTTCAATGGGTGGTGTTTTTAACTTAGCTTCTGTTTCTTAGCTAAAATTACCGAGTTTGGCAGGAGCCTATCAAGCAGTAGGGCAAAGAAAATATTCTCTATGCATGGACTCAGCATAGATAGCTCTGAAGAAGCAGCAAGTCTACTTTACCTGAGGCTTTAATCAACACTTTATCCAGGATAGCTTTCTTTTAGCCTTTTGTAAAGAGTTTTTTAAATGAGGCAACAAAATGTTGAAGTCTTTTTAGAAGCTTCTGGCACATCAGTAAGCATCCTTGGATGAGACTAATGCAAGAGCTCTCATTTTGAAATGTATTTTCTTAAAGTGCAGCATTATTTGGAACATTTC
The DNA here is from genome assembly GCF_047675955.1 of Chlorocebus sabaeus. Classification (NCBI taxonomy): domain Eukaryota; kingdom Metazoa; phylum Chordata; class Mammalia; order Primates; family Cercopithecidae; genus Chlorocebus; species Chlorocebus sabaeus. The sequence goes on from NC_132927.1 coordinate 7,996,136, forward strand.
ACTGTCTTAAAAGTATGCCATTTAGAAGAAAACCACTGGTGCTTAATTGCCAGTGCTTTGACCTGAAACTCTGTTGTGAAACAGGGGTGGAAAAACTTGAACCTAAACCCGCAGTCCTGAGACAGGTGGAAGCAAAGGCATTTCTCTGCAGAGCTTTTTACCTGAATCTCCTGTCCAAAGACAGAAACTGAAACCCTCACTCTTAAAGGAAAGAGAAGTTTGAAGAACGGTCTAAATCTAGACCTTCAGCGAAAGAGTGAGAGGTATGAATTCAGAAGAACTTACCCAAAACACCCAGTGAGACTTCTGAAGGTGAAGAGTTCATCCTAGTACCAAGCATTGCTTTCAGAGAAACACCAGGTGGTTGGGGTGGGGGCCACGCAAGGGGGAAGGTTCACTCCAAGTCCTGCTGACTTATGCCATATATATCAATCTAAAAGGAATAAACTAGGTAAAACTAATATAAGTAGAGAGTTTATTTGGGCCAAGCTTGAGGATTGTAACCCAGGAGAACAGATTCAAGTTGCCCTGAATATACCCTTTGATCAGCCGCAGTTACAAGTGGATGTTTAAAGGCCAGAAAAAGGACAGGGAGTGGGCCAATGCAGAATTGTTAGGAATTCTCATTGGTTTACACAAATAACATTGATTAGTGATGGTAATACTTTGTTAAGCTATAGGGTATGGGCTATAGTGTCTGGCGCAACGTGTTATGTCAGTTTATAGCTACTTTACGACAATAGCAAGCAGTTTCAGAAGATGAATACGTAACTCAAAGGAGAAGTAGGATGTGATTACGGTCTCCTTTTAATGTCTCTCTGGACTTGATAATTTTTAAAGAGTCACATTCCTCAGATAAAAGTTATTTTCTCAATCTTCAAGGAGTTATGATTGAATCCCCTTCCTGCTCCTTACCTGGAGGTCGGGGAGACAGTCTTCTCCACAACTTTTCAGGAATGTATTAACTTTGTAAATTATAACGTTCTTTATTGATATAACTCATTCTTACATACACTAGAATGAGATGTGTTAGATGGCACTCAGTGTATGTTGTGGTTCAGTATAAATTTAAATGAGCTCTTTGCAAAATTCAGCTAAGTTTTCCAAAGGAAATATGATTATTCCATTTAAAAAAGAAGTTTGTTAAATATACCAAGTAGTTTGGCGCTTTCCTGTTCTTATATAAGGTAACCCTCTCCTTTTTTTTTTTTTTTTTTTTTTTTAAAAAAAAGCTTCTTTGTTATTTTGATACTTTTGGATAAAAATTCCTTTTGCTCACCTTTTCCTTAAATCCCTCACAAATATTTTTCAGTTTACACACACAGATCATAGTCATGATATTTTTTTTTCAGTAGTTGGAAGGAAACTGAGTGGTTACCTAATCTAAAATATTTTATTTTATAGATGAGAAAACTAGGGTCCCGAGAGGTTAATTGGCTGGCCTATGCTCACACGGCAGTTTGTGACAAGAATGATTAGAATTTAGATATGCCAGTCTCCCTAAACTGAAACTTACTACTTAATTTGATAAATAGATATCTGGATTCTTATCTGTCCCTAGCTAGATTTATTGTCTTAAGTTTTGCCAAACTTCCCATTTCAGTGCTTGTTTTTTTAATAGTAATTAATATCTGAATTAATATCTGAATCAGAATGTTAAGTCTCAAAACTTCATTTTAATAGTTCATCCTGTAATTGCCTGGTGGGTTCATCTTGCCCACCACTCAGACAGAGCTGATGTATCTATGCAGGGGAATTGCAATAGACAGAGATGTTGATACACATGGAGCTGGCTAAATGGGAGATCAGAGTTTTATTATTACTCATATCAGTCTTCCCGAAAATTTGGAAGCTAGAGTGTTTCAAAGATAGTTTGGCAGGCAGGGTGCTAGGGAATGAGTGCTACTGATTTAGTTGGAGATGCAATCATTGGGGCGTGGAAAATGGTCCTTGTGTTCTGAGTTTGCTTTTGGGTGGGGACTACAGGAACAGTTGAATCTTGAGTCTTTGGTCTGAGTGAAGTCATCTGGTTGTCAGAAATGCCAGAGTCTGAAAAGACATCCCAAAAGGTCAATCTTAGATTCTACAATAGCGATGTTATTTACAGGAGTAATTGAGGAAGTTGCAAATCTTGTGAATTCTAGAATGATGACTGCTTATCATTTAACTACGCCTACATCTCAGCTGAATTCTACCCCTTTCATAATTCTAACCTTGTACCCTTTCATTAGTTTTACAAAGGTGGTTAAGCTTTGGGAAGGGTTCATATCATCTTGCTGTAAGGTTAAACTAGAAACTAAATTTCTCCTAAAGTTAGCTTGGCCCATGCCCTGGAAAGACTAAGGGCAGTTTGGAGGTTAAAGGCAAGATGGAGTTGGTTAGGTCAGATCTCATTCACTGCCATAATTTTCTCACTGTTATAATTTTTGCCAAGGCGTTTCATTACTTAAAATAAAACTGCATATACAGCTACAGTTTCTCTCAGTTGATTTCTTATTTGATATGATTTAATCTTTGCATTTAAAAATAATATCTATTGAGTCAGTTTCAAAAATATGTTCAAAAAGCTGTGGGTGTTTAAAAATATTTTAAAGTATTATATCTTTTCTTAGTCTTTATACGTTATTTACTTTGATTTAAATTATTACTCTATGTAATTTGCTTGTATAGATGGTTGGTAGAATTATACTGATTTAAAACAAAACCTGAATTTAATGGTAGATTATTAAAAGCTAAAATATTCTTCAACCTCACAAAGTCAGGAAATTTACACTCTAGATTTCCATGGTTACTAGGATACTTGCTTTACAATACAAAAGACTCTCAAGACTCTCAAAGGATCATGTAAGGAAAGAATGCTTACCTACCATTAAAAACATATTCAGAAATAAATGTTATAATGAACCAGAATAGGAAAAGAAAAAAGGAAAGCAAATGAATAATTCTTCTATTTCTAACTTACATTGTGTAATGATTTTCTGTGGGTATACAAGTTTTATTTTTTATATATATTTTATCATACACTGAAGAAGTAATGTAATAAAGCTCCAATGTTCTTGAGGTCATAAGGTTGTGTTAGCAGAACTCTTCAGGGATTTGAAGAATAGTGATGCTGTGCCCTTTATCACATGACTTGGAACTGTGGGAGACTAGGAACGTGACTTGAGTCACACAGACCAGGATCTAAATTCCATTCCTAATCACTCAGCAACAGCCTAACCTTGGACAACTCTTGTAACTTCTATAATCCTCAATACTTTTGTCTGTAAAATAGAGATATTATAATGCGGATTTTACAATGTTGTACAATCATGTATGTACAGTGTATCTAATGTCAGCCTTATAATAGGCTCCCAATAACTATTAATTTCCTCGTGCTCCCCTTTACCTACCCCACTTCTTCCATTTACCAGCCCATTTCTACCTGAGGGACCCTAAGGCTCAAAAGTAGGATGTGACCCCAGATGGCAGGTAACTGGAACTAAGGAATAAACTTGGTTGGGACAGTTCTTCACATCATCCTTAGCATGCAGTATGTTGGTTTGAAGCAGTAATGTCCTTCAAGTGCTCTAATACCTTAACCACTGAACGGTGACTGTAGATACTCTTAGGGGGCTTCAGAAAGCCACTTCTATGACAGCTATACTCCTATCCCTTTAGGACCTTGAATCTTCCCAAATACAAGTATTTTTTCTAAAGATTTTCTTAAAATTTTCTTAAGACCTTTCTTAAAAGTGTATTGTAGCTTTATAGTTTTCTTTATTGGAGTGCTACCCATCTAAATATATTTTATAAGCTGTTCCAAATTAGGTTAATACAGTGATTGCTTACGCCTACTGGAAAAAAATTGAAATTTCAGCCTTTGAGGTAGAGAGGATTTTGATAAAATTTATTTTGACAATTTCTTTAAAATATCTTGACTCTTAAGCAGGTTTGTAATATCTTAGGCCTTTTTAGTAGCAGTCCTGTCCTTCAGTAACATCACCTTCCTAGGTTATGAACATCTGTATATATAAGCACTTGGCCTAAAGCAGGACTTTGGAGAACTTAGAGAGGTGTTTCTATAATTAACTGAAATACTGTTACTTTTGTGATAGTATCATTATTTTTATATTTGAAGCTTTACTGTTTCAACTGTACCGTGACTAGGTAAATAGTCATCTGTGGGCTAGCTGGGGAACTGATAATGTTTTAAATACTAGTTCAGAAAATAGATTCAGAATTAACAAAGATTGACCCATGTATCAACTTTTGGATAACAAGACCTCTGTGAGTTGATGCTGTCTCCAGGTTGTCAGGGCCAGGCTGCTGTGTACCTCTGCAGGAGGACATTAAGAAAAAGGGAAGTGATAAAGGGAAAGAAAAGGAGTAAGTTTTCTTCTTTTCTCTCTTTAAATTGTCTGCTGTTACGTTTTGGGCTCATAGTGACTTTAGAGGGGTTTATTTAGATAAATAGCCTCCTCTCCCACACTCCTTTTTCCTTTAGAAAGAAAGACATTGTAAAAAGGATTAGAGAACTTTTTATCATTTGGGAAGAAAATAAAAAGATTAGGGAAGAACATTTATATAGTTATTATAACTTGAATAATATGTTTTCATTTTATAACTGGGTCAGCTGTTACCTGATCAATCTCAAGGATATTTATTATATATTGTTGTATCATTTATTTCCACAAGTCAGTAGGCCATCAACTAAAGTAAAAATCTTTTCATTATTCAGATTTTTTTTATGGCATTTATATTTAAATAATTTCTCCTTTGTAACAATTTTTTTCTTGCAATCAAAATAAAATGTTGCATGATTTTATATATAGGCAACTGGGCAGAACAAAACACATGGCTCAGATGTAAAGAAAAACATTTTCTGCTCAATTTTAGATTTATGTTGTACATAAAAGGTGCCTCACGTGGCAAAAATTTTAATTTTAGTTGTATAATAAAATTTTAAGGGGCAACTTGACTCATAGAATCATTTGGCAGATATTGAAGGAACACCGGTTAGATATTATGGAGGGGTGGATCTGGAGGGAGAGTCCAGCGATGCATGTAAATGTTTTCTTCAGTTAGGGAGCATAAACTGAAGTTGAGAAGATAGTTACGTATAAAATAATTATCCCAGAATCCTTAGAACGGGAAGACCTATTCAAACTCTGGAAGTTAGTTGAATAACAATCCTAGGAGCTTGGTAATTTGCCTGCAAAATTTGTCCACCAGGTTAGCTGTAGCTCTGTACCAATAGTGGCATGCTTTCATGCTCTGGGATTCTGAGTTAAGCATGAGTAATGTTCTGTTTGCTAGTAGGGTAGGACTATACCTAACTGACTATTGAAGAATCAAGAAATTAGGAACAAGTAGCAGAACTTGATTATAGAATAGAAGTAGCAACAAGTATATGGCCAGAATCAGATACAAGGACACTATCTTGAGATCCACTAAGTATAAGTCAAGTAGGCATGAGAGTCAAAACTGAGTAGTCAGACAGGAAGGATAGCAGCAAGGTCTGGCACAGCCTAACTTCCTTTAAGAAGTTGTTGTGTCACTTATGGCACATTCCAGCCACCATATGAGTGGGCTACCTGGACACAGCCCACTTTTGAGCCATTCAAACCAATCTAGATCTCTTTTACTTCATGATTTCTCTATTTATTCTTTGATTACACCTTTCCATACCCTTAGGATTTTAATTCTTCTTGGCCATCACTTTGACTCCAGCAGAGCTCTCTGTCTTAGCAGTGTTTTTCTTCCCTGATTCTATGTGGCTCAGTTTATGCCACTGCTGATGTTATTTTCATCTGGCTCACATTGGCCTTGCTAGCAGAATAGAATGGCTGGGATAGTCTGCCGTTGCTTTGGAGAAGTGTAAGTTGACCCTATGGTCCTTAGACTTGGCTTATGTAACGCTAATGATAGAAACTGCTACTCTGGAAACTGATTATGGTGAACTGTTTGAACCAGCTGAGAAGCCTAAAATGGAACTATTGACCATACATTCATTGGACCCTTTCTATTCAACATGTAGAATTCAACCTATATGCACTTGTGTTCCCATAATCTTTCAGAGTGAGACCTGATTGCTGCTGTTTTGATCTGTTTCTTAAGTGTCCTTAAAAGATAGAGACCCATGTTCTTTTCCTATTCCTAACGCCATATTCTTTATAACAGATGTCCTGAAAAAGATAAATTACCTTATCTGCCCAAATATAAAATACAATTTTAGCTCCCAGTCATTCCTCAGAAAAGAGGGAATTGCCTTTATTTGAGTCTTTGAGTTATTCTCAGATTATTAGACATTATTTTGAGTATAAAATATAAAATATTATTTGAGGAAAACATGTTAGCCTGAAATTACCATTGTCAACATTAGTTTGGGCTATTTTCCTTGTTAAACTTGTGATGTAATCAATCATGCCCCCTCCCCTCCATAGAGGTTGGGCCCGGGACTCAAAGTTTTAACCCTCTAATCACAACATTGATTCCCCTGGAAACCAGTCCTCATCTTGAGGCTATATAGGTGCCCCCAGCCACTGGTCAACTTATTAGAATACCAAAGATACTCTTATCACTCTGTGATCCCAAGGATTTTAGGATTTTATGTCAGTAAATGAGACAAAGACCAAATACATATTTCACAATATTATAAGGACAAATGAAGAAGACAACTATCCTAATATTGAATGACTTTGCACAACAGCTCAGTGAATGCATTCTATTTGGATCCAAAAATGGCTGGGTGTGGTGGCTCACGCCTGTAATCCCAGCACTTTGGGAGGCCGAGGTGGGCGGATCACCTAAGGTCAGGAGTTCGAGACCAGCCTGACCAACATGGTGAAACCCTGTCTCCACTAAAAAGACAAAATTAGGCATGGTGGCGCATGTCTGTAATCCCAGCTACTTGGGAGGCTGAAGCAGGAGACTCACTTGAACTTGGGAGGCAGAGGTTGCAGTGAGGCAGAGGTTGCAGTGAGCCAAGATCATGCCATCGCACTCCAGCCTGGGTGACGACCAAAACTCCATCTCAAAAAAATAAAACAAGGCAAAAAAACAAAAGTGCTGTATCTCACATTAGAGGGTAATAATGGTCATATGTTACCATGTACAAGAGACATCTAGCAGGAAGCCTGTCTTGGCTGACTCAAGTCTGAACTGTTGCCCCTGATCTGTACCTCATCCTATCCTTCTCAACTATCTTGACCACTTGCTTTGTTTTTGATTATTTCATTATGCTGTCTATATCCTTCTTAATTTGATGCACATATTTGACTTCCTGCTACCTTGATGAATTTTCTGCTGCAGTACTGCCTGTGTATCCACAGGGCATCTCGGGAGTACCTTGGTAGCTCCAATTTCTTAACTGACTGAGTCTATCCTGCTGAAATCCTTTGAGTTTGGAGCCTGAAAGAGAACTGAGAAAATTTTACCAAAGGCGGGGTTACTCATGAAGCTAATAAAGCTTAAGTTCAGGGTTCTACATCTGCATAGGATCCTGGGATATTCTGGGAATTGTAGAATGTTCTAGATGGGGAGAGACAGCCAGGTTATGGTCAGGAAGGTCGGGAAACATTTCTATATAAGCATTTCTGTTTAAAGAGTTCTCAGAGAAAGGAATGTGACTCTCTAAGGCTCCAGAAATTTATGGTAATTTCTTTTCGTGTACTAAGTAAGTATTTACTTTTGTAACTAATTTTGCATTTATAATTTGGTATTCTTATTTTTAGAGATGACCACTCAAATTGTATATGCTTCAGGCCACACAAAATCTGGATCCACTACTGGGTTTTACTAAATGAGATTCTTGGGCGTTTTGCTAATTCTTATTTCCCTACACTTAGTAAAATATAAGTTATACAAGTAAACAGTAAGTAGAATCTAGAGCCTCCCCAAATCATTCTAAAATCATTGCTTTTGTGGCTCTTTTACAAGAGAACTGGAACTGTCACTGAACCAAACTGGATCTGTTTGCCTGCACAAACAAATGAGTTTGCCTTCACACACAATGGAAAGCCAAGCACTGAAGCACCAGATTTTTACACTAAGAAAGGTTTATTGCAAATTGTCTGACAAGGAGACAGAAGGAAACGCTCAAATCTGTCTACCCGAGCTGACTGGATCCTGCCATGGGGTCATGCCAGGACTTGATCTGATTGGATCCCGGATCCTGCCATTCAGTATCCACCTCTTAATTCAGTCCTCACTCCTTAGTCCAAGCACTTAGGTTCTACTCATTTGGTTCATCTTCAATTTCAGGTTATGTGACCTTCAAACTGGGGGTCCAACAGCAACTGAAGAACAGTCCACAGCTTTGTTAACATAAAAGTTGAACCAGATTGGTCTAATGCAGTTCCAAATTGCCCCTTTATTATGTCCATTCCTCAGTATTGAGGGAAAAGGGGTGACAACCACTCTAGCTACTTCCTGCTGATTAGATAGTAGACCTTGGTTAGATAAATGAAATTGTTTAGTGCTCAGGATTATGTTTCAGAAGAAGTTACTTCAACCCAGTTCAAGGACAAAGGAATAAAGAGTTAGCAACCTGAACATTATTTGTTTCAGAGAACAAGGGAAAGAAAGCTCAGATTTTGTAGCAAAAGTTCATACCCAGGTTCCCAATCAGTTCTCTTTGTGCACATGAAGGATTGAAACTTGTAACTTGCTTAGTTCTGATTGATCGATACAGCTCAACTCTAATTGACTGGTTCAGGTGAGCCCCAAAGGTTCTATAGATTAAAATGTGTGAGTTCTGGGGGAAGAGTATGGGTGTAACCCCTAGTCAGCAAATGGCCACATGGCTCTATTTAAAATTTAGACTCAGTCAGCTGCTTAGGATCCATCTTGAAGGACTGGCTCAAACCTGTTGCCAGACAGCATTGCATCCCATCATGGTGCCAGAGTGGTTGACTACCTGCCCCAGGTCCATCTGGTCCCTTGCAGAGATCCTTGTGGCAGGGCAGTGACCAACTGAGCAACTAGAATCATTTACTTACAAGAGGCACTCAAGTATGTGCTAAATTTGAACCACAGTCTCTTGGGTTAAGTTGGTTCCCGTTTCTAGCTAAAGTGAGTTTAAAGTCTTAAGGATTGAATTGGCACAATCCTAGTGGGAGTCACTTGCAGACATCTGTTAAAATAGGCTAGAACAATTTTGAAGAGGAGCCAAATGCTTAGCCCAAATATGAGGAGGATCATTAAGACATGTGGGTGAAACACAGAAGGAATCTTATACCAGGGTTAAGCCAACTGAAAATGTCTGGACATTGGAAATTCCACTCAGTAAGTCCAGCCAGGAGTCTTTCTGAAGGTGTCCCTTTCAGAGATTTGGCTAGCTTTACAACCTCAGATGTTCCCAATTCACCTGACTGGTAGTATTTACCCAGATACAGCAGCAAGTGTTAGCGATAGCAGAAACACCACCCTATGCAGTGAGATGTTAGTCTAATGCAGTGTGGTTGTCTAGAACCACACAAGGAAGGGAGTATAGGGGATCTCTGTTGTGCTCTGATGGCATGAGTGGTGAAGCGGGCAGCTCTATTAACAGTGCAGAAAAGTTCTGACCATTCCAAACAGAACCTAGTCCAAACCAAGACCTCTAAAACCTTCCTGTGCAGCTCCTTCACTAGAGTTAATCCCTTTCAGCAAATCGCATCCCTGAGAGTGTCCTCCAACTATAATCCATGGGGTCATTGTCAGTGCTGGCATGTGCCTCAAGACTCTCAGGTAGCTCTTGGAGAGCAGGAGGGGTAGAATTAGTGAAGCTGACTGAATAGATGCGAATTTGCATAAGAGCTATTTCTATGTCCAGATCTCCTGCTGAGGATAACTCAAGTTTTATTTTCCCCTTTTTGGGGAGAAGGATATGTGGGCCTCGCAGGTTTCTAAGAAGTCCTTTCTGAGGATGTGAATGGGGGCTGAACAGACAAGCAAAAACAAACAAATGAAAAAAACAACGTGATTTCTCCTGACTGGATGAATTCAGAACTCCAGGGAGAGGGTGTTGAATACCCACCAAGGTTAAAAAAGACTAAAGAAAGGGCCTAGGGCCATGGCAGGCTAAATGCCACTCAGATCTTTGTCACTGGGTTTTTATTATTCTGTTGGTCTGTTCCACCACCCCAGTGGATGTTAATAGTCCAAATTTTATAAACATTTTGAATAATTTGCCCTGTAAAATGAATTCCTTGGTCACTATGAAGCTCTTGAGAGACTTTCCAGGTTGGTATAATTTTTCCAGTAAGGCTTAACTACTGACATTGCTGTGACCTATCAAGAAGAGAAGGCATTAACCGAGTTTGAAAACATGCAAATCATAATTAGTACATACTAGTTTCCTTGTGAGGCAGGGAGCTAAATAAAATCTTGTTACCATACTTAAAAGGGACCACTCAGTAATGGAAGTGGCCCATGGAAGCATGCAGCAGTTTTCTAGTAGTGTATTGTGGACAAATTTTACACAAATACCAAAGTCATGAACAGCTTTGAAGGCATACCTGACATCTGTATAAATACTGGCTGTTTTACCTTTGGCTAAAAGACATGACCTAGTAAGTGCATGCAGTTCCACTTATTAGGCAGACTTGGCCTTAGGAAAGGTAAGTAAAGTGGCAGGATTGGAAAAGTTATTACACCGGGTGATGATGAGGTGAGGATAGAAAGAGAAACTTATGGGCCTGGCGTGGTGGCTCATGCCTGTAATCCCAGCACTTTGGGAGGGTGAGGCGGGCGGATTACCTGAGGTTGCGAGTTTGAGACCAGCCTGACCAACATGGAGAAACGCCGTTTCTACTAAAATTACAAAATTAGCCAGGCGAGATGGCACATGCCTGTAATCCCAGCTACTGGGGAGGATGAGGGAGAATCGCTTGAAACTGGGAGGCAGAGGTTGCAGTGAGCCGAGATGGTGCCATTGCACTCCAGCCTGGGCAACAAGAGTGAAACTCCATCTCAAAAAGAAAGAGAGAGAGAGAGAAAAGAAAGAAAAAGGGAAAGAAAAGGAAAGAAAGAGAACCTCATGGTTTGCTAGCTGGCTTATGATGTGACTTGAAGAGAGCCCTGACTGAGTATGGAATGGAGATAGTGAGAGGTAGCCCCATAACTATTCTTCCCTATGGCTTTTACAAAGGAAGAGACAGCATCAACTACTATGAGACGAGGGTTCATAGTATCCTAAAGGTCTAGTTTGCCCCCACTTCTGGTATTACGCTGGTTGGTCAGATTTAAAAAGGGGAAATACCCTTAATGTCCTCAGAGCATCCCTAGTCTGGATTGTGAGAAGAGGGCTGAGGGACTCCATTGGGATTTAGTTATAACCAAGTATTGGAGGAACTTAGGAAGATTCAGTCCAGTCTACAGATAGATAACAAGGACTTGAAGACAGTGCACAGAGTTACAATCTAATAACAGATGTACTTTTGCTTTCCTTAGAAGCATAACTTTTTCTCTCCACAGTGATCATCTAAGAAATCTCAGATTTAGAAACTTTTGCAGCTGGGAAGCCAAACTAAGGCAAGTTTTAGATTTTACTTACAGCCTTAACATTCTTGGGCCTGCCAGGAAGTGACAGTTTTCATTCACTCTGTAAAGCTGGGAAGTTCTGAAGCCAGGCATTTTATTCACATTCTTAAATATGACATTTCAGTCCAAACCTTGGTAATATAACCAGTGTTTCCCGTTGCATCTTGCTTATAAAGAGAGCAGATTTTTTTCCCCCTGAGACGGAGTCTTGCTGTCTCGCCCAGGCTGGAGTGCAGTGGCGAGATCTAGGTCACCGCAACCTCTGCCCCCGAGGTTTTAGCAATTCTGCTTCAGCCTCTGGAGTAGCTGGGATTACAGGCACGCGCCACCATGCCTGGCTAATTTTTTGTGTTTTTTTAGTAGAGATGAGATTTCACCAGGTTGGCCAGGCTAGTCTGTGAACTCCTGACCTTGTGATCCACCTGCCTTGGACTTCCAAAATGCTGGAATTACAGGCGTGAGCTACCGTGCCTGACTGAGAGAGCAGATTTTTACTGAACTTACATTACATAAAAATAAGAATACTCATTAATGGTTTCTAAATTTTGTAGGAATCAAGTTGTGAGAAAAAGCAAAACGTTCCCGCCCTTGTTCACAAAGGATATGTTATCAAATTATTGCAAACTCTAAATAATTTATGACAGAAAATTTCCTAAATCTGGAAAACAAAACACTTAAGTCATAAAAGCGCTATCCTTAACAGTTACTTAACTTCATGTAATTTTGTTTTGCTCAGTCTTAATTAACAATTTTGGACTATAGCCAATTGCAAGTGCTTCCAGAGAAAAATTTAAGATAATAATTGTGGATGACAAAAATTCAGAACAGCCATAGTCAAAGATCTGATGAGAGTTCATAACTAACAAAGAAATCCAGGTATTTCGGTAGCATGTAACCAATTTCACATCATGACATATACCCCAACATACCAGAATTTTAGGAATCTTAAACAATTTTGGAATACCTTTTAATAACACATTTTTACAAGCATAACTTAAAGGAAATTCTACAGTGTTTCTTATTTGACAGTGCATCCCATATTATTTACCAAATAAGCTTAATCATTTAAAATCTCTACAAGATAAGAGATACACCCTTTGAGGCTCTCCAGGGGGCCCACCTGTAAAATGTCAAAGTTAATTTTAGGCCAAGAAGCTTGATTTAGGATTTGGATCCTGGGAGAACCTACCAAAGACATCAAAAAGTTCAAAGTACTTCCTTCAACAGAATCATAGGTCACTGCCAAATAGTAGTTACTCGTTTAACCAGAGTGACAATCAAAAGCAATACAGAAAGTTACATGAATATAAAAACCTTAACCTTTTAAACCTCAGTCTTCCTAAGCAATCTTTGTTTCCTAGGCCAGTTACTTTGAGCAGGGGAATACATTTAGTAACAGCATAGGAAGTCCTGGTTACATGAAATAATTCAGACATTTGAGCCCTGGTTACATGAAACAGTGCAGACATATAAAAATACAGAACCAATTTATACTGGAATACGATATTGCTTTTCTAGACCTTCAAGATAGACCTGAAACCAGAGAAACTAGACAGTTCTCAGGAAGAAATGTGGCAGAAAGAGAAACTTATTTGTGATTCAGAGAATGGCTGTTATAGAAACAGACTTAAGAATTAAAAATCAAAACCTCTTGCAATCTTACCAAGAGCAAATTGATGTCTTAAGACACTCTTGTTATTTTAACACAGAGGGCCAAAATTAGAAGTTCTGTGTTTTAATATCAATGTTCATTCCCTAGAAAGACTGTTAAAAATTTGTTTTAATTATAGTCAACTTATTCACACACCGAATTTCTTAAAATTTCTATTTATTAACCTTTTCATGACTTAGACCATCTATGACATGCTTAGACTTTCTACCTTTCCCTATGCTGCTCTTTCTTAAAAAACCAGTCATTTTACTTTAGGACAAAGATTTACTACTAAGCTTCTTTCTCATACAAAATTATGATTTCTCATACAAAATCTCTTTTGTTTATATCCGTAACTTTCTTATATGTCTCTCTCCCCTTACTACTGGTTCCTTTTTATCTTGTTTCTATTTCCTTTCCAAATCCATATTGTGAAACTCCTTTTAAATAACCTCCAAATTAGACAAAATAATTTTTTTTCTCACTGACGAACATATTTTATGTGTTTCTTATACTTTTTTCTTATTAAAAACACACCTGGCCAGGCATAGTGGCTGACGTCTGTAATCCCAACAATTTGGGAGGCTGAGGCAGGCAGATCATGAGGTCAGGAGTTCAAGACTAGCCTGAGCAACTTGGTGAATCCCCATCTCTACTAAAAATATAAAAATTAGCTTGGCATGGTGGTGGGTGCCTGAAATCCCAGCTACTCAGGAGGCTGAGGCTGGAGAATTGCTTGAACCTGGGAGGTGGAGGTTGCAGTGAACTGAGATCGTACCTCTGCACTCTAGCCTGGGTGACAGAGCAAGACTCCATCTCAAAAAACAAACAAACAACACCTTTTTGCACAGTTCATTTGAAGAATTATAAATTAGAATTTTTAACATGTAGTAACCTTAAATTTTATTAAAAACATAGAAATCTTGCTGGATGTGGTGGCTTACACCTGTAATCCCAGCACTTTGGGAGGCCAAGGTAGGCATATCACCTGAGATCAGGAGTTCAAGACCAGCCTGGCCAATATGGTGAAACCCTGTCTCTACTAAAAATACAAAAAAATTAGCCAGTTGTGGTGGCGGGCGCCTGTAATCCCAGCTACTGGGGAGGCTGAAGCGAGAGGATCGCTTGAACCTGGGAGACGAGGTTGCAGTGAGCCAAGATTGTGCCACTGCACTCCAGCCTGGGCAACAGAGTGACACTCCATCTAGAAAAACAAACAAACAAAAAATAGAAATCTTTAATTGCCTATTGTATATCAGTCTTTTTACAAATAAGAACCATTTTGTAATTATTAGAAAAACATGTTTCCCTATAGCATAATTTTTAGAGACCAAACATATTTAGTCTTTCTATTAAATTTAAGAAGTCAAGTAGAGACCTACTTTTGGTCCTTTCATGGCCATCATTTTGTCACCAAACCAATTGGGTCAGTTTGCCTATGGACAATGGAAATCCAAACACCAAAGCACCAGGTTTTTACATTGAGAAAGGTTTATTGTGAGTCAGCTAACAAGGAGACAGAAGGAAATACTCAAATCCATCTCCCTGAGCTGGGGGCTGGTCAGCTTTTATAAGCATAGGCTAATGAGGTATGATCTTATTATATCTTGCAACGAGGTGATGCCAGGAAGCCTGATCTGATTGGATCCTGCCATAAGGTATGCCAGGGCTCAATCTGATTGGATCCTGGATCCTGCCATGTGGTGTCCACCTCCTAATTCAGTACTTACTACTCAGTCTAAGCATTAGGTTCTGCCCATGGTTGTACGCTTGGTTTATCAGCAAGCCTTTATAGAAAGCCTACTATGTGTGATGAATGTACTGGCCCAGGTGTTTTTCAGGTACATTAAATTCAATTTAGAGTCATTTGAAATGAATTGCCTTAGCCGTGAAGTATTTTTAGTTCCTTGGAACCTTAATAGCAGTTGTTGTTGTTGTTGTTTTTCTGAGACGGAGTCTCGCTGTCGCCCAGGCTGGAATGCAGTGTCACAGCCTTGGCTTGCTGCAACCCTACCCCTTGGGTTCAAGAGATTCTTGAAAAATAGTTACCCCGAGACTACCCATGACCAACATCTATGAAACTGTGGAAATAAATAATTGAAAATCTAAGTTGCTGGAGCTTTAAATTATTTTGAGCCCTTAAAGAAATGTGATCATGAAGCCTGGGTCACATGACAGGCAACTGTAACCTAGAAAGGTATAACTGTTTCTCTGATTACAGATTAGCCTTTGTTCTTATGTATAATGTTTCAATGTTTTATACAATGTCGTAAATGAATAAAGTGTGTCAGGGAAGGTTCTTTCCCTCTTCTCTGTTGATTTTCCTTATAGATTAACTTCCCTCTTAACCTTTCTCATACAAAGACTTCATGACTATCACATTGTCTTAAGATGGAATGTTAAATATACTCTTAAATTGGAAAGGAAATGAAAACCAGCTGTAAAGAAAACAAGCCATAGGGAAAAGAAAACAAACTGTAACTAAATTGTTATAACTCATAAATCAGCCTTGTATAGAAAATGTTGTGATCCTGTTAAATTTCTTTGTTTTCTTCCTATATGCAAGACCTTAACTTTTAACTTCAGAGTGCTGACTCCATTTCTCTGGAGTCTGTGTTTCCTGGATGGCCATTCCTAGTCTTTCATATGAACAAACTCTTTTAAACTGGATTCTGATCCTTTCAATTACTTCAGGTTGACAAAACCATACCCCAAAAAGATGAAGAATAGTTTTCCTTTTATATTTTTGGCACTAAAACTCCTAGCACTGGCAGATTGACATGTCTCTGGGTTTCAGAGAACATCAAATGACCAGAACATCAAAACCCTGTCTCTACAAAAAATATAAAAATTGGCCAGGCATGATGGCACACGTCTATAGTCCCAGCTATTAGGGAGGCTGAGGTAGGAGGATCACCTCAGCCTAGGAGGTTGAAGCTGTAATGAGCTGTGAGCATGCCACTGCATTCCAGCCTGGGTGATAGAGTGAGACCCTGACACAAAAATGAATAAATAAATAAGTAAAAGCATGATTCTATGGAAAGGACATATTACATGTTATTAAGTTTTAAGGAGCACAGTATGAAATTATATACAGTTTCCACTTAGGTTTAAAAAAATCAAGCCTTTGCATGTGTTCATTTAGCCATTCATTCCTTGAAAGAAAACGTCTTAAGCGTCTCCTGTTAGTCCATTCTGTGCTAAGGTGATCTAACTCAGTTACAGTTTTATAGGAAGACAGATCATGAAACAACAGTAAATGAATGATACGCTTCTCTTCACTCACTGCTCTCTAGCCATATTGATCTTTCAATTTCTCAAAGTTAGCAAGCTCTTTCCTGTGCACATTTTACTGTCTTCACAGTGCCTCTTATAAAACTGGTGATTATGTATTTATAAGGATAGTTATCTACCTGATATCTCTGTCTCTATATTGTAACTTCTTTGAGGGCAGGAATCATGATACCATTTAATTGTCAATACTTAGCTCAATACCCAATACATAGTAGGTATTCAGTAAACATTTCTTGGGCAAATGAATGAATACATGATTAGGGGAAGTATGTAGTAGAAACACTTTAATCTAATGGGAGTTAGTGGAGATTTCCCCAAAGAACTGAATTTTAAGCTGAGATCTGAAGAATGAAGAAGAATTAGCAAGCGAAGAAGAAGAGGCAGAGTGTTCTAGAGCTTAAGCTTAGATATTATCCTAAAGGCAAGAGAAGAGTTTTAAACAAAATGTACTATCAAATTTCCATTTTCCAGTGTTGTTAGGCATAGACTAGATAGGCAGTGCTGGAGCCAGAGAGGTTGTTTCGGAGGCTTTAATAATAATAGATGGTGGTGGCCTCATTTGGGTTCTTGGCAGTGGAGAAATGGAGAAGTGGGTGTGTTTGAGAGATTTTTAGAAGGCAGAATAACTGATTAGAGATAGTGAAGGAAAAGAAAGAGTTAGTGTGATTCCACATTTCTGCTTTACAATTGAGAAGATCCTTGGGCCATTAATGGAGACTAGGGACTCCATTAAAGGAAAGAAGTATCTGAAGAGTAAAGAACCTGAGGTACCTTGAGACCTATCTAAATGAAGGTTGAGCATTAAGGACTTCGTTATATAGGTGAATTTTCTGGGTATAAATAAATGCCTTGAAAGAAAGAAATAAAGCCTTAATAATATTGGGACTCAAGTTATATTAAAATTTTTATTATTAAATTTTGGTTTTCATTATTGTATTTTTGTGAAAGAAATATAAACTTAAAAAAATTATATTAGCATGGGAAATGCAAAATTAAAAAAAAAAAGGACAAAAAGCTAATACCTTCCTTAGGCAAAATGTGGGCTACACCCGGTAAAAATAAGTGAATGGTCCTAAATAGAAGCCTACTGGGAAATGAGTTCAACATTAGCGTGTATGTATGGGGATGAGTCATCTGGAAATTTAAACTTGCCATTCAAAGAAGGCCTCCTAGTGGAAGGGCCTGTCATTTATTCATCCATGTATCCTTCGGACTTAGCACAGTGCCTTGTACCAAGCAATGGCTCAAGTGATAGCTATGATTTTAGATTTATTATTAACACATTAATTTTGTTTACATCACTATTCAACATTGAATTTTTATACAATGATATAATCTATGTCATCTTTTTAGGTAGATTGGGGTCAACTGGACTACTTAGTTGTTGACATGCCACCAGGAACTGGAGATGTGCAGCTATCAGTCTCACAGAATATTCCTATAACAGGTAAATCTTCAAAGTTTAAAGTAATTTGTACTTTTTTTGATGTGTTGTTATTGCTATACCAAAACACAAACTCCACATCAGGCAAATATTTTATCTTAAAAATAGTCATTCACTTATAAATTTTTCATTAGAGATCAGAAGCATAAATTATTCAAAATATTACCAGACTAAGTATATTCATAAAACCATTACACTTTTGTTACTAGGAAGAGCAAAGTCTCTGGTTCTTGTTGTTCTTGGGAGAAAGAATTTGTCCAAGAGACAATTTTAGCAAAAAGAACAGAGAATTTATTGAAGAAAGTACATGCCAAGAGAGGAGCAGGCTGGAAAAACAGCAGTAGGAGCAGCAAGGGTTAAGTAGTAGCAGAGACAGTACGCTCTGAAAGAGGAGGCAGAGTGAGCTGCTTGAAAGAAAATGAGCCAACAGCCCTGAGAGTTCAACATTGCAGTTTTCATTGTGTTGAACTCTTTCTTTAAGTTCCTGTCTGTCTCAAGTCTCGGCCTTTGTCTTTGGCTAGTTTCCCACTTCTGCTTTAAGTCTCTACCTTGTCCCTGACTAGTTCCTGCAACAGTTTTGTGGGATTCTCTTACTCAGTTGATGCACATGTGTGTGCCCAGTGTTGGATATGAAGTCTACTTAATGGCATTGTTGTTCCTTACTGCCACCCCAGGAAGGTCGTATAGCGGTTAAATCTGTACTTGCTGTGCCTGTGTATCTCTTAAGAATTTCCCCTTTGCCCTCTTTCCCTCCTTATCAGCATGTAGCTAGCTACATTCTGACATGTTAACTATAGAGTGAGCAATTACTGGGCATCTTAAGGAGTATTTCAGGGTGTTCCTTTCTGCATAGGTATTTCCGCTCCTGTCTACTCATACCCAGCATGCAGGTTTTGGGTAGTCTCTGGGATGTGAGATTTTCTAGTCCTCCTTTTCTCAGGCGCTCTCTTTCCTGCTCATGTCTAGCTATCTGTCTGCTTTAACACTGCACAAAGGTGGTAGTATAAATCTGTGTTCTGGGAAAGCAGTAGCATTTAAGTATTTTTTAGGCAGAACATGACTGGTTCACTGCTGTGCAGCACTTATACCACTGGTACATGACAGGCACTCGGTAAATTTATTGAGTGAACACTGAATAAGAATAAATATAAGGAAAATTGACTTTTTGGTAAATATAACTGTGGGAGAATCTTATAGTCTGCTAATTAATATTAAAGTCAAGAAAAAAATAAACATAGCTTATATCAAATACATAATACTTCAGTATGGTAGTGCATATCTTTTTTATGATACGGAATTTAAATATTAGTACAGTAGTTACCCTTTATATTGAATCTGTTTCTAAAGATTTTCCTAGATTCCACTAGAGAAATAGTTGCAAATCTCTCATATATGAAAGGATTTCTGGGAAAATAATGGAATTTTAAAGTATCTTTGCTAATTAGTTATATGCTGATTACCAAACAATATCATTGACATTTAATGATTAAAAGGTTTAGAATCTAAGCTTTTGACAAAATATACATGTTATTTGGAAATATCAGATATAACCTTATTAATAGAGATACTTTTGCTGTTTTAACATATTTATAATCTTAATGGAGTCTGAGACTTTTTCTTTGGTAAGGCAGGCTGTAAAGTATGAGATGGGAGTAAAATATGAAAATAATTCATTTTTTCATACTGTGATTTTTCTTTCTTTTTTTGCTATTTTCTTTTTAAGGTATTTATCGTTTTAGGATTTTATATTTACAAATTTTGAGAATATTTACCAAATGTTCATTTAAAAAAAAATGTGCTTCTGATACCTTGGAATGCCTTTTGCAAGCATACAAAATGCTTACATTATTCATATAGATAATACATTAGTAAAATTGGGCTAAATTATCATTTATGCCTCGAGTAGTGACCTGGCACCTTGGAAAAGTTTAAGTTACCTCACACAGATAAACTGATGTTGCCTAAGCAGTCTTTTTCTCCATTTACTTTTCTTTAAGCTCCTTTGGACAAGATTTATGATTAAATTACCCTATTTTAGTTTGTATTTATACTCCAACACCAGCATTGTATATAGATAGAGGCTGAGATTTTCTTCCTCATTCTTTCTTATATCCTAAAATTTAACCAGTGTATTTCTTTTTTCCTTTCCTCTGATGAAGAGTATGCCATGTAATAGGCAATTAATACTACATGAGAGTAAGACAGTCTTTTTTTGTTGTGTTGGTGAAATGTGCAGAACAGTTAAGTAGTACTATTAATATATTGACATTGTTGTGCAGCCATCACCACTGCCATCACCTTCATCTTCTCAAACTGAAACTTTGGAGCCATTAAACAGTAACTCTCTGGTCGGGTGCTGTGGCTCACACCTGTAATCCCAGCACTTTGGGAGGCCGAGGTGGGTGGATCACGAGGTCAGGAGATCGAGACCATCCTGGCTAACACAGTGAAACCCCATCTCTACTAAAAATGCAAAAAAAATTAGCTGGGTGTGGTGGTGGGCACCTGTAGTCCCAGCTACTCGGGAGTCTGAGACAGGAGAATGGCGTGAACCCGGGAGGTGGAGCTTGCAGTGAGCCAAGATCACACCACTGCACTCCAGCCTGGGCAGGAGAGCAAGATTCCGTCCCCCCAAAAAAACCCCAAAAACCAGTAACTCTCTGTAGATCCTCCGTTCTCCCCAGCCTCTGATAACCACTATTCTTAATGTATTTTTTACATTAAAGGAAGACCAAGCAAGAAAATATATTTTGAAAGACTGCATTAATGCCAGGTGTGGCAGCTCATACCTATAATCCCAGCACCTTAGGAGGCTGAGGCAGGAGGATCACTTGAACCCAGGAGTTCAAGACCAGCCTGGGCAATATAACGAGATCCCATCTGTACAAAAGAATTAAAGAAAAAAAAGTCATCTGGGAGTGGTGGCGTGCACTGGTGGTCCCAGCTACTTAGGAGGCTAAGGCAGGAAGATCACTTGAGCCCTGAAGGTCGAGGCTGCAGTGAGCTGTATTCAAGCCGTTGCACTCCAAACTGGGTGATAGAGTAAGACCCTGTTTCAAAAATAAATAAAAATAAAAAAAGATTTAAAACCTAAAATTTATTTTATGATTTATTATTAAACCATTATATCAATAAATTTTGATTCATATGCAACTTAAATACGTAGCACTGTAGAGGAGAAAAGGATGAGTAAATCAGTCTATTCCCTCGACAAGAGTTCCTTACATTTTTTGACTTTCAGAGTTTTTATGAGAATTTGATGAAAACTATGGATTTTCTCCAGGAAAATATATTTATATATGGTATACAGAAACATTAATTTTGTATATAAATTTAGGAAATTTACACTGCTCAGGTTAAAAGCCCTCGCTCTAAGAGGTAGAGCAAGGTGAGGAGCAGGAGAGAGTGGCTGGTAAGAAAAGAACATGTATGACTAATCCAGAGTATGAGAAGTGCTTATGAGAGATCTAAACCCAGGCTATGGGTTTCAAAGGAAGAGACTATGAGATTAAGGGGAATACAAAACGCTTCATGGAGATGGACCTTGAAGAATAAATATGATACATTGTAGAACATTCAGGATTGCTCCATACCTGCTTTCTTTGCTTGTTCTTTAATAATTTAATCAATGAAAAGCACTAATTCTTTATGGGCAATAGATTTCTGTATGAAATGGTATCATGGTGATTGCCTGTTAATAATAAACTGCCATTGGATGACAGTCTTCCATACATTAATTTTCAAATTTAATTCTTACAGGTGTTATATGATTTCTATTTTCTTAAATCTCAGAAGGGTTTAGTGGCTTTCATAAGAAAACACAATTACAGTAAATCATAGCTAAGTTTCATATTCATTTTGACAGAGTTTAAAGCTTATGCTGTTGACCTCTACGTCAGACTGGCCTAATGTTTGACTCATAGATTTTTGTGAGTTTAGCCCTAATCCATTAAAATTAATTTAGGTTGAAATTATTCTAATCTAGGTAATCCCTGATAAAAAATAAATTTATCTGTGAATATGCCTAGATTTGTGGACCCCTAGGGGCTGAATATCCAACTCATGGTCTGGATTGGTGCTTACTATATTCAGTAATTTTTTTGAGTCCTAAGAGACTACTTTGGTCCTCTTTAACTCACACATTCCAGGAGAATTCTGGAGGTAGTCTAGAAGCAGTTTTCTTCTTCTTTTAGGAGTATAGCCCCAAGTGATTCTTGAAGAGACCAGTATTATCTTTGTGCTGATTCATATACCAGTCTTGAACATATGGCCCATTTTCAGACACCCTGGCTCTCTGGGGAATTGTAGCAGTGAGTGTTAGTACGTTCATATTGTGGTTATTAAGTCAGTATTAAAATGGATAACAGTGAAAGACTACATTTCCTACATTGAAGTTGTATTAATTTGTATTTTATAATTATAAAAAATAGCAGCAAGGAAATGCAGATAAACAAACAAAGAAAAAGTAGCAAACAATAAAAATGTTCTACCAAAAAGGATGTTGAAGGGAATTTGGGGAGCATGTGATTGTGTCTATGTGTGTGTTAAAGTGTGTATGTTAAAGCCTTAGTTCCTGAGGTTTGGATTTATTCAGGCCAGTGTCATTTCACAGATAGCATATCTAAAAAGGTACCAAAAATGATCCAGTTCCCAAGATTTCGAGGCAACGGCAGCAACCAAGGAATTGCTGGCCTGGCTGAATCATGACTTTCATAAATTTACATAACCTGTAACAGCCTGTCAGAATCTTGTCTGCTCTTTCAGACTTAACTAAATTATATGTTCTCTAATTATAAACCCAGTTTTTCTTTCCTTATCATTGACTTTAGAACTCTTTTAAGATACTGTGTGTTCTTCTACCTTTTCTTATGTCCCATGTCCTATAAACAACATAAGCTCTTTAGATTCCCATTTGAGTATCCCTGTAATTTGACCTCTCTCTCCTTCCCAGTAAACACCTTCATATAATTTGGATCCCTCTAAAAAAAAACCCTTTGTACTCACTACTCCTACCTTCCCTTTACTTTCCAGAGTCTGTCTTTACAACGCAGTTGATTCTCACTTAGAATGCCTTTCCTCCCCGTCAGTGAGTACTCAAATCCTGTGTAATCTTTAAAAGCTATCTAGCTCAAATGTCTACTCCCTGCCATCTTCCCCAAATCCCCACTTAGGAATCACTTCCCCCTCGTTTGGAAATCACATAGCATAATATTTGGATCATTCCTATAGCACTTCTGATGTTCTTCATTCAAAACCTGCATACCTATGTTATCTTCTCTAGCAGACTGTTAACTTCCTGGAGGGCTAGGCTGTTTTTCATTCATCTTTGCATTTCTCAGGGTGCCGAACTCAGTGCCTTTCTGCAACTACTCAGGAAATGTTGAATCAATGAATGAGTATTTTATCTGTGACTGTATTATCTTTCCGACTAGGCTGGAAGCTGCTTGAATGCAAAAAATTTTTCCTATTTATCATAGTATCTCTTAAAGTACCTTGGCCTATAGCTTATACAATTAATACTAACTGAGTAAATGACAAAGCTACTCTGACTAGCTATTACTGTTTATGTAGAAAGTTTTGTGCCCCCTTATCTTTCTTACTATCCTGCTGATTCATCCTATGAGCCCCTCACCCAAGTGTTTCTTCTGTGTATATGTTAAAGGAAGCATTTTTCAAGGAAATATACATTTTATTTTATTTACCCTCTGAGAGAAAACTACTTTCATTTTAGGTATTTATTTATGTTTTGTTTTTTTTGTTGTTGTTGTTGTTTTGCTGTACTGTATATAATATCCATGTGATCTGTTGATGCCTTTTAGTATTCCCTTTGTTTTAGTGTATGGGATAGTAGTGTGCATTGTAGGCATTTGCTATTTGATTACTTGCAGGCTCTATGTTAAATTACTAATGAGAATAACTAGTGTTGTTCCTAGTGTTGTTCCACTGTAATACAGTAATTAGAAATTATCTTATTTACATGGGGCATGGTGGCTCATGCCTGTAATCCCAGCACTTTGGGAGGCCCAGGTGGGTGGATCACGAGGTCGGGAGAACGAGACCATCCTGGCTAACACGGTGAAACCCCGTCTCTATTAAACATACAAAAAATTATCCGGGGCTGGTGGTGGGTGCCTGTAGTCCCAGCTACTCGGGAGGCTGAGGCAGGAGAATGGCGTGAACCCGGGAGGCAGAGCTTGTAGTGAGTGGAGATCCTGCCACTGCAGTCCAGCCTGGGTGACAAAGCAAGAAAAAAAAAAAAACGAAAAAGAAAAAAAAAAAAAAAAAAAAACGAAAAAGAAAAAAGAAATTATCTTATTTACTTGAAGTGATGTTTAGTAAGGTGCTAAATACCTTTCTGATCCTCTGTCCTTACCTGTGGAAAACTTGCTTAACTCCACAGACTTGTAAGGTTCAAATAAGATAATGAATGTAAAGGCTCCATCTAAATGTGTACTATTTTCTAGAAACTACAGGAACACTATCAAAAAGTTTTTTTGTGGGCAGGGCAGTTAGTAGTGAAATGTTGTGAATTAGAAAGAGCCTTTCTATCAATTTTGCATTTCTGTAAGCTATGTTGAGAATAAAATCAGATGTTTTATACTTGGAAAGAGACATTCTTTTGGAAAATGCATAGAGGCAGACCTGTCCACACAGAAAGTATTCTGAAAGAGAACCTTGAATCTTGATATTAGCTAGATACAGGATACAACTGCCCCCACAAAAACAAAACAAAACAAAACAAAACAAAAAAAACACCTTTTTTATAGTGTACATGTAGTTTCTAGAAAATACTACACATTTAGATGGAATCTTTACATTCATTATCTTATTTGTTCCTTACAAGTCTGTGGAGTTAAGTTCTGCACAAGTAAGAATAGAGAATCAGAAAGGTATTTAGTACCTTACTAAACATCACTGCAAGAAATAAGATAAAGAATTTCTAATTAGCAACTCTTTGTATATGCTCCATCTTGTTACGTAGAATGGATAACAACCTCATTACAGGTACACCTTGAGAGTATCACAGGTTTGGTTCCAGACCACCTCAATAAAGCAAATATCATAATCAAGTAAGTCTCATGAACTTTTTGGTTTCTTAGTACATACAAAACTTTTGTTTACATAATACAGTAGTCTTATGAAGTGTACACAACATTATGTCTTTAAAAATATACATTCCTCAAATATTTTATTGCTAAAAATGCTAATGGTCATCCAAGCCTTCAGCAGGTCATACTCTTTTTGCTGGCAAAGTGTCTTGCCTTCGTGATCGTGGCTACTGACTGATCAGGGTGGCAGTTGCTGATGGTTGGAGTGGCTGCGGCATTTTCTTAAAATAAGACAACAAAGAAGTTTGCTGCATCAGCTGACTCCCTTTCAGGAAAGATAGCATGTGATGCTGTTTGATAGTATTTAACCAATAGTAGAATATCTTTCAAAATTGGACTCAGTCTTCTCAAACCATGCTTCTGCTTTATCAACTAAGTGTACGTAATATTCTAAATACTTTGTTGTCATTTCAACAGTGTTCACAGCATCATCACCAAAAGTAGATTTCATCTCAGTAAACCACTTTATTTGCTAATTCATAAGGAGCAATTCCTTATCTGTTCAAGTTTGATAATGAGATTTCAGCAATTCAGTCACATCTTCAGATCCCACTTCTAATTCTAATAATTCTCTCACTGTTTCCACCACATCTGCAGTTATTTCCTCCACTGAAGTCTTGAACCCCCAAAAGGCATCTGTGAGGGCTAGAATAAACTTCTTCCAAACTCCTGTTCATCTTGATATTTTGACCCCTGCCCATGAATCACAAATGTTATTTGGTACAGTGAGAATACATACAACATAATATCGATTACGATTGTCGTCTTATTATATGGATGTGGTTTGTGGCACCCCACAACAGTTA
Source organism: Chlorocebus sabaeus (assembly GCF_047675955.1). Taxonomy (NCBI): domain Eukaryota; kingdom Metazoa; phylum Chordata; class Mammalia; order Primates; family Cercopithecidae; genus Chlorocebus; species Chlorocebus sabaeus. Next base: position 8,021,945 of record NC_132927.1, read on the forward strand.
TAATAGTAACATGAAAGATCACTGATCACAGATCACCATAACAGATATAACCTTAATGAAAAAGTCTGAAATATTGCAAGAATTACCAAAATGTGACACACAGCCACAAAATGTGACTATGTATGCTGTTGGAAAAATGGCACAGGTAGACTTGCTTGACACAGGTTTGCTACAAACCTTCAATTTGTAAAAAATGCAGTATCTGTGAAGTGCAGTGAAGTGAAGTGCAATAAAATGAGGTGTGACCATATAAGAAGAAACTTTAAATTAAAAAAAAAAAACTTACTTGTGTTAAATATTTTTCCTTCTTTTTTCAACTGAAGTGCTGTGTATGATATCTGAAGACTGTCTCAATTTGACTTCAACTCTTGGAATTAAGTGAAGACTTTATGCTTCATATGAAATATGTGAAGCATGCTTTCTCTTTTTAAGGATTGGAGAGTTTTAGTAATTTATTTATATTAAAGTGCTGTATTAGAGTCCTAGCAGGAAACAGATGACACACCTTAAAATGAAGTTTAATGAAGCGACTAGTTACATGGGAGTGAGCAGCATTAAGGAAACCAACCAGAGATGGTGACGTACCCAGGGACTAGTGACAGTACAACTTGTTATTGCCCTTCCACTGGAAGGGGCAAGGGAGTGAACTGTGTTAGTGGAACTTGGAGCCTGCTGGAGCCATGGAAAAGGGGTTGCCTGATAGAAGAAGCTATGGCTCTTCCCAGAACTGCTACAAGGCAGGAAGGAGTGTTGGGTGAGGTAGATAATAAAACTTCAAATTCTTTCTCCTCCCACAGTCTCATCTCCTGTTTATCCCTCCTCATAGTGGATCCTCATTGAGAGCCAGAAGGCAAGGAAACTTGGGTGATACAGTCCACAGAGGTCAGCTCCTGGGGGACTGATCAGGGCAGAGGGCATTTGGGCAGAGTTTAAGGAATGCAGAGGGAGACTGCCACAAGTGGAATAATTAACACAACCTTGCTTCTTCATGGATATAATTGTGAATTAACAGCTTGACATAGATGAAATACAAAGAAAGCGGACAGAATCTCTGCCCTCTTAAAAGATTGTATGCTAATTTAGACACCTGTAGTACAGTCAAATTAGTGAAGATTAATACTATCACAAGGCAAAATTATACTGTCATAAACCTACAAACAGAATATTTATGTTGTAGATGAGCAGTGATACAAGTATATTTTGTGTAATGGGGAGTAATAGATGGAAGAGTTTATTTTGATAGGGTAGTTAGAAAAAAGTTCCCCTTCACGTTATTAAGTAAAGATTGATATAGGAATGAAACTTTTGGAAATTGTTCTTATAATAGAACGAACAAAGACTGAGCAACTCAGTGGGAAGCTATCATGATCCCTTCTTTGTTCCTTCTGTTTTCTTCCAGGGAACAGCAGAAGTGGTACAGGACACAGCTAGACAGTCCTAGTGTGAGTCCTATTTTGATTTCTTATCTCCTAGAGAGAGAGAAGCCACTGTGTATGACAGTAGTGAGCTAGTTAATATGCTGAATATTGATGAGCTCACGAAAAGTTACATTAACAGTTTGGTGTTATATTATTGCTGTGGTTTGACTGTGTCCCACAAAAGTTCATGTGTTAGAAGCTTACTTGCTAATGTAACATTATTAAGAGGTGTGGACTTTAAGAAGTGATTGGGTCATCAGGGCTCTATCCTCATGAATAAACGAATGCCCTTATCCCAGGAATGAGTTTATTCTCAAGGGAGTTAATTAGTTTTTACAGGAGGGAGGGAGTTCTCTCCAGAGCAGGTTGTAATATAATAAAAACAAGTTTAACTTATTCTTTTTTTTATTTTTATTTTTTATTATTATTATACTTTAAGTTCTAGGGTACATGTGCACAACGTGCAGGTTTGTTACATATGTATACTTGTGCCATGTTGGTGTGCTGCACCCATCAACTCGTCAGCACCCATCAACTCATCATTTACATCAGGTATAACTCCCAATGCAATCCCTCCCCCCTGCCCCCTCCCCATGATAGGCCCCGATGTGTGATGTTCCCCTTCCCGAGTCCAAGTGATCTCATTGTTCAGTTCCCACCTGTGAGTGAGAACATGCGGTGTTTGGTTTTCTGTTCTTGCGATAGTTTGCTGAGAATGATGGTTTCCAGCTGCATCCATGTCCCTACAAAGGACACAAACTCATCCTTTTTTATGGCTGCATAGTATTCCATGGTGTATATGTGCCACACTTTCTTAATCCAGTCTGTCACTGATGGACATTTGGGTTGATTCCAAGTCTTTACTATTGTGAATAGTGCCGCAAAAAACATACGTGTGCATGTGTCTTTATAGCAGCATGATTTATAATCCTTTGGGTATATACCCAGTAATGGGATGGCTGGGTCATATGGTACTTCTAGTACTAGATCCTTGAGGAATCGCCATACTATTTTCCATAATGGTTGAACTAGTTTATAATCCCACCAACAGTGTAAAAGTGTTCCTATTTCTCCACATCCTCTCCAGCACCTGTTGTTTCCTGACTTTTGAATGATCGCCATTCTAACTGGTGTGAGATGGTATCTCATTGTGGTTTTGATTTGCATTTCTCTGATGGCCAGTGATGATGAGCATTTTTTCATGTGTCTGTTGGCTGTATGAATGTCTTCTTTTGAGAAATGTCTGTTCATATCCTTTGCCCACTTTTTGATGGGGTTGTTTTTTTCTTGTAAATTTGTTTGAGTTCTTTGTGGGTTCTGGATATTAGCCCTTTGTCTGATGAGTAGATTGCAAGAATTTTCTCCCATTCTGTAGGTTGCCTGTTCACTCTGATGGTAGTTTCTTTTGCTGTGCAGAAGCTCTTTAGTTTAATTAGATCGCATTTGTCAATTTTGGCTTTTGTTGCCGTTGCTTTTGGTGTTTTAGACATGAAGTCCTTGCCCATGCCTATGTCCTGAATGGTATTACCTAGGTTTTCTTCTAGGGTTTTTATGGTATTAGGTCTAACATTTAAGTCTCTAATCCATCATGAATTAATTTTCGTATAAGGAGTAAGGAAAGGATCCAGTTTCAGCTTTCTACTTATGGCTAGCCAGTTTTCCCAGCACCATTTATTAAATAGGGAATCCTTTCCCCATTTCTTGTTTTTCTCAGGTTTGTCAAAGATCAGATGGCTGTAGATGTGTGGTATTATTTCTGAAGGCTCTGTTCTGTTCCATTGGTCTATATCTCTGTTTTGGTACCAGTACCATGCTGTTTTGGTTACTGTAGCCTTGTAGTATAGTTTGAAGTCAGGTAGCGTGATGCCTCCAGCTTTGTTCTTTTGACTTAGGATTGTCTTGGCAATGCGGGCTCTTTTTTAGTTCCATATGAACTTTATAACTTATTCTTAATATCTCCTTAGCACACGATTTACTTGCCTTTCTTCTTCCTTTTTTTTTTTTTTTTTTTTTTGAGACAGAGTCTTGCTCTGTCGCCAGGCTGGAGTGCAGTGGCACGATCTTGGTTCACTGCAGGCTCCGCCTCCTGGGTTCAAGCAATTCTCCTGCCTCAGCCTCCCGAGTAGCTGGGACTACAGGTGTATGCCGCCATGCCTGGCTAATTTTTTTGTATTTTTAGTAGAGACGGGGTTTCACCACGTTGGCTAGGATGATCTTGATCTCCTGACCTCGTGGTCCACCGGCCTGGGCCTCCCAAAGTGCTGGGATTACAGGCGTGAGCCACCGTGCCTGGCCAGCCTTCTTCTTTTCTACACAATGTCGTGATGTAGTGGGAAGGCTCTCCCCAGAAGTTGCTGCCATGCTCTTGGACTTCCCAGCCTACAGAACAATGAGCCAAATAAACTTATTTTCCTTATAAATTACCCAGTCTCCGACATTCTGTTATGGCAACAGAAAACGAAATGAGACAATTGATAATGAGGTGATGTCCTTTCTTCCTGTCTAGGACCTTTCCTATCTGGACGCTGCAGATAGAAAGCCAGAGGTCTTTCTGTCTCTCATTCATTTAAATGAGATGAGATAGGAGTTTTAAATTAAGGCATTGTGATATTTCAGTCATTGTTTAAAGTGAAAGACATTTATTGTTTGTAAAGGGTGTCAGGCCTATTGACACAGTGACTAAACTTCCATTCACTCATTAAAAATTCTTGAGAAAAAATTAAACTTACCTACCCTGGTATTTTTCCTTCCATCAGCAGTTTGCTTAATCATTTATCTCTTTTATGGTAACACTCTTTGACTCCCAGTTTGGACAATGGTTTCTGTAATGAGGAAACCTATTGGGGATTAGAGGATCAGAAGCTTATTGTTGCCAAGTTAAATAAATGAATGACCCATACACCATTACTTTAAATAGTTTCCTTGATTGTTTGGCATTTACTCTTTCAAAGCAAAAGGAACATAGTAATTTCACTTAGGGAAACTAAATAAAATCTTTCATTTTTTTAAAAAATAGCTATTTTTTCACTTCTTATTTTCAAATTTGCAAGAGTAATTCTTTAAAGGCATCTAATGCCAGTCTTTTGGAAAACATTGATAACTCAAAGAAAAACATTTGGCTGTTTTGGATTTTAGTGCTGTGTTTCCCCTAAAACTTTACAATTTATAATGACTTCAAAATGTAGCTCTAAAAATAACCTTGCACCTTAAAGGTAGAGGAATTAGGACATTACTTTTCCTAATTAAATTTTCATTTATGTTTTCAATTTTCAGAACAGAACATTAAAGGAGGCAATCGATTTTGGACTCTTTTCAAGCACACTATCTTACCATGCAAATGTTGGGCAGAGTTATAATTAATAGATACTTGGCAAGAGTTGCATGATGTGGAAAGAGTTATTGTTTTATTCATCTAGTTTAAAAAAATTCTTTCTGAAATAAATTGGTTTTGTTATTACACAAATTGTAACCAACTACTGGAAACTGCATTCCAGGGTTTTATCTTTTAAGGCATTCCTGGAAATTCAGTTTGCAACTTTAGCTCTGGTTAGATTGGGAATCAAATTTATAAAATCAAATATAATGCCATTTACTAAATGCTTTCTGTCTTTTTTTTCTTTTCCTCCTTTCTTTCCTTTCTTTCTTTCCTTTCTACCTTTGAGATGGAGTCTCTCTATATTGCACAGGCTGGTCTCAAACTCCTTGGTTCAAGGGATTCTCCCACCTTAGCCTCCTAAGTAACTGGGATTACAGGGATGCACCACCACACCTAACTCTCAATCTGAATTTAAGAAGAAGTAAACTCTTTAGGGCTCTTGTATTTGGCTGAACATATATGAAATACAAGGGAAGGGACATAATTTTTGCCCTCTATGAGTTTGTAAGCTAATATAGACAGTAGTAGTACAGTCAAATTAGTGAAAATTCATACTATCACAAGGCAAAATTGTACTGTCATTAAATCTATGAACAGAATATTTATATTGTAGATAAGCAAGTATATTTTGTGTAGTGGGGAGTAGAAGTAATAGGTAGATGTTACAGTTAAAAGTTCAATTAACAGTTCAAAGAAATAGCTTGAGAATTAATAACTTCCGAACTATGACATGAAAAGGAGCAGGAGTTTAAAAGCTTCCCCAGGTGATTCTTATTTAATCAGCTTTCAGCATCACTTGTCTAGACCAACCCATCTGATGTTTGAATTCCCTGAATTCCTATCAAGAGGTCATCTAGCTTGTATTTGAATAGTAAGTTTCTGAGATAGTTCATTACTCTTTATAGTACAAAAACAGGCACATAGACCAGTGGAACAGAATAAAGAGCCTAGAAGTAAGGCCACACACCTATGACCATCTGATCTTCAACAAGGCTGACGAAAAACAAGCACTGGGGAAAAGACTCCCTATTTAATAGATGGTGCTGGGATAACTGGCTAGCCATAAGCAGAAGATTGAAGCTGCAACCCTCCCTTACACCATATACAAAAATCAACTCAAGATGGATTAAAGACTTAAATGTAAAACCCAAAACGATCAAAACCCTGGAAGACAACCTAGCAATACCATCATGGACACAGGAATGGCAAAGATTTCATGACAAAGATGCTAACAGCAATCACAACAAAAGCAAAAATTGGCAAAAGGGATCTAATTAAAATTAAGAGCTTCTGCACGGCAAAAATAAACTATCAACAGAGTAAACATTTTCTCCATTCTACAGAATGCGAGAAAATATTCACAAACTATGCATCTGACAAAGGTCTAATATCCAGCATCTATTTACAAGAAAAAAATAAAACCATTAAAAAGTGGGCAAAGGACATGAACAGACACTTTTCAAAAGAAGGCATACATGCAGCCAACAAGCATATGAATAAAAGCTCAAAATCACTGATCATTAGAGAAATGCAAATCAAAACCACAATGAGATACCATCTCATACCAGCCAGAATGGCTGTTATTAATACAGAGTTGAAAAATAACAGATGCTGGTGAGATTGCAAAGAAAAGGGAACACTTATACACTGTTGGTGAAAGTGTAAATTAGCTCAACCATTGTGGAAAGCTGTATGGTGATTCCTCAAAGAGCTAAAGATAGAACGGTCATTCAACCTAGCAGTGCCATTACTAGGAGTATACCTGAAGGAATATAAATCATTCTGTCATAAAGACACAGGCACATGTACATTCATTGCACTACTACTCACAATAGCACAATAGCAAAGAATGCAATCAACCTAAATGCCAATCAGTGGTAGACTGAATAAAGAAGATGTGATATATATACACCATGGAATACTGTGTGTCCATAAAAAAGAATGTTCCTTTGCAGGGACATGGATGGACCTGGAGGCCATTATCCTTAACTGCCTAATGCAGGAACAAAAAAATACCCCATGTTCTCACTTATAAGTGGGAAGTAATCATGAGAACACATGGACACAAAGAGGGGAGCAACACACACCGGGGCCTCTCAGAGGGTGAGGCATGGGAGGAAGGAAAGGAGCTGAAAAAAAATAACTATTGGATAATAGACTTAATATGTGGGTGATGTAATAATCTGTACAACAAACCCCTGTGACACAAGTTTACCTATATAACAAAACTTCACATGTAACCCCGAACCTAAAATAAAAATTCAAAAAAAAAAGAAAAGAATTTTTGGGCATTTCCTTCATGATATGCCAGACAGATCTTAATGTCTTGAAGTTCAGTGAATAGTATAATGACCAATATGTGGTCAGGTTCATACAAAACACCACTTTTGAATTCATTAAACATTTATATGTAGGAAAAAATACAAATCCCACATTTTAAAAAGTTTGTGCACTTGGTCATAGATGTTAGAAATTTGATCAGGATCTGAAATGTCGCTCTGAAGAATGCCTTCACATCTTAAGTATGACAGCATTTGGAAATAGAGCAAAGCTTTCCATATAAAGTCTCTGTCTCTATTCCTTTATTTCCTGAAAAATACCTGGTTAAATAAAGTTAGGGTAATGGTAATCAGAGAGCAGCAGTTCTCTCTGGAGTTTATTTTAGGGAAAGAATGTGTATAAAAAGGAACGTGTTCTGTTATTAAACGGTCTTTGGTATTGGTTTGCTGTAGTCATGAGCAAGCTGAGCTATATGCGCCTCACAATTTGAAATGCAAAATATTTAATCTTAGAGTTCAACATGAACAAACACTGGAAACCAAATAGTTTTTTCAGTTGTAGAGCCATATGTGTACAAGTAAGCTCCCCAAGGTGTTTGCTGATCAATATAAAGATAGATTCAAGACTGGAAAATACAAGGGTTTTATCTTTTTTTTTTTTTTTTTTTGGTTTTATTTATTTTTTGAAGGATTTTTTTTTTTTGTTATACTTTAAGTTCTAGGGTACATGTGCACAACATGCAGGTTTGTTACATATGTATACACATGCCATGTTGGTTTACTGCACCCATTAACTCGTCATTTACACTAAATATTTCTCCTACTGCTATCCCTCCCCCATCCCCCCACCCCACGACAGGACCCGGTGTGTGATGTTCCCCGCCCCATGTCCAGGGGTTCTCGTTGTTCAGTTCCCACCTGTGAGTGAGAACATGTGGTGTTTGGTTTTCTATCCTTGCTGTGGTTTGCTCGGAATGATGGTTTCCAGCTTCATCCATGTTGCTACAAAGTACATAAACTCATCCTTTTTTATGGCTGCATAGTATTCCATGGTATATATGTGCCACATTTTCTTAATCCAGTCTGTCATTGATGGACATTGGATTGGTTCCAAGTCTTTGCTATTGTGAATAGTGCCGCGATAAACATATGTGTGCATGTGTCTTTATAGCAGCATGCTTTATAATCCTTTGGGTATATACCCAGTAATGGGATCGCTGGGTCAAATTGTATTTCCAGTTCTAGATCCTTGAGGAAGCGCCATACTGTCTTCCACAATGGTTGAACTAGTTTACAGTCCCACCAACAGTGTAAAAGCGTTCCTTTTTCTCCACATCCTCCCCAGCATCTGTTGTTTCCTGACTTTTTAATGATTGCCATTCTAACTGGTGTGAGATGGTATCTCATTGTGGTTTTGATTTATATATCTCTGATGACCAGTGATGATGAGCATTTTTTCATGTGTCTGTTGGTTGCACAGATGTCTTCTTGTGAAAAGTGTCTGTTCGTATCCTTTGCCCACTTTTTGATGGGGTTGTTTATTTTTTTCTTGCAAATTTGTTTAAGTTCTTTGTAGATTCTGGATATTAGCCCTTTGTCAGATGAGCAGATTGCAAAAATTTTCTCCCATTCTGTAGGTTGCCTGTTTACTATGATTGTTTCTTGTGCTGTGCAGAAGCTCTTTAGTTTAATTAGATCCCATTTGTCAATTTTGGCTTTTGTTGCCATTGCTTTTGGTGTTTTAGTCAAGAAGTCCTTGCCCGTGCCTACGTCCTGAATGATATTGCCTAGGTTTTCTTCTAGGGTTTTTATGGTTTTAGTTCTAACATTTAAGTCTTCAATCTATCTTGAATTAATTCATGTATAAGGTGTAAGGAAGCGATCCAATTTCAGCTTTCTACATATGGCTAGCCAGTTTTCCCAGCACCGTTTATTGATTAGGGAATCCTTTCCCCATTTCTTGTTTTTGTCAAGTTTGTCAAAGATCAGATGGTTGTAGATGTGTGGTGTTATTTCTGAGGCCTCTGTTCTGTTCCATTGGTCTATATCTCTGTTTTGATACCAGTACCATGTTGTTTTGGTTACTGTATCCTTGTAGTAAAGTTTGAAGTCAGGTAGCATGATGCCTCCAGCTTTGTCCTCTTTGCTTAGGATTGTCTTGGCAATGCAGGCTCTTTTTTGGTTCCATGTGAACTTCAAAGTATTTTTTTCCAATTCTTCGAAGAAAGTCATTGGTAGCTTGATGGGGATGGCATTGAATCTATAAATTACCTTGGGCAGTATGACCATTTTAACGGTATAGATTCTTCCTATCCTTGAGCATGGAATGTTCTTCCATTTGTTTGTGTCCTCTTTTATTTCCTTGAGCTGTGGTTTGTAGTTTACCTTGAAGAGGTCCCTCACATCCCTTGTAAGTTGGATTCCTAGATATTTTATTCTCTTTGAAGCAATTGTGAATGGAAGTTCATTCATGATTTGGCTCTCTGTTTGTCTGTTATTGGTTTATAGGAATGCTCATGAGTTTTGCACGTTGATTTTGTATCCTGGGACTTTGCTGAAGTTGCTTATCAGCTTGAGATTTTGGGCAGAGACGATGGGGTTTTCTAAATGTACAATCACGTCATCTGCAAACAGGGACAATTTGACTTCCTCTTTTCCTAATGAATACCCTTCATTTCTTTCTCTTGCCTGATTGCCCTGGCCAGAACTTCCAACACTATGTTGAATAGGAGTGGTGAGAGAGGGCATTCCTGTCTTGTGCCAGTTTTCAAAGGGAATGCTTCCAGTTTTTGCCCATTCAGTATGATACTAGCTGTGGGTTTGTCATAAATAGCTCTTATGATTTTGAGATACATTCCATCAATACCTAATTTATTGAGAGTTTTTAGCATGAAGGGCTGTTGAATTTTGTCAAAGGCCTTTTCTGGATCTATTGAGATAATCATGTGTTTTTTGTCTTTGGTTCTGTTTATGTGATGGATTAGGCTTATTGATTTGCGTATGTTAAACCAGTCTTGCATCCCAGGGATGAAGCCAACTTGATAATGATGCATAAGCTTTTTTAATGTGCTACTGGATTCGGTTTGCCAGTATTTTATTGAGGATTTTCACATTGATGTTCATCAGGGATATTGGTCTAAAATATTCTTTTTTTGTTGTGTGTCTGCCAGGTTTTGGTATCAGGATGATGCTGGCCTCATAAAATGAGTTAGCGAGGATTCCTTCTTTTTCTGTTGATTGGAATAGTTTCAGGAGGAATGGTACCAGCTCCTCTTTGTACCTCTGGTAGAATTTGGCTATGAATCTATCTGGTCCTGGACCTTTTTTGGTTGGCAGACTGTTAATTATTGCCTCAGTTTCCGAGCCTGTTATTGGATATTCAGAGATTCCACTTCTTCCTGGTTTAGTCTTGGGAGGGTGTATGTGTCCAGGAATTTGTCCATTTCTTCTAGATTTTCTAGTTTATTTGCATAGAGGTGTTTATAGTATCTGATGGTAGTTTGTATTTCTGTAGGACCAGTGGTGATATCCCCTTTATCATTTTTTATTGTGTCTATTTGATTCTTCTCTCTTTTCTTCATTAGTCTTGCTAGTCATCTATCAATTTTGTTGATCTTTTCCAAAAAACCAACTCCTGGATTCATTGATTTTTTTGAAGGGTTTTTTGTGTCTCTATCTCCTTCAGTTCTGCTCTGATCTTAGTTATTTCTTGCCTTCTGCTAGCTTTTGAATATGTTTGCTTTTGCTTCTGTAGTTCTTTTAATTGTGATGTTAGGGTGTCAATTTTAAATCTTTCCTGCTTTCTCTTGTGGACATTTAGTGCTATAAATTTCCCTCTACATACTGCTTTAAATGTGTCCCAGAGATTCTGGTACATTTTGTCTTTGTTCTCATTGGTTTCAAAGAACATCTTTGTTTCTGCCTTTATTTCGTTATGTACCCAGTAGTCATTCAGGAGCAGGTTGTTCAGTTTCCATGTAGTTGTATGGTTTTGAGTGAATTTCTTAATCCTGAGTTCTAATTTGATTGCACTGTGGTCTGAGAGACAGTTTGTTGTGATTTCTGTTCTTTTACATTTGCTGAGGAGTACTTTACTTCCAACTATGTGGTCTGTTTTGGAATAAGTGCGATGTGGTGCTGAGAAGAATGTATATTCTGTTGATTTGGGGTAGAGAGTTCTGTAGATGTCTATTAGGTCTGCTTGGTGCAGAGCTGAGTTCAAGTCTCCTGGATATCCTTGTTAACCTTCTGTCTTGTTGATCTGTCTAATGTTGACAGTGGGGTGTTAAAGTCTCCCATTATTATTGTGTGGGAGTCTAAGTTTCTTTGTAAGTCTCTAAGGACTTGCTTTATGAATCTGGGTGCTCCTTTCTTGGGTGCATATATATTTAGGATAGTTAGCTCTTCTTGTTGAATTGATCCATTTACCACTATGTAATGGCCTTCTTTGTCTCTTTTGATCTTTGTTGGTTTACAGTCTGTTTTATCAGAGACTAGGATTGCAACCCCTGCTTTTTTTTTTTTTTTTTTTTTTTTTTGCTTTCCATTTTCTTGGTAGATCTTCCATCCCTTTATTTTGAGCTTATGTGTGTCTCTGCATGTGAGATGGGTCTCCTGAATACAGCACACTGATGGGTCTTAACTCTTTATCCAGTTTGCCAGTCTGTGTCTTTTAATTGGGGCATTTAGCCCATTTACATTTAAGGTTAATATTGTTATGTGTGAATTTGATTCTGTCATTATGATGTTACTTGGTTATTTTGTCCATTAGTTGATGCAGTTTCTTCCTAACATCAATGGTCTTTACCATTTGGCATGCTTTTGCAGTGGTTGGTACTAATTGTTCCTTTTCATGTTTAGTGCTTCCTTCAGGAACTCTTGTAAGGCAGGCCTAGTGGTGACAGAATCTCTCAGCATTTGCTTGTCCTTAACAGTGGATTTATTCTAACAGAATTGGATCTTCTTGCTTCATTTCTTTAATTTGATCTTCAATCACTGATACCCTTTCTTGCACTTGATGAAATCAACTGCTGAAGCTTATGTATGCATCACGTAATTCTTGTGCCATGGTTTTCAGCTCCATCGGGTCATTTAAGGTCTTCTCTACACTGTTTATTCTAGTTATCCATTCATCTAATCTTTTTTCAAGATTTTCACTTCCTTGCGATGGGTTCAAACATCCTGCTTTAGCTTGGAGAAGTTTGTTATTACCAACTTTCTGAAGCCTACTTCTGTCAGCTCATCAAAGTAATTCTCCATCCTGCTTCATTCCGTTGCAAGGTGAGGAGTTGTGATCCTTTGGAGGAGAAGAGGTGTTCTGGTTTTTAGAATTTTTCAGTTTTTCTGCTCTGGTTTCTCCCCATCTTTGTGGTTTTATCTGCCTTTGGTCTTTGATCATGGTGACCTACAGGTGGGGTTTTGGGGTGGATGTCCTTTTTTTTTGATGTTAATGCCATTCCTTTCTGTTTGTTAGCTTTCTTTGTAACAGTCAGGTCCCTCAGCTGCTGGTCTGTTGGAGTTTGATAGAGGTTCACTCCAGACCCTGTTTGCCTGGGTTTCACCAGTGGAGGCTGCAGACCAGCAAATATTGCAGAACAGCAAATATTCCTGCCTGATCCTTCCTCTGGAAGCTTCATCTCAGAGTGGTACCTGGCTGTATGAGGTGTCAGTCAACCCCTACTGGGAGGTGTGTCCAAATTCGGCTAACGGTGGTCAGGGACCCACTTGAGGAGTCGGTCTGTCCATGGTGTCAGAGCTCAAACACCATGCTGGGAGAACCACTGATTTCTTCAGAGCTGTCAGACAGGGACATTTAAGTCTGCAGAAGTTTCTGCTGCCTTTTGTTCAGCTGTGCCCTGCCCCCAGAGGTGGAGTCTACAGAGGCAGGCAGTCCTCCTTGAGCTGGGATGGGCTCCACCCAGTTCGAGCTTCTGGCCACTTTGTTTACCTACTCAAGCCTCAGCAATGGCAGACGCCCCTCCCCCAGCCAGTCTTGCCACCTCGCAGTTCCATCTCAGACTAGCAGTGAGCAAGACTCCCTGGGCGTGGGACCCGCTGAGCCAGGTGTGGGATATAATCTCCTGGTGTGCCATTTGTTAAGACTATTGGAAAAGTGCAGTATTTAGGTGGCAGTATCCCAATTTTCCCAGTACAGTCTGTCAGGGCTTCCCTTGGCTAGAAAAGGGAAATCCCCCAACCCCTTGCACTTCCCAGGTGAGGCGATGCCCCACTCTGCTTCCACTTGCCCTCCGTGGGCTGCACCCACTTTCACACCAGGCCTAGTGAGATGAACCAGGTACCTCAGTTGGAAATGCAGAAGTCACCCATCTTCTGCATTGATGACGCTGGGAGCTGCAGACTGGAGCTGTTCCTGTTTGGCCATCTTGCAAGGGTTTTATCTTAACTTTACAGCAGACATCAGAAGGAGGAAGCAGGGAAGAGAGAGAAACAGAATGAAGACAGACAGACAGACAGAGATAGATATGCACTAATAGTACCATCTGATTCCATCCTAAGTGGTTTAAAATCTGTGGAAGCCTCTTTTGTCCCCAGTCGTTCCTAAGTGAACTCAGTCTGGTTAGTTCTGCTTCTTATTTTTTTTATTTTTTTATTTTTTTTGAGACAGAGCCTTGCTCTGTCACCCAGGCTGGAGTGCAGTGCAGTGGTGCAATCTCGGCTCACTGCAAGCTCTGCCTCCTGGGTTCACACCATTCTCCTGTTTCAGCCTCCCAAGTAGCTGGGACTACAGGTGCCCGACACCACGCCCAGCTAATTTTTTTGTATTTTTACCAGAGACGGGCTTTCACCATGTTAGTCAAGATGGTCTTGATCTCCTGACCTCGTGATCTGCCCTCCTAGGCCTCCCAAAGTGCTGGGATTACAGGTGGGAGCCATCATGCCCAGCCAGCTCTGGTTAATTCTTTATAGCATCATTAAGATGGAGTGACTGGAAGCCCATTTAACTGTTGACTCCATTATACTGAAGAGTCAGTATTTGTCCCTACACATCAGATATGTATCCAGATTTTTTTGACGAACTTGTATTCCTTTTTGTTACACACACACACACACACACACACACACACACACACACACGCTAAGTCCTGGGATACATGTGCAGAAGTCACAGGTTTGTTACATAGGTATACACGAACCATGGTGGTTTGCTGCACCCATCAACCTGTCATCTACATTAGGTATTTCTCCTAATGCTATCTCTCCCCTAGCCCTCAGTGCCCAACAGGCCCTGGTGGGTGATGTTCCCTTCCCTATGTCCATGTATTCTGATTGTTCAGCTTCCACTTATGAGTGAGAACATGTGGTGTTTGGTTTTCTGTTCCTGTGTTCGTTTGCTGAGAATGATGGTTTCCAGCTTCATCCATGTACCTGCAAAGGACATGAACTCATCTTTTTTTAATGGCTGCATGGTATTCCGTGGTGTGTATGTGCCACAGTTTCTTATCTAGTCCATTATTGATGGGCATTTGGGTTAGTTCCAAGTCTTTGCTATTGTGAACAGTGCTGCAGTAAACATGCATGTGCATGTGTCTTTATAGTAGAATGATTTATAATCCTTTGGGTATATCCCCAGTAATGGGATGGCTGAGTCAATGGTACTTCTGGTTCTAGATCCTTGAGGAACCGCCACACCATCTTCCACAATGGTTGAACTAATTTACAGTCCCACCAACAGTGTAAAAGCATTCCTGTTTCTCCACATCCTCTCTAGCATCCATTGTTTCCTGACTTTTTAATGATTGCCTTCTAACTGGCATGAGATGGTGTCTCATTGTGGTTTTGATTTGCATTTCTATAGTGACCAGTGATGAGCTTTTTTTCATATGTTTGTTGGTGCATAATGTCTTCTTTTGAGAAGTGTCTGTTCATATCCTTTGCCCACTTTTTGATGGAGTTGTTTTTTTCTTGTAAATTTGTTTAAGTTCTTTGTAGATTCTGGATATTAACCCATGTCAGATGGATAGATTGCAAAAATTTTCTCCCATTCTGTAGGTTGCCTGTTCACTCTGATGATAGTTTCTTTTGCTGTGCAGAAGCTCTTTAGTTTAATTAGATCCCATTTGTCAATTTTGGCTTTTGTTGCAGTTGCTTTTGGTGTTTTAGTCATGAAGTTTTTGCCCATGCCTATATCATGAGTGGTATTGCCTAGGTTTTCTCCTAGGGTTTTCATGGTTTTAAGTCTTATGCTTAAGCCTTTAATCCATCTTGAGTTAATTTTTGTATAAGGTTTAAGGAAGGAGTCCAGTTTCAGTTTTCTGCATATGGCTAGCCAGTTTTCCCAGCACCATTTATTAAATGGGGAATCCTTTCCCCATTGCTGGTTTTTGGCAGGTTTGTTAAAGATCAGATGCTTGTAGATGTGTGGTATTATTTCTGAGGCCTCTGTTCTGTTTCATTGGTCTATATATCTGTTTTGGTATCAGTACCATACTGTTTTGGTTACTGTAGACCTGTAGTATAATTTGAAGTCAGATAGTGTGATGCTTCCAGCTTTGTTCTCTTTGCTTAGGATTGTCTTGGCTATATGGGCTCTTTTTTGGTTCCATATGAAACTTAAAGTATCTTTTTCTAATTCTATGAAGAAAGTCAGTGGTAGCTTGATGCAAATAGCATTGAATCTGTAAATAACTTCAGGTAGTATGGCTATTTTCACGATATTGATTCTTCCTATTCATGAGCGTGGAATATTTTTTTCCATTTGTTTGTGTCCTCTCTTATTTCCTTGAGCAGTGGTTTGTAGTGCACCTTGAAGAGGTCTTTGACATCCCTTGTAAGTTGGATTCCTAGGTATTTTATTCTCTTTGTATCAGTTGTGAATGGGAGTTCACTCATGATTTGACTCTCTTTTTGTCTATTATTGGTGTATAGGAATGCATATGATTTTTGCACATTGATTTTTTATTGTGAGACTTTGCTGAAGTTTCTTATCAGCTTGAGGAGATTTTGGGCTGAGACGATGGGGTTTCCTAAATATATAATCATCTGCAAACAAAGTCAATTTGACTTCTATCTTCCTATTTGAATACCCTTTCTTTCTTTCTTTCTTTCTTTCTTTCTCTTGCCTGATTGCCCTGGCCAGAACTTCCAATACTATGTTGAATAGGAGTGGTGAGTGAGGGCATCCTTGTCTTGTGTCAGTTTTCAAAGGGAATGCTTCCAGCTTTTGCCCATTCAATATGATATTGGCTATGGGTTAGTCATAAATAGCTCTTATTATTTTGAGATACGTTCCATCAATAAATAAAAAAACACTTAGTTTATTGAGCGTTTTTAAAATGAAGTAGTGTTGAATTTTATCGAAGGCCATTTTGCATCTGTTGAGATAATCATGTGGTTTTTTTCATTGGTTTTGTTTATGTGATGGATTATGTTTATTGATTTGCATATATTTAACCAGCCTTGCATCTCAGGGATGAAGCCAACTTGATAATGGTGGATATGGTTTTTTTTTTTTTTATGTGCTGCTAGATTTGATTTGCCAGTATCTTATTGAGGATTTTCGCATCGATGTTCATCAGTGATACTGGTCTGAAATTTTCTTTTTGGTTGTGTCTCTGCCTGGTTTTGGTATCAGGATGCTGGCCTTATAAAATGAGTTAGGGAGGACTCCCTCTTTTTCCATTGTTTGGAATAGTTTCAGAAGGAATGGTACAGCTCCTCTTTGTACCTCTGGTAGAATTCAGCTGTGAATCCGTCTGGTCCTGGTTTTTATTGGTTGGTAGGCTATTAATTACTGCCTCAATTTCGGAACTTATTGATCTATTCATGGATTCAGCTTTTTCTTGATTTAGTCTTGGGAGGGTGGATGTGTCCAGGAATGTATCCATTTCGTCAAGATTTTCTAGTTTATTTGCATAGAGGTATTTATAGTATTCTCTGATGGTACTTTGTATTTCTGTAGGATCAGTGGTGATATCCCCTTTATCATTTTTTATTGTGTCTATTTGATTCTTCTCTCTTTTCTTTATTAGTTTGGCTAGCAGTCTATCTATTTTGTTAATCCTTTGAAAAAACCAGCTCCTAGATTCATTGATTTTTGAGGAGTTTTTTGTGTCTCTGTCTCCTTCAGTTCTGCTCTGATCTTAGTTATTTCTTGCCTTCTGCTAGCTTTTGAATGTGTTTGCTCTTGCTTCTCTAGTTCTTTTCATTGTGATGTTAGGGTATCGATTTTAGATCTTTCCTGCTTTCTCCTGTGGGCATTTAGAGCTATAAATTTCTCTCTAAACACCACTTTAGCTGTGTCCCAGAAATTCTGGTACATTGTGTCTTTGTTCTCATTGGTTTCAGAGAACTTCTTTCTTTATGCCTTAATTCATTATTATCCAGTAGTCATTCAGGAGCAGGTTTTTCAGTTTCCACGTAGTTGTGTGGTTTTGAGTGAGTTTCTTCATTCTGAGTTCTAACTTGAATGCACTGTGGTCTGAGAGACAGTTGTTTATGATTTCCATTCTTTTGCATTTGCTGAGGAGTGTTTTACTTCCAATTGCTAACTAGAATAACCAGTTTAGAGAAGAACGTAAATGACCTGATGGAGTTGAAAAGCAGCACGAGAACTTTGTGAAGCATACACAAGTATCAATAGCCTAATTGACCAAGCAGAAGAAAGGATATCAGAGACTGAAGAGCAACTTAATGAAATAAAGCATTAAGACAAAATTAGAGAAAGAAGAATGAAAAGGAACCAACAAAGCTTCCAAGAAAAATGAGACTATGTAAAAAGACAAAACCTTTGTTTGATTGGTGTGCCTGAAAATGACAGGGAGAATGAAATCAAGTGGAAAAACACTCTTCAGGTTATTATCCAGGAGAATTTCCCTTCCCCAACCTAGCAAGACAAGCCAACATTCAAATTCAGGAAATACAGAGAACACCACAAAGATACTCCTTGAGAAGAGTAACCCAAGACACATAATCATCAGATTCACCAAGGTTGAAATGAAGGAAAAAATGCTAAGGGCAGCCAGAGAGAAAGGTCAGGCTACCCACAAAGGAAAGCCCATCAGACTAACAGCAGATCTCTCTGCAGAAACCCTATAAGCTAGAAGAGAGTGGAGGCCAATACTCAACTTTCTTAAAGAAAAGAACTTTCAACCCAGAAGTTCATATACAGCCAAACTAAGCTTCATAAGCAAAGTGAAAGAGAAATAAAATCCTTTACAGACAAGCATCCAGGCCTGCTTTACAACAGCTCCTGAAGGACGCGCTAAACTTGGAAAGGAAAAACTGGTACCAGCTATTGCAAAAACATACCAAATTGAAAAGACCATTGACACTATGAAGAAACTGCATCAACTGACAGACAGAATAACCAGCTAGCATCATAATGACAGGATCAAATTCACACATAACAATATTAACCTTAAATGTAAATGGGGTAAATGTCCCAATTAAAAGACACAGACTGTCAAATTGGATAAAGAGTCAAGACCCATCAGTGTGCTGTATTCAGGAGACCCATCTCATGTGCAAAGACACACATAGGCTCAAAATAAAGGGATAGAGGAATATTTACCAAGCAAATAGAAAAAAAAAGAGGAAAAAATGCATGGGTTGCAATCCTAGTCTCTGATAAAACAGGCTGTAAACCAACAAAGGTCAAAAAAGACAAAGAAGGGCATTACATAGTGGTAAAGGGATGAATGCAACAAGAAGAGCTAACTATCCTAAATATATACGCACCCAAGAAAGGAGCACCAGATGCATAAAGCTAGTTCTTAGAGATCTACAAAGAGACTTAGATTCCCACACAATAATAGTGGGAGACTCTAAGTCTCCATTGTCAATATTAGACAGAACAATGAGATAGAAAATTAACAAGGATATTCTGGACTTGAACTCAGCCCTGGACCAAGTGGACATAATAGACATCTGCGGAACTCTCCACCCCATATCAACAGAATATACGTTCTTCTTGGTACCACATCACACTTATTCAAAGTTGGATTCTTAACCTTCCAAAGCACACTTGGTCTCTCTCACCAGTAACTTTTTTTCTTTCTCATCAATTAGGATGATTTAGAACACCAGTAATGTTGATATAGCATTGTTTCCAGTTATTACTGTGTTTAATTCTTTTTTCAGCAATTGATATAATTTTCTTTTTTTCTTTCTTTCTTTTTTTTTTTTTTTAAGATGGAGTCTCGCACTGTTGCCCAAGCTGGAGTGCAGTGGCGCGATCTCGGCTCTCTGCAAGCTCCACCTCCCGGGTTCACGCCATTCTCCTGCCTCAGCCTCCCAAGTAGCTGGGACTACAGGCACCCACCACCACGCCTGGCTACTGTTTTGTAGTTTTAGTAGAGACGAGGTTTCACTGTGTTAGCCAGGATGGTCTCAATCTCCTGACTTTGTGATCTGCCCACCTCTGCCTCCCTAAGTGCTGGGATTACAGGCATGAGCCACCGTGCCCAGCCAATTGATATAATTTTCTATGGGAGGATTTCTTTCTGAGGTGAGCAAGATAATGATTCATTTCTAAATTAATAAAACATATTCTCTTTATGACTGTAATCACTTGTGTAGTCTGTTAGAAAGGAGCAAGAGGTCAAAATAGTGACTCATCCAAGAATTATTTATATTTCCTGTTAAAACACTGTCTGTGAGTACATTTTAGGTGAATTTACCTTTTAAATTATGTTTTATTTCTGCTGATACTAATATTGATAGGTAATCCTTGATCTTATAGCAAATTATATTTAAAACTCAGGAATTTTGGGGGTGGCAGGAGAAAGACAGAGGAGACCTAAAATATACCAGTGCTTAATAGAAAATTATATTTGGTATTGTTTTTGTTAAACATCAGACGTTGAATGATTATTTTCTTTCAATGCAAGTATATTTCTAAATAAAGGAGAATCAGTAGCACTAAATATTAAGAGCAGTGTGAACATTAAAAATAGTTAATTTTTTAAAGTCTTATTTGACTTTATATCGATATGCTCATAATTGTAAGGTATAGAATTATTTCTCCAGCTATAATCCTGAGCTGGTTTTGTTGCACATGTTTATTAGGCTCTAGCACTGAAGTTCTCAGTCGAGCAAGAGAATTAGTTACAATCTGTGCCCTGGGGACTAGAATTCAAGTTGAGTTTTTCCACATTGGTATAATTATGATCAGTCTCACACCTGGAATCATCAGTTTTAAATGTTTAACTACTCTGACCTTTGACCCAAATCCAGATATGCAGTCATAAATAGATTTTCCTCTTAATAGGAGAATTAACAATTAATATTCTAAATAATTATTTTGTAAAATGTTTACATATTTGCCAGTGTCTGCCAGACAGTTAACCTTTTATAGTAAATTATAGTAAATCTCAGCTGATAAGAAGCCTTTTAAAAGGATTACAAGTTGTGAATTAGCATTTAAACAATATTATTTAATCGTTTAGACTTAGACATTTACTTTAGAAAATGGATAGAGAATTCTTGGCCCGGCATTGTGGCTCACGCCTGTAACCCAACACTTTAGGAGGCTGAGGCGGGCGGAACATGAGGTCAGGAGACCATCCTGGCTAACACAGTGAAACCCTGCCTCTACTAAAAATACAAAAAATTAGCCAGGCATGGTGGCGGGCGCCTGTAGTCCCAGCACAGGAGGCTGAGGCAGGAGAATGGCGTGAACCTGGGAGGTGGAGCTTGCAGTGAGCCAAGATTGCGCCACTGTACTCCAGCCTGGGCAACAGAGCGAGACTCCGTCTCAAAAAAGAAAAAGAAAAAAAAAAAAAAAGAAAATTGATAGAGAATTCTTGATGGGCTTCTTGAGATAGGCATTTTTTCCTCAGAAAATAATTCCATTTATTGCAAACTAAACTTTATTTTTTCTGCTGTTGACATTTCCTTACAGTCAGTAGAGGGAGCACAAGTTTTCTATCAGTCTCTTAATCACAAACTGAAGTGACATCATTAATGATGGTATAAAGGGAGAAAATTCTAGACTAATTCATACTGGCTCATGTTTCTGGGAAAAATTAAAATTTAACAGGTAGAAAGCCAAGTATTAGGAAGATAAAATGTAATATCAGGTTTCAGAGACCATATGTTGAGTGATACAGTAACAAGAATCAACTGACATAATTCCTTTAAAATTTAAAAATCTGGGGCCATGTGCGGTGGTGCATGCCTGTAATCCCAGCACACTGGGAGGCAGAGATGGATGGATCACCTGAGGTCAAGAGTTCGAGAGCAGCCTGACCAACAAGGTGAAACCCCATCTCTACCAAAAATTAGCTGGGGGTGGTGGTGGGCGCCTGTAATCCGAGTTACTCAGGAGGCTGAGGCAGGAGAATTGCTTGAATCTGGGAGGCGGAGGTTGCAGTGAGATGAGATCGTGCCATTGCACTCCAGCCTGGGCAACAGAGCAAGACTCCATCTCAAAAAAAAAAAAAAAGCCCTTCACAGTGGCTCGTGCCTGTAATCCCAGCACTTACTGGCTGAGGCAGGTGGATCACTTGAGGTCAGGGTTCGAGACCAACCTAACAACATAGAGAAACCCCATCTCTACTTTAAAAATACAAAAATTAGCTGGGCATGGTGGTGCATGCCTGTAATCCCAGCTACTTGGGAGGCTGGGGCAGGAGAATTGCTTGAACCCAGGAGGCAGGGGTTGCAGTGAGCTGAGATTGTGCCACTGCACTCCAGCCTGGACAACAAGAGCGAAACTCCGTCTCAAAAATAAATAAATAAATAAATAAATAAATAAATAAATAAATAAATAAATAAAATTTAAAAATATGGGCTATCAAAGCAAACCTGGACAAATGGGATGACATCACGTTAAAAAGCTTCTGCACAGTAAAGGAAATATCAACATGAAGAAACGACCAGGAAATGGGAGAAAATATTTGCAAACTACCCAACTGACAAGGGATTTATAACCAGAATATATAAGGAGTTCCAACAACTATAGGAAAAAATCTAACAGTCCAGTTTAAAAATTGGCAAAAGATCTAAATAGACATTTCTGAAAAGAAGTCATACAATGGCAAACAGACATATGAAAAGGTGCTCAGAATCACTGATAATCAGAGAAATGCAAATCAAAACTACAGAGAGATATCATCTCACCCCAGTTAAAATGGCTTATGTCCAAAGTCAGGCAATAACAAATGCTGGCAAGGATGTGAGGAAAGGGGGACCCTTGTCACTGTTGGTGGGAATGTGAATTAGTAAAACCACTATCGAGAACAGTTTTGAGGTTCCTCAAAAAACTAAGAATAGAGCCACGGTATGATTCAGCAGTCCTACTGCTGGGTATACACCCAAAAGAAAGGAAATCAGTATACCAAAGAGTTATCTGTACTCCCATGTTTATTGCAGCACCATTCACAATAGCCAAGATTTGAAAGCAACCTTGGTGTCCATCAACAGATGCATGATTAAGGAAAATGTGTTATTTATACACAGTAGAGTACTATTTAGCCATAAAAAGAATGAAATCCTGTCATTTGCAACAACATGGATGGAACTGGAGGCCATTGTTTTAAGTGAAATAAGCCTGGCCAGAAAGACAAACATTGCATGTTCTCACTTATTTGTGGGATCTAAAATTAAAACAATTGAACTTATGGACAGAGAGAGTAGAGGATAGTTATTCAAGGTGGGGAAGGGTACTGGGGTCGGGAGGAGATGGTAGTGGCTAATGGGTGCAAAAATAATAGAAAGAATGAGTAAGACCTAGTATTTGATAGCACAACAATAATAATTGTACATTTTAAAATATCTAAAAGTGTAATTGTATTGTTTATAACACAAAAGATAAATGCTTGAGGGGATGGATACCCCATTTTCCATGATGTGGTTATTACATATTGCATGCCTGTATCAAAACATCCCGTGGACCCCTTATATATATATACCTACTATGTACTCACAAAAATTCAAATAAAATTTAAAATAAAAATCTGGGTTATGCTAGATTAAGGACTAAATTTAATTTTACTGGAGGTTGTGTTGTTTCTTTATGCATTATTTTCTTATCATAAATTCTGAAGTTCATTCTAGGGCTATCTGAAATGATTACTTATGTGATATATGAAACTTATACACTATACTAAACTTTGATATACTATACAGCAAAAGAGGTAGTGGTTTATGTGTGAACCAGTTATGTTTTTGTCTTCTTCAACAAGGATTAGAATTTTTTTTTTCCAGGGCAAAACCCAGAGGCTGATTGTATTGTGATTAAGGACTTAATCATTAATTAAGAACATATATTTCAGCAAAACACCCCATATATTTCTACAAATAGTAGACAAAAAAAATTTTATACCAAAAAAAGTTATATAAATATAGTTCCTTGAAATGTTTACATGCTTCATGAGCATTTGACAGGACATGAAAGATGATCACTGTCCTTGTCAAATGTTGTTATTAATTTGTTCGAATGGTGCTATTCAGACTATTCTGCAAAGAAACTCAAATGGCATAGATGCTTATTTGTGTTACTGTGTTAAGGTGAATTAAGTACAGAGAAAACCAAGCCAGTTTAATCCCCCTCTCTAGTGTCTTACAGCTATTAATGTCCCCGAACATTTTTATAATTTTTTTAATGTAACAGATGTTTAAGTTAAATAGGGCCTATGGAAATAGATTCAATTTATAAAGGAGTTAATTGAGATATATTGAGACTTAGTTAGTTATTCAAGGTTATATATTATATTAAGACTGTCATCACAACCAGAATCTGGAACTCTTGACTCCTAGTGCAAGGAGTTGCCAACTTAAAGTTTATAATCTAGGGGATATGATCATCTAGGGGAGATGATTCTGAAAATACAAGAACATTGTTTAAATTGCTGATCTTTTGTTAAGTGCCTATTTTGTGCAAAATATTATGTCATTACTTTTATTTGATAAAAAGATGAAAAATATCATAATTGCCCTTGAAGTTACATTGTGTAAAGGTGATACAAATAGTAGACAAAAAGTATGTAAAAAGTAACGTGTTTATATCATATGAAAGCTAAGAATACTTTTTAGAGCCAATGCAGTAGAGAACACCCTACATACTAATATATAGTGAAGGAGAAGATTTGGAGGAAATAGCCTCCTCTGATTATGTAGGAAGAGAATAGCTCTGAGATTGACGACTAATACCTCTTAAATAAGATTATTAGGGCAGTTAGGTTGAGCAGAGGTAGTTCTAAAAGCTATTTATAGTTAAGATGGAATGCTAAATAGTGTAATCATAGAGATAACTAGGTCCTTGGAAACTATCTAGTGCAGGCACTAGTTTTACAGTTAAAGAAGCCGAGACTCAGAGTGATTCTGAGTTATTCGTTTGAGGTTAGTTATATAGCTGGATACAGCCAAAGCTGGAATTTGATCCCTTCCAAATGACTGGATATGAAAAAAACTAGGAAACAGATTAATAACAGAATCTAGAAGGTGGCAAATTCTGGAAGTGTATTGGAAGTGTAGAGTATAATTTTTGCCAAGATGTAATTTCCGTCAGTCTTTGCAAGAGGGGAAAGAGGGGTGTTAGTTTTTGATTTCTTGGGCGAAGTCAATCAAATAGTACGCTGTAGTGATCCAGGGAACAGTTTGAAAAGTAGGGTGAGCTGCCTGATAGCCTTTAGGAAAATGACCTTCCCAGCAACGTATAAGGCATTTTATTAATAACAATAACAAATGTAATAATGATGATATTAACAGTGATAGCTATCATTTATTGAATGTTAGGCATCATGTCAAGTAGCTGTGTATAGTGGTTTATTTAGTTATTCTAACCCTGTGACCTAAGTATTTACATGCCATTTTGTCGATGAAGAAACAAAAACTCTGATAGGTTAAGTCATTATCTAGTCACACAGGTAGTCAGCTGTAGAATCAAATTTTGAATCCTGATCTCTTAGAATTCTAAAAATAGTGTATCTCAAACTTGAGTAATCAATAGGCCCTTCTTCTAAAGGAAAAATAATCTTCCCACACCCCATACTGACTTATTTTTATTATAAGATTACTTAACTAGGTGTAAACACAAATTCCTCAAGTTTTTAGCTCATACTATATAGTTTAAAAATTAAATTAAATACAAGCAAAACTTACCAAATCAGTAAAATTCGAATTTATGACATTATTTAATGTAAAACATGTTTTTTCCTGAAATGAAGATGCTGATTGCAAGATGATTTTATAGCTAACTACTACTGTATAGGTTCTTTTGAGTTTGGCATGCCTATACTGCCATGTGCTTTGTGATAACTTGGTTCTCCCACCACTTTTCTGTATTCAAACTTCTTCAAAATATCCCTTCAGGCAATACTGTTTATTATCTAATACCTTCACTTGGTGTAATCAGTTATTTATTGTTAATCTTGCCTCTGTTTTCATTAGTTGTGTCAGACTGCTGCTTGATACCAATTTAACAGTTTGGGGCTCTGAATTGTCATAGCATTGTGTGTTTAGTTATAAGGTGATGGTCAGCCATGTGATCCATATTATGTTTATGTTAATTATCTTTTAGGTTATCATCGAGAGGGAACCACAAAGTTAAAAAAAAATTCACAGACTCTGCCAATCTTAACCAGGCCTTTGTTATTTCGACCTAAAGAAAAATTGTACTGCACTTTCTGTCAAAATTCTATACCCTAGTACTACCTGGTTTCTGTAGGGTAGTAGTGGAGATCCAGAAAATTTGCCCTCTCCATCCATTTCAGTTCAGGCCTCTAACATTTTGCATCTGAATTTCTGCCACAGCCCTCAGTTTTATTCCCACCAAACTGCTTTCCATAGTGTGAGTTTTTAAGAATATAAACTTCTAGGACTCAGCTTAAGAATCACATCTTCCTGGAAACTTTCCTCTATTGCTTCTCCTACATCTAGCTTCCATCTGTCATATTTCACCATTTTCTCTCCTAGATTGAATTAGTTAGCTTTTCTTCCTGTTTCTTCTTTATAACTCCATAACACTTTGTGCACACCTCTGTTATGATGCTTAGCATGTTGTATTGTAATCCTTATTTTTTCAGTCTCCCAAGTAGAATATTAATAGCTTCTTCCTCCTCCTCTTCTTCTTTCTTCTCCTCCCCCTTGTTCTCCTTCTTCTCCTCCTTAGCATATTGTATTGTAATGCTTAATTTTTCAGTCTCCCAAGTAGACTATTAACAACCTCGTCCTCTTCCTCCTCCTCCTCCACCTCCTCCGTCTCCTCGTCTTCCTCTTCTACTCCTCCCCTCTTTCTCCTTTCCTTTCCTTCTTCTTTCTTTCTTCTTACTTCTTCCTTCTTTCTTCCTTCTTCCTTTTTTTTTTTTTTCTTTTGAGACGGAGTCTCCGCTCTGTCGCCCAGGCTGTAGTGCAGTGGACGGATCTCAGCTCACTGCAAGCTCCGCCTCCTGAGTTCACGCCATTCTCCTGCCTCAGCCTCCTGAGTAGCTGGGACTACAGGCGCCCGCCACCTCGCCCGGCTAGTCTTTTGTATTGTTTTTAGTAGAGACGGGGTTTCACCGTGTTAGCCAGGATGGTCTCGATCTCCTGACCTCGTGATCCGCCCGTCTCGACCTCCCAAAGTGCTGGGATTACAGGCTTGAGCCACCGCGCCCGGCCTTTTTTTTTTTTTTTTTTTTTTTGAGATGGAGTCTCACTGTATTGCCCGGGCTGGTCTTGGACTTCTGGGCTTAAGTGATCTGCCTCAGCCTCCCAAGTAGTTGGGATTACAGGAACATGCCACCATGCCTGGCTATTGGACTGTTAATTTGAAAGTAAAGCCTACCTCGTCCATCTGTATAACTGCACGTTATCTGAATGGGAAGAAAGTTCCACTGATAGAGTTATGATCCTGAATCACTGATTAGTCAGTTGTGATTTTGTTTTTATTTTATTTTATTTTTTGTTTTTTGAGATGGAGTCTTGCTCTGTCAGCCAGGCTGAAATGCAGTGGTGTGATCTTGGCTCACTGCAACCTCTGTCTCTTGGGTTTCAGTGATTCTCCTGCCTCAGCCTCCCAAGTAGCTGGGATTGTAGGCACGAGCCACCATGTCTGGCTAATTTTTGTATTTTTAGTAGAGACAGGGTTTCACCATGTTAGCCAGGCTGGTCTTGAACTCCTGACCCCAAATGATCCGCCTACCTTGGCCTCCCAAAGTTCTGGGATTGTAGGCGTGAGCCACCATGCCCAGCCCAGTTGTGATTTTAGAAGTGAGGATTCAAAGGTAGGCAAAAACAAAGTCGACATTTTCTTGTCTTTCTCATTCATTTGTGTAAAATATGTGTGAGTGACCTAAGTAGTTAATGTAATAGACTATTTGTGCATGTAAGCAACATAATGTTGAAAGTAATTTCTCCATAAAGAATTAAAACATAATAGCATTTTGTTTAACTTTGGCTAGGTGCTGTGATTGTCTCCACGCCCCAGGACGTCGCATTGATGGATGCACACAAGGGTGCTGAGATGTTTCGCAAAGTCCATGTGCCCGTAAGCATTTACAGCTTCACTGTTGAAAAATATAAAACTCTTCTAACTGAAGAAGCAAGTCATTGAAAAATACAGTTGAAGTTTTAATTTAGTCCTGTGCAGAAGTCTTTATGAAAGTCCTAGTTTATCGTTATGGTTACTTTAAAAACACACTGATAGGTGCAAACACGTCTGTACAAGATATTAATCCAGAAGAACTCTAAGACACCCTTTAGGTAAGAGTTTTCTATAGAAGTGCTACTTCTCTCATACTTGCAGCTCTCACTGACCAAAAAAAAAATTACAAGAGTGTTTTAGGAAATTATTTAGACCGATAGACTTGAATAGATCACTTATGGGGAAACAGATGAAAAAAGATTACTTTTTTCCTTCTGCCTCCTACAGTTCAACTCATTTATAGCTCACCTTCTTCTAGGAGGCACTTCAGGATTTTCTACCCAATTTGGTGGAATGAAAGTTAAAAATAAAATAAAAATAGATAAAATAATTAAAGTTAGATGGAGTCGGAAGTGAAGTCAGTAAACAAATTGCATGCTATTAAGGAACTTAAATACATGCTAGGGCTATACTATGACTTTTCTAGCAGCCAAAGGAAAAAATATAGTACCATTATAAAACTGTGCATTTCTGCAAGTTAAAAAAAAAAAATAAAACTGGATGCTCAAGAGAGACAGAGCTGAGACCAGAGAGAAATATCTTCCCTAAGTTCTTAGAAAGAAGAACCTGTGTATGTAATGAACACACTCTCATCACCTTCTTTACAGTAAATGCAGGGTTCTTCCTTCTAGTGTGCCTCAACAAAAGCAGGTGGAATCATGCTGGAGTACAATTTAAAACAAACATTTCAGTACAACGCCAACATGATACTTCTCTGTGGCTAGCTAGTAGCCTTGCTTAATTCAAAGACAGATTTTAGAGCATATACATCAGAGCTTTTTAAACTTCAGTCTGTAGATTAGCTTCAGGAGTCTCATGATTTTTCTCTCCCTCACCTCCCCCAGCCCTAAATTGTATGCCTACATGTATTTGTTTTGGTATGGAACGAATTATAACTTTTATCAGATTCTTCAGTGAGACCATGACACAGGATAAGATCCAATAATGTATTTGAATGAATGGACTTGAAGGGAAGCTTTCATAAATGTTTATCTCTCAGAGGGCTTCTGAAAAGTATGAAATAGTGTAGTAGAATGGTCGAGGTGAATTTCCTCAAGTACCTCTTCTCCCTTGCCAGTTAGCACAGTGCTGTGGGCATTGGCGAGCTGTGGAACTCTGGGTTGGATTGACATGTTCTCATGATGAGGAGGCTGATAAGGAAGGTGCCTGTATGCTTACCTTCCAGGTGGTCCAAGGGTTTTTCACTAGCAGGTTTATAATTGTAATCAGCAAGTAATTTAGGGCCATTGTTCTATGTTGTGAACTTTAGGTTGGAAAATTTTTAAAACAATGATAACCAAATGCCTGCCTCACACAGAAAACTCTCTCTAAAGCACCTAATTTGAGCAATGTTACTTCATATTATGCCCTGTAAGACAAACTAGACACAAGTAATGCCTACCCAGATAACTAAATAAGGTTACTTATTATATGGGATTTTAAAATACAAATCAGCAAAAAGTTAGAAGGTTGTCTACCAAAAATTATGACATTGACTTAAGTAATCTATAATGCTTCTTTCTGGCAGAAATTAGATAACAGTGCCAATTGTCTGTTAAGATCACTCCAAAGTCAGGATAATAGCCATTCTATTTGCACATAAGTGAATGCTTAACTTCTCATTCTGTACGATGAGAGTTGAGGGTGTCTCGCTCACCCAAAAACATGAATTATTTGAGGAAGAAGTTTTAAACAGAGCAGAAGTAAGACCTCTTTACAATTTTACCCCATATAAATTATCATTTTGTATATCAAAATACCATTTCAACTGACACTGCCATTTGAGGTTACTACGTATATGGAGCAAGTCCTACATGGACTTTGCTAGTTAGGAGTCTAATGACTGTAGTTGCCAAATTCAGCATGTATTATTTTTCAGTCCCTATGTAAATCTGTATACCTGTAAACTTGGATACTTATACTGTTCTGACAGATTTTTTTCCTAGATTCTAAGGCAGAGAGTTGGACAGATAATCCTTATGGAACATAACAGAGAGGAAGAGGGATGATCACTAAGTCCAGGTTAGGCTATTGCTAGGTGGATGCCACTGAAGGATAAATGCTGAGGATATTAGCAAGGAAGTATTATGAAGACATATTCCAGATGAAGGCTGATGGACTGCATAAGGCTCATAGAACTACTTCAGGGATCAGTTAGAAGGTGAAAGAGCTGTTTGGGATCAGAAAGTTGATGTTCGAGTATAAGTTTGCCAAGTTAGAGCAGTTCTGGGTCATGGCAGGGTCCAGGATGTTGTCATGGGTTTGTGGGACTTAGTGGGAGTAGAAATGAAAGTCATTGGAATTGTGTAATTCTTCCAAGTTGAAATTTATAGTTCTTTCCTCTGTAAGAACTTTTGGACATCTTCCTGTATCTTTATTATAGCTCTCTCTCTTTTTTTTTTTTCACCCTACATTTAAATTATTTGCCTTCTAAACTACAAACATTTTTTAAAAGAGATAGATGGTCTTAATCATCTCTTAAACCTGAAGAACAAGATAGGTATTCAGTAATGTTTGCAGGTGAATGAGTGAGAACTTTCCAGCAATAAGCTCTGTGAACAATTGGGCAATCATGATTAGCTACATTGTAAAGAAGGTCTTGGCTATGAGTAGGAAGTGGATTTGATGACCTCTGGGATCCCTCTGGGCCTTAAAAGTCCCAGAGCCTAAGTAATAGTAAAGGATTTGAAATTATTAAGTGTTTTATAAATACAAAAAAAGATGTTATGCTTTGTTTATACCAATTTATTGCATTTCTTCCCCTTGGTTTTTAGTCCTGCTCTCTGTTTTTCTCCCATTTGACATGCATTAGTTACCGTGGAAACAATGATGTCATTGGAATGCATCGGTATGGACAGAGTTTAGTAATGTCTGCAAGAACATATTGAAGTTAATTTAAATGATTTCTTAAAACTCAAGGCTTAGATAGGGGAAGTAGGAGAAGAGATGAGCTATTAAATTTTCTGTTCTCTGCCTGAAATGGTAGCAACTGTGTCAAATCCTTAATTATCTTAATATTTGTAGGTAGACTATTTTTTTAAACAACATAAAAATTTTCAGTCTTATACATTTTTAATAATGAGTAATTTATGTGTTGTGTCATTCTCACTCATTTTTCTTGCCTTCTTATACATGGGAGTCCCAGGCACCCCGATTTGGAGCCCTTCTCCTACCATTGCACTATATATCCTTTACTTCTTTGATAATCTCTTTCCCTGCTACTGAAAAGTAAATTAAAGTATATTTATTCTCTTACTCCTTTGGCACATAAGGGATCACTTAGTTACTTTTAATTCAACAAATGTGATTAATTTATTTTTCCACAAGTCTATATTTACTGATATTTAGTGTCTTCTCTAAGCAAAGTACTGTAATAAACTTCCATTAGTGGTTTAGAAAAAAATAAAGAAGGATGAAGCCTCTTTCTTCAAGTACTTTATCATCCTGTAGACTAACTCTGTTTTAATGCAAAGGCCTTAAATTCTGAAAAGCATGAAAACACTTTTTCTTCCAGACTATCAGGGATGGCTTTATGGAAAAGCCATGATTATTTTTTTCATGCCCCTGTAATTTTACACATCCTGGTCCTTTGCCTGATAAACCACGGCCAATTTAGGGAACTCATGTATTCATTTTTAACATCTCTGCTCAGACATTATTTCCTCTAGAAAGCTTTTCCCAGTGTGCCAGGAAAAGTTAATACTCCTATCTGGGATCTACTTACACATGTATTTAGTTTGGTTCTTATTGCACTACAGGTTTACCTGTCAGTCTTCACAGAAGAATGCAAGTTTTGGATAGCAAGAAAACATGCTTTAAACATTCTTAAATGCATAGTTACCTGGCATATAGCAGGCAGGATACTTTGATTTAGGATGTAATGCCATCCACATCTGCTGTTCCCTTTACCCCCAGCTCATGGGCTGCTCTGCCTTGCTTTCTCTGTGCCACAGCAAACTGGTCTTCTTCCACTTCTAAGTTTCCACACACCATTTTTCTCCTCGGGACCCTTACCATGCTTTTTCCCTACTGGAGAACATTTTAACCTCACTTTTCACCTGTTAACAGTCCTTTTTATACTTTGGTACTTAAACAAAAGGCTTTTCTCAGGGAGAGGTACCCTCTCCCTGAGAGACAGAGTCTCACTCTGTCACCCAGGCTGAAGTGCAGTGGTGCGCTCTCAGCTCACTGCAACCCCTGCCTCCTGGGTTCAAGCAATTCTCCTGCCTCAGCCTCCCTAGTAACTGGGATTACAGGCACCCGCCACCATGCCCAGCTTATTTTTGTATTTTAGTAGAGATAGGATTTCACCATGTTGGCCAGGCTGGTCTCGAATTCCTGACCTCAAGCAATCCACCTGCCTCGGTCTCCCAAAGTGCTGGGATTACAGACGTCAGCCACCACGCCCAGCCTGCCCTAACCCTTTTATGAGCTTTTTTAGTTTTATGATACAATTATACTCTATTACTCCTTTTGTAACTGTTTTCACATTTGTTAGTACTTTCACATTTGCATACTATACTATACTGTACTATACTATACTATACTATACTATACTATACTATACTATACTATACTCATACTATAAGCTCGGTGAGTATAGGGACCACCTGTCTCTCTCGCTGTGCCTGGAAGATGTAGTTTCTCACTAAATATATGCTGAGTGAATGAGTGGAGTAGGATTTTCATAGGCATATATAGGGACTAGGGAGGGACAGAATGCAGTCTTGAAAGAATCAGGAATACACAAGTTGTGTTCAGGATTGTTCAGTTTGTCTATAGTTGAGGTAGTGTGTATTGGTATATGGCCAGGTTTGGTAGAGCCTTAAACAGTAGGCTAAGGAATTTGTACTTTCTTCTTAAGATTATAAGAGGAGTTCATAAAGAATGCTGGATGGGAAGTACACATCATTAGGATAGAGCTTTACAAAGTTTTAATCTGGTGGAGATAAATAAAAAGAATAGGAGCCAGGAAACATGGAGGAAGTAAGGGAACATTTGCAATGATCAAAGTTATTCATGCTGCAGATTGTGACCCACAAACAGATCATGAAATTGATACAGTAAGAGATGTAATCAAAAATGCTTAAACCGTGTCAGAGTAAATTGCTCTTAGGAAGAGAGTCTTATTTCATAAAGATTTGGTCTCAAGTATAAACACGTATATTATATGTGTATTGTGTGTTTCTTGCTCATGTAACAGTAGTATTATAGTAGATGAACAGGTCAGCAGAGTGGCCTTCTTCCATATAGTCAAGATGTAAAATATTTCTTTTATCAGTAAGACAGTTTAAAAAGTTGGAAAAACATGGTGTAGGTGATAGGCAGTAAGGGACTTAATTAGAATAATGCCAGTGAAAATGGAAGGGGAAATGCATTATGTAATTGACATTTTGAAGGAAGAATTGACAATCTTGGGAATCGATTGTATAGGGTAGGAGAGTTAGAACAAAAAAGACAGAAATCAAAATAATTTTGAGAGTTATGACGCCATTAATAAATCTACCAGGAGCTGCTTTTTAGTTCAGGTTGACAACAAACTAGAAGAAATAAGAGGTTAGGTTCTCAGTCACAAATCTCTGCCCTTCTTCTCTATGAGAGTTGTGATTTAATAGTGTTCGTCAAGGAAGAAACTGGTAAAGATATTGACAAGAGAAATACTCTTTAAAAAGTTTCTTATATACAGATTTTTGTTATCACTTAGAGAACTGTATTTTTGATATTCTTTAGTGGTTTCAAATTAAATTGCTTTCCAAATTTTCTTATAATGTTTTAGATGACAGGAAACTACTTGCACAGGCATTTTTGCATAGTAGTGAAGAACATGAGCTGAGGAGTTTGAATTGTAGATCTCAGCTCTGCCACTTTGTGACTGTATGACCTGAGTTATTTATTCTGTGCCTTAGTTTTCTCAATCATCATATGGGAATCATAGTAGTATTTTCCTCAGGAGGTTAAGATGAGAAATAAACAAGATAATGCATATAAATGGCTTAAGTACAGTAGTTTTTGGCAGTCTAAGCACTCAATGTTTACATAATGTTATATAATAATTAATTTTTCTTATAATTACTTTTT
Organism: Chlorocebus sabaeus; assembly: GCF_047675955.1. Taxonomy (NCBI): domain Eukaryota; kingdom Metazoa; phylum Chordata; class Mammalia; order Primates; family Cercopithecidae; genus Chlorocebus; species Chlorocebus sabaeus. The sequence continues at coordinate 8,055,680 of NC_132927.1, forward strand.
AGAATGTTATGAAACAGATAAATTTACACATGTTTATGTATTTTACCTGAGGATTTTGACTAATCCCTTTATTTGGTAATAAGAATTTGGGGCTGGGCATGGTGGCTCACGCCTGTAATTCCAGCACTTCGTGAGGCCAAGGCAGGAGTATTGCTTGAGGCTAGGAGTTCAAGACCATCTTGGGCAGCATATTGAGACCCCTGTCTCTTCAAAAGAATAAAAAATTAGCCGAGTTTGGTGGCATGCAGCTGTAGTCCAAGCTACTCAAGAGGCTGAGGTGGGAGGATCACTTGAGTCTGGAAGGTCTAGGCTGCAGTGAATGTGATCATGCCAGTACACTCCAGCCTGAGTATTAGAGTGAGACCTTGTCTCAAAAAAAGAAAAAAATAATTCTTAGAATTTTAAACACTACTGTTCTTTGAGATTTATTCCTTGAGTATATTCATTGAGCCATCTACATTATCTTCATGTAGATTTATTAAGTTGATATATTATTTTGAGTCTAAAATTCTACATTGTTTGAAATTTGCATTATTTAAAGAAGGCAAATTGCTGTTACAAGTAAACCCCAAAATATATAATGATACAAATACAATGGAAGTTTCTTTCTTGCTCACGTAACAGTCCTATTACAGTAGATGAATAGGTGAGCAGAGTAGCCTTCTTCCATGCAGTCTTTCAGACTGTTGGAGCCTCTGTCATTTTCAATTGTGGCTTCTAAAATTACATTAGGAGCCATCTTCATTCTAGCCAGCCACAAGGAAAGAGAATACAGAGGCATATACCTACCTTGGAGATTTTTATGGGCCAGACCTAGAAGTGATACACATACTTCTACACACATTCTTCTAGCTAAAATCAGCCACATTTCTCAAGGAGCCCAAGAAATATTGATTAGTTGTGTGCCAAGGAAGATGAGATCATGAATTTTGGTGAGCAGCGAGCAGTCTATACCACATTTGACCTGGAAACAAATATATAGATTAAATCCTAATGTAGATCACTGAACTGATTTATTTCCTAATAAATAATTCTGAAAATTGTATAGCTATTTTAGTCTTAAAAATATTTATCTTATAAAAGAGAGAGAGAAATTCTACCTTTCCTGTGGTTTAATTTTTCTGCTAAAAACAAAAAACAGAGACAATCCTACTGTGGTCTGGAACTGTTTTTTTTTTTTTGTTTTTTTTTTTGAGACAGAGTCTTGCTCTGTCGCCAGGCTGGAGTGCAGTGGCGTGATCTTGGCTCACTGCAACCTCCACCTCCCGGGTTCAAGCAATTCTCCTGCCTCAGCCTCCCGAGTAGCTGGGACTACAGGCGCCCAACACCATGCCTGGCTAATTTTTGTATTTTTAGTAGAGACGGGGTTTCACCGTGTTAGCCAGGATGGTCTCGATCTTCTGACTTCATGATCTGCCCGCCTCGACCTCCCAAAGTGCTGGGATTACAGGCGTGAGCCACTGCGCCTGGCCGGTCTGGAACTTTTTATTATTTATTTGTAAAGGTTAAGAATTATGTTGTCTTCTTAGAAAAATTAGACGATCTTTATTATCTTTATAAGACTGGATAGCATTCTGCATCTCAGCCATAATTATTTCTCAGAGACTGGAGATATATGCTCATTTGTGTCTTTCCCCAAGCTCTCTCAGAAGTCTGTGTGCTTTGAACTAGAATGCTGTTCTATGTGATTTACATAAATTAAACTCATCTCGCACAACATCCCTGTGAAATACAGAACATCATTTCCCCCATTTTGTACATGAGGAAAATGTGATTGAGAGAGGTTAAATAACTTACATAAGAACATCTGTTTGTTTAGTGGGGCATCTGGGCTCTGATCCAAGAAGTCTGCTTTCCAGAGCCCGTATTCTTAACTGCAGTTTCTGTGGATACTCCAGAGTAGAGTTTTAGTACTGTGGACATCACGGACTATGACAGGGCGACAGATTCTAGGGTATAAGAGGGTTCTTCATCAAATTTGCTTATTATTGCAGTTCCGGTTGTTAAGGTAGACAAGTGAAGCCAGAGGAAACTGGTGGATTGAAAATGGGGAGGAGTTAAGGAGCCATAGGTTCTGCTGACAGTCAAGGAGGTATCATGTGGGTGATAAGGGGAAGGGGAGTTCCATGTCCAGGATTTAGGAGAAAGGGATGAAGTCTAAGACTTGACTGCAGCACTGAGTGGTAAGGATGGCTCAAATAAGGCCTGCCCTGTAACTGTGCTCTTAATTTTACTATGCTATATTGCTCAACATTACTGACTCATTATTATTTTAAGCCACCTAATTCCATGCACCGAAGTCTGTATCTAATTGTCATCTTGTTTGGTAACTTCCTTATACAAACCAGTCACTCAGATAGTTTGAATTTTGGCTTTGTCATTTAATAACTATGTGACCTTGAGCAAATAATTTAGCTTCAGAGTTTCTTTCCATGATTTAGGGATGAGAATACCCATCTCATTGGTCACTATGGCAGTGAAACATGATTGTATTTACAGTACTTAGCATAGCCTTAGGACATGGTGGGTAAAGGGTAGCTCTGGATGTTATTGATATCGTGGTAGACATTAGAGATCATTATAAATCCTTGTTTTCAAGATTAAGAATTCAGGGCATAGAGAAATTGAGTTGCACCTCATGGAGCCACAACTATTTAATTGGTCCCTGAGAGGAGCATGGACACAGGCCTCCCCATTCATTGTTCTTTCCTTGTCAAATGACTGTTCTGAAAGAGAAAACAAGAACACCTGTCTCATTTTTAAAAATTATAATATCTGTGCACATGCTTGAAGGAGTATACCAAAAACTGGTTCGAGTCTAACAAAGAACTGAAAAGCAGTTATGAATCTAATCTATTTCAGTTATTATCATTCATTATTTAACAATGAATTTTTCCTCCTCACTTTTTCTTAAATCATGGCTTTTAATGCTTGTGACAGGTTCCAACCAGCAAGCATTTAACCTGGATAAATTGGATTATATAGTAGCTTAAAAATCTTGCTTGTTACTTACCTGTATCTGGGTTTAAAATGACAAAAAGAAATTAAAATTGGAGCCTTTTGAGCCTCGTTAATTCAATAGATTTAGACAGAAAAATCCAATATTCAGAGCAATGTTGATATTTCAAGAGAATCAATTTTTAAAAAGTTAAGAAGTGCCTTTCTGAGCTAGTGATGAATTGGAATACTGCAAGAATCACACGCAAAAAGGTTGTGGTGGCTGACGGTAGCCAGGCATGTAGTATTTGCCTTCTTTCAGGTAAAGTAGCTAAGGTAAAAAGATAAAAGGACCTTATACTTTGATGAGACATTAAAAAATGATTGAGCGTGCTTACAGCTGTATCTCAGTGGTATTATGTAAATTAGGCTATAAGCAAAGCATCTGTTCTCTAATGTTCCTGCTATTAAAGGATGTACACAATAGCTCTACAGTAAATACAAACAGCTTAACAGTATATGAAGTATTCACAAGATGTAAGGCTTATTTGGAGAGGAACGCATCATAATGGACTTGAATTCTTTCCTATTTAAGAGAGAAGAATTTTTGATGAAAAAACTGTAATGTGGATATTCTAAATGTTCTTATTACATTAGTTGCCCCCATTCAAAACCTCCTTGATTATGGAGGATTGCTGTTAAGTGAACTTGAGCAGTGGTTTCTAAGCTTTTTAAAATTTCTTTCTTTTAAATTCTCCCCCAGACTTTAAATTCCCGAGACTTTCTTTTAAATTCTCCCCCAGCTAACCCTGTGTTTTGAAAGAATTGTTTGCCACTGTTTGCATATGTTAATTAATGGCTGATGTCTTCTCTTTTTTAATAAATCAAAGATAGAATATATAAATAACATGTATGTATATCTATCTATATATAGATATAACTATATGTCTATATATGCATACAGAGAGAGACATACACAGAGTTATATATATAACTGTTGTATGAGCTCTGCACAGAATGAGATAACCATAAAAGAGGATTATCACATTTGGCTGATGTAATTTCAATTAAAAGCACAGAAACTTGGTAGTTTATCTGTCTTGTATATTTTTAAAGTGTTTTATTTATGTTCAGTTTTTAAAAATATTCATAATAGGCCAGGTCCAGAGGCTGAGGTGGGAGGATTGCTTGAAGCCAGGAGTTAAAGACCAGCCTTGGCAACATACTAAGACCTTGTTTCTACAAAAAATAAAAAATTAGCTGAGTGTGCTGGCATGCATCTGTAGTCTCAGCTACTTAGGAGGCTGAGGCAGGAGGATCGCCTGAGCCCAGGAGTTGCAGTTTGTTTGAGGCTTCAGTGAGCCATGATCATGCCACTGCATTCCAGCCTGAGCAGCAGAGTGAGACCCTGTTTCAAAAAAAACAAAAATTCATTTTAAATCACAGAACCTGATAAAATACTTTTATGCATCTTTAGACCCTTAAAATATTAGGTAGGATAACTACCAAAATAGCTTCTATAGTCAGGTTTTAATTATCTAGAGTAGCACTGTCCAATGGAAATATAAACCATAGAAATATGAACCACAAATGTAGTTTTAAAGTTCTGTTTTTGTTTTTGTTTTTGTTTTTGAGACAGAATCTTGCTGTTGCCCAGGCTAGAGTGCAGTGGCGCGGATCTTGGCTCACTGCAAGTTCTGCCTCCCAGGTTCACGCCATTCTCCATTTTAAATAGTAAAAAAAGATGAAGTTAATTTTAATAATGTATGTACCACAGTATATTCAAAATATTATCATTTCAACATGAAAACCACATAAAAATTATTGAAGATCAACCAAAAAGGAATTGTATTTGAAAAACACTAGGAATTCTTACAGTTCAGTAAGGGGAAGAAAACATATAATCAATTGAAAAAATAGGCAAGAAACCTGAACAGGCCTTTATGGAAGAGGATATACAAATGACAAAAAAATGTAAAATATATAGTCAACTTTATTAATAATTTTGGCAATACAAATTAAAACCATAGTAGAAAAGATAGCTGAGCACAGACTCCAGAAGAATGAGGACAGACTGGAATGCAACTGCACCTCTGAATCTTCCTTTCACCATCTCTGAACAAAGAAAACCATTAATGTGTAATGCCTAAGCCTTCATTTCCACCTTCCAGATCTCCCGCCACTTTACTTTTGGCAAATTTTAACCATGAACCATGTAAGCAAGAGTCTAAGTAATTTAGTTCCCATTATAGACAGGTAGACAGTTGAACAAGCCAGCACAATGAGAGTCTACTACACATTCATCATACTTGCTAAAATTTAAAAGACTGATGGTACCAAAGGTCCAGGCTGTGGAATGGCTGGAGTTCTCATACATTGCTAGTGGTAGTATAAATTGGTAGAACTTTATTTGGAAACTTTAGCTTCTTTAACGTGTTAAGTTAAATACATGTAACCTAATACCCAGCCAAAAAAAAAAAAAAAGAGAGAGAGAGAGAGACATGTACAAAAACATTCATAGAAGCATTATTTACAGTAGCCCAAATCTGGAAACAACCCAAATGACCCAACAGGAGAATGGATATTTGTGGTATAGTCATTATAAAATCTTAGGACTCAATGAAAATAAATTACAGGTACATAGTTTAGCTGGATGAATCACTTGGACACAAAAATATATACTGCATGATTCCATTAGTATCAAATTCAAAACAACGCAAAATTAATTTATGGTGTTAGAAAGCAGGTTAGTGAATACCTTTGGGAAAGTGTTTGGAGGATGTCTAGGGAGACTACTGGGGTGTGGGCAACATTTTGTTTATTAGCAGGGTCTTGGTAACATGGACATACATTTTGGTGAATCCATTTTGCCATAAACTTAAGTACTTTTTTGTGTGTTCCTGATATACTTTGATGGAAAAGCTTAAAAATAAATAACTTGCAAACTTTAAAAATTATTCAGATATTTTACTTTTTTTTTTTTACTTGTACTAAGTCTTCAATACTCAGGGTGTATTTTATTTATAACACATCCTAATTCAGACTAGCCACATTTCAAGTATTCAGTAGCCAGCCACATGTGACTAATGGATACCCTATTGGGCATTGTGGGTCTATGGCCTCGCCATTTTAGAGCTTCTATGGAGTTAGACTTTATTTCAGGGCTCTAGTTGGAGTATTAATTAGGAATAATAGGAGATTATTCCTCCCAAGGAACTCATCTTAATTTTACTGCTTCTTTTGGTTCTATAGAATATTTTCCATATAAAAACAGATGGTTCTTTTTATATGCAAGTTCACAAGACACCTCATATGTCATTGTTTTGGTTTTTTGTTCGTATTGCTTTATTACCATTCTTCTCATAACCACCTTTTTTAAAAGCAAACTTTTCATTGAAGGTGTGACATACATACCTAAGAGAACACAAATTATAGCCCAATGAATTTTTACAAAGTATAAACATACCCATTGTGTGTATCCCAGAAATAGAACAATAGAGTGCCCAGAAATCATATATTTACAGTCAATTGATTTTTGACAGAGGTGCCAAGAATACACAATGAAGAAAGGACAGTCACTTCAATAAATGGTGTTAGGACAACTGGATGTCCACATGCAGAAGATTGAAATTAGACCCTTATTTCACACCATGTATAAAAATCAACCCAAAATGAAGTAAAGACTTATATGTAAGACCTGAAGCTATAAAACTATTAGAAGAAAACCTAGAGGAGAAGCTCTATGACATTGGTGTGGGCAATGATTTTTTCTGGATAGACAAAATAGCAAAAAAGAGACAAATGGGATTACATCAAACTAAAAAGCTTCTGAACAGTGAAGGAAATAGTCAACAAGGTGAAGAGACTACTTACAGAATGAGAGAAAATATTTACAAAACATACATAAGGAGCTAATATTCAAAATATATGAGGAACTCAACCCAATAGCAAGAAAACAACCTGATTTTTAAAATGGGTGAAGGATCTGAGTGGACATTTCTCAAAAGAAGACATATAAATGGCCAACAGCTATGTGAAAAAATGCTAATATCACTAATCATCAGGGAAATGCAAATCAAAACCACAATGAGATATTCCCTCATACCTGTTAGAATAGCTGTTATTCCCTCATATCTGTTAGAATAGCAAAAGGAAAGTGTTGGTGAGCATGTGGAGAAAAGGGAACCCTTTCACACTTTTGGTGGAAATACAAATTAATATAGCCATTAAGGAAAATAGTATGGAGGTTCCTTAAAAAATTATCCAACTACCATATGATCCCACAGTCCCACTGTTGGGAATATATCCGAAGGAACTGAAATCAGTCTACCAAAGAGATACCTGCACTCCCATGTTTGTTGCAGCACTATTCACAATAGCCAAGATATGGAATCAATTAACAGATGAATGGATTTTTAAAATGTGTATACATACACACAGAGACACAGTCATGTGTGTGTATTGTATATACTATCTCCCACTCTATAACTTGCCCTTTCACTCTTGTAATCATATCTTTTGATTAATTTCTTAATTTTAATGTAGTCCAATTTAATTTAAATATTTTCATTTGTGTTTAATGCTTCTTTGTGTCCTGCTAGAAAAATCTCTGCCTGCCTGCAGCGTTAGTATATTTGCCTATTTTTTTCTAAAAGCATTATTATTTACCAGTCATACTTAGCTCTAAAATCCCCCTGGAATTAATTTTTGTATATGGAGTGAGGTAGGAGGTTAAGATTCATTATTTTATATATGGATATCCAATTTACATTAGTACTATGTTGTCTCCATTGTAACTTACAGACTTTCATATATGGGTCTGTTCTGGCTTTTTTTTTTAGATGGAGTCTCACTCTGTCACCCACGCAGGAGTACAATGGCACGATCTCGGCTCACTGCAAGCTCCACCTCCCTGGTTTATGCTATTCTCCTGCCTAAGCCTCCCGAGTAGCTGGGACTACAGGCTCCCGCCACCATGCCCAGCTAATTTTTTTTTTTTGTATTTTTAGTAGAGACGGGGTTTCACTGTGTTATCCAGGATGGTCTCGATCTCCTGACCTCATGAGCCACCGTGCCCCGCCTGTTCTGGGCTCCTTATTCTATCACAACCAAGTTTTTTGGTAAAATCAAGTAAAGTGGTATATGTGTGGGTCGTTCTTAAGATGAGGGAATTCTAGAGTTAAGTGAAATTAATTTATTCAAGATGTCCTAGGAAGCAGTATTAGAACATTTATCCTTTAACTGGAAGAAGTTACATATTATCAGTAATAGAGCCAAGCTTAGTTGTCAAAACCTCTGACTTTGAAACATATAAAGGGTTCTTTAGTTCCAAACTTTTTTTTTTTTCTTTTCTGAAATGGGGCCTTGCTCTGTCACCCAGGCTGGAGTACAGTGGCACAATCCCAGAGCTCACTGCAGCCTCAACCTCCCAGGCTCAAGCAGTTCTCCCACTTCAGCTTCCTGAGTAACTAGGACCACAGGTGTGTGCCACTACATCTGACTGATTTTTTTTGTGTGTGGTAGAAAAGGGTCTTGCTATGTTGCCCAGGCAGGTCTTGAACTCCTGGGCTCAAGTGATCCTCCTGCCTCAGCCTCCCAAAGTGCTGGAATTACAGGTATAAGCCACTGTACCCAGTCTACCTCTGGACTTTCAATTATATATCCTTATTAGTAAATGATGTTTTAACATATAACCTAATGTATGTATTAAATATATTTATTAAGTTTTATATTGTATATGTAGTATACATATATTACTACATTAATATGTTTCTTTCTTTATAAAACACAAAATTGAAAATGAAAGGAAATCATAACATAGAAATAGAAATTCTAATGTTTTCTTTCTACACCTCTGTATCAGCCAAGATGGGCTAGGTTGTGTGTGTTATCAACTCTCAAATTTCAGTGGCTTAAAACAACACATGTTTATTGTCTGATTCTCCATATCCATTGTGGTTTGGCTTCAACACTCCTCTGTATTGTATTATTCTCTGAATTGTTCAACACTCTGGCACCCAGACTGACACGGCATCCACCAGCTGGAGGCTTGCTGGTCATCAGGACAGAAGGAAAAAGAATGGGGAATTAACACTTAAGGCTTTGGCCTAGATGTGACACATGGCACTTCTGCACACATTTCATTGGCCAAAACAAGTTACGTGTTCCTAATTTCAGGGAAGAAAAGTCCTAACCTTGTGCCCAGGCAGAGAAATGGACATATTTTAGACAGCGTTAAAAGTGGTCACCTCTCCCATGATCAGTTTTGGAAAACACAGCCCAGGATTTGTGTTTGTCTAAGAATATAGACACACAAAGAGAAGTCCATTCAGCTTCTTCCATTATTTTATGTTTTTAAAACACTGCAGTTGAGTAATGAGTCTACTACAACTACAGGCATAGTGGTCTCTCTTGCTTAAAACTCTATAATGGATTCTTTGGCACTCATTATATAACTCAGACACCTTAATATAGCCTACAAGCCCGACCTTTCCAGCTTCAACTCACTCCACTCACACCGCACCTCAGAGACCTCAGACTGGCCATTCAGTTCCTTGAAGGGAGACATGTGCTCCCTACTTCTGTCTTGAATGTTTTTCTTCCTTTTCTCTTTGTTTTTGCCTCATCACTCTGTAGCTTTAAGATCAGATATTTCTTCCAGGAAGCCCTCTCTGACCCCCAGAGTACATCAAATCCTCTGTGTTCTACACTCTCATAATACCCTATACTTTGCTTCCAGAGAAGCCATTCCATTTTATAAGTGTATTTTTACACTACTCTTTGTTCAGTCAATTTCTCTAATTAGAGTACAAGCTCCAAGGGGTAAGAATCAAGTCTGTTTTGCTCACCACTGTATGCTATTCCTTGTGTTTAGCCCAGTTACTGGCATATATTAAGAGCTTGTTAAATATTGAGTTTGGTTATGGTTTTATATTTTAGGTCTGTGACCTTTTGTTTGTTTGTTTGTTTGTTTGTTTGTTTTTGAGATGGAGCTTCGCTCTGTCACCCAGGCTGGAGTGTGGTGGCACAATCTCGGCTCACTGCAACCTCCGCTTCCCGGGTTCACACCATTCCCCTGCCTTAGCCTCCTGAGTAGCTGGGACTACAGGCACCCACCACCATGCCCAGCTAATTTTTTGTATTTTGGTAGAGATAGGGTTTCACCGTGTTAGCCAGGGTGGTCTTGATCTCCTGACCTCGTGATCTGCCCGCCTCGGCCTTCCAAAATTCTGAATTACAAGCGTGAGCCACCATGCCTGGCCAGGTCTGTGACATTTGTGTAGTCTATAGAAAACATATCTGAGATATTTATACAGTCCATAGAGAATGATTTGATAAGAAGATGTAAATCACACAAACTGCAAACACATGCTTGTTCTGTGCCTCTATGTCTTAGGGAGTCTGAGAGAGTCCAAGGTCAGAATGTTTTCCCTGTTCTCTCTGAATTGAAATATACCCTCACATAGATTTTCACTTTCTTTAGATGTTTTTCCCTTTCTCATTTTTTGAGTGATGATTTTATGTTTAAAGTGAGAGCCATAGAGTCAGGGGATATATCACATTTAACATAAATGGCAGTAAAACTGCCCAAGCAATGAGTGTATTATATAGGCATAGTTAATAAACAAGCTGTGTGATATTAAGCTATGTTTCTCTCTAGCTTTCTGGAGATAGTACTGAATTCCCAAAACAAAGTGTGATTTGTTTTTTGTGATAGTGTGCATCAGCAAAAGGGCATATATTAGATGCTTGGAAATGCTTTGCTATAGATGTATGTCTTTTCACTATTTGTCTTCATATACAAGTATTGGGGGAAACTTTAGTCGTTTCTGTTTCTCTTTTCAGAAAGAATAATAATTTTTTTCACTTTCTTATCTATATGTTTCATTGTGGACTGTTAGTACTGTTCTTCATTTAAAATGCAAGTGTTCTAATAATCTACAATCATAACCTTATGGTAGAACTCATACAGACATTGTAATCTCTAAGCCTTTGAAAGTAGTGTTCTTCATTTTTATTCTAGAAGAGAGCTACTGCTTCTCATCAATAAGAGAGTGGGTTTAAAAGGAACATGAGTAAGGATTATATTTGCAGAGCCTTTCTATTTATTCAACAGTATTGTTGAATAAAAATGTTTCTTAAGTATCATTTTCCCTCGACATATGTGGGGGATTGGTTCCAGAATCACGCTCCCCCCGCCACTACATATTCCAAAATTCATGCATACTCAAGTCCCACAGTTGCTTCTAGGACATCAGCCATTGGTACTTGGGTTTTGTAGCCTGCAAATACTATATTTTTTTATTGTGGTTGGTTCAAAAAAAATTCACATATAAGTGGACCCCCCACAGTTCAAACTCATGTTGTTCAAGGGTTAGCTATATCTATTTTGTAGCAGAAGCTCAGTCAACTTAGAAAGAGAATGACCTTTTCTATGAAACTTAATTTTGTTTCAAACAATAACATTCTGATAAGAGCTGAGTTTTACTCTTTTGTTAGCACTGTCAGTTTTCTCAACTATAGAATGGTAATGATAAAATAACCATCTCGGCTGGGCATGGTGGCTCACTCTTTTAATCCCAGCACTTTGGGAGGCTGAGGTGGGTGGATCACCTGAGGTCGGGAGTTTGAGACCAGCCTGACCAACATGAAGAAACCCCGTCGCTACTAAAAATATAAAATAGGCCAGGCATGGTGGCGCATGCCTGTAATCCCAGCTTCTCAACAGGAGAATCACGAACCCGGGAGGTGGAGGTTGTGGTGAGTCGAGATCGCGCCATTGCACTCCAACCTGGGCAACGAGAGCAAAACTCCCATCTGAAAAACAAACAAATGAAACAAAACAAAAAACAAAATAACCATCTCATGAAGTTCTTGTGAGGAGTAAATAAGATAGTACATTTAAAATACTTATCCCAGCACCTGGCATATAACAAACACTTCGTATATTTTAGATTTACTATGAGACTTCGTCTAAAGTTAACCTCTTAGGTATTTGTTTTCCTCTGTTCCTCCCCTCTTGTTTTTCTCTAAATTGTCATCAAAGATAAATTTCTAAAACAAAAATGTGATTGTGTAACTACCTCTTTGATATCATCTTTTCAGCTTTAAAAACCTTTAGTGATTTCCTGTTGTCTGAAGAGGAATGCCTCAAATACATGGATGGTATTCAGCAGCTTCCCACGTGGCCCTAGGCTTCCTTCCCAAACCATCTTCTGCCTTGACCACCCACTGGGTTGCAGCCCAAATAGGCCACATAGTGTTATTTTGCTCCCTTGGCTTGTTGTCTTCCTCTGTCTAGAATTCCTGCTGTAGGCCTCACCTCCTCATCACCCCACAACCTGAAGAAACAGTTGTCCGTAGGAAACTCAAAGATTCCTCTTCTTTCTAGGCAGAATTTTTGGTTCCTGTTTATGCATCTCTTTTTAGCATTTATTATGATATCGAAGGTAGTTCTATATGTCTTGCTGTCTTACTAGCTCATGAGTTTCTTCACAGCAGAGGCCATATTTTATTCATCATTGTGATAACACTGATGAGTGTCACTAGAACTCAGTAGGCACTCAGTAAAAATTGTTGAAGTAATGTATTAATATTTGGTTTAATTTTATTTTGATTTCAGTGTGTTTTTATTCTAGGTCCTTGGCCTTGTCCAAAACATGAGTGTTTTCCAGTGTCCAAAATGTAAACACAAAACTCATATTTTTGGTGCTGATGGTGCAAGGAAACTAGCACAGACCCTTGGTCTTGAAGTTCTAGGTAAGACTGTGGGATGTTCTTTTGCAGAAGAAGTGGCAGAAGGGAAAGTGGGGATGAGGCTTGATGATTAAGAGTGTCTCAGAGGCCGGGTGCAGAGGCTCACGCCTGTAATCCCAGCACTTTGGGAGGCCGAGGTGGGCAGATCATGAGGTCAGGAGATTGAGACCATCCTGGCTACCACGGTGAAACCCCGTCTGTACTAAAAAATACAAAAAAACTAGCTGGGCGAGGTGGCAGGCGCCTGTAGTCCCAGCTATTCGGGAGGCTGAGGCAGGAGAATGGTGTGAACCCGGGAAGCGGAGCTTGCAGTGAGCCGAGATCGTGCCACTGCACTCCAGCCTGGGTGACAGAGTGAGACTCCATCTCAAAAAAAAAAAGAGTGTCTCAGAAAATGATGATTTGCTTTTGGCTTTGTGTATTTAAATTAATATAGCACAGTTCTATATGTGTTACCCTTTCTTTGGCTTTTTTGAATAGGTTTGTTCTGGCAAGTATGATAATAATTTCTATTTTAAATAAAAATTGTTTATAATTTAAATTTGAGAAGAGAGTTTTGTGGTCTAAGTACTGTAGTTTGAAGCCATATTTTAAATGATGGTCACCAATGTGTTTGCTAAGTTGGTTGTACATCTCTCAGTATAAACAGGTATACATTAAAATATCTGTTCTGTATGTTGTAAAAACCTCTAGAAGTGTTCGTTCTTAGTACATATATAAAAATGCCTTCCTGATTAATTCTGTATTTGTTCGTCTTTCTTTTTAGAATGACAGTATTTACTGTTTTCTATAATATTTAATGTGTTTGATATGTCTATAAAATATGGCACCTGAAATTTACATTGTACACACCGTTCATGGCACTGAACTGAAGAGTTCATTAGTGCTATGAAGAGAACTAAAATCATGTGTTAAATAAGCAAAACACAGGTTTTTGATAAAAGATGATGTTCCAAAAATCCACAGGCAACTTAACAGACTTTTTAGAAAACATGTTTTGATATTCTAATTGTGAATGAGTTTCTGTTCTTGCCAAAGGCAGATGTTAGATGCTGAATAAGGAAGGCATAGAGTGAATTATTAGACTTAGGTAGTTAAAAATTAAGATCCCTAGAGATCAAGGAATTTCAAAACATTCTCTGTTATAATTGAGTTTCTAAAAGTTGATGTTAAATATATTATTGTTATGCATTTGCACTATAGCAGCCACTACAATACCAGGTGAATACTAATGATATATTTTGATACATTGCTATAATTATAGCCACTAATTATATTCTGCAACTGTTTTTCATTTAACCCAGAAAGTTCAATTTTCCAAATCTGCATAATAACAGTTTGACATTCACTTATATAATAAAGTAAATGTGTAATTATAATGGCATTATTGAATTATACTGACAACATTATAATTTCCTAACTTACAAATGAGCTGAACAATTTCCTAAGTCAGTTACTTAGAATTTGAAACATTTCATTGAGAAACAATGGTATATATGGAAGTTACATTTTAACCAACAGCTCACAAATGTACAATTACCCTAAAAATGTATCAGAAACACTGATTACTGATCAGAAAAATTGGATGGTGCCCTAGACTGCTATGTCGGACAGTGTTAGGGAAAAATCATTTAGAGTTCCTCGTTAGGGCACATCCCCTCCTTTTAATGTATTCATGGGTCCCATGGTGTCTCCCATGAAGTGGAGCAGGGCTTCAATTATGAAGAGGCTGGAGCTGGGAATGAGGAACTGCAATCAGGGAGAAAGCTTTCGCAGCTATGGCCTCTTGGCCAGTTGAACCTCCCGGGAACCCTTATTTGTCCTTTACTGACTCCCTGGCAGACTCTTAATTCAGTGGGTTGTGTTTTAAATGATTATTTGGCACGATAGCTCTTCAGAACCTTATCTATATTTACCTACAGGGATAGTTTATGCATAGTAGTTAAGGTCTCAGACCATCTCACAGAAAACCCTTTAACCTATTATATGTCTGAAATGTTCCCTCGTTTCTTTCAGACTTGGCACCTCAAAGATACTTCTCAGACTCAGACTGCTCCTCACTCACTTTTACTTTTTAAAAATCCCTGTCTAGATACAACCATTAGCCCATTACCATTCTTACTATGCCACCTGTTTTTAACAAGACTTTTCCCCTTCTTGGTCTAATCTTCTGTGTCTGTAGGTAGGATTGTGAGTATCTGGAGAGCAGAAATGATGTCAATAGATGGCTATATAAAGGAGAAGGTTTTACTCTTTTACCTTCCATTTATGCAGTAGAAAAGAAATCATTCATGATTCTTTACTAGAATGACAGTTCATAAATTGAGAGGAAAAAATTTCATTTCTAAGCATTTTCTATAACATTTTTTTCTGCCTGCTCCTGTGACAGTTTCCTACAGTCCAAAGTTGATCTAGAGAATAGGAATCAAATTTAATGAAAAGCTAATCCTTAAATGGCTACTGAAATACCATGTATTTGTCATTTGGCCATTGGATATTGAGGAAAGACTTATAGTTTATGATCACAACATTTGACAAGAGAAGCAGGAAATAACATTTCCTTTTCCATGTACTTCATAATATATATTGTAATATTTTTATAACATACTTCTTTTGCATTATTTAAATTGCCTGACATGGTGCTAAATGACTTATTTGAATAAAACACCACATACACGTATGTTTTAATAACCTTTGCATGGATTTGGAGTGGTTCTGAGAACGCTAAGTACCAAGGCAAGTCAACTTTTCCACTTAAGACCCCACTCACTGCACTTTAAATCTCAGTCTTGATAGACTTCGTTTGTGATAGTGTGCTGGAAAGAGTATATTGGATGAGGGGTCAGAATTCAGGTCAGCTCTTAAATTCCACTGCCTGATAGTGGTATGTCCTCAAGAAAACACACCTCTCCCACCTCAGTCTGTATTTTGAAGGTTCTTATTATATGCTTGCTGAGATCTCACCAAGCTCACAGGTTATATATGGTGCTACATAGGCTAGTAAATAATAAGAGAAAAATAATAATTCTGTCTGATAAAGAGACAGATAGTTGAGATAACAGGTCTGTTCTACTTTTGACCAGTTCTTTGAGCTCACTCCATTTGCCAACATCAGGAAGGTTATTTTGTTGTTTTTTTTTTTTTGGGCTACTTTGTCTCACCATATTTTGCTCTTCAGTTTCCTCTTATTATGTGACATGATGTGTCTATAACAGATATTGATGGGAAAAATCATTTGCAAACGTCTTCTAAGCCATTGCTTGCTTGGAGACTTCCAGCAAAGGATAAATCAGAGGCCTCATCCCTTGATGGGGTGCCACAGCACTTTTCCATATAAATAAATGCAATCACTGTACTACTCTAAAGTAGAGTATTTTGTTTGTAATTCTCATTTGAAATTTCTTTTTCAGAGATTTAGCAATTAGAAGATAGTCAATTTGAATCAATTTAGTTCAGATTTTGTTTCTTTCCATAGTTCAAATAGTGAGGTTCAAAATGCCTATATAAACTTTTCTGGTTCTAATGGATGTCTGCTGGGTTCTTTTAGGAGACATTCCCTTACACCTTAATATAAGGGAAGCTTCAGATACAGGCCAGCCAATTGTGTTTTCACAGCCTGAAAGTGATGAGGTAAGTTTCATTTTTGGATATATATTTTTATTTCTTTTTATATACTTTTGGAAATATAGAAAGAAAGTTGGGAAGATTAAGCCTATATATTCATAGTGCATATATATTTAAACAAGGATTATTTAACTTGTCCAGAACATCTTTAAGTTACTATTATGTACAGTAAGCTTCCAGTGCTGGCTCTAAATTATCAGCTGAACAAGTTTACCTACAGAGGATCATCACCCAACCAGTTTTCTCATGAAAAGCATGAACATTACAGTTTGTAAAATTCTTATATTGCTGGCTAGCAATATCTAACTGCCCAAGTTTATTATATTTCAGTATTAGAAGTTCAACTGATTGGAGAAGGAAGCCTAATGCAAGAAAGTATTGAATTGGATATAAGGTAATTGTGTAAACAATTAGAGGTGGAATTTTTTTTCTTTCCTTTTTTTCCAGACAGGGTTTTGCTCTGTCACCCAGGCTGGAGTACAGTTGTGCAATCCCAGCTCACTGCAGCCTTGACTTCCCATGCTCAAGCAATCTTCCCATCTCAGCCGCCCCCTCCTGAGTAGCTAGGACCACAGGTGCACAGCACCATGCCCTGCTAGTTTTTTTAAATTTTTTGGTTTTTTTGTGGAGACGGGGTCTCACTATGTTGCCCAGGTTGGTCTCGAACTCCTGGACTCAAGTTATCCTCCCATCTTGGCCTCCCAAAGTCCTGAGATTATAGGCATGAGCCACCATGCCCAGCCTAGAGATGAAATTTTCATTGCATTTATTTTAACAAATATAACTGGGAAGGTGAGGTGAAAAGACTAGTAGTGTTTCATTAGCCAACATCTTTGGAGATATAGTTGATATATTTTCAAAATTACTGCTACATAAAATCTTTAAGCATATAATATTTTAATCTTTTTAAAAATAGAAATAAAATGAGTCATACATATTTTTTCTTTCCTAAATAACACTTGCTATTTAACTTGGAAACTGAATCGTCATCTGACACGTTGGTTTGGATGTTGTTCCTTTGTTGAACAGCCCCAATCAATCTTCTAATAGTTTTTCTTTTGTTTTTCTTTTCCTTAACTAATGGGTATAGCTTTACAGTATTGGTATTTTTTCTAAACATAACTACTGCTCTTTATATTCTAGTTTGTTTCCTTTAATCTTCTGTGAATTGGAAAATAAAAGAGCCAAGTTTGGTTAGAGCTGTAAAGTAAGAGTAAATGAACAGGAATCTTGGACAAGTAAAGTATATTCATTTTGAGTGATCTGTTTCCTGCGTTTAGAGGTCCTTTCCTTTTCTTAAGGGTCAGCAGCTATGGTATAGTGATTGTTTTGCTGGCGATATGATCTCTGAGTAAATACAGTATAACAGTTACCATTGTTTTTCTCTTCTCTGCCTTTTAGGTATTAACTGTTAAATTTCCTTTTCAGTCTTTCTCAGCAATTTTTTAGATAAGCAAAAAGCCATAATCCTTTATCATCTTTGTAATTAAAGTCTGCCAATCCCAACTACCATAGCTGTACTTTATGCAGTATTTGAAAAAGTTCTATGAAAATTGAGGGTTTTTTGTTTTAATTACACACTTTTAAGTGCCTCCTGAGAACAGACTATTTAAAGACATTTCACAGTGATTCCTAGTGAATAAGAATAATTACTTGCCAGTGTATTTCAATTAAGAGTTTAGATTTTTATTATTTTTTTCACCTGTTCATTATTTTTTCTTTGAAATCCTCCAGTAGTAAGAAACATTTCATTGAATTTAGAGGAATGTAATATAATGGAGAATATATAGCAACCATCCAAAGATAATATGATTTAATATTCTAAATAGCTTTGTTAGATTCTCAAAGGGGATCTCTGCATGGAAGGAAAAGCACTAAATCTGAGTCATCATGGGTACCAAGTTTGCCACTTTCTATGTGTGACCTAAAGCAAGTTTTCTAACCTCTCTGAAGGTCCTCATAATCAGGAAGATGGGAAAGAATAAATGAAATAATAATGTGTACCTTGAAAAATGCCAAGTAGAATACAACTGAATCTTCTGAAACTGCCTGTATAAGATGTCATGACACTAAACGTCTCTCCTCCTCCCTTTGTTGAAGAGCTGAGTCCACTTAGTGTCCTTGACATGGTATCAAGTAAATATCACTCTTTGATGTTATTTAAAAATCAAAGTAGGCCCGGCGTAGTGGCTCATGCCTGTAATCCCAGCACTTTGGGAGGCTGAGGCAGGCGGATCACGAGGTCAGGAGTTTGAGACCAGCCTGGCCAACATGGTGAAACACCATCTCTACTAAAAATACAAAAATTAACTGGATGTGGTGGCACGCACCTCTAATCCCAGCTACTTGGAAGGCTAAGGCAGGAAAATCACTTGAATCTGGGAGGCGGAGGTTGCAGTGAGCCGAGGTCATGCCATTGCACTCCAGCCTGGGCAAAAAGAGCAAAACTCCGTAAAAAAAAAAAAAAAAAAAAAAAAAAGCAGGGGAGCAGAATTTGAATCATGAGAGAATTCCCAGCTTCAACATCAAAGACATTAACTCCTAGACACTAAGAAGCTGTGATTGAGGCCCAGGATCAGAATCCTCTGGTTAGTCTTATGATGAATTTTCCCTCCTAAAAGCCTCCTTCCCTTTCCCCTGTGAACTCAGATGGAAATGTGCTCTTAGAAACTAGTCACAACGCTCTCACCAGATTCTGTTGTATTCATAGAACCTTAACACCTATTCTGCCTGCATGTCTTCATTTAAAGAATGAAGTGTTTATTTGCTAACATGGTAAAACTTCTGCAGAAGTTAATGGGGCAAAACCTATAATCTTATTTGTTATTCACTTTAGACTGATACTTTTTTTTTTTGGAGACAGGATCTTGTTCTATCACCCAAGTTGGAGTGCAGTGGTGCAGTCTTGGCTCACTGTAGCCTCTCCTTTTAGGCTCAAGCAATCCTCCCACCTCATCCTCCTAAGTAGCTGGGAACTACAGGTGCACACCACCATGTCCAGCTAATTCTTTGCATTTTGGTAGAGGTGGGGTTTCACCATGTTACCCAGGCTGGTGTCAAACTCCTGAGCTCAGGAGATTCACCTGCCTTGGCCTCCCAAAGTGCTGGGATTACAGACATGAGCCACCACACCCGGCCTAGACTGATACTTTTTATTGTTTACTTTTAGGGGTTGACCCATAGGCACAATTATAAATCGGTTAATGTTTAATCGTTAGCTTTTCATCTTCCTTCTTACTCCACCTTCTCCATTTTCTATTACTCCCTCCTCGCAACACCAGGTGTTAGGGCTCTTATTCTCTGCCCACAAAATCCTTTAGAATTACACATTGAGGATTTAACTCTCCCAGTAACATTTAACTTTCAGAAGAGGCAAACACTAAAAATGTAGTGATTAATTTAAAGATATGAATTGTGGTGAATTTAAGACATCATTGGAAATGTTGAAGAGCTCATAGTACCAATTAAAAAGTAGTAATAGTCTGCTGCTTGCTCAGACAATGGGCAAAACCTTCCGCACCTGTACACCGTTTAGGAAAGGCAAGTAAGACTCCAAATGTGAGTAGTGTAAAGTAGCCAGAGAAAACAATAGAGGAGGGGTGAGAAGGCGATATTTAGAATTCAGAACCCCTAAATTCAATAGCATCCCCGCATGCTGGTATGATTAATATTGTTGATGCAATTAAAACTGCCTTCTGCTCTTTATTAAGACCAGAATACAAGGAATGGACCTGTGATTAACTGACAGCATTGTGGTTTTATCCTTTTTATCAAGTAAGAATATTAGCTACAGAAAGATGTGCTATAACATAACATATTCCTGGTAAAGACTTTGAAATATTAGTGGGAACTTTATTTTCTTATAATTTCTAAATTATCACCTCACAATCTTATTATGAAATGACTGTGTATGATAAGTTAGGACTTCAAATATTTAAAAACAAAGACAAAGGAAAAAACCTTTGTGCACTTTGGTTACCATTCATTCCCTGTTGCTAGTTAATGGCATAGCAGACAATAGGGTCCAACTGTATTACCTGTGCCTCTAGATGACCTAACAAAAAGATCCTGAATAGGAGAAAAGGGTTAGTCTGTGTAGAGTTGATGAAAGAAGAGAGTATTAATAGTTTGAGTTACCTCAGTTGTATCCTTTGTATGTGATGTGTGTGTGTGTGTGACTTTTTTGCTAGTTATGGATTAAACAAAAGAAAGGGATTTGATTTAATTATTCCTCAGGTGGGAACAGTGCCCAAAGGACATATTCACATGAGCTTTTCAATGAGATTGTAAATTTCTTGAGAGTATAATGATAATAACAGCAGCTACAAATATTTATTATATGCTTCCTCTGTGCCAACAATTCACATGCCATATTCTCACTTAATACTCCCAAAATGCTTTGAGCTAGATATAATTATTATAAGCAGTTTACAGATATGGAAACTGAGCCTAGAAGGGTTAAGTAACTTGCCCAAAACCTCACAGCTTATAAGTAATAAAGCCAAGATTCTAAACCATGGCTGTCTGACTTCAAGGCCCCAACTCTTCACCAGTGAACTGTTCTGCCTCTCATTTATATCATTACATACCACAGATTTCCCAACATGATGCCTTGTATGCAATACGAACCAAAATGTATTACTTGAAATAATACTGCACTGGCTAAAAAATTTAGCCTCAACAGTTTTTGAGAAATTCAAACTGTTAAACTAACCACTTTTAGTGGTTTCTCAGCAACTGACAATCTATTACTTAGAATGTGATATATTAGAAATCTAAGTTTGGAGATAGTCCATTAAAAAGGAAAGGTTAAATGTAGCCAATTTGATTATTCTGGAATCATTCAGTATTTTTTGTATTCTGATAGGTTTATGTCTCTAATGTAGATAAACACTAAAAGATTACAGAATGATGGCCTTGTATCATCTTGCTTTAGTTAACTTTAAATTTTCATCACAAAATATTAGGCATAAGTACCTAGAAAAGCTACTAGGAGATAAAAGGTATTTATAAAGATGTATGAGTGAAAATCAGCACATTTGATTTGAGAGAAACTTTTCTTTATAAGTAGATGTTATTTACATTTGTAATCAAAAACTTGTTTCTATTAACTACAGCAGAGAAGAAACCATTTTTAGACTATGTTTTATGATTATAATTACTTGCATTTGAGTTTACTGTTTAACATGTGGTATAGTGGAAAAAACTGGACTTTAGAGTCAGTTGGACCCAGGTTTGAAGGTTTTCCAGCCTGACTTCATGACCTTGAGCAAACAACAACTAGTTTCATCATCCAAGTTCAGCTGATTGGGGTGCTTGTTTTACATGTCTAAGTGAGATTATTTACATGAAGTATTTGGTATAGTAGGTACTCAACAAAAACAGTTAAAGCCTTATTCGTGTTTTTAGATTTTTTTTTAAAGGACTCTCTTAAATGACTTTTAATACTTTTCTGGTAAAATAAATCATGATTTAGCTATTAGGGCTCAAGTGTAGTCTTTAAAAATGAAGACATGTGAAAGACTCTTAAAGCACTTCATCGAGTCAGGGCAAATAGACCACAAACATCTCTTTTTACTGTGCAGAGTCTGGGAACTGGTCAGCTTAGGTTCAAAGCCCAGCTCATCTCCTACTAGCTATTATGTTTTCGACAAAATTGTTTACCTTTCTGGATGTTTCCTTATCTGTACAGTCAGGATAATGGTAGAATTTACCCCCAGAGTAACTGTGAAGATAAATAACACTTGGCAAAGATTAAGTACTCAGTAAGTCTTAGCTACTATCTTTAGTAGTTGTATATAAATATATAACTGTGAGTATATTATTTTATTAGTTTGTTTTCACACTGCTGATAAAGACTGGGCAGTTTACAAAAGAAAGAGGTTTATTGGACTTACAGTTCCATGTGACAAAGGAGGTCTCGCAATCATGGAGGAAGGTGAATGGCAAGGAGGAACAAGGCATGTCTTACATGGATGGCGGCAGGCAAAAAGGGAGCTCGTGCAGGTAGCCTCCCATTTTTAAACTGTCAGATCTCATGAGATTCACTATTATGAGAACAGCATGGGAAAGACCCACCCCATGATTCAATCACCTCCCACTGGGTTCTTCCCATGACATATGGGAAACAATTCAAGATGAGATTTGGGTGGGGACACAGCCAAACCATATCATTCCACCCCAGGCCCCCCCAAATCACATGTCCTCACATTTCAAACCCAATCATGCCTTCCCAACAGTCCCTGAAAGTCTTAACTCATTTCAGCATTAACTCAAATGTCCACAGTTCAAAGTCTTATCTGAGGCAAGGCAAGTCCCTTCCACCTATGAGCCTGTAAAATCAAAAGCAAGTTAGTTACTTCCTAGATACAGTGGGGTACAGGCATTGGATAAATACAGCTATTCTAAATAGGAGAAATTGGCCAAAACAAAGGGGCTACAGGCCCCATGCAAGTCTGAAATCTGGTGGGGCAGTCAAATCTTAAAGCTCCAAAATTATCTCCTTTGACTCCATGTCTTACATCTAGGTCACGCTGATGCAAGAGGTAGGTTCCCATAGTTTTGGGCAGCTTTACCCCTGTAGCTTTGCAGGGTATAGCCTCCTTCCTGGCTGCCTTCATGGGCTGGCATTGAGTTTCTGCAGCTTTTTCAGGCACAGGGTGTAAGTTGTCAGTGGATCTACCATTGTGGAGTCTGGAGGATGGTGACTGTCTTCTCACAACTCCACTAGGTGGTGCCCCAATAGGGACTCTGTGTGGGGGCTCTAACCCCACATTTCTCTTCTGCACTACCCTAGCAGAGGTTCTTCAGAAGGACCTCACCCCTACAGCAAACTTCTTCCTGGGCATTCAGGTATTTCCATACATCTGAAATCTAGGTGGAGGTTCCCAAACCTCAATTCTTGATGTCTGTGCACCCACAGGCCCGACACCATGTGGAAGCTGCCAAGGCTTGAGGCTTCCACCCTCTGAAGCCACCGCCTGAGCTCTTTGTTGGCCCCTTTCTGCCATGGCTGGAGCATTTGAGAAGCAGGACCCCAAGTCCCTAGTCTGCACACAACACAGGGACCCTGGACCCAGCCCACAAAAATTAAATTTTCCTCCTAGGCCTCCAGATCTGTGATGGGAGAGGCTGCCATGAAGACCTCTGACATGCCCTGGAGACATTTTCCCCATTGTCTTGGGGATTAACATTTGGCTCCTAGTTACTTATGCAAATTTCTGCAGCAGGCTTGAATTTCTCCTCAGGAAATGGGATTTTCTATTCCTATCACAGTGTCAGGCTACAAATTTTCTGAATCTTTATGCTCTGCTTCTTTTATAAAACTGAATGCCTTTAACAGCACCCAAGTCACCTCTTGAATGCTTTGCTGCTTAGAAATTTCTTCTGCCAGATACCCTAAATCATCTCTCAAATTCAAAGTTCCACAAATCTCTAGGGCAGGGACAAAATGTCACCAGTCTCTTTGATAAAACATAACAAGAATCACCTTTGCTGCAGTTCCTAACAACTTCCTCATCTCCATCTGAGACCATCTCAGCCTGGACCTTGCTGTTCATATCACTAACAGCATTTTTGTCAAAGCCACTCAAGTCTCTAGGAAGTTCCAAACTTTCCCATATTTTCCTGTCTTCTTCTGAGCCCTCCAAACTGTTCCAACCGCTGCCTGTTACCCAGTTCCAAAGTCACTTCCACATTTTCAGGTATCTTTTCAGCAATGCCACACTCTACTGGTACCAATTTACTGTGAATAGTTTGTTTTCACACTGCTGATTAAAGACATACCAGAGACTGGGCAGTTTACAAAAGAAAGAGATTTATTGGACTTACAATTCCATGTGGCTAGGGAGGCCTCATAATCATGGAGGAAGGTGAAAGGCATGGAGGAACAAGTCACGTCTTACATGGATGGTGGCAGGCAAAAAGCTTGTGGAGAGAGACTCCTGTTTTTAAAGCTATCAGATCTTGTGAGAGTTGTTATCACAAGGCCAGCATGGGAAAGACCTACCCGCATGATTCAATCACCTCCCACCAGGTTCCTTCCACAACACATGGGAATTGTGGGAGTTACAATTCAAGATGAGATTTGGGTAGGGACACAGCCAAACCATGTCAGTTATCAGTGTAGAAATTAATGGTTTTAGAAAATTTTACTATTGTGTTCTACAGTTACTTTTTATGAATAAGGTATAAGATATAAATAATTTTGCATTACATTTAATAGAACTCTTAAAATGCAAGTATCATTACCATGCAGGCATTAGGTTAGCTTGTGGCCCACTCCGTGGCTTAAGAGCTGCTCTTAGTGTCCCATGACACTGGGATCCCAGACATAAAGAGTGTAACAATGGAACCAGGATTTTTGGCATGATATCCAAAATTTACCAGGTGAAAGAGCCTATAGGTGCTTGGTGCTGAGGTTGCACACCATTCTCGGGGAGATGAAGAAAACGCTTTCCTAAAATAAACTGCAGCATGGTAATAAATAGTCCTCCTTAAAATGACTAACAGCTCTTATGCTAAAGAAGTTTTGGCAGTCTCTAACTCAAGATATCAATTTTTCAGAGCAAAAAGGTGTAATTTCTCTACAACTAGACTGGGTTGCTAGTTTGCTGACACCAGAATTAGAATTTTAAAAACAGTAATTTCTGGTACTGAATATTATTTCAGAGAGTCACCTTCCAAATAATTACCCTCCAAATAATCTGAAAGTCTTTCTTCCTTGTGCCATCTGCAATGTATACAGCATTATCTTCTCAGTACTGAATTTCCTCATCTCAGCCTTTTTACTATCAAATACAGTGGGCCTCTATGAAAAACAGTTGATGAGTCATTCAGTGTCTGCTGAAGAGAAATACAGAACAAATAAGTTTGTTCTTTTCCAGGCCAAAGCTTACTTGAGGATTGCTGTGGAAGTGGTAAGAAGATTGCCATCACCTTCAGAATGATTCCCCAAGTGTCCTGGAAATTTGCCTGGTACTGACATTAAGAGGACCTTTGGAAATCAGCAATGTGGTGATGGAACCTACAGAAATAATAGAAATCATAACTGTTTTATTTCTAAGGAAATAGTGACTTCAGATCTGATTTGCTAAGCTAAGATTCACAAAACTTTGATGTATCAATGTTAACTACTATATTTAGGAAGTTTTTGAAAGCTGGTGTATACCACCTGCAAAGAACTGCATTTTATTTTATTGAATTACCCCTTTAGGAATTATGAGTTTATGATGTTACAAGTCCATTTTGGGAGAGAACTGTACACTTTTTACAGGACCACAGAGTTAGTAGTTTAAATGATATACTAAATTTGTGTATGGGCATAAGTATTACACCTCCCCACCAGGCAATTTGGACTGTCTTTGAATCCTGTCTTTAGTACTATCTTGGATATGTTCTTAATATGAACCTCTGTTTCTTCATCTGGATCACACCGTACCCCTCACTTAATGAATCTCAGTCTCTAGGAGTGGAGCCTGAACATATGTATTTTTAATAAGACCATTATGATGTTGATGATGATTCTGATAATGATAGCAGTAATAGTAATAGCTAACATTTAACAAGTTAATTATAATTATTCTTCCATTTGTGTGAGTGTCAACCTTGAGTGTCTTGCTGAGGGTTACTGTATCTAGCAAGTGATAGAGCTTGGATTTGAACTTGAGTAATTCAATATTAGGTTCATCCTTTCGTACACCAATGTGCTTTTGTTAAATAAAAATGGGGGGGGTGGGCAGCTGGTCACAGTGGCTCACGCCTGTAATCCCAGCACTTTGGGAGGTTTAGTCGGGTGGATCATGAAGTCAGGAGTTTGAGACCAGCCTGACTGACATGGTGAAACCCCATCTCTACTAAAAATAAAGATTAGCTGGGCGTGGTGGCATACACCTGTAATCCCAGCTACTCTGGAGGCCGAGGCAGGAGAATCACTTCAACCCGGGAGGCAGAGGTTGCAGTGAGCAGAGATTGTGCTACTGCAATCCAGCCTGGTCGATGAAGTGAGACTCCATCTCAAAAAAATAAATAAACAAATGAATAAAATTTTTAAAAAGTCGGGGGAGATGCAATATTTAGCATTTCCTCAAACTTTTTTTGGCCATGAAATCCACTCCCTGACTTTTTAAGAGCGTTTCATGGAGTTCACATTTCAAATAATACATTTTTAAAAACATTTATCTTGTCTAATTGAAGCTCAAAGAGATAGAGTCAATGACGTTTCAAAGTCAGGTAGCAGACAGTTTTAAAGCTGAAAGTACTGATAAGAGTGAGCCATTAGATAATTGGCATTTATAAAGAAGTGGTCTGTCACTTTTGGCAAATGCCTTGACATCGTTGCTCTATAGTTATCAACCAGAAAATTAAGTGTAGAGTTTCACACTATTATAAGCATGTTTTCACACAAAAACATGTAGATTGATGTTTATTGCAACTTTATGTGTAATAACCAAAACCAACCCAGATTTTCTTCATTGGACGAATGGTTAAACAAGCCATGGTACATTCATACCATAAATATTACTCAGCAATAAAAAAGAACAAACTATGGGTACATGCAGCAACTTATAATTCCAGGGAATTATGCTGAATGAAAAAAGTCAATTTAAAAAGGTTTTGTACCAAAAGATTCAATTTATATAACATTCTTGAAGTGACATAATATTATAGAAATGGAGAACAGATTAGTGGTGGCTGTGCTAAGGAGGGGGTGAGGATGGGAGAGAATTGGGTGCGGCTGTGAGAAACATGAGGGATCCTTGTAATGATGGAAATGTTCTGTATCACAACTATCAATGTCAATATCCCAGTTGTGATATTGTGCTATAGTCTTGCAAGATGTTACCACTGGGGGAAATTGGGTGAAGGGCACATGGAATCTCTGTATTATTTCTTTCAACTGCATGTAAATCTACAGTTATCTCAAAATAAAAATAAAAGTTAAAAAACACAGACTGCTATATCTGAACTGAAATTTACTGGACCAAATTATACCAATTATCATGAATAAAATTATCTGTGGACACACTGTTATCATATCACTCTGAGAGGGAAGTAATGACTTAAAGTTTCAGATATTTATTTGTGTGTTTATTGTTTACTGAAGAAGAGGAAAATACAGATGATCATTGAGCACTTGTGAATACAAAAATACTTAAACCAAACTTAACTTTATCCAGAAAAAGAATGACTTAAAGTTATATGTCATCATTTAATATGTATCGTGGGGAAGTGAGAAAGATAGTCTTTACTCATACATACATGACTGAGAGAAGATCCACATATGAAATTCCCTGCCCTCTTCTCCTCCTTCATTTGACTGTTGTCTGCAGATGCTTCAAGGAAGTCTACTGAAACAAATGGTGGTTGGAGTATATATGCAGGTTTAGACAGGGAGGAAGGAACAGTAGCTATAAAAGAAGAACTAAGCTTATTCTAAAATTTTGTTGCCAATTCCAAAGGTAGAGTGAAGTACAGATAGTTTGCCTGTTTGTTAAGGAGTGATACTTATTTTCCATTCTTCACATCTCAATGGAGTGTAATTAAAAGACTTGACATTTTGAAAAGATGAACAAAATTGACAAACCTTTAGCCAGGCTCATTAAGAGAGGAAGATTACATAAATCAACAAATCAGGAATGAAAAGGAGACATCATTACAGACATGAAAAGGACAGTAAGAATGATTACAAACAACTTTATGCCCATAAAATTGAAGACTTAGATGAAATAGACAAATGCTTTGAAAGAAACTACCAAAGCTCACTTAAGGAATAACTTGAGTAGTCATAAATTACTTTTAAAAATATAATTTGTGTTAAGAACCAACAAAGAAAACTCTATTCCCAGATGCCTTTACTGTCAAAATCTACCCAACATTGAAGGAGGAATAATACCAGTTCTACACAAACTTTACCAGAAAATAGGAGGGGGCACTTTCCAACTCATTCTGTGAAGCCAGCATTACCCTAATATGCAAACCAGACAAAGACAATACAAGAAGAGTACAGACAAATCTTCGTTATAAACATAGACACAAAATTCTTCAACAACTCTTACCTTGTTGAATCCAGCATTATATAAAAAGGATAATACATATGACTATGAGGTCATTTTCCTGGGAATGCAAGGTTGATTCAACAATTGAACATCAATCAAAGCATGGCAGATTCAAGAAGAAACAGTAAAGCAAAACAGACTAAAGAAAAAAAGGATGTTTATTTGAATAGATATAAACCAAGCATATAACAAAACTGAACATTCATTTGCAATAAGAATTATCAGCAAACTAGAAATAGAAAACAAATTTTTCAACTTAATAAAAGGCATCTACAGAGAACTACAGCTAACATCATTGCTAATGGTGAAAGACCCACTGCAAGCTTGTCCAAGCTCACCATTTTATTCATTATCATACCTAAGGTCTCTCTTAGTGCAATAGAAAAAGAAAGAAAGGCATATAGATTAGAAAGGAAGAAATAAAACCATCTCTGTTCACAGACAGATTGATTGTCTATGGAGAACATTCCAAATAATATACAAAAAAGCAACTAGAACTAATAAATGGATTTGGCAGAGATGCAGTATGCAAGGTCAACATGCAAAACCGATTTTATTTCTGCATACTAGCAATAAACAATTAGAAATTGAATGAAAAACGTTTGATTTATAATAGCACCCCAAAACCATGAAATATTTACATGTAAATATAATAAGATATGTAAAAGATCTGTTATGCTGACAACTACAAAACATTAATGAAGGAAATCAAAGAAAACATTTAGGTGGTGAGACATACCATGTTCAAGGTTTGGAAGATTCAACATGTTTAAAATATCTATTCCCCCAAACTGATCTATATCCAATGTGATTTCTGTCAAAATCCAACAAGACTCTTACTGAAACTGACAACTTGATTCTAACATTTTCATGGAACTAGAGAGTGTCCAGAATAGCTAAATTATTTTGAACAAGAAAGATTAAAGTTTAAGAACTTATACCACCTGATTTGAAGACTTATTGTGTTCCTTATTTTTTGAGATGGAGTCTCACTCTGTCATCAGGCTGGAGTGCAATGGCACAATCTTGGCTCACTGCAATCTCTGCCTCCTGGGTTCAAGCGATTCTCTTGCCTCAGCCTCCTGAGCAGCTAGGACTACAGGCATGCACCACCATGCCCAGCTAATTTTTGTATTTTTAGTGGAAACGGGGTTTCACTATGTTGGCCAGGAAAGTCTTGATCTCTTGACCTTGTGATCTGCCCACCTCAGCCTCCCAAAGTGCTGAGATTATAGGCGTGAGCCACTGTGCCCAGCCTGAAGACTTGTTATAAAACTACAGTAATCAAGGCAATGTGGTATTGGTGTAAAGATAGAAATACAGATCCATGGGACAGAGTTCAGAAACAGACATACACAGATATAATAACTTGATTTTCAACAAAGGTGCCAAAGCAATTCAGTAGAGAATGTATGACTTTTCAGTACTTGTGCTTGAACGATGAGACATATTTTTACAAAGAAATAAACCTTGCCTCCTTCTAGATCTAAAAACACATCAAAATGGTTCATAGACCTAAATGTAAAATCTAAAACTATGACACATCTAAAAGAAAAACATAGAGGAAAATCTTCATGATCTTGAGTTATGCAAAAATAAGACACAAAAATCCCAATTAAACAATAACGTAAAAAGTAGATAACTTATATTTCATCAAAACTAAAACCTAGCTGTTTGAAAGACACAGTTAAGAAAATCAAAAGGCAATTTAGAGACTAGGAGAAAACATTTGTGAAACATGTCTGATGAAGAGTTTAAAATATACAAAGAATACTTACAACTGATTAATAAGACAACCCAATTTAAAATGGGCAAAGGATTTGAATAGACACTTCACGAAAGAAGAGAGATCATTGACAAATGACGTGAAAGTGCTCAATGTTTTTAGTCATTAGGGAGATACAAATTAAAACCACAATGGGATACCACTACAAAGCTACTAAAATTGCTACGATTAAAAAGATTGGCAATACCAAGTGCTGAAGACGATGTGGATCCACTGGCAAGCTCATACCCTGTTGGTGGGGAATGGGAATGTAAAATAATACCACTTTGGAAATATTCTGGCATACTTTTTTTTTTTTTTTTTTTTTTGGACACAGGGTCTCTCTGTGTTTCCCAGGCTGTTTTTGAACTCCTGGGCTCATGCAAGCCTCTCACCTTGGCATCCCGAAGTGTTAGGATTACAAGCATGAGCCACCATGCCTGGCTCTGTTACATTCTTAAAGAGTTAAAGATGCACATACCCTATAGTTAAATATTATGCTTCTAGATATTTACCCAAGACAAAAGAGACACATATCTGCATGAAGACTTAGACACATGTTCCTATCAGCTTTGTTTATAATATCTGAAAGCTGGAAACAACTCCAATATGCATCAAAAGGTGAATGGGAATGTCCTGAATGGAAGATCATCATGGCGGATAGGAGGCAGGACTAGATTGCACCTCTGACTCAGACAGATAGAGCAGTGTGCAGAGGCTCACATTGTGAATTTTAGCTCCAGAATGACTGCAAGAACAAACCAGGAGTTGCAGTAAGACGCACAGACCCTGTGAAGGAAGCAACTGCTCCTGCAAGACCCAGGAGACACCCCTAATATTGTAAGTGCCCCAACTGCAGAAGTGGGAAAGAGAGATCCTCCTCTCCTGAACACATACCCTCACTGGGGAAACGGAAGGTCTGTTTGAGGGAGAAGTCTCCAACCTTACCGGGAACTGAGTCAATTTAGAGAGCCAAGCAAAATATAGGGGTAGAGGAAGCAGCAGGAAAGGTGCTCGGAGTTCACTGGGTCCCCAAACAAGTCATTCCTGCCTGGCACCACAGAGATCCATCGGGAGGGCAGCCAGAGGCACAGGGGAAAACGCCACAAGGAGAAGGAAATCTCCAGATGAACTTTGAAACAATTTGACCTGGGCAAGAAGCCTCCTGGCCGTAACTCAGGGGAAGGCGTGAATCTGGTGTGCAGACTCCACAGGTAGGGGAAGAGCCAAGCCCTTTTCTTTCTCAGCTTAGGGGCAGGTAGCCCAAGGCAAGTTCTCAAGCCCTGTTCATCCACTGCCTGGAAACAGACTCAGGGCTGTTGCCAGTGGGGGAGGTGGTGGGGGCACAGCAGGAGTGAGACCGGCCATTTGGATTACGCGGGAGCTGGGTGAGGCTTGTGACTGCCGGCTTTCCCCTACCTCCCTGACAACCTACATGACTCAGTAGAAGCCAGCCATAATCCTCCTAGGTACACAACTCCACTGACCTGGGAACCTTGCCCCCATCCCCCATAGCAGCTGCAGCGAGACCTGTCCAAGGAGAGTCTAAGCTCAGACATGCCTAGCCCTGCCCCAACTTGATGGGCCTTCCCTATCTACCCTGTTAACTGAAGGCAAAGGACATATACTCTTGGGAGTTCTAGGGCCCCGCCCAGCGCCAATTCCTCTCCATAGTACCACAGCTGATGCTCTCTGGGAAGTGCCACCTCCCAGCAGGAGGCCAACCAGCACAAATATATACATTAAACTACCAAAGCTAAGAACCCTCAGAGAGTCTATTTCACCCCCCTGCCACCTCCACTGGAACAGAAGCTGGCATCCATGGCTGAGAGACCCATAGATGGCTCACTTCACAGGATTCTACGCAG
This sequence comes from Chlorocebus sabaeus, assembly GCF_047675955.1. Taxonomy (NCBI): domain Eukaryota; kingdom Metazoa; phylum Chordata; class Mammalia; order Primates; family Cercopithecidae; genus Chlorocebus; species Chlorocebus sabaeus. The sequence continues at coordinate 8,087,686 of NC_132927.1, forward strand.
ACAACCCCCAGTACCAGCCTGGAGCTGGGTAGACTTGCTGGGTGGCTAGACCCAGAAGAGAGATAACAATCACTGCAGCTCGGCTCACAGGAAGCCATATCCATAGGAAAAGCGGGAGAGTACTACATCAAGGGAACACACTGTAGGACAAAATAATCTGAACAGCCTTTAGCCCTAGACCTTCCCTCTGATAGGGCCTACCCAAATAAGAAGGAACCAGAAAACTAACTCTGGTAATATGACAAAAAAAGGCTCTTTAACACCTCCTCAAAATCACACTCGTCCACCAGCAGTGGATCCAAACCAAGAAGAAATTCCTGATTTACTTATAAAAGAATTCAGGAGGTTAGTTATTAAGCTAATCAGGAAGGCACCAGAGAAAGGTGAAGCCCAATGCAAGGAAATTCAAAAATCAATACAAGAAGTGATGGGAGAATTATTCAAGGAAATAGGTAGCATAAAGAAAAAAACAATAAAAACTTTAGGAAAATTTGGACACACTTAAAGAAATGCAAAATGCTCTGGAAAGTCTCAGCCATAGAATTGAACAAGTAGAAGAAAGAAATTCAGAGCTCAAAGACAAGGTCTTTGAATTAACCCAGTTCAACAAAGACAAAGACAAAAGAATAAGAAAATATGAACAAAGCCTCCAAGAAGTCTGAGATTATGTTAAACGACCAAAACTAAGAATAACCAGTGTTCCTGAGGAAGAAGAGAAATCTAACAGTTTGGAAAACATATTTGGGGGAATAATTGAGGAAAACATCCCTAGCCCTTGCTAGAGACCTAGACATCCCAATACAAGAAGCACAGAGAACACCTGGGAAATTCATTGCAGAAAGATCATCACTTAGGCACATTGTCATCACTTTAGCTAAAGTTAATTGAAGGACTCTTAAGAGTTGTGAGACAAAAGCAACAGGTAACCTATAAAGGAAAATCTATCAGATTAACAGCAGATTTCTCAGAAGAAACCCTACAAGCTAGAAGGGATTGGGGTCCTATTTCAGCCTCCTCAAACAAAACAATTATCAGCCAAGAATTTTGTATCTAGCAGAACTAAGCATCATATATAAAGGAAAGATACAGTCTTTTTCAGACAAACAAATGCTGAGAGAATTTGCCACTACCAAGCCACCTCTACACAAACTGCTAAAAGGAGCTCTAAATATTGAAACAAATCCTGGAAACACATCAAAACAGAACCTCTTTAAAGCATAAATCTCAAGGACCTATAAAACAAAACTACAAGTTAAAAAGCAAAAACAAACAACAGAAACAAGGTACACAGACAACAAATAGCATGATGAATGGAATGGTACCTCACATCTCAATACTAACATTGAATGTAAGTGGCCTAAATGCTCTGCTTAAAAGATACAGAACTGCAGTATGGATAAGAACTCACCAACCAACTATATGCTGCCTTCAGGAGACTCACCTAACACATAAGGACTCACATAAAGTAAAGGGGTGGAAAAAGGCATTTCATGCAAATGGATACCAGAAGGGAGCAGAGGTAGCTATTCTTATGTCAGACAAAACAAACTTTAAAGCAACAGCAGTTAAAAGAGACAAAGAGGAACATTATATAATGGTAAAAGGTGTTGTGCAATAGGAAAATTTCACAATCCTAAACATATCTGCACCTAACACTGGAGCACCCAAATTTACAAAACAATTACCAATAGACCTAAGAAATGAGATTGACAGCAACACAATAATAGTGAGGGACTTCAGTATTCCACTAAAAGCACTAGCCAGGTCATCAAGGTAGAAAGTCAACAAAAAGCAATGGATTTAAACTATACCTTGGAACAAATGGACTTAACAGATATATACAGAACATTTCTTCCAACAACTACAGAATACACATTATATTTATTGGCTCATGGAACTGTTTCCAAGATAGAGGCCATAAAACGAGCCTCAATAAATTTAAGAAAATTGAAATTTTGTCAGTCACTCTCTCAGACCACAGTGCAATAAAACTGGAAATCAAATCCAAAGGGAACCTTCAAAACCGTGCAAATACATGGAAATTAAATAAACTGCTTCTGAATAATTATTGGGTCAAAAACGAAATCAAGATGGAAATTTAAAAATTCTTCAAACTGAACAACCATAATGACACAACCTATCAAAACCTCTGGGATACAGCAAAGGCAGTGCTGAGAGGAAAGTCCATAGCTCTGAATGCCTACATCAAAAAGACTGAAAGATCACAAACTGACATTCTAAGATCAGACCTCAAGGAACTAGAGAAACAAGAACAAATCAAACCCAAACCCAGCAGAAGAAAGGAAATAACCAAGATCAGAACAGAGCCAAATGAAATTGAAACAAAAAAACAATACAAAAGATAACTGAAACAAAAATCTGGTTCTTTGAAAAGATACTTAAAATTGAAAGACTATTAGCAAGATTAACCAAGAAAATGAGAGAAAATCCAAATAACCTCGTTAAGAAACAAATTGGGAGATATTACAACTGACACCATTGAAATACAAAGGATTGTTCAAGGCTACTATGAACAGCTTTATCCACATAAACTAGAAAACTTAGAAGAGATGTAAAAATTCCTGGAAAAATACAACCCTCCTAGCTTAAATCAGGAAGAATTAGATACCCTGAGCAGACCAACAACAAGCAGTGAGATTGAAATGGTAATTTAAAAATTACCAATTACAAAAATCCAGGACCAGATGGATTCACAGCAAAATTCTACCAGACATTCAAAGAATTGGTACCTTTCCTTTTCTCACTATTCCACAAGATGGAGAAAGAGGGAATCCTCCCTAATTCATTCTATGAAGCCAGTATCACGCTAATACCAAAACCAGGAAAGGACGTAACCAAAAAAGAAAACTACAGACCACTCTCCCTGATGAACATAGATGCTAAAATCCTTAACAAAATACTAGCTAACCAAATCCAACAACATATCAAAAAGATAATCCACCCTGATCAAGTGAGTTTCATACCAGGAATGCAGAGATGGTTTAACATATGCAAGTCAATAAATGCGACACACCACATAAACAGAATTGAAAACAAAAATCATATGATCATCTCAATAGATGCAGAAAAAACATTAGACAGAATCCAGCATCCCTTTAAGACTAAAACTCAGCAAAATCGACATACAAGGGACATACCTCAATGTAATAGAAACCATCTGTGACAAATCCACAGCCAACACAATACTGCATGGGGAAAAGTTGAAAGCATTCCCTCCGAGAACTGGAACAAGATGAGGATGCCCACTCTCACCACTCCTCTTCAATGTAGTACTGGAAGTCCTAGCCAGAGCAATCAGGCAAGAGAAAGAAAGAAAGGGCATCAAAATTAGTAAAGAGGAAGTCAAACTGTCACTGTTGATGATTGTTTACCTTGAAAATCCTAAAGACTCCTCCAGAAAGCTCCTTGAGCTGAGAAAAGAATTTAGCAAAGTTTCCAGATACAAGATTAATGTACACAAATTAGTTGCTCTTGTGTACACCAACAGTGACCAAGTGGAGAATCAAATCAAGAACTCAACCCCTTTTACAATAGCTGCAAAACAAACAAACAAAATGCTTAGGAATACGCCTAACCAAGGAGGCAAAAGATCTCTACAAGGAGAACTACAAAACACTGCAGAAAGAAATCATAGACGACACAAACAAATGGAAACACATCCCATGCTCATGGATGGGTAGAATCAATATTGTAAAAATGACCATACTGCCAAAAGCAATCTACAAATTCAATGCAATCCCCATCAAAATACCACCATCATTCTTCACAGAATTAGAAAAAACAATTCTAAAATTCATGTGGAACCTAAAAAGAGCTTGCATACCCAAAGCAAGACTAAGCAAAAAGAACAAATCTGGAGGCATCACACTATCTGATTTCAAACTATACTGTCAGGCCATGGTCACCAAAATGGCATGGTATAGGTATAAAAATAGGCACATAGAATAGAAAACCCAGAAATAGACCCAAATACTTATAGCCAGCTGATCTTCGACAAAGCAAACAAAAACATAAAGTGGGGAAAGGACACCCTTTTCAACAAATGGTCCTGGGATAATTGGCTAGCTACATGTAGGTAAATGAAACTGGATCTTCATCTCTTACCTTATACAAAAATCAACTTAAGATGCAGTAAGGACTTTAAGACCTGAAACTATAAAAACTCTGGAAGATAACATTGGAAAAACCCTTCTAGACATTGGCTTAGGCAAGGATTTCATGACCAAGAACCCAAAATCAAATGCAATAAAAACAAAGTAAATAGTTGGGACCTAATTAAAGAGCTTTTGGATGGCAAAAGGAACAGTCAGCAGAGTAAACAGACAACCCACAGACTGGGAGAAAATCTCCACAATCTCTACAACTGACAAAGGACTAATATCCAGAATCTACAGCTAACTCAAACAAATCAGTAAGAAAAAAACAATCCCATCAAAAAGTGGGCTAAGGATATGAATAGTCAGTTCTCAAAAGAAGATATACAAATGGCCGACAAACATATGAAAAAATGCTCAACATCACTAATGATCAGGGAAATGCAAATCAAAACCACAATGCAATACCACCTTACTCCTGCAAGAATGGCCATAGTCAAAAAAGCAAAAAACAGTAGATGTTGGCATGGATGTGGTGATCAGGGAACACTTCTACACTGCTGGTGGGAATGTAAACTAGTACAGCCACTATGGAAAACAGTGTGGAGATTCCTTAAAGAACTAAAAGTAGAACTACCATTTGATCCAGTAATCCCACTACTGGTGTCTACCCAGGGAAAAGAAGTCCTTATACAAAAAAGATACTTGCACGCACATGTTTATAGCAGCATGATTTGCAATTGCAAAATCGTGGAACCAGCCCAAATGCCCATCAATCAATGAGTGGATAAAGAAACTGTGGTATATATACATGGTGGGATACTGCTCAGTCATAAAAAGGAATGAATTAATGGCATCCACGGCAACCTGGATGAGATTAGAGACTATTATTCTACGTGAAGTAACTCAGGAATGGAAAGCCAAATGTCATATGTTCTCACTGATATGTGGGAGCTAAGCTATGAGGACGCAAAGGCATAAGAATGATACAGTGGACTTTAGGGACTTAGGGGGAAGGGGGAGGAAGGTGAGGGATAAAAGACTACAAATATGTCACAGTATATACTGCTCAGGTGATGGGTGCACCAAAAGCTGACAAATCACCTCTAAAGAACTTACTTACGTAACCAAATACCACCTGTACCTCAGTAACCTATGGAAAAATAAAAAATTATAATAAAAATAAATTCAGTGTCCTCTGGAAGACAAAAAGGTGAATGGATAAACAGTTTGCTACTATACAATAGAATACTTCTCAGCAATAAAATGGAATTTTGGTTATTGATACAATAACATAAATGATTCTTAAAATAATAATGCTGAATGAAAGAGGCAGACAGAAAAGAGTACAACTTGTATAATTCCATTTATATACAGTTCTAGAAAATGCAAACTTAACTACTTGACAAAGTAGATCAGTGGGTACCTGGCGACAGATAGAGAGAAAGGAAAGAAAACTTCTGGAAGTGATAGAAGTGTTCACTAACTTGATTCTGGTAAAGGTTTCATGGATGTATACAAAGGGGAAAGTTCATCAAATTGTACACTTTAAATATGTGCAACTTATGCATCAGTTATACTTCAATAAATCAATTAAAAAGTGATGTATTAATATATTGCTTTCTGATATTTGATTTAGTTAAACCTTTTTGAGTGCCTGAAATGTCACAATTTTCATATATGGTTATTTTCAAATCCCTTTTTCAAAGCCTTTTTTAAATTAAAAATACCTTATTCAAACTAGATGAGCATTCTCTCATTCTAGAGGAGCTGGTTTCAGTGACTTCTGACATTTGAAGTTCAGGTTGAAACTTGAAGTATAATCAATTAAGTTATTTGCTTTCTTTTCTTACTTTGCCACATCCTAGGAGCAGCAAATTGTTTTCACATTTAAAACTTTTTAAAATAATTGGGCTTAAAGTTTATATAGAGTATAGTTATGCTAGAACTTGATTATGCACCACTTTTTAATCAGAAACTCTAATTTATATAACATTTAAACCCAATCTTCATTTTAAAGTTTCTAAAAGTGCTCTATAAACCTTGTTAAACTCTAATTTTGGATGACCTATCTAAATATTGATGTGCCATACTTTCAGCTTATTAATGGAAAGATGGCCTACTTTTTTCTCCATGAATGTTAGGTTGCTCACAACAGATAACTTGGTTAATAGAAAAAGGATTTTTAATACAAAATCTTGTTCTTTAATTTAAAAAAAGACAAAACGTGGCTGTGCATTTAAAGACTTTTTAAAACTACTTCCCTGATGTTTATTCTTTTTAATCTTTTATAGATATTTTAAGTTCCATAGTTGTTAGTTTTTGTTTCAGCTCATTCACACCCTATGACTTTGGTAATTTTTATACTGCAAATTAGTTTAAGCCTGTATGATAACATCAGTTATCTCTTAAAAATTAAACATATCAAGCAACTTTTATTCTTATTATTTAATTTGCAAAATAAGATAGGAACAATAAATTATCTTCAACTATATCTATTTCAACCATTTACAAAACATTTTGAACAGTATGGGTGTTGCAGCTGTTGAACTGCTATTTAAACATTATTTCTCACACTGTGCCTAATGGATTTAATTATGGTTCACACAGTTGTTTCTTCAGATGAAGAGCTATACAGATACATTGTAAACCACCATGAGAACATGTTATTAGACTGTCTCCGCTGATGAAGGTATTTTCTAATTATATTGTAAAAGTCCCTTGCAAATCAATTCCATTGAGCACTGGCTTTCTCTTGTAGTTCACTAGTCATTGTTACATACCTAGCTTAAGTACAACAGAAAGCCAACATATTCAAACTAAAAGGCTTTATTGTGACTCGACCCAAAGATTGTCAATAGTGACTAGGCCGAAATACATTTATATTGAGAAGAACCAATCAAAACTATTTCTTCAGCTTTTAGCCAACCTGTGCTTGCCCCTAGGGAGCTCATACTTTGATTGAGGACACTAAACTATCACAAAGAAAGTAAATTTTAATAAGAGCCAGAATGTGACTTTTAGTACATTAGTTGTTTTAAAGAAATAAGATCTGGAATCAGGTGTGAAGAATAGATGGTTGGATATGTTAAAATAATATGAGCAAAGAAATGAGAGGGTAGGAGTGGACTGAAATGATATACATGGGGAAACCAGTCTACCTAAGAGACACAGTTTCATATTTGAAAGTAACAGGTGATAGGATGGAAAAATAGGACTAATCAGACTGAATAGCATAAATAACATGATGTGCAGTTTCACCTTGATACAATGGCCCGTCGTAAGATTTTTAAAAATATTTTTTATTTATAATGAATACCTTTCAAACTTCCAGACAAAATTTAAAATGTACAAAAAGGGATTTCATGAAAAGTAATTCTCCCTCTTAGTAGAGCCTAAAAAACTGATTTAAAAATTTATGTGAAGAGCAAAGGTCCAAGAATAGCTGAGAAACTCCAGAAGGAGAAGGCAGGGGAGAGGAAGCATTCCCTATTGGATAACAAAGACTTACTATAAATCTATACTTATTAAAACAGTTTGATGTTGATACAGGGATAGAAAACTTTAAAAATAGAGAGTCCAGAAATGATCTATGTGTATTTGAATACTTGATTTATGACAAAGTGGGTATTGAAGATCCTGAGGAACCAGTGCCCGGATAGTTGTTCATCTAAGGGGGAAAAATGGAACCCTACCTCATGCCATACAAAAACATCAATTTTTATGGCAAAATTATAAAATTTAGAAGAAAATATAGGACTCGTCTGACTTGGGGAAGGAAGAATCTCTTAAGCAAGATACAAAAAGTGCTAATGATAAAAGGTTGATAAATTCGTCTACATTGCAATTAATATCTCTTCAGTAAAATGCATCATATAATCACAAACTGGGAGGACATTTGAAGTGCCTATAACCATCAAAGAGCTGGTCATTTGGAATAATTTGAGAACTCCTACAAATCAATAAGGAAAAAAGGGATAATATAACTTAATTGAAAACTGAGCAATAGAAACAAACAGGTGTTTCACAGAAGAGAAAACATGAATGGCCAATAAATGTAAGAAAAGAAGCCAATCCTAGTACTAATCAGGAATCAAATCAAAAGCAACAAGGTACCATTTTACACTTGCTAAGTTGTAAAAATTATGAAGTCTGAAAAAGTGTTAGAAGCAATGTGTTTCAGACATAGCCAAAAGGAGTGGTAAAGTAGTCATTTTGGGGAACACTGTTGTAATATTCAAGTCACATAACTTACTGTATTTCTGGGTATTTCCTAGAAAATTTCTTGCACATGTGTCCCAGAAGACATATATGAGAATGTTCATGGTGGCACTGTTCAGAGTAGCAAAAACCTGCAAATAACCCATTTGTTTGTCTGGTACTATGGTTAGAATGTTTTTGTTCCCTTAAAATTCATATGCTGAAATCCTAACCCCTAAGGTGATAATATCAGGAGGTGGGGACTTTTGAGAGGTTTTTAAGTCAAAATAATGGAGCCCTCATGATTGGTATCAGTGCCCTTATGAGAGAAACGCCGGAGAGTTAGCTAATCCCTCCTTTCTACCATGTGAAGTTACAGTGAAAAGACAGCCATCTGTGAAGTGGCCCTCACCAGACACTGTAATCTTGGACTTCCCAGCTTCCAGAACTTTGAGAAATAAATTTCTATTATTTATAAACTACCCAATCTGTGGTATCTATTTGGGTAGCAGCCGAACAGACTAAGACACCAGGTGACAGAAGAATGGATAAATTCATTGTAGTACAGTCACACAGAATATTATACAGCCAGTGATAATGAACTACAGCTACTCTTTAAAAATTGATGAATCTTAGAAATATGATGTGTGAAAATTGCATGTTACATAAGACCATTTTATAAAGCTCAAAAATAAGAAAAACTACCTAGTATCTGGGTTAGCGATGTATATGTGATAAAAAGTATTTTTAACCTATGGGAATGACAAATATTAAAATCAGATAACAGTTACTTCTAGGGCATGAGACAGGGGCATGGGCTGGAAAGTAACACAAGGGTAGATATGGTATTGGTAAACTAGACTTTTTTTAAGTTGGAGGGTAGGTGGGAATCGTGGGTATTGTTTGCTTTTTAACTTACTCATATATATTCTTTTGTATGTATGAAACGTAACAAAAATATCATTTGGAGAAATATGTATACCCTCCTCATTCAACCACACATTTCCCTTCTGCAGAGACTTGTTAATTATTAATTATGGAGCATCCATACAGTGGAATATAATGCGGCTATTTAAAAACAATGAAGAGCTTCCAACATTCTGAAATGGAATGATCACTGGGTTACATATTAAGAGAAAAAAATGTGTGTGGAATGCTACCATTTACATTAAAACATGTACATAAACATATATTTGTGTGTGCATACATCAACTATCTCTGTAAGTTTACCAAGAAACTGGCAGTCATAAACTCTTGACTCTGAGTATGAATTATAGAAACAATATGTAGGAAATGAGGTGGTACCTGCAAGGTGGTGGGGTCGGGGTGGGCCAAAGGAGGGGTGTTCAGTAACAAAACCAGGAAGAACCACTAGTAAATCATCACAGGATTCAGCCCTGAGGGAACAAGGATCTGAAAAAGGGTAATGGCTGTGGGACTGCAAGGTAGGGCATACGGAAGTTAAATATGTATTTTAATGCTGTAAATGGTTAAAAAGTGCAGTCTGCACAATTACATCATATAAAGCCACATATCTAATCTATTAAATGCAATGTATTTTTTATTAATGACCTGTTCAAGATGTAGTCATAATGTCTTCAAAAGGGCTTGTGGAATCTCCATTTGTATTAAAACCAGGATAAATATCTTCAAAATCTGAAATTCTTCTGGATTTACTCCACAGAAACTACTTTTTGACCTTTCGTCTTGAGAAAAGCATGCTTTCTGTCTTCGGTGGAATTATAAAAGTGTTTGCCTCCTAATGTTCCCTAAGTAGCAATGCCAAAAAATACCCTTCTAAGTGGATATTTTAAGTAAAAGTACTTTTAAGCCAGAAAGTAGATATTATAAGATTTATTCTCTTGCCATCTATAATTAAGTTTAATGAAAATACTATATTTTAGTTCATTCAGGCTACTATAAAAAAATACTATAGACTGGGTAGTTTATAAACAACAGAAATTTCCTTCTCACAGTTCTGGAGGCTGAGAAGTCCAAGATAAGGGTGCCAGCAGATTCAGTGTCTGGTGAGGGCTTATTTTCTCTGCTTCAAGATGGTATCTTCTTGCTGCATCCCCACATGGCCGAAGGTGAAGGGGGTGACCAAGCTTCCTCAGGCCTCTTTTATAAAGGCACTAATCTCATTCATGAGGGTGGAGCTCTCATGACCTAATCATCTCCCTAAGGTCCCTCCTCTTAATACCGCATTGGAGAGTTAGTCTTGGGAGGACACATTCAGACTGTAGCATACTATAAACTTTTTCTTCCCAATTACATTATGCCGTAAATTTTTACATATCTATAGTATTGGATAGGTGACTTTTCCTAAGCTGTGCCATCAATATTGACATGCCCATGTGGTTACTAATTTTCAGTAGAAACTGCTGGCACTCTAACCTGAGTCCTATCTACCTTTTCTTCTTTCGCATCCTTCATCCCTCCTTTCTTCACCACTCTTTGCTATCATCACTCTTCTTGCAGTAGTTCTTTTTGCCAAAATGAGGGCAGGAGCTAGTTGTGTGCAGACATATTGATTGTAATGTGTGTGGCTTTCTGCTGTCCTGTTTCCGTGAGCCTAGGAGGGAGTCGTCACTCTCACCAGTACAAATTGATTACTTCTTGTTGGAGTACTGAGCCTTTGAACATCTGTTTTTCTTTACGTCATTTATGGGACTCAGAGATCCACTTGAAGTTTTTTTTCCGCATCCCACAGGGATTTTCTAAAACTTGTGTTATTTCCTGTGGCCCAGAGATTGTTTCATTTTCCTGCAAGAGAGGGGAAAAGGATCTAAATGCTTCCTGTGATTGCATAAAGTTTATTTTAGGAACTAAAATCTGTAGTATTTTTTTTTCCTATTGTACACTGTTTTCCTTGCTGAAGAATTTCTGGGGAATCTTGGGCGATGTTTACTTCTTGCACCAAGGAAATGTTTCGCTTACTGACTAGAAAGTTTTAAAATCAGTATTCTATGGCTTTCAAGTTGAAAGTCCAGGTTTGATGTGTTTTGTGGAGGAGGAACAAAACATTTATCTGAATTTCTCTCCTTTGTCAAGTTGCTAGCATTCAAGATTGTTGCCTGAAACAGCATTATTTAGTCTCCCTCTACACTAACCAGCTTTTATAAATACTATACATAAAGTCGCCAATAAACAAAAGTATGAAAACTTTTTATTAGCTTATATATCTTTTTGTGGTAAGGAAAGCTTTTACTGTTTTGAATTAGCAAGTATAGTAATTGTTTTCTGTTGAATCTGAAAGATTTTTTGTCTTTTGTTGTGAGGAATTTTCATAGAAACATTTTTTTTTGTATTTATCTGAAGCTTCTGATTAATTACAGTTTACAGCAAATTATCAAAATGAAGATTCATAATCATTTATTATTGAAAAAGGATAGGACACAGGAACTCTTTAGTCAAATTTCTTTTTATAAAATGAGTGTTGAAAGGATGGGAAAATATTCCATGTAAACATTTAGGTTGGAACTTGTATAATCCACTTTTGTTTCTGAATGATGAATTTATTGCCATGCTTTTTAGAATGCTTCAGTGTCTTGAGCTTTTAGAAACAAGTGTGTATGTGACTTGCTTGTGCATTTTCTTTCTTCTTTTTTTTTTTTTGAGACAAGGTCTCACTGCAACCTCTGCCTCCCAGGCTCAGGCTATTCTCCCACCTCAGCCTCCCTAGTAGCTGGAACTATAGGCATGTACCACCATACCTGGCTAATTTTTGTATTTTTTGTAGAGACTGGGTTTCACCATGTTGCCCAGGCTGGTCTCAAACTCATGAGCTCAAGCGATGGGCCCCCCTTGGCCTCCCAAAGTGCTAGGATTATAGGTGTGAGCCACTGCCCCTCGCTGCTTGTGCATTTTCTAATAGCATCTTTTCCAAATGCAGAATAGAGCTGCCACTGCAGTTTTGGTTTCACTGAACAATTCTGTTAATAAAGATCCTTATTGCAAACCAGTTTTCCTTAACAGTTTATAGGAATTCTGGCATGCTATTATTTAAGCAGTAAATGCAGGAGTTATCATTCCCATGTAAGTAAGATTAGTCACCATCTCCAAAATTGGTATGAGAAAGGGGGAAGGGATTGATTTCCTGATGATACGAGCGACCAAATTGTGGGAATAATTTCCTCTTTGTGTAGTTAATTTATTTGTGCTTGAAAGTACTTTACCAACATGAACTTCTTTCCCTGTATTTTTTCATATATTGGTAAGTCGAAAGGCGCCATTTTTTCAGGTGGAACAAACAGGTTTGGAAACCTCAATAAATTTGCCTAGGTAAGACCATCAAAGGAAAACCTACTCAGGAAGTCAGGACAAGCCTTTATTAGCTGGAAGAGTCCACACTATTAAGTGGATATCAATTGATGTGGGAAAGATTCTATACTCATTGCCATACATTATCCATAAAAATTTCTTTGCTTTACTTTCTGGAGTACTAGGTATGAATTTGAAAGGAAATTTTAATTCAACCAGGTATTCCAGATAAATTAGAATGAATTTGAGTGGCATTCCTGTTGAATTAAACATTAATCAATAATATAATTTTGACTTATTTCCTTTATTTATTTGCCATTTCCCTCATTTGGAAGATTTGTTTTATTTTATAGCTTTAAAGAAATACTTAGGCCAGGCATGGTGGCTCACGCCTGCAATCCCATCGCTTTGGGAGGCTGAGGCAGGAGGATCATGAGGTCAGGAGATCGAGACCATCCTGGCTAACAGGTGAAACTCCTTCTCTACTAAAAATATAAAAAATTGGCCGGGTGTGGTGGCGGGCACCGGTAGTCCCAGCTACTCCAGAGGCTGAGGCAGAAGAATCGCTTGAACCCAGGAGGTGGAGGTTGCAGTGAGTCAAGACCGCACCACTGCACTCCAGCCTGAGCGTCAGTGCAAGACTCTGTCTCAAAAAAAAGAAATACTTTCTTTCTTCAGCTTCATTGCTCATGTATATCTGGCTTTTATAATAGTGGTTGGGGGAAGTTAACAAGAGAGGTTGGCATCTGGAAGAAATGAGGAGTTTGCTTCTTGATTTCCCCACCATGGATGGAGGGTGGTGAAGAGGAAGTGTGGAGTGCTTGAAGTGATTAAATTTGCTGGGCCATCTGGTCATCAGGAAAAAGCTGTGTTTTCAATTTCACAGTGAATGAGAAGTTTATTAAGGAAGGAAGAAGGAAGCCAAATTTAGTTTAAGGAAGAAAAGAATTAGTTTAAGGAAGAAAATAATCATACTTTTCATAATCATAAAAGAAATCATATTTCTGCCATGAAGAGCTTCAGCTTGCTTAATTGTAAAAAGAAGGCTCACCTGTTGAAGACTGTCCACAGGTGGAACTGTGTAATAGTGCTGTCTGTATCACTAGGGAGAACTGGGAGACAGTGGTTTGGGAAGATGAACGAACATGTGAGGGTAGCCTCTTGCCGTGGTGTTGCTCCAGTCCCCTAACGTCTCTGCCCATCCCCATACAATTATTATGAAGGGAAGAAAATGAGTCCAAGGGGTAAATTTTTCTCAGGCCAAGGAAAAAAAATTATTTATGTAATGCCTCGTTCCTTAAATTTTGTTGCCAAAGTCTCTGATCTAGTTATCAGTTGGAAAGCCATGAATCAATGTAATTGACGAGCATCTATCTCCTCATCTGTTTATTGAACTGCCTCATAAACATTAAAACCAGGCTCACGTATTATTTACCAATTTTAAAATCACATACTAAGTTCAAGAAAGGCTGTAGGAAGAAAATCAAGACTGGTACAAGAAGTTAGTGCAAAAATCATGTATTTGCTGTAAACATTGAAACTGGAAATCTGGCAGAGACATGGCAATGGACACAGGTATGCAAAAAATGAAGAGCCTGGAAGTGAGTCACCTACTGCAGGCTTATCATCATCTCTGCAAGTCATTAATACAATTATTTTATGCTACCTGTATTGAATCCAGAATGCTCAAATACTGAGATGTGATTGAGATTGAGCAGCCTGAAACTTTTTAAAGGATTTGTAGAAATTACGATTCCAAGAAAAGTGAAGATTGCTTTATTCAAGGAACAACTAATTACTAAGGATAGGATTAACTTTTCCTAACCTTTAGGAGACAATTACCCAGATGGCCTTTGGTATATTAGGAATGTTTATTAAATTCAGAATTCTTTTGGGGTTTATTTGAAGCCTTCAGTATACGTAAAGAGAGTTGGGGCCAGGAGCAGAATGCCAATCAAGAAGAATGGAATGTGCAGAGGCTTGAATGACGAGAGCTTCCAGACTACAGACAAGGTCACAGTGGCTGATGACTGGCTGGTCTGGGCTGAGAAGTTGAGCTGGGAAGGTAGAAAGAGCCAGGTTATGCAGGGCACTAATGCCATGCAAAGGAGTTAGACATTTGCTACAGATAATATCGAAGAATTTTACCAGGCAGCCCTCCCCGTCTGCTGACATCCTGGCTTGCAATCTTTTCTCTCTCCATTTCAAACCCATGCTCAAGCCTGGTGCACTGCTTTCATGTGCATGTGGTCGACCCATACCATGCCTGAGTCTCAAAGGCCTGTTCAATTTCCAAGTTATCTACTTCTATACCTCTGGTTTTGTTTTCATTCAAATCCACTCTTCATCTGAAATCTGAAACTCTCCTAACAGTGAGTGTAGTAACTTTCGTCCTTCCCACATTCCATTGCCTTCACTGAATGTGCTATTCAGGACTCTGGTGCCTTGATGTCCCTTCACCTTGTCCTTCTCCTCTCTCCATATTTACCTTCTGTTTTTGTCAGGGTTCTCTAGAGACACAGAATCAATAGGACGTGTATAGAAATAAAAGAGAAATTTATTTTCAGGAATTGGCTTACGTGATTACCAAGGCTGAGAGGCCCAAAATATGCAAGATGAGCTGGCAGGATGGAGACTCAGGGAGGATCCAGTGTTGTGGTTCAAATACAAAGACTGTCTGTTGGCAGAATTCCTTGTTGTTTAGGGGAGTTCAGTCTTTATTCAGGCCTTCAGCTGGTTGGATGAGGCCCACCCACATCATGGGGGACAGTGTGTTTTCCTAAAAGTCCACCGATTTAAATATTCATCTCATCTAAAAAGCACTCTCACAAAAACATCCAGAATTATGTTTGACCACGTATCTAACACTGTGGCCCAGCTGAGTTTCCTTTCTTTTCCAGCCTAGACGTACCTGGTGAATGATTTCATTTGCTTCTCCCTTTACTCCCTTACCTTGTTGTGTAACCACTACCTTTACTTTGTTAATGCCAAAGCTTGTATCACTCCTGCAATCCGCTGCTGCTTCTAAAACTGCTCCACACAAGAAAACCACAAACTCAGGTGTAATGGTGCTACAACAAATGTGTGGTCTCCAGCTTCAGATGGGCCTGCAGGGTTGCTAGGAAGTGCTTGTGTGGTCCCGGTCAGCTCCCTCTCCATTCCCACAGAGGCTGTCTCAGACCTAAATGGTTCAATGGAGTCCCTGACCCATACCTCTCTCTCTCTCTCTCTCTCTCTCTCTCTCTCTCTCTCTCTCTCTCTCTCTCTTTCTCTCTGTCTCACTTGCTTTCTGTCTCAGCAGTTGAACTTACCTGTTACTCCGCAGTGAAAAGTGTGGTCTCAGGCATGAACCACCTTCAACTTGCTGCTCTTCATCCCTGTCCTAACCATTTGAATAATCTTGGCTTGCTCACATCAGAGAATGTTAGGAGCAGATAAAAAGCCCATAGACATTTATACTTAGTCTTCAGAATCCATCCAGAGCAATTCTGCCTCTTTTCAGTTTTGACTTTCCTGATGCCTTGATTCCTTGCCCCATTTTCCCATTTTCTGCCTTCTACTTGTCACCTTGTTTCTTCAATTTATGCCTCAATTTGAACTCAGCATGCTGGCTTTGACCTTCATACTCCTCAAGGTCACAGATTCTGGTGGCTACTCTCCTCGGGGTGGAAGACAGTGGCAGTGGCTGGAGAGGCCTGCATTCCATTCCTGTATCTGTGGCTTGGCTGGATAACGTGGCTTATTCAGAACTGTAGAGTTCCTAAGGATTCTGGTGGCCCTGTGTCTAACATAACACCTTGCAGTTCTCACTGCTAGCGTCTCAGCAGCCAGCCAATGCTTGTGGCAATTACAAATCTCCAAGAGGGCTTTCTGATACCCTCTGGTATACCAAGAAGCTGTACAAAAAAGCATTTCAGTCAGTTCTCATCTCTGTGGAGTGGGAGACCAGTTTGGATCTCCTCCAGACGTACATCATCCACCCATATAGGCCAGAAATGCTTAGCTCACTACTGGAGTCTCTTTGGAGGGCAGAGTTCATTACCAATTACCTGCCTCCTAACTCCACCTGCCCCTTCCATGGTAGGCTGTTACATCTTTCAACTTCCCTCACCTGCTAAATATCCACTTTCAACTTCTACATCTGGTCCCAAAACCTAGGCTAGGAAACCTAAGTAGAATTTAGAAAAGGCAGGACATCTGGATGTGATTGGGCAGATGGTACCAGTCATGGAGAGATGGGAATAGGAAAAGTAGCAGGACATTTGAAGAGGAAGATGACAAGTGACTGTGGCCATGTTAAATCTCAAAATTAGAGAACTCAATGAATGAATGAATGAATGAATGAGTCAGTAAATTATCCTTGAGAGGGAGTTAAATTCTTGGGAGTGTCCTGTATCTTCCTCAGCCTGCTTACAAATTAACGGAGCAATGTGTAATCATTGTGACCTCCTGAGGGGCTTCTATTATGCATAGGTTGTACAGTCTGACTTACTGTATTCCCTCCCCTCCAGATCATGAGGGTTCCCTTCTTATCTCATAAGTTGTTAAAACAAAAGGAACGGTACTAATCACCTTAATCCCAGTCATTTAAACAAAAGGGATTTGTTATATGTAACTGAAAAGTTCCCACTCAAATTGTCTTGTTATAACAGGAATACCATACACACTCATCAGAGATAAGTCCTGACTCATGGTAGCTTTAGCAGTCTGTTAGTCTCTTTGTACTATGATATCTTACCATCTTTGCCTAACTGTTGATAGTCTGAAGCTCGTCACACACAAGGTGACTCAGAAGCTGATGAACCAAAAAGAGGAGAAAATACCTCTAAGGTCACCAACCAATCAGTTTTATTATTTAGGTCAAGTATATAGTTTCTACAGAACCATTACCCAAGGTTCCTCAAGAACACCTCTGTCTGTTTATTCACAGTTAATCTAAGTATGTAGCATCATTGCTCTTTTAAATGATAGTCAGCAAGGAGAGAGAATAATGAGGACAGGACCTAACTATTCTGCAGGCATCTAGGAGGGTCTGAAATTGTTAGTTGCCATTTGCAACATTGGTTAGCATCGGAAACAAGCATGAAAGAAAACATGTGCTAAGACACCTCCCAAGTATATCTCTGGATTGAGAACCTGGCTCACTTCTCACACAAAGGCGCTCTCTTAAATGCCATTTTATGAATTAATGATGGCACATGGCAAGCATGTGTGTGTATGCGTACGTGTACATGCACACACTTGAATGCTAAGCATTCGAAGCCTTGCAGACCTCTATACCATTAGAGTAACAGTGTCAGGAAACCAGCTCCTTATCCAGCCTGGAGCTCAGAACAGAGCTGGGCTGCAGATAGAGTTCTGGGAGTCATTGGTATGCTGGTGGAAGTTGAAGCATCTTAGGTATCTTTTGTATCTTTCAGCTTCCAAATTTTTTAATTTCAAAAATTCAGCAAACAGTGTTGACTCTTTCAGGCATATTGCAATTTCTTCCATTATCACATGGTTGTGTACACCACTGCTATAAAGTATAAATAAACTTTTAATGGAAAAATAAAGAATGAAAACATAGTGAAATTTAAAAAGAGGAACTTTTTAAAACTATTTTTAATGATTTTATGAGGTTGGAGAGTGAACAGAGATCCTCTAAGTGTCTTACAAGAATGAAATCCTTGAAGAGTTTGCAGTCACCAAAAAAAAAAAGTCAATAGAATACATAGAAAAGTGGATAAGTCAATTGTCCTGCTTTTGAAATACTAAAGTACATCTAAAGGTACACCTAAATACAAAATTAAAGAGAACTCAATGAATGAATATGTGAGTGAATGCATGAGTCAGTGAGTTCTCCTTGAGAGTGAGTTAAGCTCTTAGGAATGTCCTAAGAGCCTACTTACAAATTAATACCCTGATGCTTGATATGGTTTGGCTCTTTACCCCCATCAAAAATATCACCTTGCATTGTGATAATCCCCATGTGTCAAGGGCGAGGCCAGGTGGAGGTGATTGAATCGTGGGGGCGGCTTCCCCCATGTTTTTCTCCTGATAGTGAGTTCATTTTCACGAAATCTGATGGTTTTATAAGCACCTGGCATTTCCCCTGCTGGCACTCATTCTCTGTCTGGTTGTCCTGTGAAGAGGAGCCTTCCATCATGACTGTACGTTTTCTGAGGCCTCCCCAGCCATGCAGAACTGTGAGTCGATTAAGCCTCTTTTTAAAAATAAATTACCCAGTCTTGGGTATTTCCTCATAGCAGCGTGAGAACAGACTAATACAGTGCTCCTTTAGTGCCTGAGGGTCTCTTGTTATTCCTAAGCCAAAAGTAAAAAATGAAGGCTCTAACTTCCCTATTAATTCATTAATTAATTCTACATTATTTTGTCAAGTGCCACCAAGGAACCACTGTCAGTCATTCAGTTTTCTTTTTTCTTTTTATCTAATGTATAGAGCTGTTCTAGATAACATGTTTTTCATTCATTCTGTGTGTCAGCTCTCTAAGAGAGGTGAAGTCCCCAGGCCAGGAGACCAGACTCTCAAGATCTATTGGTGGCAACGGATCTTATATTGATGAAACCAAATATGTTTTGCTGAGAATATTGATAAACCAATTCCGTTTTACTGAGGGCTGTTTGCAGCGATAGGTGGTCAAATACAAGAAGGAAGATAAATATGGATGATCCTGGCATCTGTGCCACTGACATTCTTTTTATTACTTTAATATTTTTCTGCACAGTGTATAAGTGAGGATGGGTGCCAAACTGTGTTTAATTTTCCTATGTCTCCTGGAATTGCAGTTGTTAGCTTTATGTACTAATTCTTAAATGAAAAGATACTTTTCCCTATGAAGATGTGATGCTTCTATTTGATAATTTGATTCCTACTTTCTAAACATGTAACAGTTAAACTTTAATTAATGGGGATATATGTTTAATGAGATATATGGATTAATTGAAATACAGAATTCTTGAAACCTTCCTTCCTAAAACAAAATTTTTATATCTACCTGCCTTAATAAATTATATCCAGTATAGTCTGTTTATCTTCCTTTGATTAATCTGGATTTTGTCATTCTTCAGGATAAAAACAATCATTTATCCTTCTACTATGGTATATATGTACACATGGAGAAAGTAATTTCACTCTATTTCCAGGATCTAGCCTCAGAATTGGAGTTACAGCAATAACTACAATCCTTTATTCCCATTTATTTTCTTTTGGTTGCCTCTTTAACCTCAGGGCTGACAATACTGGCCCAAATTCAATTTCACTGGGGATTTAGTTATTTGAGGTTTTAAAAATCACTGTTAATCTTTTTTTTCTATTTCAATTGGAAGTCATACATTTTAGTAAAATATATCTAAGTTGCTGACTAAGCCAAAGAAATGAATGTTCTCTAAGTTCTAGAAAGCATGTAAGTTTTAAACCAAATTTGGAATTAGATTCCCTGAGATGTGCATTTATCTGCTGGTTGAATGGTGTAATTGTCTCTAGCTTTCTACTAACTCTTCATTCATTGTTAAGTCAATGAATATTTATTAAGTGTCTACAATCTGTCAGACAGTGTGAGATACTGGGGAACACATAGGTGGCAAACCACAATCTCTGCCCTCAGTTTACTTATAAGGCTAGTGGAGTTCATCAGACAGGAATTCTGTCTTCAGCATCACTGGCTGAAAAATTAAGGCTAGATTTCAAGTTCGTTATTTTTCAGTCAATAAAAAAGCAGAATTTTAGCAGCCTTCCTGGAAAACTCAAGGTTGCCTCTGGCTGCTAAAGTTCGCAAGAGGCTTCAACATATGATTTTTCTGTATCAGTGGTTCTTAAACTCTAATATGCCTGGAATGACTGAAGAGCCTGTTAAAATAGATTGTGGGGCCTTACCCCACAGGTTCTGATTCAGTAGGTCTAGGGTTGGATGGTGAGGAGGTAGATTTGCATTTCTAAGTCCACAGATGCTGCTGGTTTGGGGACCACACTTTGAGAACTGCTGGTTTAAATTATCATGTTCCTTAACAGGCCCTCCTTCCAGTGATGACAATGATGTTAATAATGATGATGAGAATGGGTCACATTTAGTGAGTTCTTGAGTGTCAGGTATTTTGCCCTTTACAAATAAAGTACAGCCAATCTTCACAACAACCTAATGAAACAGGTGTGATGACTTTCCTTATTCTACACATGAAGAAATGAACATTTGAAGAGGTTAATTTGCCCACAGTCACAGAGCTAGTAAGCGACAAAGGCCAGGATTTGAGTTTAAATCTTTCCGATACATGTCTGCTCCAGCCACCATTGTCTCCTGCCTTCCTGTGATGGCCAGCACACCTGCAGCGATGGAATGGGGCAATCATGATCTCCTTGGGAGACACCATAGGCATCTCTTTGACCTGTCGTCATGTGCACCTGCACCTTAGGGGATTCTGAATACATGATTCTTTAGGCTCTTGTGACAGAACTTCTCTTAGTAATCTATTCTAGAGGTTAATATGCTTTTTTGATGGGAAATTTTCTTTTTAATTGGATAAAATATTTCTGTTTTATAGATTTTTTTAAAGCTATTAAATCATCAAGATTTAGGTAACTGTAACACAGTACCCTGGTTAAATTGACCACAGCTCTAGATGAAACAAGATTTGAGAGTGAGGACTGGAACATGTCTGTGTTTTTTCTGGAAGGTCATACACCCTCTTTCCGTTCCTCATCCTTTTACAACTGTTCAAAAGGTGTCTGCAAAATTATCTTGAGCTTTCCTGACCTGTCTCAGTTAAAGTAGTTTTTGGACTATCTCCTGACATAAAAATAGTAATTACCCCGTATATTAATTAATACTTCTCTCAGGAGGGTTTGATAATCTTCCTTCCCCTCAGGGAAATCAAAGAATGTGCTGGTGGTCCATCAGCTTCCTGGGAAATGCATTTGGCTTTCTGGTTGGACATCATAGTCTTTGGTGGGGAATTGTTCCCATCTCCTGACCCTGCACCAGACTCTGCTTCTACCTAGAAAAATGAGAATGCCTCCCTTCCCTCCTTTCTTTCCTTCTTTCTTTCCTTCCTCTCTCTTTCTGTCTCTCCTTCTCTCTTCTTTTTCTCTTTCTTTACCTCTTTCTCTGTTTTTCTCTTTATTTCTCTTTCTCTCTTCTTTTTCTCTTTATTTCTGTTTTTTCTTCTTTCTCTTTCTTTTTCTCTTTCTTTCTCTGTCTTTTTCTTTCTCTTTCTCTTTCTTTCTCTTTCTCTTTTCTTTCTGTTTTTCTTTCTCTTTCTTTCTCTTTCCTTCCTTCTTTCCTTCCTTCCTTCCTTCAAGAAAGTATAAAGGAATAAAAGAGTGGCTACTGCATAGGCAGAGCAGCTGGTAAGCCCTTTCAGGTAGGAGCTCAGAGGTCCATTCTGTCACCAAATTTGGTCTTTATTCTGTTCTTCTTTTTTCCTTCTTCTTTTTAATCTCCCTTTTTCATTTTCTGATAGAAGTTCACTGACCCCTAACCCAGTGAACAGGCAATTATGTTATTTCCTTTACTCAGTGATTGAGAAAGTGGAATGTTCCATTGTGTTCCTTGTCTTAGAATCCTGTTTATATGTCTCAGTTGTTTTTAATGGAAATTGAGGGGCCTCAGCTTTTACTGTTTATTTGCCAGATGTCAAGCTTTAAAAGTTAACTCTCAACCTAGAGACCTTTTTTGCCAGCTAGTAAGACCAAACTACTTTATTTAAGCTTTAGCGAACTCTTCTTCTTCCTTCTTTCTTTTCTTCTTCCTTCTTTTCTCCTCCACCTTCATCATCATCATAATCATCGTCATCAAATAAAGCACAGATACTTAAAATAACACAAAACAAGCATATGGCACAATAAATATTTTAAGGTAAACATTCTTGAAACCATAGCCTAGCTTTGTTATCCATTCAGAAGGCCCTTCCACGTACCTCATTCCAATCACAGGTTCCTCCTTCCTCACAAAAGTAACTATATCCTGACTTTATCATAATCATTTGATGCATTTTTATAATGTTATCCTACATTTATGTGTCTTTATGACTATTATTTAGTCTTGATCATTTTTTAACATCTGATATGCCTTTAGGTCTCTCTTAATTAACAGATACACTCTTCATCCCTTTTGTTTCCTTAAAATTTATGTGGAAGAATCCAGGCTATTTGACCTTTAGAGTTCCCCAAAGTCTGGGTTTTGCTGACTGCAGTCTCTTGGTGCAGTACAACACGTTCCCCATTCCTCTGTATTTCCTGGAAATTGGCAACTGTATCCAGACACTGGATCAGATTTGTGTTTACCCCTTTGGCAAGATTCTAGGTGGTATTTGGCAAGATCATAGGAGGCATTGTGATAGGAACAGTTGTTATGCTTAATGTCTACATCTATTAATTCATTTGGGTAGCAAAGTGGTGCCATTCTATTTCTATTGTCTTTCCCATTTATTAGTTAGAATGTATTTATAAAGAGATAATTCATTAACTCTCAATCCATCAATGGCATAGTTCACATAGGAAAAGAAGGCTGAATGCTTGATTCTTTCCCTTTATTTACTTATTCTCAATATAATGAATTACAGTTGGTCCTCCATATCTGTGGGTTCCACATCTGTGGATTCAACCACAGACCAAAAAATATTTGGAAAAAAAAATAGGATGGTTACATATGTAATGAACATGTACAGACCTTTTTCTTGTCATTATTCCCTAAACAGTATAGTATGACAACTATTTATATAGCATTTACGTTGTATTAGGTATTACATACAATGTAAAGTTGATTTAAAGTATACGGGAGATGTGTGTAGATTATATACAAATACTACATCATTTTCTATAAGGGACTTGAGCACTGTGGATTTTGGTATCCTTGGGGGTCCTGGAACCAGTTTCCTCTGGATATTGAAGAACTACTCTGGTTCTGTCACATTTCAAAGGTGACCAATTCCTTTTGTAAAAAATCATTTAAGAACTCATGGATTTAAACCTACTTAATATGTCTCAATACATTGCATTTATTATCATTATGAAGCTCAAATTATCACATCTTTGGCCAGTGGAAGCCTCTTCAAAGTGTCTCCTAGGTCCTTATAATCGAGCAGTCTTTGATTGCTTCCTTGCTTTCTTTTTTATTTATTTTTATTTTTGTTATTATTATTTTGAAACAGTCTCTCTCTGTCGCCCAGGCTGGAGTACAATGGCATGATCTCAGCTCACCGCAACCCCCACCTCCCGGGTTCAAGCAATTCTTCTGCCTCAGCCTCCCGAGTCTCAGCTGGGACTACAGGCGCATGCCACCACACCGGGTAATTTTTTTTATTTTTAGTAGAGATGGGGTTTCGCCATGTTGGCCAGGCTGGTCTCGAACTCTTGACCTCAGGTGATCTACCCGCCTTGACCTCCCAAAGTGCTGGGATTACAGGCATGAGCCACCATGCCTGGCCTTCCTTGCATTCTTGTGTGATGAAATGTTCTAGGCTTATCTTGGAAACTTCCTGTGTCACATCTGGAATCCACCATTTCTCTAATAAGCCCCAGATTCTTTTATTGAAAAGTTGTACTTTAAAGCCATATCTGGTATAGGGATGCACTTTACTACTGGATCAGCCTTTGTTTCCTGGCCTTTTCAGTGGACAGAGCTAGGAAAGGTATATGTGTGTAGACACATGCATACATACATACATACATGCATATAATTTGAATGTGCCCTTTCCCCTGTTTTTCAATAGTTGAACTTTGTATTGTTTTTAGCCCTCTCATAGTCATAGTTCCTTAAAGTATAAAGCAATCCTTAGCCAACATCAGCCATTTTCAATGTCAATGTCAGCCACTTTGGTTGGCTAGTCATTTGTCCTAGTCATTTTGGCTTGTTCTTCAAGAAAGTTTCTTGGGGATGATATTCCCTGAGCCCTTGCATGCAGATTGGTAAGTTTGTACCCTTTATACTTGAAAGTGAGTTTTGCTTGATATAAGATTATTGGATCATTTTTCTTTGAGTATCTTAAATATATCATTCCATTTCCTTCTGGCAAAAAGCATTGTTGTGGAAAAAACAAAGGCAATTTAATTTCTTCCCTTATAATTCACATGTTCTTTTTCTAGGTACTCAGAAGATCTCTCCTCTCCTCCCCTCTGCCCCCTTCCCCTCTTTTGTCCTGTTTTTGTTTTTTCTTAACAGTGTATTTTACTAGAATGTGGTTTGCTAGAATGTCATTCTGGGATGATATTCTGAGGTACACAGAATGTTTTCTTCAATGTATACTTTTAAGTCTTTTCTTTTTTAAATTTAGAAGAGTTTTTGTGAATTATAGTTTTCAGTATTTGTTCTGTTCCCTCACACTGGCTTTGCTTATGCAAGGGGCTCTTATTATCAGTACACAGGAGCTCCTTTGCATATCTTTAATTTTTCTCATTTTCTCTTGAATCATTTTTTGTTTTTTGAAATTTCTTTTTGATTTTTAAAATATTTCTCTTTTGCATATTTGTCTTTCTTAACTCATTATCTGTTGTGTATTTGTATTCTTGTGTTTCTTCTAGTTCATTCTTTATTTCTGAAATATTTTTAATATTTGAGTTTTGTTGTCTCATTTCTGAGTCTTTCTAGTTTTAATTTTTCTTTCAGGTTTTCTATCATATTTAAACTGTCTTCCAACTCATTTTGAAATGTGAGTTGACAATTTTGTTGTTCTGTGGGTGTGCCTTTCCAGCATGCTTGCTTTGCCTGTGGAATGCTCTTCAGCTCATATTCTTTACCCTTGTAGTAACTTTGTGTGGTATCTCACGTGATACTTTCCTATAGCTCATTTTTAGTGAAAGTAGTTTTTCTAAACTTTAGAATGAGGAAGGGTTCAGAACAGCTTTTCTTACTGTACTCGGCTCCTTTTGTTGTTTTTGTGTAGTATTCAAATATGGCAGCTTGCTTTCTGAGCTTTCTTGGCTCTGCTCCTCTCCCCCATTTTGGTCTGAACTGTCAATTGCCTTTGTCTCTCTTATCCTTATTCTGCTCCATTTTGCTTGCACTCCAGCAGCTTCCCCCCAGCATGGCCCCTGTCCTAGAAAAGGACGTGATTGGTTTGTGGAGTTCCTAAAGACACCTTCTCACTGCAGGCCACTAGCATTCACTTGTTACTGGAGAGGGCAGCACCTCCCAGTTTCAACTGCTCTTTTCACATTGGTCCTCTGTTATCCAGTGAATACCTGTTGTGGTTTTTCTGTTCTCAGGTTCATAAGTCACAGTCCCCATTGCTTCCCTCTTTTTCTTCCTGCACTGATAGGCCCCCATGCAGGTTTAGGGAGTTCTGGTAGTTTGTTTCTACTCACTTATATTTGGGGGCTCAGAGGGATACCTGGTCATCTCATTTTGTTATAAGTGTTGTCCATGGGTTTTGCTATCTTGTTTTTCTGTTTTTATGTGGGGACTTGAAGAGATTGAAAAACTATGCTTGCCACTACTGCTGTCTTCCCAGAATCTTCCCCTAGCAGGGAGCTCTTGATAAATCTGCCCCCCACCACCCCGCCCCACCAGTTTCCTTCTCGCTTACAACAGGAAGAACTATTTTGGATTCCATGGTGGAGACCTTGTAAAGTGTTTCTGATGGGGAACTCTGTTCCTTTTTTCCCTTCACTTTATTCTGCCAGGTAGATTTTAGGAGGACGGAGGAGTTAGCAGTGTGACAGGATGGTGTATCCATTTTCTGTCTTGTTCTACATAGGACTAAACCAAAAGAGGAGTGAGAGTGGAATGGTTCAGAGATAAAAGCTGTCTCTGCCTCACCTAAAGCTTGAGTTACTTATTCTCAAGTGAGAGGAAATATTTAAAATATAGGTTTTTTTGAGGCTTACCTTACACTTCCAGGAGGAGGCAGGTGCCACAAGGGGAAACCAGCACTGTGACCTGAGAAACATTTTTAATGCTTATGTTCACAGGGGGAAAATTGGAGAGATCTAGAATTTAACCCTGTCATAAAGATTAGTCACGTGCATATAAAAACACAGCAGCCCTCACAAGGTGGGGTTTCCTCTTCCCTCTTTCCTCTGGAGGAAGCCTGCCATATGACTGAAGTCAGCACTCCTTCCTCCCTGGCTAGCAGGCCCTGTATCCTCCCCAGGTCAGGGATGGACTGTCAAATCACCAGACTCTGCAGTTTTTCTGTGCAGGTGCCAGGCATCCTCAGAAATCTGAGTGCTGTCCTGCTTGGAGCTCTCACTGGCAACCAGGGCTGCATTTGAGTTGGGAGCAGGCGGGAAGGCCCCCTTTGATTGGCATTTCCTTTATTAGCTGGGAGCCTACAAACAATCAACCCTTCCACATGCCAGCATTCAGTGTTTGGCCCGCGAGTATCTCTTGGTGACCTTTATTTGCATTGGCCTGCAGATAATAGTTTCCTTAGTGAAGAGGAGGCGGGAGGAGGTAAAGAGCATACATGTAGCCTAAGTATTAACTGTGAGGACTTAAGTATAGGATGTGTGGCCAGGTCTGGCAACCTCAGTTCCGCTGCCCTTTGTGGAGGAGACAGAGACTGTATCATTAGCCACCCTGGCCAAGCACCACTGCAAGGGCACTTACAGGTTCAAAGATTTTAGAGAGTAAATAGCCAGTGACCTTCAGAGGTCCCTAAACCAGGAGGCCACAGCTGACAACTATGGAAGGAACCAAAGTCAGCAATCTAGGAGAGGTTGCCAACTGGCAGCCTGCAGACGAGTTTCATTCAACTTCAGAAAGTTTGAAAAAAAAATTTAGTTGTCAACATATCTCCTACTAAATATCAGGAGACTTCATGCTTAAAAACAAACAAACAAGCAAAACAAAACAAAAAAACACCAAACATCAATTTCTGGCTTCTCTTGAGAAACCAGAGGCCTGGAAACCATCGGCTGGAGCTGAGTGGCAGCTGCCCCCTAATTCAGGGAACTCTGTTCTTCTCCTTGCCATAGTCCTCCCTCTCCTCTACCATTAGTTATGATCTTTTTCCTGGATTATTCCCATCAGCATACAAACTTACTGTTAGTTCTCCTTTCTTAAAGTCAACATTTCCTTGACTTTACTTCCCCTAGCAGCTGCTCCCCACTTTCTTTCTCTTCTTTGCAGCAAAAACTCTTTAAATTCAGTGTCTGTTCTTCTGCTCCCATTCTCTTTGCAGTTAAGCTTTGGCCCCCGTGGCTCCACCCAGTGCCGTGTGATGTATGTCACAGTGTGATAACCTTTGTGATTACCTTCAGCCTTGTGGCTTTAAAAAGCCTGTGAGTCCCAAATGCATCTCCAGCTCACGCCTTCCTCTGGAACTGCAGTCATAGATCCAGCTGCCCACCTGATATCTCTTCTTGGTAACTAATTGACCTCCCATATCTGGCACATCCAAACTGAACTCTTGGCCTTTCCACTTTTACCAGCGAGCTTCCATGTGCCTCTCAGTGTCCACTCTCCACCTCCTGCAACCTCCCTCACTTTCAGCCCTAGGAGGATGACTTGTATGTGCTCTTCTACTCTCTGACTTCTGGTTGCCAGATCCAGAGAGAGAGGAGAGCAAGGTCAGAGTGTTGATTCCTCAGGGTAGTCCAGGGCTGACTGCATCCCTCTATCAAAGGCAAGTCAACACAGCCGTCTCCATAGGATCCTTTCCTTTCTGAGCAGTTAAGCCTAGGGCTGGTCACTGCCCGCTGTTTACCAGCCTTGGGGTATCGTGCTCTCACTTGTGGTTTCCCTACACCCTGCCCAAACCTTTGTACATAGCCTCTTCATGAAACCCTCCATGAATTAACCTAATTTGAGTGTGCCATCTGTTTCCTGCTAGGACCTTGATTGTACCCCATATTGTCACCCTTTTTATTTGAAGAGGATATTATGGAGAGTGACCACCCCTTGCATGAGGACAGTTAGAAAGGCGAACATGTCCCCATCATTTTAATGTTACATTTTAATGGAAGCCGGAGGGGAAAACAGAGCCACACAGTCATTCCAATAAATACCTGTAACTAGACCTTCACCCAGGGGGACAGATAACAATTTGGAAGTAAATGCAAATGAGATGAAAGAGCATTTGCCTTAGATAATAACTCTTTTGTACAAGTCGCAGACTCATGTGATTCACTCCAGCTGTGGGAATGTAAAATTGTGATTCATAGAAACCTTCAACGAAGGCTGTGAACTGCATTCCTATGCATTTCCAGCCATTTTTGCCAAGATACATGTAATAGGGGAATATTGCATCTCCTTACTCTGAAGAGTTGACATTGTGTTAGCTGCCAGAGACAGAGAAAGCCATTATTAATTTATCTACAGACACTGACCCAAGCCACTCAGTAAACAGGGTGATCAATGCAAGGATTATGTTTCATGGATGCCATTGTTTATTCTTGTTAATGCTATTTACATGCTCAGCAAAAACTCCCGCAAGATCCCAGTGCTTCAGTTTTTAAAAAAATCTGATTGATTATAAATGGAAGAAATATGGTAGCTCATCTACTGGGGATGGTTGGGACAGCAGAAGGGGAGACTTCCCCTCAGTGTGGAATTTTGAGGTATGCAGAGATTTTATTTCAATTTCACATCCACCTTCTGTTCCTCACGACTCCTCATTCCCCCAGAATTCCTTTTACTTCTGGTTTCTAGGATTTACATACAGCTTTTTTTTTCCTTTCCGCAAATCAAACAATCTGATAAATGCATTAACAGGAAGTCTTCAGAGAAAAGAATTATGGACTTTTCCAAGAGCATTTTTGTTTTTAAAACAACAAAAGGAATAGTAAAGAAGCATATAAAACATATATCAAGATTAAATAAGAATCAATTCTTGTATCATTTAGAGAAGTCAAAAAATCTCTTAAAAATTCTGTTTTGAAGAGGCCTAGAAAAAGGAAAATGAAAGCAGAAAGGACAAATAGAGGCAAATATTTATGTACCAGGAGGTTTATTCTAGAATTACACATTCTGGTAGAAGCAACAAAAATATCCTTCAATAAAGGAATAATTAAGTAAATTGTGATATATCCATATAATAGTTAAATATGTTGTTTTATATCCATAAGCGCTCATCAAATATCTTTTGTTTAATTTTATAGAAAAAAATTACATGCTCTATGTAAGTTAATGGGTCATCATCAAATATCTTTTTAAAGTATATTTGAACACATAGGAACCTGTTCAAGGCAAAATGTTAGGTGGAAAAAAGTAATACATAATACATAATTTATGTATTGATATATAGATATAATAACAGAAATAATAAAATAAAAAATTGGGAGGACATATGCCAAAATGCTAGCAGTGATTATGTTTGGATGATAGGATTATCGATGATCAATATTTGATTCTTTTTTTTGTTTTGAGATGGAGTCTTGCCCTGTCACCCAGGATGGAGTATAGTGGTGTGATCTTGGCTCACTGCAACCTCCACCTCCCGAGTTCAAGCAATTCTTCTGCCTCAGTCTCCTGAGTAGCTGCGATTACAGGCGCCACCACACCTGGCTAATTTTTGTATTTTTAGTAGAGACGGGATTTCACCATGTTGTCCAAGGTGATCTCGAACTCTTGACCTTGCGAGCAGCCCACCTCAACCTCCCAAAGTGCTGGGATTACAGGCATGAGCCACTGCACCCAGCCTGAATCTTTATAAGTTTTCTATTTTATAATTTGCAACAGACATATAAACACGTTAATTTTATAATTAAGTGTGGAAGTTACTCTTTAATGGAAAAGGCATTGATTTACATAAAGGAATGGTGGAATTTCAGACTGCAAGGAGTGGGCTTTTTTCTCTTTTTAGACAGTGTTGCATTCTGTTGTCCAGGTTGGAGTGTAATGACACAATCATAGCTCATTGCAGCCTTCAACTCCTGGGCTCAAGCGATCCTCCTGCCTCAGCCTCCCAAGCAGCCAAGACTACAGGCAAGCACTGCTAATGCCCAGCTAATTTTTTTTTTTTTTTGCTTTTATTTTTTAATAGTAGAGACAGGATCTCAGTATGTTGCCCAGACTGGTCTTGAATTCCTCCTGCTTTGGCATCCCAAAGTATTGGGATTACAGGCATAAGCCACTGTGCCCAGCCGGTGTAGGCATTTTAATGTGTGTGTAAGAGCCTTCTATGATATTGCACATAATAGGCAACAATAATTAATGATAGTTTTCATAGAATAATAGGTAATGAACCTTTATTGTGTACTTACCATTTGCTAGGCATTATGCATTAGCACACTTTATATTCATTGTTTCTCTTTCAGTCTTCTTAACAGCACTATGTACTGGAATTATCTGAAGAGGTGACTGAAGTTTAGAGAAGTTAAGTATGTTGATTAGGTTAAAACAAACTAACACAAACCTGAAATCTCACAAAAGAAAAGATTATTTCTTCATCTTGTAAAGGCTATTTTGTAATTGTGTGAAATTCTATTGGCAGCACCAGTGGGGGTGGGGGTTTTCCATGTCATGCACTGATGGATGCCTTGCTGTATTTACCACATGGCTTCCAGGGTTGCCCTGGACATTCCTATCAAGCCAGCAGGCAGCACAATTGAGAGACTGGAGACCTGTGCAGTTTCTACAGGCCAGCCCTGGAACTGGTAAAATTTCCAATTACATTTCAGTGGCAAGAGCGCAATCATGTGGTCACTCCTCACTGCAAGAAGGCTAGGAAAGAGAGTCTAGTTGTATCCTCAGAAGAAAAGAGAAAAGGATTTGGTAAACAGCTCACTAATTTCTGCCACGTGAGGCATCTTACTAGAGATCACGCACCCAGTAAGTGACAGAGTCAGAATTTGAATACAGTCAGTCCTATTCTAAGCTGACCATCTTAACCACAGGGCTTTGCCTCCACATTGCAGAAGACTAAAAGTTTAAAAACTGGCTCCCTTAGTTATTGGCTTATAGAGCAGCAGATTCATTGCCTTTGGAAATGAGATATTTAAGCTTTTGCTTCTACTTACTTTTAAAAAGGAAATTTTAACATTCCCCACCAGAGTTATATATTCATTATAATTGATAGGCCCACACTGACACATCGTAATCACCCAAAGTCCATAGTTTACATTAGAGTTCATTCTTGGGGTTGTTCATTATATGAGTTTGGACAAATGTATAATGACATATATCTATATCTATATATCTATATATAGATATATATAGAGAGAGAAACTTCTGTGCTCCATCTAGTCATCTTCCCCCCAACTTTATAATGGGGAGGCTATGCATGTGTGGGGGCAGGCAGTACACAGGAAATCTCTATCTTCCTCCCAATTTTGTTATGAACCTAAAACTTCTCCAGAAATATGAAGTATTTCTTTAAAAATAATCCCAAGGAAATTTGTCCTTCTCAAGACTAATAAAAACTAAAATTTTAATAGAAGTTATCTGTTATAATCACTGATTTCCTCCTGCTTCGGCCTCTCAAAGTATTAGGATTACAGTATTTAGAACTTTCTGTCCATTGTTCTGTAACTTCAAGTTTGAAGAATACTGCTGATAGATCCTACTGATACATACTTATTTACATTTATGAAATACCATATGTGTAACTTTTAAAAAAAGGTTTTACTTTGTTTTTTTAAGGTCAGATTCAAAATGAAAGGAGAGATTGAGGTATGAAGCTAAATACTCAAGAGTGGGACAAACATTCAAGAATTATAGCTAGGATGAGCTATGTGGGGAAAAAATGCTTTCAATAGTAATATGATAGATTTTTAAATTGTGTCTGCAGGATCAGTAGGCTATAAACTGATGACAAAGAAAAGTTAACACATATTCTATCAAGAATAGTGTCCGAATGAGAAATAGCAGAACAAACATAATTAAGAGGGAACGAAGTCAGTGAGATGCAAAACAACTGAGTGTCCAGTTCCTTGTTTGATAGAGTGAGTCGCAGGTCATCTGCTTCATGAAGATGGACTGGGCACACACATTTACCTTCCGTTACTCCCCAAATCCAACTAAAATGTTTAAAAACAATACAAGTACCAAAAGGAATAAACCTGTAACAGGGAAGAGAATGGAATTGGGGTTCACAAAAGAATGAGACATTTTAATAAGTATCTGGAAGAAGAAAAGTAGTTTACAGTAAGTTGACAGATAAGAGGCAGGGAAAAACAACAGTCTAGCATGAGTTTCAGGGAAGGAGGGAGCCACCTGCCCAGTGGAGGAGGCTTTGAGTTAAGAGTCAACAGGTCCTATGGAAGGCAGATGTGAGTAGTAGAACCAAAAATGGGGACAGAGGAACGTGGGGAGGCAGGTACAGATATTGAAGATTCATCTGTTGACAAATTTGTCAATATTTAGCTGGGAATGGTGGCAGGCGCCTCTAGTCCCAGCTATTCAGGAGGCTGAGGCATGAGAATTACTTGAACTCAGGAGACAGAGGTTGCAGAGAGCTGATATCACACCACTACACTCCAGCCTGGGAGACAGAGGGAGACTCCGTCTTAAAAAATAAAAAATAAATAAATGTCAATAGTAAAGTTAAAATGGACCTGACACAAGGTGGGATATAGAAGGGAGGAGGAAAGGTAGGGAGTCAAAACAGGATGTCAAATTTTGTGTGAAATGAAATAGAGGTTTAAATGTTATTTTATGTTATAGTGGTTATCAATTAAAAAAAACTTTAAAAAATTAAAACATTAAGAGGAGAAAGGAATGAGGTAGTATAAACAAAATCCTTGTCTCTCATATTAGGGAGTCTATTAAAATTGCTTTCACTGATAAATTAAGAAATAACAATGTTTCTTGATTTTATCCAACAAATTATCCAGTGGAGACAACTTCCAGAAGAATAAAAATAAAAATATTAAAAGAGTTTGCCGTGGGTACTCCATTTACCCTGATGTGATTATTATGCATTGTATATGTATATGTATGTATCACATAGATGTGTATTAAAATCTCGGGTACCCCATAAGTACATAACTCTAAAAATAAAAACACCCAGTTACCTCTGCACAAATTGAAGTTGGGTTCAGTTCACACTGGACCCTCTTTCCTACTGCAATAGTATAACCAGACCTGAGTATTTTTGTTAAGCTTCGTTTAAAATCTAATCTTACCACTTTAAAAGGAATAAAAATAAGGAAGGTACAAGCTCTGAACTGTAATTGCCATTCTCTTAGCATGGAAGGGGGAAAAGGAGTTAAAAACAGAAACCCAAAAAGCGAAACACTGCGAAGGAAATTCAGTAATAAAAGCCTTTCATCTGGGGAAAAAAAAGAGTTTGCCTTTGGATAATGCCACTAGTATTAGTACTAGTAATGCCATCATGTATTATCTTGATGAGAAGTCAGTCAGTTCAACTCTCTAGATTCTCTTATTTCATAGTGCATAATATTTTCTCAGCGAGCCTGTAAGAATGTGGATTTCTGGCCCTACTTCCAGATACTATAATTTAGCAGGGATTACATGTGGTCCGTGGACCATGCATTAAGAACCATGGTTCTAGGGTGTGAGAAATTATATCCATGTCACTGCCAACATCATGGATGTGAGAGCATCCTCTCACTCTCACACTTTTTCGAAATGTGGTGTTCAAGGCTGGCTACTCACTTCCTGGAGTTAGAAGGGTCTTCAGGGAAAGGTCTGATGACCTGTGTGCAGAGATGAGCCTGAGAAGATGACTCCACCTTAGGGCCTTCCCTATGGTCCGTGGACTGAGGAGGCTTCAGTTCTAAGTCCAGAGAGTCTTGTCTGTGCCCCCAGAGAGCTGCTCCACTGCACATGACCACAGTCACTTTCCTCATTTAGAATAAGAAGGTGACTGCCACTTGGAGTAGACATTTGGATTGCCCTGACACATACTCTCATCTTGTGACAAAACCATTTAGAGAACCAAAATAAATCTAGAAATGAGCTTTGTAGATGTGAAGTTAAAGTTTATTGGATGAAGAAAGTGTTTCCAAGAGTATGACTCTGTTGGCCCACCCATCTCCACAGCATAGATATGCCTAGTAGACTAGCACTTCCCAACTTCAGGTGCACATCACATTCACAAAAGGAGCTTTTCAAAAGTACCAGCATGGGCTCCCCTTTAGCTTAATTGAATCAGAATCTCTGAAGATGGGGCCCAGGCATGGGCATTTTTGTGAAGCTTTCCAGGACAGCATAATATCCAGCCAGAGTGAGGATCGTGGTATACAGGAGTTACAGGGAATGTTCACTGGGTTGTCTAGGCCTCCTTTCCCCTAAACCACATGGGAGATCAACTAATATGTATTCCAGGGAAAGGCCTAAATGCCTGTGGCACCACTTTGGTGCTTAGTTCTTTAATATAACAGGTCCAAAAACTCAATGCTGTCTGTCATAAAAGTAAAATCTTGTTTCGTGTACATAAATTCAGTTAATAATCATAGCAACCCTATGAGATAGGTACTATTATTATCTGCATTTCATAGATGTAGAAGCTGAGAAAACAGATGATAAGTAACTTGTCCAAGGTCACACAATTGTCAAGTAGGAGAGCTAGAATATGAATTCAGGTGGCCACAGTCTGGACTCTCAAACATTCTGTTCTATTTCTTTGAAATCACTGACTCTGACAGTTCCCTGCTTCTCATTTTGGCAGATGGTCTTGATTCTTACTTCTTGAGAAAACCAAGGCAATCAGAGAGGAACTCCCTGCTTCCACAATCACATATACTAGCCTACTGCATCCCTGACTCTATCCTCTATTTGTACACTAGATCTCATCTCCTCTTGCCAACTCAGGGATGCTGTTCAAGCATTTAAACCGCCTCCCCTCACATCAGTTATTTCCTCAGTTGGCTCTTTCTCACTAGCTGTATACATATTAGCTATTACACATCTGTTGTAACATCTTTCATGGAGAAAAATCCCTCCCTTGATTGCACATCTCTCTCTAGCTGCCACCCCGTTTTTCTTTTCTCCTATACAGCATAGTTCCTCCAAAAGAGTGGTCTGTACCTGTCTTCACTTTTTTTTCCATTCTATTCCAGTCAGACTTTAGAGCTCCTCTCCCCGACTGTACACAGGCTCATTAAAACAGTGCTTATCCGGTGCTCCACTCTGAGTCGTTCTCTCTACCTATCAGCAGCATGAGTCAGTATTAATACCCTCACCTGGAAACTCTGGGGCTCTCTATCAGTTGTCTCCTCCTACCTACCTGGCCACCTACTCTTTCTCAGTTTCACTGCCAGTTCCCTTCACCCCTTTGTTTTCTGAGCATTGGCATGCCCTGGACCTATGAGTCCTAGATTTCTTCTCTTTCTGTAGTCATTCCATAGGTTTTCTTATCCAGAAAGCTGATGATACTCAAATTTACATTTTTGCATATCTTCATGACCATAGGGTAGGAAAAGATTTCTTAAACAGAACGTAAAATGTACTAACCTTAAAGGGAAAGAAACAAGTCAAACTGCATTAAAATTTAGACTGTAAATCAAGAGACACTCTTCACAGTGAAAAAATAAGCCACAGAGTAGGGGATATTTGTAATGCATATATCTGACAAAAGACCTCTATCTGTATAATGTAAACAACTCCCACAGATAAGAAGAAAAAGGTAAACAAAGCAATGGAAAAATGAATGAAGGGCTGGAACAGCCCAGATCTCCCCCACAAACTTCAGACTTGAATGTACAACTGCATATTCATGATCTCCATTGACTAGGTATCTTATATTTAACCCACCCAAAACAATTCCTGCTGCTTCTTCTCCATCTCAACCTGCTCCTTTTCCAGTAAATGGCAACTCCAGGTGCCAGCTACACAGACCAAATCCTGTGGCGTCATCCTTAACTATTCTCTTACTTCTCATATCCAACCTATATTAATTATCTGTTGCAGCAAATATCACTTCAGTTTCTGTGGGTCAGGAATGTGGGCACGGCTTAGCTGGATCTCAGGCTCAGGGTCTCATTTAGACTATAAGTCTACAATCCTGGCATTGGACAGGGCTAGTCACCTCAAGGTTTGATTCAGAAGGATCACTCCCAAGCTCACACACGTGGCTGTTGGCAGGCCTCAGGTTCTTGCTGGCTGTTAGCTGGAGACAACAGTTCCTTGCCACATGGGCCTCCCCAAATGCAGATCACAGTATGGCATCTGGTCTCCCCCAGAGTGAGCCAGAGAGGGAGGGTAGCTAGACGGAAGTCACATTTTGTAACCTAACTCACAATTATATACTATCACTTTTACCATATTCCTTTCATTGGAAGTGAGTCAGTAGGTCAAACCTACATGCAGGGGGAGGTACAGATCACTGTGGGCCAGCATAAAGGCTGCCAGTCACACAATCTAACATTGCATTGTGTCATTTCTACTTTCAAAATATGAGCAGAATCTAAGTACTTCTCACCACTTCCACTGCTAAGCACCCTGGTCCAAGCCTCTGTCTTCTTCCACTTGGATTCTTGCAATAGCTTCTTAAATGGCATCCTTCCTCCCTAACTCCTACGTCACACACACTGCTTGCCACACAATAGTGAGAATAAGCCTTTTAAAATAAGAGTGAAATCATGTTAATGATTTGCAAAAAAAATCTCCAGCATTCTAGAAGGCCCTGTATGCTCTACTCGTGTCCTGATCTTTACTCCTGCTGTTCTTCCCTTCACTCATTCTGCTCCAACTACATTGGCCTTCCTGATGTTCCCTGAACACACCAAGCATGCACCCACCTTAGACCTTAGACCCCTTTCATGTGCGTATCTTCTCTTCGATATCTGCAAGGCTGGGAAAATGTCACTTTTCAGGGAGGTCTTCCCAGAGCGTCGCTTATAAAATAGCAATATGTACACTCTCCCCTCTCCTTTACTCCCTATTCTCTTAACTAGCTTTATTTTTATCTGTAACAATTGCCACCTTCCTTGTTTTTCTTACTTGTTTATTTTCTATTTCCGAGTACCATTTAGTGGCATATAATTCGAGCTCAATCAATATTTATTAAATAAAGAAACATCCTTGATTGGGTTAAACAAAGTTCTTGTTCTTCCTATGACTAATATGGAAAGATATTGTGTATGTATGACACCTTTTGCATGTGATTGATCTCATCTGGATTGTGTTGAACTCATCACTTAACCCTAGATAAATTCATCATTTAACTCTATCGTGAGTGAGGGAGTGGAGTTGTGAAAGAGACAGGGGGGAAGGAATTGGCTGATTTGTCCCCAGTCCCCGGACAGCCACTTCTAACCCACTGGTTCTTCATCCTCTTGGAAAAACCCTTCCTCCTGTGGGCCTCATGGTACCTGTCAAGAAGCTGCCTTCTTGCTGTCATTTCTAGACCCCACATTCACCCAGGGTCTTGCCCAAGCACCCTTCAATTCAGACCCATCGTGTGGTGCGTTGGTGATATAGTGGTCAGCATAGCTGCCTGCAGACCCATTGTGTGGTGCGTTGGTGGTATAGTGGTCAGCATAGCTGCCTTCAGCCTTCAGACCCACCGTGTGGTGCGTTGGTGGTATAGTGGTCAGCATAGCTGCCTTCAGCCTTCAGACCCACCGTGTGGTGCGTTGGTGGTATAGTGGTCAGCATAGCTGCCTTCAGCCTTCAGACCTATCGTGTGGTGCGTTGGTGGTATAGTGGTCAGCATAGCTGCCTTCAGACCCATCGTGTGGTGAGTTGGTGGTATAGTGGTCAGCATAGCTGCCTGCAGACCCACCGTGTGGTGCGTTGGTGGTATAGTGGTCAGCATAGCTGCCTGCAGACCCACCGTGTGGTGCGTTGGTGGTATAGTGGTCAGCATAGCTGCCTGCAGACCCACCGTGTGGTGCGTTGGTGGTATAGTGGTCAGCATAGCTGCCTTCAGACCCATCGTGTGGTGCGTTGGTGGTATAGTGGTCAGCATAGCTGCCTTCAGACCCATCGTGTGGTGCGTTGGTGGTATAGTGGTCAGCATAGCTGCCTTCAGACCCACCGTGTGGTGCGTTGGTGGTATAGTGGTCAGCATAGCTGCCTTCAGACCCACCGTGTGGTGCGTTGGTGGTATAGTGGTCAGCATAGCTGCCTTCAGACCCACCGTGTGGTGCGTTGGTGGTATAGTGGTCAGCATAGCTGCCTTCAGACCCACCGTGTGGTGCGTTGGTGGTATAGTGGTCAGCATAGCTGCCTTCAGACCCACCGTGTGGTGCGTTGGTGGTATAGTGGTCAGCATAGCTGCCTTCAGACCCACCGTGTGGTGCGTTGGTGGTATAGTGGTCAGCATAGCTGCCTGCAGACCCACCGTGTGGTGCGTTGGTGGTATAGTGGTCAGCATAGCTGCCTTCAGACCCACCGTGTGGTGCGTTGGTGGTATAGTGGTCAGCATAGCTGCCTGCAGACCCACCGTGTGGTGCGTTGGTGGTATAGTGGTCAGCATAGCTGCCTGCAGACCCACCGTGTGGTGCGTTGGTGGTATAGTGGTCAGCATAGCTGCCTGCAGACCCACCGTGTGGTGCGTTGGTGGTATAGTGGTCAGCATAGCTGCCTGCAGACCCACCGTGTGGTGCGTTGGTGGTATAGTGGTCAGCATAGCTGCCTGCAGACCCATCGTGTGGTGCGTTGGTGGTATAGTGATCAGCATAGCTGCCTTCAGCCTTCATACCCACCGTGTGGTGTGTTGGTGGTATAGTGGTCAGCATAGCTGCCTTCAGCCTTCAGACCTATCGTGTGGTGCGTTGGTGGTATAGTGGTCAGCATAGCTGCCTTCAGACCCATCGTGTGGTGTGTTGGTGGTATAGTGGTCAGCATAGCTGCCTTCAGACCCACCGTGTGGTGTGTTGGTGGTATAGTGGTCAGCATAGCTGCCTTCAGACCCACCGTGTGGTGTGTTGGTGGTATAGTGGTCAGCATAGCTGCCTTCAGACCCACCGTGTGGTGCGTTGGTGGTATAGTGGTCAGCATAGCTGCCTTCAGACCCATGGCCCCTGCTCTAGCTCTGAAATCCTAAACTATGGAATACCACTCTTTGACCCCAACCTTGTACTCTTTCAGTTTATTCCCCTTCTGTTTGCCCTTGAAACACGCCAAGACCTCCACCGGAGTCTCCTCCATTTTCTAGCAATCATCCCCTTTTGGCTTTATGTCCTCTTGTATCTGCGCTAAATACCTGATTCATTACCTCATTTTATATAGAAAAAATGCGCTTCAGTGATGGAAAGCAAAGGCTTCAGAGACCCAAACACAGGTTCATAGTCCAGCTCTACCATCTGTTAAATCATGTGATCTTGGGCAAATTAATTAATCTGTCTGAACCCCACTTTCCTTGAGTATAAAATGAGAATAACAGCTTCCTTATAGGGAGGTTATAAGGACTGCATATGATTTAGAAAAGCATGAAGTTCATAGACAGCAATAAATGTAAATGACTATTAATTATAAACATTTTAAAATAAATTTTATTGTATATAGTTAAGGTATACAAATGATGTTATAGGATGCATATAGATAGTAAAAGGGTTACTATAGTGAAACAAGTTGAAATATCTATCATCTCACATAGTTACCCTTTTCTTTTTGTTTTTGTAGCAAGAGCAGCTAAAATTGACTCAGCATGAATTCTACATACAGTACAATTGTATTACCTCTAGTCCTCATAGGGTACATTAGATCTCTAGACTTATTCATCCTACACATCTGATGGTTTGTATCCTCTTGAACTATGTCTTCCCATTTTCTCTCCCCAATGCCCCATACCTGACAACCACTGTTTTGTTCTCTCTGTATAACTGAAATTTTTTATGTTCTACATATTAATGAGATCATGAGTGTCTGATTTGTTTCATTTAGCATAATGTCCTCTAGGCTCACCCATGCTGTGGCAAATGTCAAGATCTCATTCTTGTTTAGGGCTGAATAATATTCAGTGTTATTGTATGTACCACAATTTCTTTATCCATTCATCTGTCAACAGACACTTAGGTTGTTCCATATTTTGGCTATTGTGAATAACGCTGCAATAAACATGAGAGTGCAGATATCTTTGTGAGGTGGTAATTTTATTTCCTTTTGGTGTATGCCCAGAAGAGGGATTGCTAGATCACATGGTAGTTCTCATTTTGATGTCTTTAGAAGTCTCCATACTATTCTTTATAATGGCTCTACCAATCGACATTTCCACCAGCAGTGTACAAGAGTTCCCTTTTCTCCACGTCCTTACCAACACTTGCTATCTTTTGACTTTTTATTAATAACCATCCTAACAGGGTGAAGTGGTATCTTAGAGTGATTTTGATTTGCATTTCTCTGATGATTAATGATGAGGAACACCTGTTCCTATACCTGTTGGCCATTTTTATGTCTTTGGAGAAATGTCTGTTCAAGTCTTTTCCCTATTTTTTTAATCGGGTTACAGATGCTCCTTGACTTACATTGTGTTTGAATAAGCCTATTGTAAATTGAAAATCCCCTAAATCAAAAGTGCATTTTCCACTTACAGTATTGGAACACGATCATAAGTGGAGAAGCTTACTGAATGTGTGTTATACTCCCATCAACCTAAAGTTGAAAAATTATAAGTTAAACCATTGTTAAGTCAGGAACAGTATCTGTTTTTCTACTACTGAGTTGTATGAGCTTTTTATAAAATGTGGATATTATCACCTTATTAGATATATGGTTTGCAAACTTTTTTTTCTAAATTCTTAGGATACCATTTTATTTTGTTGATTGTTTCCTTTGCTCTGCAGAAGCTTTTAAGTTTGATGTACAGCTGACCCATGAATAACACAGGTTTGAACTTCATAGGTCCATGAAGATTTTCTTCTTCTTCTGCCACCCCTGAGACAGTAAGCCCTCGTCTTATTCCTCCTCCTTAGCCTACTCAATGTGAAGACAATGAGGATGAAGACCTTCATGATGGATCCACTCTCAATTGATATTAAATATATTTTCTCTTCCTTATGATTTTCTTAATAACATTTCTTTCCTCTAGCTTACTTTGTTGTAAGAATACAGTATATAATACATATTACATACAAAATATGTGTTAATGAACTGTTTATGTTATCAGTAAGGCTTCTGGTCAACAGTAGACTATTAATTTTTTTGAAAGTCAGAACTTACATGTGGATTTTTGACTGTGCAAGGGTTAGCATTTCTAACATCCATGTTGTTCAAGAGTCAACTGTAGTTCCATTTATATATTTTTGCTTTTGTGGCCTGAGCTTTTTAGAAAAATGTTTAAATTTTATTTTAGATTCGGGGGGTACATGTGCAGGTGTGTTGCATGGGTATATTGCATGATGCTGAGATTTGGGGTATGATTGATCCTGTCACCCAGATAGTAAGCATAGTACCCAATAGGTAGTTTTTCAGCCCTTGCCTCATTCCCTCCTCTAGTAGTCGCCAGTGTCTGTAGTTCCCATTGTTATGTCCATGTGTACCCAGTGTTTAGCTCTCACTTGTAAGAACCTGTGGTATTTGGTTTTCAGTTTCTGTGTTAATTTGCTTAGGATAATGGCCTCCAGCTGCATCCATGTTGCTCCAAAGGACATGATTTCGTTCTTTTCATGATGTTCATTCTTTTTATGGCTGCATAGTATTCCGTGGTGTATATGTACTATATTTTCTTTATCCAGTCCACAGTTGATGGGCGCCTAAGTTGAATCCATGTCTTTACTATTGTGAACAGCACTGCAATGAACATATAAACATATCTACCAAAAAAGATAGAATGATTTGTTTTCCTATGGGTATATAACAGTAATGGGATTACTGGGTCAAATGGTAGTTTTATTTTTAGTTCTTTGAGAAATCTCCAAACTGCTTTACAGTGGCAGAACTAATTTACCTTCCCACCAAAGTGTATGTTTTCTCTGCAGCCTCGTCAGCATCTGTTATTTTTGATTTTTTGATAATAGCTATTCTGACTGGTGTGACATGTTATCTCATTGTGGTTTTGATTTACATTTCTCTTATAAAGAGTGAAGTTGAACATTTTTTTCATATGTTTGTTGGCTGCTTGTTTGTCTTTTGTGAAGTGTCTG
The DNA here is from genome assembly GCF_047675955.1 of Chlorocebus sabaeus. Taxonomy (NCBI): domain Eukaryota; kingdom Metazoa; phylum Chordata; class Mammalia; order Primates; family Cercopithecidae; genus Chlorocebus; species Chlorocebus sabaeus. The sequence goes on from NC_132927.1 coordinate 8,130,133, forward strand.
TTAATATCCTTTGCCCACTTTTTAACAGGATTATTATTTTTTTGCTTGTTGAATTATTTAAGTTCTATATAGATTCTGGGTATTAGATCTTTGTTGGATGCATGGTTTTGTGGATATTTTCTCCCATTGTGCAGGTTGTCTGTTTACTCTGTTGATAGTTTACTCTATTGATAGTTTATTTTGATGTGCAGAAGTTCTTTAGTTTAATTAAGTCCCACTGTCAATTTTTGTTTTTGTTACAATTGTTTTTGAGGACTTAGTCATAAATTCTTTGCCAAGGTCAATGTTCGGAAGGATATTTCCTAGATTTTCTTCTAGGTTTTTTGTTTGTTTGTTTGTTTGTTTGTTTGTTTGTTGAGATGGAGTCTCACTCTGTCACCCAGGCTGGAGTGCAATGGCATGGTCTCAGCTCACTGCAACCTCCACCTCTCGGGCTCAAGTGATTCTCCTGCCTCAGCCTCCCGAGTAGCTGGGATTACAGGCTCCCACCACCACACCCAGCTAATTTTTGTATTTTTAGTAGAGATGGAGTTTCACCATGTTGACCAGGCTGTTCTCGAACTCCTGACCTCAGGTGAATCCACCCGCCTTGGCCTCCCAAAGTGCTGGAGCCACTGCACCCAGCCCTAGGTTTTTTTATAGTTTGAAGTCTTTAAGTCTTTAAAGTTATCTTGAGTTAATTTTTGTATATAGTGAAAGGTAGGGATCCAATTTCATTCCTCTGTATATGGATAGCCAGTTATCCTAGCACCATTTATTGAATAGAGAGTCCTTTCCCCATTGCATATTTTCATTGATTTTGTCAAAGATCAGTTGGTTGTAGGTGTGCAGCTTCATTTCTGGATTCTCTATATTTTGTTCCATTTGTCTATGTGTCTGTTTTTGTGCCAGTACCATGATGTGGCCATTTTGGTTACTGTAACCTTATAGTATAGCTTGAAGTCAGGTAATGTGAGGCTTCCAGCTTTGTTCTTTTTGCTTAGGATTGTTTTGACTGTTTGGGCTCTTTTTTGGTTCTGTATGAATTTTATAATAATTTTTTTTTAATTCTGTGAAAAATGACATTGGTGTTTGGATAGGAATAGCATTAAATCTATAGATTGCTTTGGGCAGAATGGTATTGTGGCCTAAGCTTTTTGTGTAATACCCAAAAAGCCATTGCCAAGACCAGTGTCCAGGAGATTTGCCTCATGTTCTCTTCTGGGAGTTTTATAGTTTCTGGTCTTACATTTAGGTATTTTAGCTCCTTTGAGTTGATTTTTGTGTATACTATAAAAATAGGGTCCAATTTCATTCTTTTGCATGTGGAAACCCAGTTTCCCCCGTGCCATTTATTGAAGAGACTATTCTTTCCCCATTTTGTTTTTTGGCACCATTAGTTGACCATATATGTTTTGATTTATTTCTGGGTTCTCCATTCTGTTCCACTGGTTTGTGTGTCTGTTTTTATGCTAGTGCCACACTATTTTAGCTTTGTAGTATAATTTTAAATCAGTAAGTGTAATGTCTTTAACTTTGTTTTCCTTTCTCAGAATTGTTTTGGCTATTTAGTCTTTTATGTTTTCATGCAAATGTTAGGACTTTTTTCTATTTCTGTGAAGAATGTCACTGGGATTTTGATGGGGATTGTATTGAATCTGTATATTGCCTGGATAGTATGGACATTTTAACAATATTAATTATTTTAATCCATATCTTCCCATCTATTTATTTGTGTCTTCTTCAACACTTTTCTTCATCCATGTTTTATAATTTCCAGTGTACATATCTTTCACTTCCTTGGTTAAATTTACCCTAGGTATTTTATTTTGTTTGTTGCTTTGGTAAATGGAATTTCTTTCTTTCTTTTTCAATTAAGGTTGTTATTCATGTATAAGAATGCTACTGATTTTTGTATGTTGATTTTGTGTCCTGTAAGTTCACTGAATTCATAGAGTCAATTTTAGTTTTTCCTTTCTGATTTGGATGCTTGGTCGGTCTGCCTTCCTTTCTTTCTTTCTTTCTTTCTTTCTTTCTTTCTTTCTTTCTTTCTTTCTTTCTTTCTTTCTTTCTTTCTTTCTTTCTTTTCTTGGTATAATATGCTTTATCAAATATAAAAATAATTATCCCTGCTCTCTTTTGGTTACCATTTGCATAGAATATCTTCTTGTATCCCTTCTCTTTCAGCCTGTGTTAGTCATTAAATCTTAAGTGAGTCTCTTATTTTTTAGGCAGTATATAGTTGGACCTTAATTTTTTTTAACCCATTCAGACACTCTATGTCTTTTGATTGGATAATTTAATCAATTTACCTTCGAGGTTATTATTGATAGGTAACAACTTACTACTGACATTTTCTTATTTGTTTTCTGGGTTTTTTAAAATTATACTCTAGGTTCTAGGGTACATGTGCACAACGTGCAGGTTTGTTACATATGTATACATGCACCATGTTGGTGTGCTGCACCCATTAACTTGTCATTTACATTAGGTATATCTCCTAATGCTATCCCTTCCCCCTCCCCCCTCCCCGCAATAGGACCCAGTGTGTGATGTTCCCCTTCTTGTGTCCAAGTGATCTCATTGTTCAATTCCCACCTATGAGTGAGAACATGTGGTGTTTGGTTTTCTGTTCCTGCGATAGTTTGCTGAGAATGATGGTTTCCAGCTGCATCCATGTCCCTACAAAGGACATGAACTCATCCTTTTTTATGGCTGCATAGTATTCCATGGTGTATATGTGCCACATTTTCTTAATCCAGTCTGTCACTGATGGACATTTGGGTTGATTCCAAGTCTTTGCTATTGTGAATAGTGCCACAATAAACATATGTGTGCATGTGTCTTTATAGCAGCATGACTTACAATCCTTTGGGTATCTCCCTAGTAATGGGATGGCTGGGTCAAATGGTATTTCTAGTTCTAGATCCTTGAGGAATCACCACACTTTTCCACAATGGTTGAACTAGTTTACAGTCCCACCAACAGTGTAAAAGTGTTCCTATTTCTCCAAATCCTCTCCAGCACCTGTTGTTTCCTGATTTTTTAATGATTGCCATTCTAACTGGTGTGAGATGGTATCTCATTGTGGTTTTGATTTGCATTTCTCTGATGGCGAGTGATGATGAGTACTTTTTTTCTGGTTGTTTTATAGCTCCTCTGTTCCTTTCTTCCTCTCTTGTTGTCTACCTTTGTGAATTTATAATTTTCTGTAGTGCTAAGCTTTGATATCTTTCTGTTTATTGTTTGTTTATCTCCTGTAGTTTTTTTGTTTGTTTTTTGGTTATTATGAGGCTTACAGAAAATATCTTATAATCTACCACTTTAAACTGATAATTTATGTCGCATACAAAAAACTCTAGACTTTTACTCTCCATCACCATTTATGTTTTTGATGTGTCAACAAAAAGAATCAGACCTTGTAAAGTATTTGAAGAGATTTATTCTAAGCCAAATATGCATGACCAATGGCTCATGACACAGCCCTCAGGAGATCCTGAAAACCTGTGCCCAAGATGATTGGGCTCCAGCTTGGTTTATGCATTTTAGGGAGACATAAGATATCAATCAATATGTATAAGATGTACATTGGTTTGATCTGGAAAGGCAGGACAACTCTAAGCAGGGGGCTTCCAGGTCATAGGTGGATTCAAAGATTTTCTGATTGGCAATTGGTTGAAAAAGTTATTATCTAAAGACCTGGAATCAGGTCTAGAAAGGAATGTCTAGATTAAGAGAAGGGTTTGTGGAGACCAAGGTTTTATTGTGCAAGTGAAACCTGCTGGTAGCAGGCTTCAGAGCTCTCATCAGACCCCCAGACTCAGTTAATTCTCTCCTGGATCCAGGGAAAAGACATGGAAAGAAATGAGGATTGTCTACATATTTTCCTCGCAAGAGACAGGTTTGCAAGGCTATTTCAAAATATATCAAAGAAATATAATTTGGGGCAAAATACTTTGATTTCTTTTAGGGTCTGTTGTCTGTCATGTAATGCTATACTGGAGGCAGGTTGGAATTTGGTCTTATTGCTATGAAGAATCTGCTTTGTCAGTCTTAACATCTGTTTAATGTTTATGCTAGTCAGCTGTGCCTGAATTCCAAAAGGGAGAAGGGAATAATAAGGCATGGCCCACCCTGGTTCCTATCATAGCCTGAACTAGTTTTTCAGGTTAACTTTGGAATGCCATTGGCCAAGAGGAGGATCCATCTGTTTGTTGGGGGCTTTGAATTTTATTTTTGGTTTACAAATGTCACAACTTACATCTTTTATATTGTGTATCCCTTAATGACTATCATAGTCATTTTTTACTGTTTCAACTTTTAACCTCCATACTAGAGGTATGTATGATTTAAACACTACCATTACAGCATTTGAGTATTCTGAATATGACTATGTGTTTACCTCTGCTAGTGAGTTGTATACTTTCATGTGTATTCATGATGGTAATTATCCTTTTAGTTCTGCTTAAAGAACTCTCTCGAGCATTTCCTATAAGGCAGGTATAATGGCAATGAATTTCCCCAGCTTTTTCTTGTCTGTGAAAGTCTTTATTTCTCCTTCATTTCTGAAATACAGCTTTGCTGGGTATAGTATTCTTGGCTAGCAAGTTTTCTTTTTTTCTTTTTTTCTTTGATTTTTCTTTCAGAATTTTGAATATATCCTCCATTCTCTACTTGATTGTAAACTTACCACTGTGAAATCCACTGATAGTCTAATGGGGATTCACTTATATGTGACCTGACACTTTTTTCTTGTAGCTTTAAAAATTATCTCTTTGTTTTGACTTTTGATGGTTTGATTATAATGTACCTCAGAAAGGACTTCTTTGTGTTAAATCTGCTCGAGGATCTTTGAGCTTCATGAATCTGGGTGTACATATCTCTCCCAAGACTTGAGATGTTTTCAGCAATTATTTCATTACATAACCTGTCTGTCCCTTTCCCAGTCTCTTTTCCTTCTGAAACTCCCATAATACAAAATTTACTTAATGGTGTCCCATAAGTTCCATAGGCCATCTTCGCTCTTTTTCATTCTCCGTTTTCTCCTGAGTCATTTCAAAAGATCTATCTTTAAGTTTACAGATTATTTCTCCTCTGCTTGATCTAGTTTGCTGCTGAAGCTCTCTATTGTATTCTTTTTTATCTCATTGATTAAATTCTTCAGCTCTAAGATTTCTGTTTGGTTCTTTTGTATGATGTTGGTATTGTTTCGATGTGTATCCCTGCCCAAATCTCTTGATCCCCAATATTGGAGGTGGTTCCTGGTTGAATCATGAAGACAGATTTCTCATATATGGTTTAGCACCATTCCCCTTGGTACTGTCTTCATGATAGTGAGTGGGTTCTCATGAGATTTGGTCATTTAACAGTGTGTAGCACCTCTCCCCTCATTCTCTTGCCCCTGCTTTCACCGTGTGATGTGTCTGCTCCCCCTTCATCTTCTGCAATGATTGTAAGCTTCCTGAGGTCTCCCCAGAAGCAGGTGCTGCTGTGTTTCCTGTACAGCCTGCAGAACCATGAACCAGTTAAGCCTCTTTTATTTATAAGTTACCCAGTCTTGAGTATTTCTTTATAGCAATAGAAGAACAGATGAATACAGATATCTATCTCTTAGTTGAATTTTTCATTCACACCATGTGTTGTTTTCCTGATTTAATTGAATTGTCTGTGTTCTCTTGTATCTCACTGAGTTTCTTTAAGGTTATTATTTTGAATTCCTTTTCAGGCATTGTGTAAATTTCCTGGGGTCAGTTACTGGAGAATTATTGTGTTCTTTTGGTGGTGTCATGTTTCCTTGTTTCTTGTGTCCCTGTATTGATGTCTGCTCATCTAGTGGTGCAGTTACCTATTCCAAACTTAACAGAGTGGCTTTTGTAAGGGAGGACTTTTACCTCCAGATGGCCAGGGGGTGTCACTTGGGCAGGGTGTGGTGGTTCTGGCTTTGTGTGGGTTAGTGGTGTAGTCTCTTTGTAGCTTCTTCAGTTGTTATTTATGTTAACAATGACTGTGAGTGCCTCAAATGGCCTAGGCTACAGGAGTTTGTGGCAGTGATCATGGCTGAGTAGGTTATTAGGGAAAGGGCTTTAGGGGTCCTTTTTTCTTGTCTTCCTCAGAGTAGGAAATCTTAGCTGAGGGGATCTCTTGATATTGGGTCTGGGAGACTCATAGGCAGCCACAGCAGCACCGCAATCCAGGGTATAGGTGCTCTGAGTGACTGTGCAGCTGGGTTCCTGGTCTCAAGGTCTTGTGAAACTAGTGGCACTTGCCATGCAGGTTCATGCTCCAAGGCACGAGTTGATGCAGTTCTTTCACCAAGCCAGGGTCTGTTGCTGTGAGCCACACCCCAGCAGCTTGGGCCCAGAGATGTAGCTGTAGTTCTGACATGGGGAGCCAGGGAATAGCACTGACACAGCTCTGAGGAAGAAGGGGTATACTCAGGCTTGGGCCCTGAGGAGCAGGGTACAGTTTCAATTTGGAACCTGGAACCAGCAAGAGACAGGGGCAGCTCGGAATCTGAGAAATGAGGTACTATGTAGTGGTGACTCTGGGCCCTGGGATGGTGGGATACAACAGTAGCCCAGGCTCTGTGAGACCAGGTGTAGCAGCAGCAAGGACCCAGGAATGGCAAGATGTTTCTGTGTCTTGGGCCCCAGGGGGAGGGGAGCGGTACAGCAATGACCACTCCCTGGAGAAGTGGGGTACCTCATTAGCTGGGACTGTGATGGGGCTAATCTAGTTCCATGTAGGTGGGGTGCTTTGGCTGCAGCCTGGAGAGCAGGGTGGTATAGCCCAGCCAAGTCTCTGATTTCCTGCAATGTGAAACACTGCATCTTCTCAGTCCCAGAAAGCACAGCTACGTGGCTCAGCAGTACCTCCTTTTGTGCTGGGAGGTACAACTGTTCCACTATGCAGGATGCCCGAAGTCCCTGAGGTTGGGGCACTGCTTCAACTGTAGCACTGGGTCGGAGGTGTGGCTGCTCCAGTAGTTCAATGTTCCAGGTCCCCAGGGATGGGGCAACACTGCAGCTTGGGCTGTAAGGGGAGGATATAGTAATGACTGGGTTGGGTGGAATGGAGCAGGTCTGTAGTAGCTTAGCGAATAGGAGATAGCAGCAGCTCAGCTTTGGGATGGTAAGCTATTGGTTTGGCATGGTTTGGTGGTAGTTGGGCCTCAGGGATGGAAGGGTGCAATGGCTGCTTGCCTCCAGAGCAGGACACACCATAGCAGTGGCTCTGGTTCCAAGATGGCACAGAGTAGTAGCAGCATGGGCCACAGGGGGGCAGGGCACAGTGTTGGCTGTTTCTCTGGGAGTAGCTAAGTGTGTGGACTCCAGGGAGCCCCTGAAGCTGGGCTCTGATCCTGTGCTGACTACTGGAGTCTCCAGGAGTAAAGACTGCAAGTGTTCACGGTGGTGATGGGGGCTGCTGGGATCCTCCTGGTTACCTCTTCCCAGCAAGGAGTTCTTCCTACTTCTGAGCTGATTTCACCTGGGGAGATGGGTGGCAGAGGCAAGGTGTTTCCTTCCCTTCTCCATGTGGCCATCCTAGGATTTCATGCGTTACATTATTTCTCAGCTTCCTTGCTGTTCTCCGGAGCTCTCCTTTAGTTATTTCGGTCAAAATATAGTTTATTTGTTGTTTTGGAGGGGTTTTGTTGAGTAGGGGAGAGAGCTAAGAGTTTCTAGTTGGCCATCTCGCTGACAATTCAATGATAATTTTTAAAGGAGTTAATATTTAGAAATGTTTAGAACAATGCCTGGCATATAGTGATTACCATTTAGTGTTTGTTAAATTAATATTTTGATTTATTTCCGATATGCTGGTTTTTTGTTTTTGTTTTTGTTTTGTTTTGTTTTGTTTTTTTGAGATGGAATATTGCCCAGTCACCCAGGCTGGAATGCAGGGGTGTGATCTCGGCTCACTGCAACTTCTGCCCCCCGGGTTCAAGTGATTCTCCTGCCTCAGCCTCCTGAGTAGCTGGGCTATAGGCCCCCACCACCATACCCGGCTAATTTTTTGTATTTTTAGTAGAGATGGGGTTTCACTGTGTTAGCCAGGATGGTCTCCATCTCCTACCCTCAGGATCCACCCTCCTTGGCCTCCCAAAGTGCTGGGATTACAGGCATGAGCCTTCGCGCCCAGCCCCTCCAATATGTTAATTTTCTTAACTTTCCCTCGCTTTGAAAAAATCCCAGTTTCTGTCACCCCAACAGTTCTGTTCAGTAAAATCACCCATCAGGCAGAGTGAGGGCAGTGAAAACTCATGAGCTCCGGCCTCAGCTGAGACCCCATGCAGATCCTCAGTTCTTTAGTTCTCTCTCAGTAATGCCTGCTGTTGTCGTATGCCCAGCAGTTATCTCAGCCCTTCACTGCTCATGTCAAGGGCTATACCTTACCATGTCCTCTCTCACTGAGTAGATGTTCTTACCTCTTATTGGACAGAAAAAAAGGAGGTCTAATGTATACAACATCTACCTTTAGACCCCTGCAGCTATAACTTTTTTCATTTGTATTCATTCTCACTATTTTCTTCCTCCTAAAAACTCTGTCTTATCTAGGCTCCTTGCAAATGCCTTACTCTCCAGCATCTTCAACTTTTTCCTCTCCTCTGCTTTTTCTGATCATCCTGTAGGTGTGAGAGGCAGTAAAGCCCAAGACTATGCAGGTACCATTGTATCCTGATTTTTTGGGTATGGACCTTGGCGTTGCTGCGTCCTAACTTTGTGACCTTGGACAGATTACTTTGTTTAATAACTTCGCTGTTGCTCACCTTCCTCTTCTGTATAATGGGGAGAACAGTGTACCTATGTCATAAGGTGGTTGTAAGGATTGTATGAATTAATGTAAAACACATGGAACAGTGCCTGGCATGCAGCACGTTCTCAATAATTGCACATTATTGTGAGACATTCCAATAAAAAAAACTTTCATACATATGTCTTCTCTTAGCAACTCCCTCATCTCTCTTCCCTTCACATTTGAGTTTCTTGAAAAAAATAAGCAGCCTTTGATATTTCGCCTTGCTCTAGCACTTACTTTTTCCTCTTTGTCAAATGCATTTCTCAATTCTCCCATTAAGTTACTTTTGCTTATAGCTTATAAAAACCAATTTCTGTGTGTGTGTGCACGTGTGCATATGCATATATTGACCATTCTGGGGCATCTGACATTAAACCACTTCTTCATTCTTCGAGTCTCTCCTGTGGCCTTCCAAGATACCATTTTCTTTTCTCTCTCTTGTCTTCCTGGCCCAATCTTCCCATCTTTTTCTATGCTTCTCTGATATGGTTGTTCTTCTCAGGGCTGTCATTAGCCCTGCCTTCTTTTAATTTTTTTATTTGTATAAATTTATGGGGTACAAGTGTAATTTGGTACATGCATAGATTGTGTAGTGGTGAAGTCAGGGCTTTTAGGGTATCTATCACCCAAATAATGTGCAGTGTACCCGTTAAGAAATCTCTCACCATCCACCCGCCTCCTACTTCCTCACCCCTCTGAGCTTCACTGTCTTATCACTGGACACTCCACATCCAGGTGAACCCTGCCTTCTTTTCAGGGTACCCATTGTCCTATAATCTTACCCACATCTTCATTGTCCACTTACACGAGAGGACTATCAAACTGAACTCTGAATTCCAAACTCATCTATCCCAAGGGCTACTTACAGTTTTACTTAGTTGTGTCCCAGGCTCCTTAAAATTTCTCACATCCAAACTTAAACTATTCATCTTCCCCACTGAACATACTCCCCCTTATTTATTCCATATACAAATAAATAGCACCACCATCCACCTGTTGCCAAAAGCCAGAAAATGGAGTGCCATCCTCCACAACACCTTACTCATACTACCTTGATACCTAGATGGTCTTAAAGTCTTAAAGATTCTGCTGCCTTATTACTTCTAAAATCTGTTCCCACCACTCTACTTCTACTGTCTTTTAGCTAATCTCACAATATTCAATATTTCTTGCCAGGATTATTGCAATTCCCTCCTGTTAAGTCTCCCCACTTACACTCCAGCTGTGCCAATCTACACTTTACAATTCTGCAGAGATGTCTTTTTAACATGCAAATATGCTTATATTATTTCTTTGCTTACACATTCCAATAACTCCTCTAAATAAAACTCTTAATTTGCTTAGACTGACACAAGGCTCTCATGAATGTGTCCCTGCCTGCCCTTCTGCCTCTCCCTTCTAGCATTCCCCTTTGTAAATCCTATGCACTTCTCGGAACACATCATTTTCCATCTTTTCTTTTTTTCTTTTTCTTCGAGATGAGGTCTAGCAACATTGCCCAGGCTGGTCTCAAACTCCTGGTCTCAAGTGATCGTCTCGCCTCAACCTCCTGAGTAGCTGGGACTACAGGCATGCACCACCATTCCCTGTGATTCTCTCTCTTCTTTACCTTCCTGACTTTGCCTGGAATCGTCTCCTGGTAGCCTTCCCTGACCACCTCTAGCCTGTGTTAAATATCCCTTTGATTCAGTTAGAAATTAGTTGCAGCTAACAATCTATTTAGCTAGCTTTTAACAAAAAAGGCAGGGAGTTGGGAGGATTAGGTGCTAATAAAATTATTGGAAGGGTTAGAGGAACAGACTATAGGTTGGGTTTCCAGGAGTGACTCCCAGATTAACACTGCAGAACCGGCTCACCAAGGGATCACTGCCTCTGCCATGATCAGGAAGCCAGAAAAGAAGGAAGGTGCCACCACAATTCTTAGCTCTAGGTCCGTCTGCCTCTGCCGAGATCCATGTCAGCATAGTGTCTAGGAAGCCAGGGGCCAAACACTGGCACCACTGTCACTGAAAAATCAGAAACCTCCACAACCATGCATGTCAGTCTAAACAATGGCAGCAGTAATAGATGGTCTCTCCCTTGTGGTAGCCACACACATGTTCCAAGTCTTTCAGTCTTTGCTTCTGTTTGGCAGAGGCTAGGTCCATGAGGGGAAATGGAGCTGCACGGAAACTATGATGTGTAGTCTTTAGTTTTCAGTCCCAAAGAAGCAGAAAGGCATGCTAGAAGGAGGTTGGAATAAAGTACAGGGAGCCAGTACATGTATCTGCCTCCCACTTCTTTATGCTTTCATACTGTCATGTACACCTTTCATAATATTACCTACCACTCCTGTTCTACTACCTGTCTCATTACTTATCCCTCTCATTTGACTAGACTGTAACCTGTTTGAAGGCAAAAACTATTCTTATTCATCTCTAAATAATACCTGGCACATATTGATTTCTCAGCAAATGCCCATTAAATGAATGAATAAACAAGAAATTTTGCCATTATCTTAGAATTCTACTTTAATCCAATAACCAGCAACTCTTACTAATTCCATCCCTGAAACAGCCTGCCCACAAGCTCGCTTCATCTCACCTGTTGCAATAATCTCATTATAAACTTCTATAATTTTGTTCCATTCTGTGATATAAACTCTGTATCACCAAATGCCACTAATTTTAGGGACGTTTTCTCTGTTACCTGCTCTTTATACCATCACCCCCTCCCTAGCCCTCTACATCTAACCAGCAGTTACTTTCACCCTCCTCTCAAGTTTTAGAGCAGTGCTTGTTACACTGTGTTGTATGGGTCCCTGGGGTCCCATGGGTGTTTCTAGGGCCTCTAAACGGAATAGAGGGAGGCTGAGCAGGTGAGGTTCTGAGCCCCATCATCCCCCTTCAACCAGAGCAGCTCTACTTCAGTCCCATTTGTGTATTGTGTTCCCATAAGATTGTGAAAAAGTTTATATTGCTATAGGAAAAAATTTAAAAATACTTTAAAAAGCAGTGTCTAAAGGACTTTGTATGTGGATATAGCAGTCATCTTCTTGTATTAAGTTTAATTATGTATGTCTGCCACATACGGGATTTTTGAACCCCCTCTGTTGAACCTGATAGAGGTAGTCAATAAGCATTGTTCTTTCAGATTGAAGAGCTAAGGCTTAAAGAAGACGTTATGGTAGGCATCAACTTCATGCAGAGCTCTAAGGGAGAAGCAGGCTAGACTTGTTCTATTTCCCAAGAAAAACGAAAAGTGAGACCCAAAAGGTGCGTTACAGGGATGAATGTTTTAGATCCATCTGAACAACTGTCAGTTTGACCCAGGCAGCCATGGACTGCCTTGCAAAAGGCAGTGGAATCATTTGCCAGGAATGACATAGAAGTGATCTCTGTGGGGTTGGCTGTCCCCTCAGAAGACCCTTTGACTTTTGCACCTCCTGATCTGTTTTCATTGCAAGCAGTCCACACTGAGACTCCAGATGGCTCAGTATCTGAATTTTTTGAGACTGTAATGTCAGCAGTATCTTTTTTAACCTGGAAAATGAATTGGTTTGATGCTTTTATTTTATTGAATTGGTTGTTGTGTGCTTCTAACTAAAGAAAGTCCCCTAAGGCTATTTTAGAAAGGCAGTCCCAGAACTGAAGTGCTGTCAGATGGGGGAGCCAAGGCTGTTGCCAAAGCAGTGTTGGCGTCTTCTGGTCACAGATTTGCTAGGGCAGCACATTTATAGGAAAATTTATAGCTTCTACTCCTTAGGAATAAATGGGAATTCACTTGACTGAGGTGATGAATTGTGGGGGCTTATGTAATGGTCTCTGGGTGGTCAGCAGCTACTTGTCAGCAGCATTAGAACTCAAGGGTTTACTTTGTTGCCTATTTTACCTTAAGCTTTTACTGCACTTTGATTGAGTTTTCGCACTTGGAGGTTGGGTAAAAGTACATTTTATTCCCAGAACAACTAACTTTTTAGTAGAAACCAAAAGATTGCTTATTTATTTCCCTGTCTTGGGATCTTTTGTATGGTGTGTTTTCGAATGTACTAGCAGGGGAAACTAACAATGACCCTGGAGTTGCCATGGTTCTCAGAGAATTTTGACACAATATATTTAGAAATGTTGAAAGAATTTACTCACTACTGAACCAAGTACCCATCTTTCCTGGAAATGTTTTATAAGATTGAAAAGTACCAGATGTAGCTTGATAATTCTGTTTCATTAATATTATTCTAAATAATTCCAGAAGGCCTGGCTAATGTCCTCAGGGAAGAATAGTTAGCACAATTAGTTGTATTTCTATTTACCTTTCTATTTCCAGAGGTGGTTGTTTAATTAAAGGCTTGTGGCATAATATTTTTCTTTATAAGGAAAACTGTTTGATTTCATGAATCTCATATATTACACTAAGGAAACATACTCAACAAATAAACTTTGAGGAATGTATCTTCATATTAAGGCAGGACATCTTCCTTTATCCTCACTTAGCCTTGGAATAAAAACCTAAACAAAAGTACAATGTACGAATTATAGAAATTAGCTAACCTAGACATTCATACTAAATATATGGCTTGTGTACAGCACTGTATAATTTGTAATAGTCAGAATATTATATTCTGTAGCTTAGTCTGTCTTGTATCGCTTAGCATCTCAGACATATATGCATACATACTGTGTTTGCTGCCCCATCCTGTTACGTTACCCTGTTACTTATTTGAAACACCAGCTCTTGGAATGGGTGTTCTTTCTCATTAAACCATTGTTGTGTAGCTAAAGATCCACCATTAAATTCTGGTAAAATCACTAGATGTCTCATTTTCTTAAATGTGATGCTTCATTAGCAAGATAGTTTAGTTATTCAGCATTTGCAACACAGTGAATAAGAAAGGAGTTTATTTAATTGTCCATGGCTTAAGCTAACAGGATTAAAAATCCAGATAGTATGTGTTATAAGCATATGGCCCCTTTTCGTGACTAATCACTTGAGATATGTAAATGGTGTCACCATAGAAGCAGCAGAAGGAAATATAAAAATATGTGATATAATTATATTTCAGAGGAGGAATAACCAATTATATTATACAGGATCAGCTCTAAAAGAATCAAGAAATGTCTTGTATGTGGCTAGGATCAAACAGTGTTTTATTTTATATGCTCAAACAAATAAGTTCCAAAACCAAAGTCCAGGATTAAAAGGACTGTCATGAGGGATACAAAATGCTTAGTACAAACACAATCTTTGATGCAAATGTCACAGTTCTAAAAATCACTTGGTAGCACCGGGCAGCCTTTGAAATTTGGTTCGTATGTCGCGCTTGTCAGTACACTACCCGTTCTGCCACAGGCTTAAAATTGGTTCTTTCTTGGTTCATTTGGGGTGTTGGGGGAGGGAATGAAAAATGTGTTGCTCATTCATTATATGTACATGGCAACATCTGTTCCCTGCTAATGTTACGGCTGCGGTTCTGCCATTACAGTATGTTAAGTAACCATAGAAATGAACTTTCTGGTTGAAATTACTAAGGTAAAGGTGAAAATAGGTAGGCATGTTACTTGGGCTAATGTTCAGCTGGGATGCAACAGCTGCTGAAACACTAAACGTTTTCCTGTTGTTCAGTAAATAGTGATGATCCTGACGCCTCCAAGTGCAATCTGCCCTGGCTGCCTCAGCTCCTCCCTTGAGACCCTCTAGATTTTGCTATAATCCAGCCACTAAAGGGATAATGCCTGGTACAGCAAGGACTCCAGGACCCTGCTGGAGCATTATGTTCAATATTTTGAATAGCACCCCTGCATATTACCAAACTTTCTGGAAAGGAGACTTCCAGTAAAAGACTGGAATATTTCTACCCCTCAATATTGAGCAGTATAGAATTATCCATTCAAGTTCCTAACAGGAAAGGGATGCACACTGAAATTAATATAATTTGATCAGAGTCTATTTATAAGGGAACTATTTACAAGATGTTCATGGGCAGCTGGGTGTGTGGGTGGGGTAGGGGAGAACCACAGGGGTAGCACAGTAACCCAGGGCCAAGAGCAGCAAAGCTGCCCTCACCCTGGGCCCTAGTGCATGGAGGAGGGGTGACTATCACCTAGAGAAGACTGCCTTGAGAGAAGTGACCTTAAATCAAGGACAGTCAACCTGAAGCAGGGATTGCGATTAGCCATGGACAATATGGAGGCCTATTTCCTTTAAGATCCCCATTGGCAGAACCCAATGGGAAGCTAAGAAGTATGATAACCCATTGACATGGTCTGTAGGTTGTGGCTCCTGGGGCAGTGCTCAGAGTGGAAAGGGTGGAGAATGGACCTGGATGGGCAAAGGGAAGACACCCAGCCTACCGTCCATTCATTGCCCTTCTCCTGTGGAATTTTTTAAAATAGTTCATATCCCACTTGAAGTGCTCAACATTTCAAAAGGATGAAATATTAAAAGATTTAACTTGTTTCTTTGGGTGTATCACATTGGACTAGGAAATGTATATCTTTTTGTTCTGTTAACTAAGTTCATTCTGCATATTATACTTAATACCACACCAAATGCATTCTCTCAAATTGATTTTTCACAGATTTACACAAAGTTTCGATATTAACATGCTAGAGAACAAATAGGTATGCAATTGTTCAGCAGAGATTCCTGAAAATAAAGTCACAAAAACTGACAGATGTAATTACTCCTGAGGTAGGCAGTGAAATAATTTATTCTCCATAAGATTGAGTCCTTGTGATGTCTGCAATGTGAAAATACATCTCTGTGGGTAAAAACATACTATTTGTCTTGGAGAGCTCACAGTTATTTCTGACCATACTAACTCATGTTTCTTCCCCATACAAGAACAGATGCTTCCTATTACATATTGAAAGACCAAGAGATAGATAGATTATAGGCCAAAGAGAAACTCTGCTTCCTTTTTGCCTTTGTTCCTTTCTAGCCCCACCTTCAAAATGTTGAGCATCCAGCAGCCTTGGTCAGAGTAGATTTGTGCTGCCTGCTATTTGCCTCCAGGTTCCAATTATCTATTGCCACGTACCCTCCTTTGGCACTTTCAGACTTTGAGGAAGCAACAAGGTAGTGGAGCACATGTGTGGCTAGCCAGCAGCAGGAGAAATGACTTGCAAGATGTGGGACAGAAGAAATCCTATTGCCCCAATGATATAGTTAATTTGGGAATATTGCCACTCCCTTAATCCATGAGGGACCCTTGACCACACTGGGGTGTTTGGACCAGTTACTCCCAGGGGTAAATTTTTTTTTTTTTTGAGACCGAGTCTCGCTCTGTCACCCAGGCTGAAGTGCAGTGGCATGATCTCAGCTCACTGCAACCTCTGCCTCATGGGTTCAGGTAATTCTCCTGCCTCAGCCTTCCAAGTAGCTGGGACTACAGGGGTGCACCACCACACCTGGCTAATTTTTGTGTTTTTAGTAAAGATGGGGTTTCACCATGTTGGCCAAGCTGGCCTTGAACTACTGACCCCATGATCCACCTGCCTCAACCTCCCAAAGTGCTGGGATTACAGGCATGATCCACTACCCCCGGCCTCCCAGGAGTACCATTCTTATCCCCATTTCTGGTGACAGAGGAGAGCTGAGTTATAGATTCCAGTTAGGCAAATCACGTAACTTCTTGCAAGATGGCTATCATATTTGACTTAAGAAGAGTTTTGTGAGGCCTGCCCTGGCCAGAGGGACACTTTCCTTTTAGCCGAGATCCTGGAATGCCATTTCTACTCCTTTGTCAACTACAGCTTTTGCACTCAGGGTGTTGTCAGCTCTCCTTGTACTGCACTAAGGAGATTATAATGTCCTCACCTCCTAGGATAAAACCTAGTGCAAATATATACAACTTTGGATTTGGAGAAGTTGTATTTTTTTCCTCTTCCAGTGGAAGAGGAAAAGAAATGAGTTTTAAAATTTTCTGAACATTGAGTTGTTGTTTAACTCTATGCTTCAGTTAGGTAGCAAGAAACTTGGATAATGAAAAAGTTACAGATAATTCTAGGTCACCTAACATTAGTTAAGAGCCTACCGAGTGCCCAGCACTATACCAGGTACTAAAACATGGTAGAATGTGATGTCTACGTTGGCCTCAAGAGGCCTGTGGTCTGATAGGAGAGCACATTTAGACTTAGGAGCACCAGGAGTACAGAGTAGGGAGTGTGTAGCTGTTAGAAGGAGAGTGAAAACAGGGAAGACAGCACTTTTTAGAAGAGGTGATACCTGAGCTGGACTTTGACAGATAAATTCTTAGCAGAGGAAACAACCTAGGCAAAGGTATGGATGGAGTATGAAAAAGAGCATGGTCGGTTCGGAGAAGGCATGGCTGCGGCAGATGGGTCTGGAGAAGAGCAGAGATTGTCGTGGAGAGCCTGGTGCTAGGAGTTTGGACTTTATCCATTATGGAATGGGGAGGCCATTATGAGGTCTTAAACCACGCAGGGACATGATCAGCTGGACATGAACCATCAGCCTCGTGTGCAGGAGATTAACTGAATATTCCTATTCCAAACATTTGTATTGTACCTTAGCATACACTAAATAGCTTTCCAATGTGCTTTAATTTAAATAACAGTGAAATTAATTGTATGTCAGTCAACAGACAGAAACCACATCAATTAACAGAGAATTCAGTATAAAGAATTGTTAACTAGGTGTGGAAGAACTGAAAAGACTAAGAGTACATTACAGTATTCATGTTGGTAGTAACTGAAGGACAGCCCTAGGACTAGAGGGACATGGGAAGAGGTCAGAATTATTAAAACTTAAAAAGCTTTTGGGGATGGGGAGGATGGTGGTGGGGGGTGGTACACTATGAAGTTTGTGAGTATTAGAGAAACTGCAAACTAGAATCAACTGTTGCTACCAAATGAACTGCCTGTGCCAGGGTGAAGAAGTAGACTGCAGGGGCAGTGACAAGTGGGAAGCAAACAGAAAGGAAACAGAAAAAGGCAGGTTCCTTCTTCCTTTTCCAACCTTGCTGTCTCTGTCTAGCACTCCTTGATAGAGCCTACTCTGGAGCCAGCAGGCCAGAGAGTCCCAGCCTAGAGCACAAGTCAGAGCATAGAAGTTTAGAGCTGAGAGATTATAGTTTCGAAACTAACACAATTGCCATTCCCAGAGTGGATATCAGTGGATTACAAAAAACAGGACAGGCATCCTAGGAACTAAAGATTAACATGGCATTCCAGGATCTCGGCTGAAAGGAAAGTGCCCCTCGGCTAAAAGGAAAGTGTTTCATTGTTAATGCCTTAAACATTAACAGGTAATCAATCACATTTTAGACTTATTTTCTTCATTATCTATGGATGCTACAGCTGTCTTTGTGACCTCTAATTCTCATTTTCTTTAATGTGTGAAGACTTACTGCATAGGACTTATTCACATCCCACCCCTCAAGACTGTTGGCTTATAGACCATGGAACTTCAGGTGTAAGACACGAATGGACCTAGCACTTCAAAAGGTAAGCAGTGTCATCTTCGGCCTGCAACATCACGCCTCTCTTCTCAGTCATCTTGGATTATCTGAGGCATATATGTCATTGATAGAAAAATATTTACCTCCTTTAGTTCTTCTACTCCATTAATGTCCCTGCAAGTACTTTGCTTAGAGCCTTGCTTTTTGTAGGCCTTTGTACTTGCTTGTAGAATTAAACCCAGGCGTCTTGGAGTCATGTGGATTAAGCATTTGGTTATGTGCTGCTTGTTTTTCTCTAGTTGATTTATATACCTGAGTCTTGTCATACCCACCAGGTGGCAGTCTTCTTGACGGCAGATCTGTATGGTGGGAAAGCACGGATTTAGAGTCAACCACACAAAGTTCAAATCCCAGTTCTGACACTTACTAAATTAGTGAGTATCACTTAACTAAAGTTAGCAAGTGACGTAATCTGTCTTAGTCCCTCATCTGCAAAATGGTGGACAGTATCTATTTTTACTAGGTTGTGCTGGTGAAGTGAAATGATATCATATCATAGAACCTGGTACTTAATTGGTGTTAAATGACAAGCTTACCTTTTCCTTTCTTTATTTTCTATCTCTGTAACATATCTTTTTATACCAGGAATGCAGTAATATTGGCGACCTAACTAACCAAATAGAGTAGTTGTGGAATCCTTTTAGGAGAGAAACTGAAATATCTTTATACAATGTCCCTTCTCCCCAAGCACCTAGAACATTGGGTACACCAATACCATTTTAAAATATATATATATAATGACTGGAACTATTTCTAAAGAGGAAGGTCATCTTCAGTGTATGTAGACATGAGCTGCCGGATATTCTGTCAGAACAATAGCTATTCATTGTGTTAGTTTCAAAGCTGGCACTGACAAGCTAGTATTTCAGTGTTATTCCCACACAAACAAATCTCGAGCAAAATTTCCATGACCCAATAGATTGATGTAAACAACTCGCTGCAAGAACTTTTTACATGTAAAAACCCATGTCATCCATTCAAACGTTCAGTGCTTTCAGGGAGTTTTGTAAGTACAGCCTAAGAATTAATGATTTTTTTAAAAAACAAAAACAAAAAGCAAATGCTCATCAACCCCTACCCTCAGGATTGTGTTTTGTTGCAGAGTATATGTGGTAAATAGCTCAGTTCCTTCCACCATAACTGTAGATGGGAGATAGAGCCATCAGATGGGAAAGTCCTAATGGGAAAGTCCTTTAAAGGCACTGAAACATTAACAGGCTGGCCGAGGCATGCAGGCTGCCAGAGGTCCTGACTCCTGGGCCAAAGAATAATGACAGGCTTTCTATTTTTAAATAGTAGTTAGCATTTGATAGCACTTAATATTTGCAGTGACCTTTACAGCTATTGTTATTAGCTATTCCTCCCAGCAGTTCTTTGAACAAAGTGACACAACTATTTTTACTCAACTCCCCTAACTCCTTCTCCTTCCACTGCACTCACAGGATCAGTGGGGTTCTCAGCACGTCGTGATGACATTTGCTTAGATGTAAGCTCCGTTTCCTCATGAGCAGTGATCTCAGGGATAAAGAATCTTTTCAAGTCAAAACAATGTTAAATACGGTGTGTTTTAATATGTCCCATGTGAGTCAGATCATGTCACTTCTCTGCTTAAAACCCTGCAGTGCTTCCCCATCTCACTCAGTGTAAAGCCAGGGTCTTTGAAGTGGCCTGGAAGACTTGTATAATCAACCCCTCCTTCACTGCTTGCACTGACCTCCCACTCCTCACCCCCTCCCCAACCCTGCCCTAGTCACATGGGCCTCCCTGTAGCAACTCCAGCCGCACAGGCTCTTGTCTTAGACCTTTGCACTGGATGTTTCTTCTGCCTGAAATGTTCTTCTTTCACATGTGGTTGCCTCTGACGCCTTCAGCTTTTGCTTAGATGTCACCTTTTCAATGAGGTCTCCCCTGCCAACCTAGTTTAAAACTGCAGCTGTGATCAAGTACTTATTGTCTCCTAATGTACTGTATTATTTACTCAGTTACTATGTTTACTGTTTACTTCCTCTCCCCCACAAGACTGTAAAATCCACAAAAGCAGAGATCTTTGTCCATTTAGTTCACTGCTATATACCAAGGACCTAGAACAATACATGTAGAAGGCATGTAATAAATACTTGTTGGATGAACAAATGCTATTTCTCTAAAGGTTATTGTAATAGGTTTGACCTGTGGACTTAGAATGCATCTCAATATGTGGTTTATCTTTATATTCCTTAGCAGTAGTTCCTAAGCTTGTTTTTCAACCATAGCAAACAGTTCATTTTGATAGTAATTCTGTAGAGCTAAATGAAGCACACAAATTCTTAACGTTGGAAGGAAGTGCTGCAACGAAGAAATAGATTTTATAGGTGTTGTAGTCCAACCACCCATCTATTCTAATCCCATCAACTGCATCCCCATGGGGCATTGCATCTCTCCATCTTTACAGAAAGGGAGAAGAGGACAGAGGTAAAAGAATAGGTTCTGTGATCAGGAGGCCCTATCATGTAATTCTTGTCCCACCCATGTCTACTGTGTGACCTTGAACAAGATACTTTAGCCTCTTTCTGCCTCAGTTTCCTTATCTGTAAAATGGTGATAAAAACAACTCATAGCTGTTTTTTTCCTAACATTTTTTTAAAATTGTGATAAAATACATATGAAATGTACTATCTTACTCAATTTTAAGTGAACAGTCTAGTAATATTAAATATATTCATAATGTTCTACAATCATTACCACCATCCATCTCCATAACTCTTTTCATCTTGCAACATGGAAACTCTATACCTCTTAAACAATAACTCCCATTTCCACCTCCTCCCAGCCACTGGGAATCACCATTCTACTTTCTGTCTTTATGATTTTTTATACTCTAAGTGCCTTATATATGTGGAAAATATAGTCTTTTTGTGACTGGCTCATTTCACTTAGCATAATGTCTTCCAAGTTTATCCATTTTGTAGCGTATGTCAGAATTTCCCTCCTTTTTGAGGTTGAATAGTATTCCTTTGTATATATATGTATATGCCATATTTTGTTTATCCATTTATCCATCCATGGACTCTTGTGTTGCTTTGACATTCATAGGGTTTTGTGATGATTAATGAGCTAAGGGAGGTAGAATTTGGCATATAGTAAGCAGCAAGTAAATACTAGCTGCTGCTATTATTATTAATTCTGGTTTTTAGAAAGCCCTTAACATTAAGCTTATTTAAGTTTTATTAAGTTATATACAACTGATATAACCCATGATATAACCCACTTTAATGACCTGGGGAGTACAAATAATAGATATATCTTTTATTCCCCTATTAGTTGCCAGAACATCTTCCTGATAATACTAATAGGAAGCCCAATATCTCTCTTAAGGCCCTACCACCTCTCACCTCTTCTAAACATCTGAGATTGCCAAGAACAGTCTGGTCTTAATTCATTCCAAAAGGGCCAGTCCCAGTTCTAAAAGCAAGCAGAGAAAAAACTGAGGAGTCCAAGTGGTCTGCCAATACTACTGCTTCTTCTGTGGGGTAATATTGAAAACTGGCTCTACAAAGGCCAGCAGCTGCTTCCCCCACTACTGCAGGGATTCTCTCACTGACCTAGGTCTTCTTCATGGATCTAGGACTTGGACTTCAAGATTACAGCTCTTTTAGTTCACAGTGCTCAATCATTGTTCTCCAATCACACCCACAACCAGAAGGGTTTCTAGTCTCAGCCATGGGATACATGGGAGCAGCCTCCTCATACCCCTGGTACGCTTAATCCTGCTGGTAACACTGGATCATCAGTCTAGACTGTCCCTTTTCTCATGGTGAGTTTCCCCTTTGGAATTTTTGGTGTCCTTTTCTCCTCCGGGCTTCTTGTGGGGTCTATCCTAACCCATCAGGAAGATTCTAAAAATGTCTCCCCCTAGGAGGCTCCTTGACCTCCCTGCAATTGTTCCATCTTTCATCAGAGACCAGCTCTGCATAACAGGGGTATTGGAGGGGCAGGCTTTGTCAGGCCACACTTAGCTTCTACTAGACTCTCCTCTCCAGGGCAACAGGGTGTTAAATATCTTATAGCATCATAAGTAAGAGTGGCCACTTAATGACTCTTCATCAACTGGGGAAGATCGGTGTCCACTTAGACAGAAAAGTAACTGTCTATTTAATTTCAGGTTGCTTCCTACCAGATTCCCTGTTACACTTCTGTTCACTGGGTCTGGTTCTACTTTTTTTTTTTTTTTTTTAAGACATAGGGTCTTGCTGTGTTGCCCAGGCTAGAGTACAGTGGTGAGAGCATAGCTTACTGCAGCCTCTAATTCCTGGGCTCAGGTGATCCTCCTGCCTCTACCTTCTGAGTAGCTAGGACTTGGAAGGTGCATGCCACGATATCGGAAGGTGCATGCCATGATGTCTGGCTAATTTATTATTTTTTTTTTTTTTTTGGAGAAGAGGTCTCTCTATGTTGCCCAGGCTGGTCTCAAACTCCTGGCCTCAAGTGATTCTCTCACCTTGACCTCCCAAATTGTTGGGATTACAGGCATGAACCAACTCACCCAGCCTGGTTCTACTTCCTGATGTCAGTAGGAACCTCTTCCCTATGACAAAACTTCACCAAATGAATACCCAGGGACCTCAGATTATTTTGTTCTCCACTGGCTCCCAGCTTACTCATTGGTTAATCTTAGTCACATTTTTAACAATCGCAGTTGATGTTTTTTGACCTTACTCTTTGCCCAGTACTGTGCTAAGTGCTGTAATATATTAACAAATTTAGTCTTTAAACAACCCCATCTACAAAAAGGCCACCTTTTTGTAGATGAGGTAACTGAGACTTAGGAAGGCTTAGTAGTAAGCCTAAGGTCACATATCTGTTAGGATTTGAACACAGGCTCTTGGGCTTCAGAGCCCACAGTGATGCAATACTGTATCCCTAACTCAAATTTATAGAACAGAGATGCTTATCTCAGAGTGTTGTAGTGAGAATTAGATGCACTAAAGTATGAAAAATGATTAGCACTGGCTCTGTAAGTGTTCAAAAAATGTTCATTTGCCACCCTTTTCCTTCCATTCAAGTGAGCATCTCATATCTTAAATACTGCACATTTTTTAAGTGCCTGACAGAGTGGGTGCTCAGTGGGTGGTAACTACCCCCCTTATTACAGTGCAGTCCTGACTGTTCTCTTGTTCAGTTGGATCCTTCCTTCCTTCCTTCCTTCCTTCCTTCCTTCCTTCCTTCCTTCCTTCCTTCCGTCCGTCCAGGTTCTCACTCTGTCACCCAGGCTGGAGTACAGTGATGCAATCATGGCTCACTAAGTCCTCAAACTCCTGGGCTTAAAGGATCCTCCCACCTCAGCCACTAAAGTAGCCACCATACCCAGCTTTTTTTTTTTTTTTTTTTAATTCTTTGTAGAAACATGGTCTCTCTATGTTGGCCAAGCTGGTCCTGAACTCCTGGCCTCAAGTGATCCTTCTGCCTCAACCTCTCAAAATGCTGGGATCTAAGATCCAATCTAAGATCCAGCTAAGGCACGAGCCACCACACCCAGCCTCAATTGGATCTTAGATGTTGGTGCCCAGAACTGCATATGCTACACCAGGTGGGCTTGAATAAAGCAGAGTGGAAGGGAACAATCACCTCCTCCCCAGGGTGCATGATGTCCTATTACCTACAGTCTTAGGAGACTTTACTATTTCTGCTAGTCATTCACACTGTCAGTATTGAAATTGTAGTCAATCAGATCCTTGACATCTCTTTACTTAGGCTGTTGCTCATCCACACCTCACTTGGCCTGTCTTTGATTTTTCCTTTTAGAAAAAAAAGAAGGTATTTTTGGAAACAAATCTCTTTTTTCCAAAAATATCTTTTTTTCTGATTAAATACTACAAGTTTGTTGTGGAAACTTTGAAAATGCAGAAACATACAAAGAAGGAAATCAGTTACCATGAATAGCATGATCCAGAGATAACCTCTATCGATATCTGCATATATGTATTTCCAATATGTGTATGTGTTTCTTTTTTATAAAATTAGGATCATGCTGTTTGCCATTCAAAATATATCCTGAGCCTGACTCTTTTCACCATTTTTTCCCAACGTAAGCCACCTCTATCTTTTTCTTAAACTACTGTAAAACTACTAAACTACTATCCCTTAAAATTGGTTTCCCTGCTTCCGTTCTTACTCCCCTACACTCTGTTCTCCAAAAAATAACCATTGTGATCCTTTAAAATCCTGACTGTCTCCTGCTCACAGTCGTCCAGGGGCTTCCCATATCACATAAAATGAAACCCCAGTCGCTCCTTACTCTGGCCTGCAGAGGCCTGTGTGATGGACCTTCTCCAGCTTTGTTCTTCGTTTCCTTCTGTTCTCCCCTTTGCTTACCTACTCCATCTCCAGGGCTTCTTTCCACTTCAAGCTCTTTCCTGTTGAGAGCCTTTGCTCTTCCCAGCGCTACATGGCTCAGTCCATTTCAGCACCTGATCCCATACCCCCTCTCAGGGACCACCTTGCCCAAATAGTACCTCTGCCTCCATCATTCTCCTTTCCCTTTCCCTGATTCATTTTCCTTATTAGAGAAATTAAATATTCTTCTGTAACATGACTATATTTTTATTTATGTACATATTTATTTGCTTATTTATTTGTACCCTGTGATCTACATCTTCCTATTCTCCCACCCCTGGCCACTGGTAATGACTGTTCTACTCTCTGCTTCTATGTATTTGAATTTTTTTTTTTTTTTTTTGAGACGGAGTCTCATTCTGTCGTCCAGGCTGGAGTGCCGTGGTGCGATCTCGGCTCACTGCAACCTCCGCCCCCTGGGTTCAAGCGATTCTCCTGCCTCAGCCTCCCAAGTAGGTGGGACTACAGACACCCGCCACCAAGCCCAGCTAATTTTTGTATTTTTAGTAGAGACAGGGTTTCACCATATTGACCAGGCTGATCTTGAACTGCTGACCTTGTGATCCACCCGCCTTGGCCTCTCAAAGTGCTAGGATTATAGGCATGAGCCACCGCGCCCGGTGTATTTGATTTTTTTAAGATTCCACATATAAGTGAGATAATACAATGTTTTCTCTGTGTCTGGCTTATTTCACGCAGCATAATGTCCTTTTTATGTTGTCACAAATGGCCGGATCTCCTTTTTTAAGGGTGACTAATATCCCACAATTTCTGTTTTCGTACATCTGTTGAAGGACAACTTTAGTTGTTCCATATCTTAGCTATTGTGAATAATGCAGTGAACATAAGAGCACAGTTATCTTTATGAGGCGGTGATTTCATTTCCTTTGGGTATATACCCAGAAGAGGATGCCAGGTCATATTATAGTTCTATTTTTAGTTTATTTAGGATCCTCCATACTGTTTTCCTCATGGCTGCACCAATCTACATTCCCACCACATTGCAAAGGGGTTCCTTTTCTCCATCCCATTGTCAACAGTGATCTCTTGTCTTTTTATAATAGCCAACCTAACAGGTGTGAGATGATATCTCATTGTGATTTTGATTTGCATTTTCCTGATGATTAGTGATGTTGAGTACCTTTTCATATACCTGCTGGCCATTTTTATACTTTCTTTGGAGAAATGTCTATTCAGGTCCTTTGCCTGTATTTTAATCTGGTTATTCATTTTTTTGCTTTTGAGTTGTGTGTGTTCCTTATATGTTTTAGATATTAACCCCTTATCAAATATATGATTTGCAAATATTTTCTCCCAACCTGTAGGCTGCCTTTTCATTTCGATTGTTTCCTTTGCTGTACAGACGCTTTTTAATTTGATGTAGTCCCACTTGTTTATTTTTGCTTTTGTTGCCTGCCACATGATTTTAATGGCTGTAATATTCTATCATATGTATGTACTATAAGTCTCCTGTTGTTAGACTTTTAGGTTGTTTTCCTTTTGGGGTAGTATAAGTTATAGTCAATATCTTATTTGTATAGCTTTCATCTTGTGAGATTCCATCACTTCCTGACAGAAGTGGTTGGGATCCTATTTATAATGACAATTTCTATAATCAAGTACTGTTCTAAATGCTTTACGTACTAATTTAATCTACCTCATATAGTGAAGTAGATACAATCATTATCCCCATTTTCCAGATAGGGAAATTGAGTCCGAGAGTGTAAGTAACTTCTTTAACATCACACAGTTAGTAAGTGGTAGAGCTGGGATTCAAACAGTTCTCTACTTCTGCAGCCTGAGCTCTCAACCCCTCCTCCACCTCACCAGCTGCCTCCTGATCGTTCTCCCAGCAGATGTCAGCAAACTTCCTTTGTCTTGCAAGTCATTTCTGTTTTTGTATAGAGAGGCACTGAAGACCAAGTCATGTGCCCATTCACATCTTTGTAGAGAATAATATTATCCTGTTCTCCAGTCCTTTTGGGTGATTATAGTTGAGCTCCTCTGAGGGTTCCTTATTGTATTATCATGGAGCTTGTATTTCTCTACCTTGTCCACAAAGAAAGTGTGCGCACTTGTTTGTCACCATTTTCTAACTAGACAATGGAACAGTTACTACCTGAGGAGCCCTGTCAGAGAGGAGATGAGGTTAGTCTGACCAGCATTCATCTTCCTCGTCAACACAAAGTATCTAAGCTGCATTAGAATTTTGCTAAAAGTCCCCATTAATAAAATTGAGATATTTACCCCTCTGCAAGTTTCTGTAAGTTCTACCGTGCTTCATAAAGTCTCATATATTATAATATTTCCATTTTTTTCAGATGTCAGATATTGTAAATGAATTCCTGTTATTTTAGGGTCCTAGGACTTCTTATTTTACTGTTCCTGTTGCAGTGAGTATTGGGGTGCATGTACAGATGGTGTTGAGATGTAATTCATCTGAGCCTGGAGACTTAAATGCAGCAGCCAGGTGCTCTCCTCCTATCTTCTCACTGTCACAGACTTTAATTTCCTCTTGGCCATGTTTTTGCTCTTCTTTCTGGCTCAAAGGTCATTCCTGATAAAGAAGATGGAAACAAACTAGGAGTTGAGTAATTCTGTTTTCACTGTGTCATCTCTAAATTAACTGTATCATCTGCCCCAAGCAGGAGGCCAACTCTTCTCTTGTTCTTTTTCTTGTTCCGAACCCACCCTAATGGCTCTCATTGTATTTTATGTGTGCATTATCTTGTGCCCCAGCCTTCTACTTCCGTGACTTGATCCTTTCTTTTTATGCCACTCCTTTGTATCTGCTGTCAGCTGCAAATTCCTACTTCCTGCCTTTGTGAGTGTCCTTGTAAAATATAAGCTCATTGGAGACAGTAATTTATTTAGATAGTTCCCTCTCTTCCTCCTCTCCAGAGTAGAGTCAGAATTAAATTAGATGGAGCCTCCAATCTTTCTAGAACCAAGTTCTACATGATTAGAGTCTCTAACCATGGAATCAAAGAGCGTCTAGCCTCGTGTCTTACGCACAGGAAGTCTGCAATAATGGTAACAATAATAACAACAATAACCTTTATTTAGTGTTCACCATAATTGTAAACCATACATACATACTAGGGGCTTTATATATGTGATCTCATTTAATTCTCACTGTTGACATATAAGGTAGGTCTTATTATTCACAATTACAGATAAGGAAATTGAGATACAGAGAGGTGACATTTGCACAGCCGTAAGGACAGCACCAAGAGCCTGACTCAGGTCTCTCCAGATTCCTGAGCATGTACTCGCCTCCACATTCTGCTGCCCTCTGAGATTTAATCCACTGAATCACCTTCTTTTCTCTGGGCTTGTAGAGTTCTTTATTCTTGCAGTCTCAGGACCATAGACAGCTCGCATTCACTTCCTTGGCTCTTGAGAATCATATGGTGACAAGGTCCTTTTCTGTCTAAGTGCCAGTCACTTCCATTGTGTTATCCACCTAGTTCACCTTCAATGGCCAAAATTAGATCCAAGCAGTAGCTCTCTTACAACATCCTTGTCCCTCTGTGACATGAAGTTGTCAGTAGAGCAAGGCCTGAGTGAATTGGATGCTCTGCTTCTGACAGAGTGGGGCTCCTAACAGACCTCTGGATTGTCTTCCATCATCCCTCAGCCTGCAGAGGACAGAGCCTGATGGTGGGAGTGACAGGTACACCTAGTGGGTAGGCCCCAGGGCAACCAACCTCTCCTTGCCCCCTCCTCACTGAGCTTTCTGTGCTCTGGGAATGTTATGCTGGCTTGAAGGTTTTTCTTCACTATAGTTTACATGCCACCTATTCTCAAAAAGAATGTGAAGTAGTTTACAATAAAACATGTCTAAAACAAGATAATTAAAACATATTTTAAAAAGAGAGGTGGATGGAGAGAGGTCAGAAATCACTTGGTTTGAATCCCTGACAAGAAGTTATAGCACATGAATACATTTTGATCAATTCCCGATACAAATGTCTGGGTGTGTAGGAATGGGGAAGGAACTCTGCAGAAGGGGAACCTAGAACCTCATGGGCCCCATCCTACACCTGGAGTCAAAATCAAGTGACATCATGCCTAGCAATGCCTGTGAAAATATTCATTCATAGTATCTGTCTCAGGAAGCCTCAGGGAATGCATCAGAAGAACCACCGCATGTGTTAACTCTAAGTTTAGTGTAGCCAGTTTGTCCAAGGATCAGAGCCAAGATAATTCATCATTGTCACAGACAAAAGACCTCCATAAATTTGTCTTTAAATTTTAATACCTAAATCATATATTATACAGATAGAACTCATACAACCCATCTATTGCTCTGTTATAATTTTTAAGGACAAAAATGGTATAAATCATAACAGAACTTTTAAAAGTATCACACTTGTTTCAAGAGATGCTATGCTATGGCTTTTCTGTTAGACAAGATTCCAGTAGGAAGTGGATGACTGAAGAATGAATGAATGAATGAGTGCCCACATGGTCCCATGACACCAGTGAATCAGTTTCATACTAGCTGTGACAAACAGTTCATTCAGTAGAGCTGAGCATGACTTCTGGTAGCACTTCCTGTCATGATGGAGGCTGATACTATAGCAGCTCTGAGTCAGAACTGCAGCCAGCAACATGACTCAGGGCATCAAGGTCAGGACAGGGGAGCTCAGGCACTCCTCTGACCCTTGTCTAGATGTGCACCTACAACTCCCTTGATAGGTGTACATATGACCAACTTCATCTGATAGACAGAAAAATAGAGAAGGAATGTTGGTGATGGAGGGTTGGCTTGTGAATTTCTGTATCATTAGAGATGTAACAAACACTCACAGTGACCAGATGAATCAGAAGGAAGATTCCTTGAGGTCCCTGGTAGGGATATTTCCTCTTACCTTCAATTCTGTGGGGCATTTCTGTAATTTGTTGAATGGAATCAAAGTGTTAAGGCAACCTACAAACTAAGTACTAGTCGGGTTCAGTTAAAAGCAAACAAACAATGAAATATCAGGCAACAGATTTAACTAAAACTATTCTCTTAATCATTGTTTTTTTGTGTTTTTTTTTGAAATGGAGTCTTGCTCGGTCACCCAGGCTGGAGTGCAGTGGTGCGATCTCAGCTCACTGTAACCTCCGCCTGCCAGGCTCAAGCAATTCTCCTGCCTCAGCCTCCTGAGTAAGCTGGCACTACAGGCACCCACCACCATGCCCAGCTAATTTTTTGTATCTTTAGTAGAGACAGGGTTTCACCGTGTTAGCCAGGATGGTCTCCATCTCCTGACCTAGTGATCCACCCACCTCAGCCTCCCAAAGTGCTGGGATTACAGGCGTGGGGCACCGTGCCCGGCCTCCTGTTTTCTTAATGGGAAGGTTTTAAGTATGTAGGTATTCATGGGAGAAGTAGTAGTTATTTGTTGTAGGCAAATACTGATATTCTCTCAGCTACAGGAAGTCATTAAAGATGGGAATGATTAGGATAGGGAAATGGCGTAAGTAAGTCTGGGTGTGGCTATTTTTTTGTTAGCTTGATAGAATTTGATAGGCAATGATTTTTAAACTTTCTTGTAAGGCTGGATTAAAATGTATAATTTAAAATCTTTGGGGTGATATTACAGTAAAACCCAGTCTCCACAAGTGATTGTGTAAATTTACTCAATGCATCAGGTATTTGTTGATCACCTGGTTATTCGCCATCCATCCATCCATTCATCTGTCCACCTATTCATCCACCCATCCATCCACCATTTATGCTTACACTACTTACTCAGCGTATGTTATGGGCTGAATTATCCCCCCTACCACTCCAAATTCATATGTTGAAGTCCTAACCCTCAGTACCTCAGAATGTGACTATATTTGGAGATACGTCTATAAAGAGGTAATTAAAGTGAGATCGTTAGAGTGGGCCATAATCCAATTTTGCTAGTATCCTCATAAGAAGGGGAAATTTGGACAGGTGTGTATAGAGAGGAGACTACGAGAAGACACAGACAGAAGATGGCCTTTTACAAGCCAAGGAGAGAGGCCTTCAAAGAAACTAATCCTGCTGACACCTCAATCTCAGGCTTCTGGCCTCCAAACTTGTAAGAAAATAAATCTCCATTGTTTAAACCGCTCAGTCTGCAGTATTTGGTTATGGTAACCCTAGCAAACTAATACATGTACTTCCAATATACCAGTGCACTGTGCTAGATATGAATGAAGTATCATCTCTGCCTGCAAACGGCTGCCAGCCTGCTAGGTACAAAACACTGCTAAGTGTTGAGGAAACTATAAAGCTACAGTGATGAATCAAACCCTTAGTTTCGTGAGCGCTTAACATTCTATAAAACCAGCCCTTGCCCCCACTGGTTTGTATGGGGCTACAATTGGCATGTGCCCCTATTTTTTTTTGAATTCTGATCGAAAAAACTGTTTTTGGGGACGTCAGTTGGGAGTTAAGTGAAATTTACATCAGCCACAAGAAACTAAAACCTGAAGTATCGGAGGTTGTGTTTTACTTTTTAATTCATATAGCACGATTTAGGTATAAAACAGCCTTCAGAGTATTTTTGCTGCTTTAAACTCATCAGAAAACTCATTTTCGCAGTAAAATCCTGCCTTCATGACAGATCCATTTATTCTCAGATCACACAGCTTCAGCCTATCTCCAGAGTAAGCAGAAGATACTGCAGTGACAGCTGGCAGCTTGGCTCACTTAGATTCTGTTTGTGCAACTGCTGTTAATATGGAGCCACTAACCGAGGAAACAAATCATGGCTTGAATGAAGGTGGAGGACATGCAGCAGGGTCCTGTGGCTTTTGGAGTAGAAGTGGTCACACACGTTAACAAACAGCATGAACCCAAACTATAAAAAGATAAAATTTTGAGAGCTCTAAGGAACTTTGGATGTTATCTGGTCAAAGCCCTCATTTTGTAGATTTGGAGCCAGACACACAGGTTAAATGTTAAGTGGCTTGCCTACGGTAAAAAAAAAAAAAAAAAAAAAAAAAAAACTAGCTAGTAACAGAAATAGAATGAAGACTTGTCTCTTGCTCTGAGTTCAGCTGTCTTTTCTGCCACTGTAGGTTTGGGTTTGGGAAATTAGTAGTCCAGAGCTGATTCCCACACAAACGCCGTGTCTGTAATTCAGGTGTGTTGCTGCTAAATAGAGAGTGTTGTCTATTCTTAGTGTTGGTCTGAACTGCTGGGCTTCCTATCTGTGTTGGAAACTGAGTCAAGCAAGTATAGCCCTCTTTTTCCACCCAAAAATAGAGCTGTTTATCCCTCACCCCCTCCCACCCCCTCTGCTCAGGTGATGGGTGCACCAAAATCTCAGAAATCATTACTGAAGAACTCATTCTTGTAACCAAACACCACCTGTTCCCCAAAAACCTACGTAAATTTTTTAAAAAAAGAGTTGTTTAATATGACAAATGTAGAATGAATGCAGAGAGAAAATGAATGCCTCTTGGGTACCACCTGTGTGGCAGACACTGTGCTGGCCCTTCATAGCAACTATGAAGAAACTGAGGCTGAATATATTGTATCTCTTGTTTAAGATCTCACAGTTCCAATTGACAGTTCTAGGATTTGTTCTATTCCACAGCCTACAAGTCTTCCACCAATCTATGTTCCCTCCCTCAGCATAATTAATAATTTTTATATTATAAGGCTAAACTAAATTTATATCAAGATGTCCCAGAGAGTTATATCTTATTTGTTAACCATTAACTTTTCCCAATCAGACACTTAATGCAGCACTAGTTCCATCTTAAGGCCAGAACAGAACACCATGGATGATGGTTTTGAACCTCTTTTGGCCAGAAATGTGCCCAGAGTTCTAAACCTTGGACAGCTTTGCATCAAGACCTTTGGAGGCAGCTCTCACTTACCCACATACGTACGTGGTTCACCATCTCCGTGGGGTCTTCTTTTCTCGATTATCAGGTCTGACTTTATTTACAGCTGAAATGTGATTCCCTTTTATGAAGATCATTTTTCATTCCAGGAAAGACCTTGGGTATTACGTCCTATTCTCATAGTCAGAAATCTGAATGCTTTGATATACTGTATTTTGCTTTTCTTTCATGGCCAAGTAAAAGCGAAAGACCACAGTTATACATCGTGTGTCAGTCTGGCTCACTCAGATTATGTTTGTGAAATTCCTTTTTCTATAGAGCTAATATTTACTCAGCACTGATGCCCCAGGCACCATATGGTATCCCAGGGACCATACTATGCCCTTTCTATGGATGGTCTCTCTTAAGACTCAGAATAACCTTTTGTTTATAAACTGTCACCTAGGAGGGTCAAACAACTCAGCCTGGTTCATACTGCCATCAAAAAGCAAAGCTGAGCTTCGAACCCAGGCTGTGTTTGCAAACCCCTGAGCTTTCAAACCACTGCACATGCTGCCTCCCAACTCTTTGTTTTTTGTACCTTTCTCTAGTCAGGAGGTTTTTTTTCCACCTGCCCAATTTATCTTCCATAATTCTTGCTCTTGGGACAGATGATTTCCAAGGTCCCTTCAAGTATTGAGATTCCATGACTGATTAAAAATTGTAATGTATGCAGTTTGGTTAATTTGCACTAATGCCCGAGTTCATTCACAATGTTAATTTCTTTACAAGGTTCCAACAGTTTTTTAACTTACAGATCTCCTTCTGATGTTAAAGGAATCATGTTGCTTTTCCTATAATAATATTTAAGTCCCCAATTTTAAAAATGTAAGGTTTAAAAACATATCTGAAAGGATTTTACCATGCATGCAACACACCAATTTTCCATATGGACCAAAATAGTCTTTTTAAGCCCCTCTTCTCTCAGTTGTCTTTCCCAAGTCTCACAGATGCAGTGCTAATTGCATGCAGCTTCAGGTCCTTTATAACATGAGGTAACAATTTCAGTGTCTTGGGCTTGAATGCTGCATTTGTTAGACATGCCAGGCCTGGAACTGGTGTCAGCTCATCAGGATTCTGAATCCACATGGAGAGCAACTCATCTGAACGTTGGGAAGCTTCCTGGAGAAACTCCTGTTGTGCTCCTTTCAGGTGTGGCGTGAGAGCCAGTGGTGTGACTGGTTCCTTAGCTAGGATGCCTCTTGGTCAGACTTGGCAGCACTGGGTGATGGCTCTCTGGGACCAGTGCAGGCATTTGAGTCTTTCTAGTCAAGCTATACTTGTTGAAGAATGATTCCAGAAGTAACGTTTATTCACAGACCTACTACTTGGGCCACTTGGGCTAGCTCCAAGTGTCTGAGTGGCTCTTCACAGCTAAAGGCAGACTGCACTTGGGACACATCTAAAATTCATTCTGACTGGATTGAGAAAACAAGGAGACCAAAAAGAAAAGAAATGTCAGGATTCTGCAATCACATCTGTAACTGAGGAGCCATAGGATGTAACTTTGGAGAATATCTTGACCTGATCTTGCTTTGCAGCTTGTCTGTAGTTCCAGTCTTTAGAGTCATGGAAGCCTGAGTTCCCACCAAGCTCTGCTCTTAATGGCTGTGTGATAATGAAGCCGTCACTTGGTCTTCCTGAGCCTCAGTTTCCTCATCTGTAAATTGGGATGATGTACCTCCCTCGTGGGTCTGTTGTGAGGACAACATGTGATGATCCTGCCAAAACTCTTTAGGCACTCTGTGCTTAGCTGTGTGGCCAGTGCACAGTCAGCAGCTACACAATGCTATTTTTACTGCCTTCTTTCCCTTCTTCCCCAACAGGACGCACTCCTCTAGAAAACTGAGGTTCATGCAAACCTGCACCTTAAGAGCACTTATACAGATGTGCACAATGCAATGCATGTGTCTTGATGGGGCTTTGTTAAACTGAATTTTAAAATTGTATTTTATATATACTTAGGGAAGTACAGAGGTACCCCAGAACGGGTTGTTTTATAAAGACAACAATAATTTCTGAATTATTTTCATTTCAGCTTTTTATATACTGTGTATTCACAAAATGAGAGACCCTTCCCCACTCACCCCACCCTCACAACTCCCCAGAAGAACAACAGCCATGAGCAGACAGTGCTTGCCTCCTGACCTGTGTTTCTCCTAAAGCTAGTTCATTTAAGGGCAGCAGTCAGGGGCTTGCTACTCTTTGTAGCCCTGTTTCTTTTCTTATGATGAGAAGAAACAAGCCCAGACTAGCAGAGGGAAAGGGACTGTCCTCTGGGGAGCTGAGGAGTGAGGGTGGTCCTCACCTCGATCCAGCGATCAAATTCCCCAAGTAAATCCATGTAAAGCATGAGAACTGTGGCCAGCACTTGTTAAGCAAGGAATGTTAAAAATCATTGTCATTACTGCTACTATTATTGCTACAGGCTTGTTCCAAGACTCTGGGTTTTGGCTCAGCTTGTCTAAATGGTCTTCCATCTTATGGAATCAAGGGGTACATTTTGGAACCACTAGTTCCATAACCAAAGAAGGAGCAATCCAGCAACGTAGGCATTGATTCCACAAGCCGTCTCAGAGCCTCTATGTAGTCCTTACTTTCCCTAAATTGCCAAGACTAGCTGGCTCAAGTTAGGCCTTTCTAATTTACCTAGACTGTTGCTGTCTCCTGTGCACGGCTGCAGGGATGAGCACCTTATTGTATGTTCCTCCGCTGGGCTGACTGAAATGGTTTGCAGCCAGACTGCTATGCCACACAGTCTGGCATTTAGTCCTCAGAAATCTGATTTAGAGGATGTATACATTGCATCACAATCTAGATTTCAGAGGAAAGCTTTGGATAGAATAACCCAGACCCAAGTCTGGGTAATTTAAAGCCTGGGTGAAATGGGGCAGAAAGAGCCCAGAATATACAGGTCTGAATCTTGGCTGGGGAGATGTGGAAGACTGGAGGCGCCAGACGGCTGGCCTCCCTCCAAGTGTTTACCATGCTGGTGCCATGGGGCTGGGGCTGGGCAGCCCATGTGCTCATTCTCTCCCTTCTCTCCTCCTCCTCCTCCCCCTCCATCTCTCCCCCTCCTCCTCATGTTTCCTATAGGCTAGAGAAAGTCAGGAACTACTGACCCACAGGGAAGGCAAGCGGAGATATGAGACAGAGGAATCAAATGCTGCCCTGGTGGAGGGTGCTGTGGGTTCACAGTGGATGATTCCCTCTGCCTATGCGATAAAAGGGCTGGCTCTGTACTTTGAACCCCAGCCTCACCCACCTCTGTCTGGGTGTGGCCCTTACTCTCTGGAAGCCTTACTCAGAGGAGAGGACAGGAGAGTGTGAGGCTTGAATCTCCAGGAATAGTCTGTGGGCAGCCATTGACTCCGAGTCAATGAGAACAAGGTGTGCTGTTTCCTCTGTTCTGTTTCTTCCCTGCCCCACTCCCCACCCCTTTATCCTATGATGCCCAGGCTGCCTGCACTGCTCTGATACCACAGGCCTTGCCAGGGGCCTCCTGAGAGGTTTCTGAGGCTTGCAGCCGGTGGTCCCATTAGTCTGCACATCTTTGAGTCCCCCTCCCAGAGGAGAAAGCATATGCTGCTGGGACCGACTGCAGCTCCTCATGGATGCACCTGCCACCAGGAAATTGTTGTTCAGTCTGGGATTGCTTTCTCTTCCTGAAGCACAATCTCACATGCAGTCCTGAGCCCAGTCCAGCCTCTGGGACAGAAGATTTCGTGCTTTATAAACCAACAGCACTGCAGGTGCTGCACAAGGGAAGTGTCTCCCTTATGTCTTTCCCTCCCTGGATGCCTATCAAACTAGGAGTTACCTTAATAGGGTAAAAGGAGGGTGTGGCTGTTTCACTTCCTGTTGTCAGCAGCCAAGTGTGCCTGGGGACAGAGAGTGGGCAGGCACCGGTTGTGTGTAGGGAGGCAGGTATTATACTGCCCTGGAACACACAAAGCGGGTGGAGGGGTCCTCTAGCTTCCCTGAGACCTCCCTGGGCAGACTGCTGCAAGGCACCCAGACGTCAGTCATCTTCCCACAACCTAATCATTCACAGCTGCTCCAGGGCCACACTTAGGATCTCTTTCCAGTGGTCCGCTTAGTCTGCCCCAGGGGCACGGCAAAGGAGGGCCTTTCATCCAGGGATCTCACACAGAGACTTCACATTTGGATTTTTAAAAATTTATCTCTGAAGATATGCTAATAAGACTGAAAGATGGAAATGATCATCAGCTTTAAACTTATGCCTGATTTTGGTACCAGGCCCATGAATTTTTAAAATTAATCCTGCTATTATCCTGTGAATAGGATGGTTATATTACCCTGCACGTTTTTTTTTTTTTAAAAAAAAAAAAAAAAAAAACTTACACGTGTTAAAGTCTTAATTTATTAAATGTAAACGTCTAAAATATAGGATATCACAATTTTTGAAACCCTATTTGGGCATTTCTTCATTTTAATATACCTGGAGCCTCAGAGAATGAACGTGTCCCTGGTCTTTGTCCTCCAAGCGGCCCATTGGCCACTCCCCTCTTGATGGACTGTGGAGAGAAGCTGTTCCCTTTCCACATTGTCATTTCAACTTCAGAAAAATCTCAGGTGCAATTGCCTGTTTCATTACAGCAGCCAGCCTATAATGAAAGAGGCCTTCGAAGCTTAGGCATGCCCAGTTTGGCCCCTTTCTTCATTTTACACAGTTTTCTCCTCCCACAGGAAGGCTTCTCTCTGCTGGGCCCAAAGCTACAGGCTCTCCACCATAGGGGAAATGACTGACTAATATTCTTGAGTTCTTTACCCTTAGGCAATGGGGCTCAACTGTGACTGCACATTGGAATCAAGTGGAGAGTTCCAAAAATCCAATGCCTGGGTTCTACCCCCAGAGAACCTGATTTACTTGACCCTGGGGGTGTGGCCTGGGCATTGGAATTTTTTAAAGCAGCCCACATGATTTTAATACGCTGCAAAGTTTCAGTACCCTAAGACCCTGGTTCTCAAACATTAGAATTCATCAGAATAATGTCCTTGTGGGGAGGGGCTTGTTAAAGCATAGATTACTGGACAGTTTCTGATTCAGAGTTTCTGGATGGTACCTGGTAATCTGCATTTCTAATGGGTTCCCAGGTGATGCGATGCTGCTGTTCTGGGGATCATGTATTTAGAACAGCTGTGCTAAAAGAAAGACCGCTTGAGAGGTAGGCTGGGAGGAGAAATGGGAGTGAATGCATGAATATGTAGTTATTTCTTATTCTCAGCCTCTGCAGTTGGCTTCAGAGGCAGGGACACCCCTCAATTACAGCGGTTACAGAGTATATTGGTCACCAAAGCTGCCACTGTGCAGAGACCCAAGCTGGGACAGAGCTGAGCCCCAGCAGCTGGACCCTGGTTGATGGGGTAAGGCATGGTCTGAAACAGTCTGGGGCTACAGGTCAGCTCTGTCCAGTGAGAATCTAATACAGGTCACAAGAGTGAGTCACTTATGTAACTTCATATAACCACACTGAAAAAACTAGAAACAGGTGAGAGTAGTTTTAATAATCTATATTATTTAACTTAACCCTCCAAAATCTTATTTTAACAGTCATCAACATAAACAATGATTAATGAGATATTTGGCATTCCTTTTTCATGCTAAGTCTTTGGAATCATACGTGTGTTTTACACTTACAGCACATCTCAGTTCACACCAGTCACATTTCAATGGCCACACGTGGACAGTGACAGCCTGGATAGACCTAAGTACTGGGGCCGTCTGCCCCTGAAGTAGGACTGATCACAAAGGTCCTCACTTCTCCCAGCAGCACATGGCTCCTCCTTCCACGCCTCTCAGGGCTCCTGGAATCTGTTCTCAGCATCTGAGACTCCCTCTTGCATTCTTTACCATCGGTGCTCTGGACAGCACAAAAGGTTAACTGGGTTTAATCGGGTCTGCAGGGCTTGTTCCCTCATGTCTGTGCATCTGAGGTCAGAATCTGAGAGGTTTTCATAGCCACTCCCACTATCTTTCCTGACTTCACCATCTATAGAGATGAGTTGAGCGCCAGGTTTTTGTTGGAGAGAAGTGGGTGTCTGAAATGGATTGAGGAAAAGAATGAGGGGAAAGCTGTAGTTGGGCCGAACAGTAGAACAAGGATGGAGTTTCTTTTGAATGCTGCAAGCAAAAGTGATGCTGATACTTCTGGTGCCTACCCCTGCCAAAGGAGTCCAGAGCACTGTGAGGTTTGTGACAGGACCAGGGCAACAGTCATTGTGCTCTTGCAGCAGCATGCTGACCTGTCTCCAGTTAAACTCATTAAACATGCAAGTATTGAATGCCTACTGCATTCTCAAGTATACTGATAAGGCAGTGAGTTACAATTATTGGAACTACACGTTTTGGAATCAGTCAAGCCTGAGTTCAAATCCCCACTTTTGTAATATGATCTTAAGCAAGTTATTTAATCTCTAAGCTGTGGTTTCTTCATTTGCAAAGTGTGGGTAATACCTACATAGTAAACTCCTGTGAAGATAAAGTGAAGTGATATATGCCCTTTCTTAGCACAGTACCTGATGCACTCAGTGAAGGCATTCAATGAGTGGTAGTAGGCTGGGACTAGGTAGGTGAGCAAAGTGCCTAGGGTGCAAAATTTAGGGAGGCACCCACTCTCATGGTTGTGCAGGTGGCACTGTGTGGTGCTGTGAGCACCATCATCATTGTTGCAGTTGTGTAATTACACTGCAGTAAGTGTCACAGGCATTCCTGAGCTACATAAGGCGTTTCCTTTTCTCTCAAGGAGCATAGGGTCCCTGAGGGGAGAGAAGGCATGTAGACAAGCAAACCAAGACTGGCAGATGTGGTGATTGCCTTGAGAGAGGGAGGAGACATCGCTCCCACAAAGGGATTCAGAGACTACATCCTCGAAGAGTGGACAGGATATCCATAGGCATAGATTGGAAGGAATGACAATTTATAGAGGGAATGACTTAAAGCTGTGGAGGCAAAACACTGCTCAGGGAACATGGAATGGTTGCTATACTGGTGCACAGAGGCAGCTAAAAGGGAATGCTAACAGTCTGGTTGCAATCCAGTTGTATAGGGCTTTAAATACCAGGCTAAGGAGTTTAGACTGTATTTGGTTAAAAAAAAAAAATGCTGGGGAGAGTCATAGATAGCATCCTGGGAAAGAGGGACCAGATAATGAGGAATACCTTTTCCCTTTGAGACACAAAGGGTTTTGAGAATCAGAATTTATTACCATTGCCCTATCAAACACAAGGCTTCATGCCTTGAGGCACATGAAACTTGTAAATTGTGTCATCCATTACCACCCCTTCATGATCCTACTCCCCTAGAGTAACCCCTATTACTGTTGTCGTATATATCCTTTCAGACTTCCCTCTATACATAGACAATATATAGATTCAAAATTTTTAACCAAAATTGGATCATGCTATATTTACTGTTCTGTCATTTACTTTTTTTAAGTGTCATAAAATATATATAACAACACTTAGCATTTTAACCATCTTTAAGAGCATAGGTCAGTGGCATTAAGTACATTTCCAGTGTTGTGCAACCATCACAACCATCCATCTCCACAACTTTTTCATCTTCCCAAACTGAAACCCTGTACCCATGACAACGCCAATTCCACATTCTCCTCTCCCTCTAGACCATGACAGTCACCATTCACTTTCTGTTTCTATGGATTTCACTTCTTTAAATACCTCATATATGGAATCACACAGTATTTGTTTGTAACTGGCTTATTTTACTTAGCAGAACGTCTTCAAGGTTCATCCACGCTGTAGGATGTGTCAGAATTTCCTTTCTTTTCATGGTTGAATAATATTCCATTATGTGCATATATCACATTTTGTTTATCTATGTATCCATCATCAGAGTTGCTTCTGCCTTTTGGCAATTGTCTGCTGTTTACTTTTAAGTAATATATTGTGGACATCTTTCCATGTGAGTTCCTGTAGATCACCTCATTCTTCTTAATGGCTGACTAATAGTTTGTTGTATGACAGTGACTAGTGTAGAATCACAACACCAGCTAGTGGGACAGCAGGGATTTGAACTCAGTTTTTTTCTGGCTCCAAAAGCTGAGTGTTTTTCACCATTCCAGGAGACATGAGGGATGTGTACATTTTGAACTATCACATGGCTGGCATGGTGTTATGCATGTATAAAATAATGTGCTACAATTTGATTAGGTTTTGAGAGGCTTCTGATAAATGAAGTGATGAGTGTGTGTGAGGCCAGGTCTAGCTCTGATTTTGGAGTCCCTACTCTGTGTACTCCCACAACACAGTCATCACCAGCTTTTAGCTACTGCTGACCTGGCCGCTTCTCAGGGTAGCTCTGGAAGAGTATTGAATAATAACATCTTTAGGAAAGAAAGGACCACGAGTTCATCTGGCTCAACCCTTTGTTTTAGGGAAGGAGGAAACTGGAGCCTGAGAGTGAGCCCCAAGGCTACCTGTGAGTTTCCCTCTGCCTCCATTGAGAGGGTGTGGCTGCTAAGTGCTATCAGAAGATGCCCCACACTGTTTTCATTCCAATTTTACTGACTCATAGTTACTCTGTTTATGCCAGAAACTCATTTCCCCAAGTGCATTGTTTTTATTGTTTATTTCTCTTGTATACATGTATCCTTCCAGCAGCCTGCCTGGGTTTATTAAAAAATATTTATGTTTTCTGATCACTTCTACTTCCTTCTCTTCCTCCCAGGAATGGAAAAATCAGTCTGAGTGTCATTAAGAGCATATTACCTGAAGAAGATTGCTGATGACAGTGGATTTGTCACCCAACTCAGTGTCTTTTTCTGAGCAATTGGAATTTCTTCCATGGGGAATGAAACCTAGTGTTGTTTCCCTGCCTGAATCCAGGCCTTTCACTGACCTACCAAGTTTTCATTCCATTGTCTCACTGTCACTGGCTGATCTGATCTCTATGTTGATTAATTAGTTTCAAGGCCCTTCATATTGACCTAATAAAATCGGCTTGTTTAATTTGTGTCAGGAATTTTCTGAGAATGTTTCATTTAGACTCGGATAAGGTACTCTTTTTTTTTAATGTCCTGCTGGAGACATCCCTTAGGAGGGAGAGCTTGTCCTTCCTGCCATCTCTTGAATTACGCAGAGCAAAGGCCGAAAGGATGGCAGGATTTCCTGCTGCCAGGGTCAAATGCTTCCACAACAAGCAGATCTGCCTTTCATGGGCAGTTTTTTATGTCGTCTCACCAGAAACACATGAGAATGCCATCTTTCCACCTCTAGAGGTTATCTGAGCTGCTGGTAAGCATCAAAACATAGCCATCCAGGGCCAGGACAGAGCCACGGCCACTTCACTAGCTCCAGTCTCATGCCACTTGATTTATAAATGCCTTTGTTTTAATTGGCTGTCATCCCCTCAGGAGAGGTTGGAGTAAAAGTCTCAAAGTTGAGTGTTTGCTCTTCTGTCACAAAGAGAAATGGATGGGACGAACAATACAAATGGCCTAAAGGCGAGCAGGGGACTCTGCAGAGCCGAGCCCATCCAGGCCTGATTCAGGCACTCAGTAAGCCTGAATGGGGCACAGTTACCCACTGGCTGGGCTGAGAATTCTCATAGCTACTTACCCAGTCAGCAACTGCCAGGATGCAGGGAGCTTGTTTAGTTAATACTATGAGACCACTGGATCCAACTAATCTCTATTTGCACGTCTCCCCTAAGATAACTTTCATAAAAATGTGTAAACATGCTCTGAGAGTCTTCTGAAAGTTCCCTCAAAGCCCCCTGACCGCCTGCCCCCTAGCTGGGGCTGTGGAGGCAGTGGCTGAGGCACCCCCCTCCGTGGGAGGCTCCTCATACATCTCTGTCAGGAAAGGCAAGAACTGCAGCCAGAAATGAGCTCCCCCCACAAAGCAGCCTCCCTGCGTGCTGCTGTGCAAGCTGCAGCATTTGGCTGATTCATTTGTCTTCATTAATGTTGCTTATAGTGGAGGTCTTTGTCACATATATGATTATGTGAGATTCGATTCTCTCGAATGTGTAAACACAGAGCTCTAGTGTGAGGCTCCAAGCAGGCAGCAGCCTGAAGCAGCTTTTCTGCTTTTGTGGGGATGGCTTATGTGATCAACCCCTAGGGATGGGGCCACACTGTCAGGGACTGGTTCTTGCAGTGATAAGGGAAGAGCTGCCTGGCTCTTACACCCCAGGCTTCAGGGCTTGCCTCTCCCTCCAGTCCCCTCAAAGAGTATATCCTCCCCCATGCCTCCCTCCCATCCATGCCACATGCCCCAGGCTCCCTGAACATTGCCACCTTAATGTCTTCTCACTTCATTTCTTCCTGTCTTCCCCTCCAGGGTCCCACCTTCATCTCAGGTCGTCATCGTCCCATGGCTGGATTCCTGCAACAGCTTCTTAATCATATTCCCTCCCTCCAGTCTTGTTTCCTCCTAACCTGTTCAACACCCTGCTGATATCTTCATCTCTATCATGCATAGCAGTTTGGGTCACTCCCCTTCTCTAGGAAAAGGTCAAACTGTTTAATAGAATAGTCTAGGAGGCTCTTCAGGACTAGGCCCCCAGAACCATATCAAGCATCAGACCACCAATGTGCTCATTCTCCTGCCTCTCTCTTCCTCCCTGTTTGGGGGTTATACTTTGTCACAGGGTTCCAAAACAATTCTGATTTGTGCCTAATATCTTAGGGCTTTTAGATAAAGCAATTTTTAAGATTTTGAATTTACCCACGCCATGATTTCTCAGATTAAAATGAGAACTTGGGAAGCTGGACCAAGTGAAATGTCCGTGTCACTGCTTTACTAGGCATCATTCTGCAGGTTTCTTTTTGAGCTGTCATACTCGGACCACTTTAGTGAAGGAAAAGAAGTCATTACCAGAGGAAAAAAAGAAGGGGCACTTATTAAAGGATGTGCATGTGTGGATGGATCCCAGAGAAGTCTGGCTTCAGGAAGGGCGAAACCAAGACAATACTAGGGCCCGGCTGCACCCCGCCCTCTTGGCCACTTTGCCTCTTTCTGTCCTCCTTGCTTTCTCGTGACCAGCATCCTCTGTTTACTCATCTTGTATACAATCCAGAATAACAGCCACATGCCAGGGTCTACGTGAACTTCTAAATTAGCACCCACCACCCACTATAGCTTCTTATTGTCTAAGAATGTAATGGTGCTGAGTCATCTCTCTGTGGATTGGTTGTCCTTGGCTCAGAACTCCTTCCCACTCTCTTCCCCCATAGCTTGGACCCAAGCTGGGGGCTACAAGGGTCCCCTGCCTTCTTATTAGGCTGGGAGTGGGACAGCTTCTCAGTGGGAGACTACAGTGGTTTGCCAGGGCTGATGTAATGAAGTACCACACACTGGGTGGCTTGAACAGCAGAAATGTATTGTCACAGTGCTGGAGATTAGAAGTCCAAAATCAAGGTGTCAGCAGGAATGTAGTCCTTCTGTTTTGTAAGATTTGTAGGGAAAGATCATTTATCCAAAGATTGGTCTAAGCCCTGAAAGCAAATGTGAATGTGGTCAATAATAATTACACTGGGCAGATCATACTGTACACCACTGTCGTGCGTTGTCAAAACGTGTTCACATACATTGTTTTATTTGATCCTAACAATAACTGTGTGAAGTAGGAAAAGTAGATTTTTACTGTATTCCCTCTCTATGCCTCCATTTCTTCATCTGTGAAAAGAGGATAGTAACGATATCTACGCAGAGGATTGTTGCATGAGTCAAACGCATTAATACTGTAAAGCACTGGCACCCAAAGCCACCACAGCTGGGGCTGGCCCTCACAGCTCAGGGGTGGGAAGATCAAATGCGAAGCCAGAAGGGAGGTACTTCTCCATTCCTGTCCCCTAGTCCTGTCTTAATATCCTAAAGTTACTTGGCTAAAGGCTCATTTAATGGTATTTCTTTAAACTGTGTTTTCACTTATTTTATTTCCTGTCAAAGCTACAGTCATACCTTGTCTTATTGTCCTTTACTTTATTGCCCTTCACAGATACTGCTCGCTTTCTCTCTCTTCTTTCTTTCCCTTTCTTCCTTCCTTCCTTCCTTTCTTTCTTTTTCTTTCTTTCTTTCTTTTTCTCTTCTTTCTCTTTTCTTTCTTTCCTTTTTTCTTTCTCTTCTCTCTTTCTCTCTCTCTCTCTTTCTAACGATTGAAGATTTGTGGCAACCCTGCATTGAGCAAGTCTGTTTGTGCCGTTTTTCCAACAGCATGTGCTTACTTGGTGTCTCTGTGTTACATTTTGGTAATTCTTGCAGTATTTTGAACTTTTTCATTATTATTATATA
This sequence comes from Chlorocebus sabaeus, assembly GCF_047675955.1. Lineage (NCBI taxonomy): Eukaryota > Metazoa > Chordata > Mammalia > Primates > Cercopithecidae > Chlorocebus > Chlorocebus sabaeus. The sequence goes on from NC_132927.1 coordinate 8,174,882, forward strand.
CATTTCAGTGATCAGTAATCTTTGATGCTACTATTGTCATTGTTTTGTGGCACTGTGAATTGCATCCATATAAGATGGTGAATTAGTTGAGAAATGTGCATCTTCTGACTGCTCTACCCATCAGCCATTCCCCCAACCCTCTCCTTTTCCTCAGGCCTCCCTATTCCCTGAGACACAACAATATTGAAATTAGGACAGTGAATAACCCTACAGTGGCCTCTAAATGTGCAAGTGAAAGGAAGAGTTGCATGTTCTCACTTTAAATCAAAAGCTAGAAATAATTAAGCTTATGAGGAAGATATGTCGAAAGCCCAGAAAGACCAAAAGCTAGGCCTCTTGTACCAACCAGCTAGCCAAGTTGTAAATATAAAGGAAAAGCTCTTGAAGGAAATTAAACATTGAATACATGAATGGTAAGAAAGCAAAACACCCTTATTGCTGGTTTGGAAAAAGTTTTAGTTGTCTAGATAGAAGATTAAACCAGCCACAACATTCTCTTAACCCAAAGCTGAATCCAGAACAAGACCCTAACTCTCTTCAATTCTATGAAGACTGAGAGAGAGGAAGAAGCTGTGGAAAAGTTGGAAACTAACAAAGGCTGGCTTACAAGGTTTAAGGAAAGAAGCCATCTTCATAACATGAAAGTGCAAGGTGAAGCAGCAAGTGCTGATGGAGAAGCTGCAGCAAGTTCTCCAGAAGATCTAGCTAAGATCATTGATGAAGGTGGCTACACCAAACAAGAGATTTTCAATGTAGATGAAACAGCCATCTATTGAAACAAGATGGCATCTAGGATATTCATAGCTAAAGGAAGTAACTGCAGATGTGGAGCCTGAAGATGGGACTGAATTACTACAAACTTGAAAAGGTAAGAGTGGCTTCTTTTTTTTTTAGATGGAGTCTCACTCTGTCACCCAGACTGGAATGCAGTGGCACAATCTCTGCTCACTAACTTCTGCCTCCTGGGTTCAAGCAATTCCCCTGCCTCAGCCTCCTGAGTAGCCAGGACTGCAGGTGTGCACCACCACCCTGACTCATTTTTGTATTTTTCGTAGAAACAGGGTTTTACCATGTTGGCCAGGCTGGTCTCTAACTCCTGACCTCAGGTGATCTGCCCACCTTGGCCTCCTAAAGTGCTGGGATTACAGGTGTGAGCTATCACGCCTAGCCAAGAGTGGCTTCTTAAGGATGAGCAACGAAAGTGGTTTCTTGAGATGGAACCTACTCCTGGTGAAGATGCTGTGATCATTGTTGAAATGACAACAAAGTATTTAGAATATTACATAAACCTGTTTGATAAAGCAGTGACGAGGTTTGAGAGGATTTACTCCAATTTTGAAAGAAGTTCTATTGTGAGTAAATGCTATCAAACAGCATCACATACTACAGAGAAATCTTTCCTGAAAGGAAGAGTCAATTGATGTGGCAAACTTCATCATTGTCTTATTTTAAGAAATTTCCACAGCCATCCCATCCTTTAGTAACCACCACCCTGATGAGTCGGCAGCCATCAACATAGAGGCAAGACTTTCCATCAGCAAAACGATTATGGTTCACTGAAGGCTCAGACGATTGTTAACATGTTTTAGCAATAAGGTATTTTTAAATTTAAGGTATGTACATTTTTTAGACATAATGCTATTACACTGAATAGACTACATTATAGTATAAAGATAACTTTTGTATGCACTGGGAAACCAAAAAATTTGCTTTTTTGCAATATTTGCTTTACTGTGGTTATCTGGAACCAAACCCACAATGTCTCTGAGGTATGCCTGTATTTGTTTTTCACCAAAATTAGGAAAGTATAAAGAATATATATTTTAGAATAAAATAATATGCAACTCTTCAGTTATGCCTGTATCAGAAGGGCATGCAATGCAGTCCTTTAGCAGAGAGAGGGAAAAACATACACCCACATGTGAGTGTATGCACACACAGCTTCTTCTTAGAAGACACAAGGGATCTGGAAGATGGTACAAAATGTTTCTTTAGTTGTCCAACAAGGCTCCTTTCAGTCCATATGTCAAGCCCTTTGCTCTCATTTTCCTTCTACGTATCCTGTCCTGCCACCTCTTGGAGATTATTTTCTTTTCCCTCCCTGCAACCTCTTAGCTCCATTCTAGAGTGTCTTGTTCTTCAGAGGCTGCCGCTGAGAAAATGAATCATGTGAAAGTGATTTATTAGGAAGCGTTTCTAGGAAAATTTGGTGGTGGAGTGGGATCGGGAGGGGAAGTATAGAGAGGTATCAAGCAAAGTCCCACAGAGGCACTCTTGGAGACAGAGAAGATCACACATCAGAGTCATCATCATTGGGAAGGGGTGAACAAAGAACTGAAGTCATTTACACCCCTGCAACCAACAGTCATTTGTTGTTTAGGCATGACTCCTGTCTTCCTCCCCCAGATAGAAATTCCCAGATACTTCAGCTCTCTGTGCAGGCCTGAAGGTGATCCTTTAACAGGAGAACAGGGGCTGCCTGTTGGGAGGGAAAGCACAGCCAAAGCTGGTATGAGAGGGGAAGGGGATCTGCTCCACTGGGTGTGTGATGAATCCCGAAGATTCTAGTTCTTGATGTCACCCGGTAAGGGATGGCATTAAGTCTCTCCCGTGCAAGGTTGAGGGAGTGTTTAGATTCTTAGACTGGAGAATCTACAAAACAAACATGCCTTTCTACTACTCATGTGTGTGTGCTGTTTCTCCTGGCAAATCTTTGATGTGTTTTGGCCTGAACAGGGTCTGTTTTTTAATTTGTCTTAGAAAACTCAGAGGAGGGAAATGACAAAAGTGAAGAGGAGAGAAAGCCCCACCAGTCCACACACATAAGCATATTTTAGTTCCACCTTCTCAATTATTACATAAAATCAAGGATCGATGAGCCTAATTTTCATACCAATTAGAAACGTGTCTCTGGTCCATGAGCTGATAGTCTCTGCCCTGCTTGGAATGGTTCCTGATTCAGCTTCCAGTGCCTACCCCTCACCGTGTCCTAAGATTCTCCCCCCACATCTTGGTTTTTCTTTCACCCTCTCATTGTTTCCTCTCTGTCCACAATTGGTCTTAATTTCCTTATTTCCTTGTTTTTTTCTTCTTTGAAAGACATGGGTTGAATAATCAGGAAGAGATGCTGAGAGAGGAGACTCAAACACCAGGTCTGGATCATTTTGGAAACCAGGGTTTTATGTGAGGCAACAAGAGACATGGTGAGGTAACATTCAATGGCAGGAATTTAAAAATATGCAAATGAATGGAAGCAGGGGTCCCCAAGCCCAAGGCCATGGGACCAGTTCTGTGACCTGTCCGGAACTGGGCTGCCCAGCAGGAGGTGAGTGGCAGATGAGGGAGCATTCCTGCCTGAGCTTTGCTTCCTGTCAGATCAGTGGTGGCATTAGACCCTTATAGGAGCACGAACCCTGTTGTGAGCTGTGCATGTGAGGAGGCTGTGCATGTGAGGAAGCTGGCTTGCGTTCTTCTTATGAGAATCTAATGCCTGATGATCTGAGGTGAAACAGTTTCATCCCCAAACCATTCACCACTCCCCACTGCCCCCACTCCCTGACTGTGGAAAATGTCTTCCAGTCCCTGGTGCCAAATGGTTGGGGCCCACTGAATGAAAGGGAATGGGGAGGTACAGAAAGAGCCTGCTGTTCAGGCCCAGCATGTCAGGGTGATTTCTGAAGAAAAGACATATTATCCCTAAAGAGGAAGATGGGGTTTTGGCCTCCAGAAGACAGGGTGGTGGAGGGGGAAGTGCATGGCAGAGAGGAGGCTGCTGGCAGCCAGCACCTGTGGCAGGGAATTGGGCCACTCACCTTTGGTGCCCCTTGGCAGAAAGGCAAGGTACTTCCTAATGGAGACTGATGAAGCCGGAACTCAGAGAGATAATGAACTGAAACAGGATTCCTCTCGGAACTGAAAGTCAGGGCTGGCGATAATGAATGCAGTTGTCTCTGCTGAGCCCAGAAGCTCCACTATGCATGGGACTTTGCGAAATGAGGCCTTCCTTGTAGAACAACAGATTGTAAGGAGAGGAATCTATGTTTAAATTGCTGTTACACTGAGCTAAGAAAAGTCAAGCAATAGCCTTCCAACTCAACAGATTAATCCTGCAAGCTAGGTGCTTGGAAAACTCTTAAGAGGCTTGAAGGCTTCTCAAATCTGGCAACCTCTGAAATGGAACAGGTGCAAAATTCCTTCTGTCATGAAGGAGATTAAGCATCTCAAGAGCAACTGACAACTCCAAGGTTGTTTTTCTGAATGGAGGGACATCCTTAAATTGGAAGCTTGTAAGATTATGGGGCAAACAAAAGGAGACAGAATTTCAGCCTTAAGCACTTCGGTGAGAATCTAGAGAGATGTTTTCTGGTCTGGGGTGGTATCAACAAAATATCCCAGACTTTGAGGCACATTAAAAAAGGGACTGAAGGAATGTTGATCTTTTTTTTTTTTGAGACGGTGTCTTGTTATGTTGCCCAGAATGGAGCACAGTGGCAGGATCTCGGCTCACTGTAGCCTCCCCCTCCCAGGTTCAAGCAATTCTTCCACCTCAGTCTCCTGAGTAGCTGGGATTACAGTTATTCACCACCATGCCCAGCTAATTTTTGTATTTTTAGTAGAGACGGGGTTTCGCCATGTTGGCCAGACTGGTCTTGAACTCCTGACCTTAGGTGATCCACCCACCTTGGCCTCCCAAAGTGCTGGGATTACACGTGTGAGCCACTGCACCCAGCCAGGAATGTTTATCTTTTGACAAGGTCAGATAACAAATCTATGATCCTGGACTCCCAATATAACTCCCAACATCACTAACATTTCTACTCTGCAAAGCAGGAGAAGTGTGGTCTGCACTGGAGAGATTTGATTTACAGAAAGGATATTTTATTGATTTTTATAATTGATATTTTTCTGTATATCTTTTTTTTTTTTGATAGTCTCACTCTGTCGCCCAGGCTGGAGTGCCATGGCACAATCTTGGCTCACTGCAACCTTCCCCTCCCAGGTTCAAGTGATTCTCTTTCTCAGCCTCCCAAGTAGCTGGGACTATAGGCATGCGCCACCATGCCCAGCAAATTTTTGCCTTTTTTTTGTAGAGACAGAGTTTTGCCATGTTGGCCAGGCTGGTCACGAACTCCTGGCTTAGAGTGGCCTCCGAGGGTGCTGGGATTACAGGTGTGAACCACTGCTCCCAGCCTGTGTAGCATATGATATTTACATTGTCATTCACTAAATTTCTAACTCCTGCCTTGCATGAATGCCGATAATATGTACAGTTTGTGCTTTAGAAAATTTTGTGTACGTTGAACTTTTGTAAGTCAATCATAATTTTAATGACTAAAGGGTAGTAGTAACACCATACATTTATAAATTACTTCTAAAATTTACAAAACATTATAGTATATAGAATCTCAGTTTTCACAATGTCTTTGTGAGGAGATATTGTCATCTCTATTTACCAGACGAGGAAACTAAGACTCACAGGGATTGAGTGATGTGCTCAGCCAGCTGCTGCTTCCTGGCTTGTATTTAGAAATCAGTTCTCCTGACTGTAAATCTTATTTTTTTGTTTATTCTGTACTCATTAGTTAAATTAATTCTTTCATAGAGTAAATGGTCATTCTGCCAAGTTGATTTTTCTATTGTATGTGTGCGTATGTAATGTCAACAGAGATTTATTTTTATTTACCAAGTTGTTGTAAGGTGGCATATGCCTATAATTCACCCCATAATGGGTCAATATTTGATATCAACTAAGACTAAAATAAGGATTATCATCCTCATGTTGTGGGAAAAAAAAAATATATGAAGGAAAGAATCATGAGGTTAAGTGGATTTCCTAAATGCCTGGTGAAATGTTGGTATCAGCACTGGGTATTTTAGGCCTCCTGGTAGCCCATAAAGCATCCCTAGATTTTCATGTCTTGCTTTGGTAGGCTGGTTATCATAATGCCCATAAGAACTGCTCCTGTAGAGTTATAATGTTTGAGCTTACACAAGAGTCAGGGACAGATCCAGGTCCCTGACACAGTTTGGCAGACCAATTTTAAGAAAAAGAATACAAAACTCATGAGGAATCTGAAGGTTAAACTTCCTCAGCTTCACGGTAAATCCACTTCTGCCAAAACCTGGCAGGACTCTCCAGCAGCCCTCTTTCTAGCAGTCACCACACACCACATCCCAGAGTCACACTGTCCCAGTGGGCAGGAATGAATTGACTTTTGTTTCCCTTCATCAGTGGGGACACGCCCTGAAGAGGTGGGGTGAAGCCCCAATTGAGGGCAAAGATGTAGAGAGCAGCTAGCCATTTGAAATGCATTGAAGTCTCTAAGATCAGATCAATTTACTTTCCAGAGAACCAAAACAATTTAAAGATATGACTGAGGAACTGTTTTTAACAGTCTTTGAACAAGTTGCCAAGGAATCAATATCTACAGATCAGAGGTGAAATTGTTACCTCACATTTCAAAGGCAGATTCTGGAAATTACAGGCTGATAATCTTCACATTAGTTACCAGCAAATTTCTAGAATGGATTATCAAATAGTTTATTAAAATATGTGAAAAAGGGAAACATGATTATTACATTCTAATATGCATTCACCAGAAGTAAATGATCACAAGTTAACTTCATTTTTACTTTTTATTGAAATTTTGTATGTTTGTTTGCATTGCTATAAAGGAATACCTGAGGTTGGGTAATTTATTAAAAAAAAAAAGAGGTTTATTTTGGATCATGCTTCTGCAAACTGTACAAGAAGTGTGTTGCTGGCATATGCTTCTGGTGAGACCTCAGGAAAGTTCCAATCATGTCAGAAGGTGAAGAGGAGCCAGCATGTCACATGGTGAGAGAGGGAGCAAGGAGTAGGGGAAGGTGCCATACTCTTTTCTTGAGATGGAATCTCACTCTGTCACCCAGGCTGGAGTGTAGTGTCATGATGTCAACTCACTGCACCCTCCGCCTCTTGGGTTCAAGCAATTCTCCTGCCTCAGCCTTCTGAGTAGCTGGGACTACAGGCATGTGCCACCATGCCACCATGCCACCATGCCCAGCTAATTTTTGTATTTTTTAGTAGAGAGGGGGTTTCACCATGTTGGCTGGGCTGGTCTTGAACTCCTGACCTCAAGTGATCTAGCCACCTCGGCCTCCCAAAGTGCTGGGATTACAGGCATAAGCCACCGTGCCCAGCCACTTACTCTTTTTTTTTTTTGAGACAAAGTCTCGCTCTGTTGTCCAGGCTGGAGTGCAGTGGCATGATCTCGGCTCAGTGCAACCTCTGCCTCCCTGGTTCAAGCGATTCTTCTGCCTCAGCCTCCCAAGTACCTGGGACTACAGGCACGTGTCACCATGCCTGGCTAATTTTTTGTATTTTTAGCTTACTCTTTTAAACAACTGGATGGCATGTGAAGTTGTAGAATGAGACTCACTCTTTACTGTGTGGAGGGCACCAAGCCATTCATGAGGGATCTGTCCCCGTGACCTAAGCACCTCCCACAAGGCCCCACCTCCAACTGAGGTCACATTTCAACATGAGATTTGGAGGGGACACACATCCAAACCATATTAAATATTACACCCAAAGATCAGGGGGGTACATTCGGGTTAAAGGAGGCTATTGGACAGAATATTTTATGATATGTTTACAGATAAGTCGGAGAAATGTATATTGAATTATGGCACAGTTAAGTAGATTGGTTTGGCCGACTGATAGAGTGAGGTGGATTAGTGCTGAAGTAGAAAGAAGAATTGCTCATTTCTTTTCAGCATTTGTCAGGGACAATGGAGATACAAGATGAATAAGACAGGGCTCCTGCCTTCAGGAGTTCACCAGAGAAAAAATATATATAAACAACTAGTTCTGATGATCATGGAGAGAGCTGCACCAGGGATATGTGAGGAATATGAGATGACAGAGGAGAGCCACTGGGTGAGGGGTGGGAGACCTGTATGGCAATTAGTGATGTCCAACTTTCACAGACTCGCTTATCAAGCAGTGAGAATTTCAAGTAGAGTTGAGATTACTGTCTGTCGGGGAAGAATATTGAACCAGATGGACCTTTCAAATGCTTAGGCCTGAATTTGCTCATGGTTAAGCCACAACAGCTGGTCTCAGCATACCCACGCCTGCTCAGAGCTCTGAGCATAGGAATCCACAGCCAGATTGGTGGAACTGAATGGTAGATAATGGAGTCTGCTTGGAGAGCACAACCACATCAAGATTAGAGAGGGACTGAAAGCTTGTTAGCTTGTTCAGATTATTGGGATCCTCATAAAAGGGATTTAGCTACTGAAAAAAATTACAAACTAAAGGGTTCCAGGAATTAAGGGGAACTTCCAGTCTGGCAAATGAAAGCTGACAAAACGGGCAGGAGGCACCCCATTCAGAGGGTTTATATTTATGTCTGAAAAGTGCTAAAACTCTCCATACTCTCCTCATTTCAAGGCTTTTTCAAGCCATTGAAAAGACTGATTCTGCCTTTCTAAAGAACAATGTGAATTATTTAGCATTTATAAGAAATATTTCTGTAATGCCACCTCAGGGTTTGAAAATAACCAGGATGAGGCACATGTTAAATCTGAAAATCCTAATAATGTCAACCTTGTTTCCTGTACAAAGCATGGTTTAAAATGAAATATTAAGTTGTTGAGTCATTTAAGTACCTGGAAACAATTCACATTGGACTGGGAAGAATTTATTAGGAAAACACATCTCAATCCCTCAACATAGGAGCCTGTATCTCACTGTGCACAGTGGTCACCAGCAGAGTTCTATGAGTCTATAACCTGCAAGTGGCATGGCCTAAATTCTGACTAGGAATCTTTTCCCTGCCCCAAATTCACTGTAACAAGATAGTCACACATCTTCAAAATTCTTTATAAATGGATATCGCTAGGGGCTCACCCTTTCTCAGATTGGCACCCTCCTCTGAGGACAAAAACTGGGCATGTGGTGTGAACGAAGCCCTTTTCATGAGGCCAGCTCCTAATTACGCACAGCCTTTCTCCAGTGTTCTCAGCCTCAAAGCCCAGCAAGCACAATTAACTCATGTTGCAGGGCTCTGGATAATGCTGGTCATTTAATGTGGTTGAATATCACAGCCAGGGCCTTCCTGTTTCCAAACCAGTCAATAGAATTGTGGGCCCTTGAGTGTGTTTCACAGCCTTTTGCCATCCCCATGGAAAACAAAGACGAGTTTGATGTGTGTGCCCTGAATACTTAGCATACGATGCTGAAGTCTAGCCGTTTACTCTGCACGGGAATGGAAGGTTGTGGTATTTAGACAAATTAGGGTAGAGCTCAGTTTGCTAGGCAGCACCATGCCTCTGTATTCACAGGTCTCAACGTGACTAGAAGGATCTTTAGTCACAAAATATTATCTGTTCTCCTGCATAAACACACAGGCATCATACTTCAGTTCCTTCAGAAACTTAAAAATATTTGTTGAAATTAACCATCCATTTTTGTACCCTGGCATTTCATGTTTTATTTGTAAAACCACTTGTGTTCTTTAAAATTTAATGGAACAATATTAAATAATCCAGAAGCAGCATAATAAAACACCAGTACATCCAGACTGTGACTCCATGCTCTGAGGAATGGGTGATGTATAAATCTTGTCTTCTTTCTATTCAAGGAACAAACTGCCCTGCTAATCTGCACATGTGAACACCCAGCTGGGATAGGCCTTAGCCCCTTGGCTTTCAGTAACAGAAGGGAATACTGATTTGTACATAGGCAGCCTCTTCATTTTATCCATAATAGCTTGGCAGTCAGATTATTCCTACGTTTTGGTTGAAAAAGAAATACTATGAATAGCAGTAGAGCATGTGGAACCAGTGGACAGGAGTGTACTGTGAGTGAGCATCCAATCCATTCCTCTCTCCTCCCTCTTCCTCCCCACCCTCCATTTGTAAGCAACATGATCTTAAACATCATAGGCAGGCAGGAATGAAAACTTACAGAGATCTTACAAAAGATGCATCCTCCCACTCTTACCCAGGTTACGTCTAGCAAGTGCATGGCACTACGTGGCATACACTTAGCTAATTCACCTCCCACTGTCTCCATTCCAAACTCCTACCCTTATTCCATTTAACTCATTTTCTCTCCTGACTTCTAGTTAAGCATCTTTAAGTCAGCTTATATCCCTTTTGGAACAAGGTAGAGAATAGATGAATGGATGGACAGATAAATCGTTAGAGACAGATAATTACATGATCATTTACTATTTATGGCATAAAACTATTTTAAATAAATAGAAACCAAGGTGACATTCCTACCAAATGATCAAGCCACACTAAATCAGTTCTTTTAAGCTACTCTTCTCTCATTCTCCCTAGACTCCCTAACCAGCTAACTCATCAAAGTCTTATTTTAAGAAACGCCAACTCTGGAAACCTTTCATTGTCTCCCAGGACTAGGTTAGTTGCCCTCATTATGTGCTCCCATGGCATGCTGTCCCCCACCACAGCATCCTCATGCCTGTCTGTACTGGAACTGCTCGTGTACATACCGGTGCTCAAAAGAAGGGTGCTTCAAGAAGAAAGAGATGCCACAGATGGCTGTGCCCAGTCTTGTGGCAACTTCTGTATTCAGCACAGACATCCTCTGGACCACAGCTGCAGCCATGGGAGCTGCCCACCATCAACGCTGGGTGAGGAGAGACTCTCAGCTGCAATGACACTGGCTTAGAACATGCAGTAACATAAGTAGAACCTGAAGTCCAGGTGCTTAGCAGGTACAGCAGACTGTACCAGTGGTTGCTGAGGAAGAATTGTTTTTTTAAATATACCAGCCTTTGACCGCCTACTCTAAGGTTTCATCGTCCCGTTTTCACACTTTCTTCCAGTGGTGTTTCATTGTGGTCTTAACAACCTTGACATCAACACCTTACTTTAAAAGAGAAGGAGCCATTCTTCAAGTATGTGCTCAGGGAGACTAACCATTTCCTGGGCACCATCATTCCCAGCTAAGCTTTTGGTCTGGAGAACTTGGGGCCTCCTTGCCATGATTTGTCATTCTGGTGTCATTCCCAGACAGCCTGCCTGCTCCCCCGGTTCAGCTTTTCATTCTCATTTCGAGACTGTTTGCTCAGCCTTTGCTATAGCTGTTGCAATTGTGTTTTGGATCTTACCTCCTGGCAAGCTGTAGGGCTTGGCTGAGGAAGCTGCCAGAGGCTGAGCCCAGCAGAGGGGCGCTCCCAGAGCTCATGAGGACGGAGAGGAGGTTGGGAAGGGACTCTGAAACACACTCGTGCTTTCTCAGTCGGGCAGAGGATTCATGAAGCAAACAGAATGTCTTTTGGAGAAGTCCCAGTGACGAGGGTCACCAACGTGGTATGGCTTCCTGCCAGGCTCTCCTTAATTCTTCCTGCCCCCTCAGACTCTCATGGTGTTGTCACCTCCCAACAAAATGATTGTAATTCTCTCCAAATTGTGCTTCATTTGAAGTGACCCCAAAAGCGGCCCTGAGGGCAGGGCGCAGCTGGTGGCTGGGCCTTTCCGATTCTCAAGGCTCTGGCTCCATTTAAGGCCTTGGGAGACGGAAGGGCCATCAGCCTGCTGAGTTCTGCCTCCACCCGCTTCCCCTACCCCGTTCCTGAGCCTGCGGGAAGCTGAGACAGCAGAGATCAAGAAGAGGAAAGGGCTTTGGCTTAGACATCTAGAAACCTAGGAGTCCAGAATTGTCTCTTACACCGACTTCTCCTGTGTTGCCTACTTTATAGGAGCAGAGCCACCAGCCTCCATCTTTGCCTAGGATGGGTGGATTTAGCATTATTTGATTATGCTTGATATGTTAAGCTATTTACGTATAATGTTAATTCTCAGGACGACACTTAAGTAACAGTATCCCCAATTTACAGTTGCTCACAAACTAATTTAAGTGATTTACAGTTGCTCAGAAAGTTAAAGTAAGCACCTAAGACTGCACAGCTAGTAAGTGATAAGCTGGAGTTGAGGTCTTCTTATCTACAAACCCAGACTTTTTTTCTTCTGACTGGATCTCAGATCCAGCCCTAGGGCTCTTCCTTGAGTGCGGCTGAAATTGCCCTGAACACACCCAACAATCTGCATAGAAAGCTGGAGCCAACCTGATGATCTCAGCCAGCCCAGTAGGCTCCTCCCAGGTCCCTTCCTCATCTTGCTTAGATGACCTGTCACTGGCCTTGTCCTTCCTACACCCTGGCTCAGCCACAGCTAATAGGTTACATTGAGTATGTCAACACCAACCAGCCAGTAGCAACCGCATGAAATATGACATTGACAAGGAGTCTAAGGTTCAGCCTCAGTTTGGCGGGAGAGAGTAGCCTAGACTTGATTAGCAGTGTCCTCACGGCCTTGGGAGGGAGACAGCCTACATGCACGAAGGGAATTTGCTGTCTCTGCACCAGCAGTAAGCTTGTTTCCTTGGCCTTATGTCAAGCTTTCAGTGTTTTTTTTTTTTTTTAATCTTTATTCAGCTCACACACTTTCCCTTTGGATGTGCAGTATCATTTTTCCCCTGATAAGAGTAGCATATTTAAAAGTACACATTTACATTTTATCATAATTATCCTCCTCAATATAGCAATTTTGGAGGAAGGGTACTCTTTATGCCACTGAGTTCTGTGGAAATCTTGGAAACAGGGCCTAGAAACATTTACTCACTAAGCCTTTATTGAGTGGCTATTATGTGCCAGGCACTTTTAGGCACTGGGGATACCAAAATGAAAATGACATTGACTCTCCTTGCAAGAAGCCCATGTTCTAGTCTGGAAAAACCACATGTTAACCACCAACTATAGACACGACATGAAGCGTCACCACTTTCTCTAATTGAAGCCTCCATGATGTTCTTGGAACTGGAGAACGCTTCTTACCAACTTTCATTTTCTGAAGAGGCTAAGCTGTTGAAGGAAGAACTACTTCCTCCAGATTATTTTCCTATCAGTGATTTTTAGTTCCCTGTATCAAAGATCGCATAGTGCCTTTAAAATGCTCTCAGGCAAAAACTGCCAAACTGGGCTAATAAATCTGACTGGGGTAGCAACAGGCTATTTGGCAGCAATTCTCAGAACAATCTTGTTCACCCTGTTCAGCCTCCACAGATTCTAGTGCTCAGTACTTGACTGCCACCATGGCTCCTGGACCACCTCTGCCCTGGGCTTGAGACCTTCAGGCTATGCCCCTGTTCCCAGGGCAACTCACTCCCTGGGCTTCAGATTGGGAAGTTCCTCCCAAAACAGCGCTTGGGGCTTTTTAACGTGAATTCCATGATTAATGCTGCTGCCGCCTCCTCAATGCTGCCTTCTGAGGCTAAGCTTGACATGCTGTTATTGACCTGGCATGCCCAAATTTCATGTCTGGTAAGAGCCATTGCACCAGAATGGGTCACCCATGCAGTTGCTAAATAGTGTCAGAGCGTGGGGAAATGCCTGAATTACTTTGGCGATGTCCAGGTATTTCACATTTGCTTTCATTGTGATTCTGGGCTGAATTTCAGTGCTCATCAACATGTTTGGCAATACAGAGACACAGCCTTGGCCTAGAGAAGGCTTAAGCCATCTGTTCTTTTAAGTGATAGAAAGGATGAGACAGAATTAGCTAGAACCAGGAAAATACAAGCAATGCTTTCTGAAGAGCATGACCCTGGTAGAAATTTTGCTTTGTGTGCTCATATAGAGATCCATAAAACTGTTGAATGTAATGGTCAGAAATCTATGGTCAGAGACAGAACGTAGGTTAATGTTTACCAGAGTCTGGGGGAAGGGGAGGATGAGTACAGAGTTTTTTAGAGGGGGTGAGGAAACTGTTCTAAAATTAGATAGTGGTAATGGCTGTACAACTCTGTGAATATACTAAAAACCACTGAATTGAACACTTTAAAAGGGTAAATTTTATGTTATGTGACATATATCTCAATAAAGTCATTGTTTTCAAAAAGAAATCTATGCTCTATAGCAAAAAAAAAAAAAAAAACCCTAATTCACATTTAACAAACACTTGTTCAGCATCTACTGTTTGTTCAGCATCTACTGTGCACCAGGCTTTGTCTGAGGCATGAGGGGCATTCAGAAATAAGGCAAACAAGAAGTTTCTGACTCAGAGATGCACTGAAATTCCTCCTTGCCCACGTCTAAGGCTTACCTGGATTTGTGTCAGTTTAGAACCCGATGTGGGCCACAGTTACTGCCTTTGGACTTCCTAGCAGAGAGACATTGCCTATCTTTGGCAACCCTGAAGCCCTTGCATCTCCAGGGAGTCTTTCATTGATGAGCTGGCTTATCTCAGTGGTTACTTGATAATCACAGAAACAGCGCTGGCTGCAATGAATCTTCATGTGGGAATCATCCAAGCTTTTCTCTGGAGCTCCATAATGCAGAAATTCAGTAGAGAGAGCTCTAAAATGAGACGTCCTCCTGAGTGGATAGCACTCCTGCGAGGTGAAATTGCCTGGCAGTTTCAGGCTCCTTAGTCACTGGACCTAATTTTCATCCTCACCTTGAGGGGTTAAGTCCACTTGAGTAGCAGTCATGACTTGGACACAATGAGGCCCTACTTTCACTTCCTCTCTGGGAGACTGGATCTGCCTTTGCAGGGGTAATGTGTTATTTGCATGAAATTGTTTCAGCTCTGGGACCTGACCACACCTCCGTCATGACCAAAATTAAAAGAGCTTGGAAGAATCCTGCCCTCCACAGGTTAACATTTTCTAGCTTCCGGAAATGTCCAACATCTGTTCTTCAACCTTCCCTCCAACCAGAGCAAGGCCAGGCCCTGAATGACCCCACTAAATGTAACCCAGTTGTTCAACACCCACCTCTCTCCTGCGGGGGGAAAAAAATCAATTGCAACCAGATGAGAATTTCCATATGCGCCAAATGAGCCCCCAGGCAGGAGAACAAAGAGACAGTGTTGAAAAGATGTCACCCAGTAGGGAGACAGCCAGGAGCCCACATCCTGGGGGCCCACTGGTGTAAACCGCTCTGAGATATGTGTGTGTTCTCCAGGGAAGAAAAAGCTATACAGGCAAGTACAGTCCTAGTGTTGTATTTGGGAACTCCAGGAGAAGTGAGGACAGGCCAGTGGAAGGACAGGAGTACTTAGGGCATCTAGAAACCAGACACTTCCAATTTGGAAGCTATCAGATCGAGCTGGGTGGGGACTCGTGATGCCTTCTATAAAGACTTGGGCTAAGTGGAGAAATTTGCTTGGCTGAGGCAATACAAACAAGATAGTTCATTTTTATTTTGGATAAAGTGAAACTTCAGCATTAAAAAAAAGCTGTTGTAACCAGAGCCCATCTCGCAGATAAACACAGAAAAGCACTGTTGGCTGTAGCCATCTACCCTCAGGAATTGTGCCTTGGAAGTCACAGTAAGTGGCAGTTTGAAGGTCATGAACAGGTTCTGTCCAGCTGTCTAACAGGAGGAGAAAACAGGTGAGCAGAAGGGGAAGCGTTTAAAATAACAAGGGGGCTCTTTAAATGGAGCTATAAAACTGGGTGGCAAACCTAGTCCAAGGGTTAAAAACAAGCTTTTCTTCCAAAGTTTCTATGGCAACTAGATAACATCTAGAGCAAGAGTGTAGTTAATGAAATATTTCTTCTAGACCAACATGTAGCAGTAAGTAATGAAAGCTGACTTTGTGCAAGCTCCAGTCCAGGTTACATTTTTAGCTGCTGCTTTTTTTCTCCTGGCCAGAACTGGGAATGGAGTTTGGTGAGACTCCATTTACTATAGGCCCTGATTTCTCTTTCTCATAGCATAAAGTCTTTAAAGCTGGGGCAGAAACTCTGGTCTTGATCCAGATCACTCCGGATGGAGAGAAACTTCTCCCTCCCTGTTTCCCCGCCCCCAGAAACAGTTTGGATTCATTTGACATAACTTGCAGTGTTAATTTGGACATTTAGAATAAATGCTCAGGACTAACTAATTTTATCTGTACACAAAGAATAAACACAATCTGGTGAGGTTAGTGGGAGCTATTCATGTTGTACATGACTAAGAAGCAATGGGAACGCCTGATTTAGAGGACTTAGAGATATTTAACTTAGCCAGTTACAAGCAGTGGGACTTGGGGCAAATTATTTAAGCTTTCTGTGTCTCAGTTTCCCATAAATGAGCCTGAGGATGGAACCCAACTGAAAGTTTATTTAAGGATTAAAGAGATTAAAATTTTAAAGGAGAATAAAATATGCCTAGCTCTGTCTGGTATAGAGTAGATATTCAATAAATATGTGCTGAATCTGATTAAATTTCTTTGGCTACAAACTACTGTAGGGTTCCAGAGAAGTTTCACTGTATTTCTCACCAAGAAGATTGAACTCCAAGTCTTTTCTATTAGGGTGGCTTATCAGAGAACAATTTCAGATTATTAGATCATTCTACATGTGGAACATAAGATTAGAGAAATAATAAAAGTAGCAGTGCTTTTTGGCACTTATTTTGTGTCAGACGATGTTCTAAGCACTTTATATGCATTTGCTTATAATCCTCACAAAACCATCTGAGGCAAGCAATATTATTGTCACTGTTTAACACATAAGGAAATTAAGGCATAGAGAGGTGAAAACTCTGGATAAAGTCCTGGATTGTTTAAGTTACCACCACCACTAACACTGTCATTATCAGCACTAACATTTCATGATCCTGTCATGGTAGCTAAGCGTGTTATGTGTATTATTTCATTTCATGCTCATAATTTGGTATCACTATTTTACAGTTGAGGACAAGAAAGCTTGTTAAACTAAGTAATTAGCCCAAGATCAAAAAGCTAGTAAATGGTAGTCATGACTCAACATAAACAATTATGCCACAAATTCATAATATGAAATAAAGCCAGTTTTACTTTTTTTTCAGATCCTTATGCCTTTTATATCTTTTCTTGCATTATTGCACTGGTTACAATATCTATGTTCAGTGATGCCTGGAAATGGTAAGAATGGACATTCTTGCCTTGTTCCTGTTCTCTAGGGGAAAGCAGCATTTCACTACTCAGTATAATGTTTGTTGTAGGTTTTTACAATGTTGTTTATCACACTCAGGAAAGTTTCCTTGTAGTTCTTATTTGCTGAAAATTTTTACTACATAAGGATGCAGAATTTGTCAAGTGCTTTTGCTGTTTTATTGAGACAATGATATAGCTTTTCTCTTGTATTCTGTTAAAGTGATGAATTTCAGTGACTGATTTTCATGTATTGCACCAACTTTAATTCTGGAATCAACCTACTTGACCTTGATGTATTATCTTTTCTCTATTACTGTATTTGGTGTGCTAACATTTAATTATGAATTTTTGTGTTTATATTCTTGAGAGATGTTGGTCTGAAATTTTCTTTTCCTCTGTATTTTTGTTGCATATTGGTTTCATGGTTTTCTGGTCTCATAAGAGGAGCTGGGAGTGTCAATCAGAGTTCCACCTATGGTTCAGAGAAAGAACCATAGGACATATGTATATATGTATAATATATGTATATCCGTGTGTGTGTGTGTGTGTGTGTGTGTGTGTGTGTAGCTAGGCAGGTGGACAGACAGAAAGATAGGTACACTGTAAGGAATTGGTTTATCCAATTGTGAATGTTGGCTAGTCAAGTCGAAAATTTGTAGGGGAGCCCATCAGGAAGGGCAGGCTGGAAACACTCAGGCAGGAGCTGAAGCTTCAGTCCACTGGCACAGTTTTTTTGTCCTCAGAGGAACCTCAGTTCTGCTTTTAAGGTCTTTCGACTGATTAGGTTAGGCCCACCCAGATTATTGAGGATAATTTCCTTTACTTAAAGGCAATTGGCTGTAGGTGTTAAATCTGCAAAATATCTTCAGAGCAACACTTAGATTAGTGTTTGATTGAATAACTGGGAACTATTATTTAGTAGAGTTGACACATAAAACACCATCACAGTCTACCCCTTGTCAGCTTAGCACCCATAATGCCTTAAACCATACTCAGTTTCCAAATAAAGACAACAGCAAAGCCATACTTCCATCTAACATTATACAACTATCCTATATATATGTATATATCTGATAGTGCACAGATCTTTCCTCCAGTGAAGATGTGAAGGCATTGGGTGATGTTCAGTCTTCTCCATGATATCCAATAACTTAAATACTATGGTGTAATGTTAACTATTACTAATACATGTTATATTAGATGATCTAGGGCTAAGACAGGGAAGAAAACAAAAATATTTAAAATATATATTAAATTAGATATGTACATACACATTTATTATGACAATATAAGAAAGAGATATAACAATTACAATCCTTGTTTCTACAAGTTGTCACATAGTCATAGCTGTTATTTATAACCACCTTCTTCCATGACCATTTCCGTATTACTTTTACCTGTAGCAAGCACTTCAGCTGGTTGTAGTCTTTGCCTGATGAAGTGACCCAAACTGTCATTCCTGAAGGAACTGGGACATTAGCAGTCCTGCTTGAGTTGGGTTGTTATGGTTTCCCACTGATTTCAATCTTAGGGAATGGTAGTTGTCTTAGCTGAGGCTTCTAAATCAAAATACCATAAACTGGGTAGCGTAAAGAACAAAAATTCATTTCTCACATTTCTGGAGGCTGAGAAGTCCAGGGTCAAGGGATTGGCTGATTTGGTTCCTGTTGAGGATCTTGCGCTGGTTTGCAGATAGACACCTTGCTGTACCTTCACATGGCAGAGAGAGATGGATCATCTCTCTTGCTTCTCTTCTTATAAAGGCTCTAATCCCACTTATGAGGGCTCCCCCTTCATGACCTAATTACCTCCCAAACTGTCCACCTCCAAATACCACCACCTTGGGGATTATGAACATATGAATTTTAGGGGGACGCAAACATTCTGTCTATAGCAGTGGTACTAAGAGACATCCTAAAGGATCTCCTTTATTCTAGACATACTGTTCCTTACCTCAGTAGTGTAGTAGCAGTCCAGTTTTTCCTTGATAGTCAAGACAAGTAACCCCAGTCAGTACAGTAATCTTCTTCTTTGCCTGTTGACTCAGAGTTATGAGGAGCCCAAAGTGGCCAGATGACAGTCATAACTTCCAGTTCAATTAAATCATTCTTGTGTTTCCTGGTGGAAACATTTCTACCTTTGAAAACAAGATTTCTAGACCAGCAGACCATAGGGTCACAAGAACGGGAAGCAAAAGTCTTGCAAGTAGAGCTGTAGAGGTAATAGTGACTGGTGCTGTAGAGGTAATAGTGGCTGGTGCTGTTTCCTTCCATTGATTCCTGGGTCTATGAATTTTGACTGTGGGAGGAGCACCATACATTGCCTGCTGATTAAAAGCATATACAGCCTCCTGGAGGACATTACCACAGTCCTACAAGGTATTGCCACCTGACTGGCACCATAACTGAGTTTTCAAGAGGCAATTCTGCCATTCTATCAAGCCATGTGCCTCAGAATGGTGGAGAACATAGTAATACCAGTAAATTCCAAAATCATAGGCCCATTGCTGTCACAGGATATTTAGGGTGTCACTCTGCCAGCCGGAAACCTCTGTGGCCAGTGGTGTCTCTGCTTAGGTTTTGCTCATCCCCCTTGGGCTCGTTCTGCCCACTTGGCCTGGCAGGCTGCAGTGGCTTGTGCTACTGGCCCAGATCCCATGGCTGCCAAGGGCGAGCCAGGCATGGAACGACAAGGGGTGTGTGAGCGAGCAAGCATGGGATCCAGCCACTGTGCATAGCCAGGCACAATGGTTGAGGGAGGGTGGGCAGCTCCAGGTGCCAGCACAGGTGCCCATCTCTGAGCAAGGCTGTGGCTGGACCAGGCATGCACAAGTGGCTTCCACTATAGGCACCTGGGAATGCAGTGGCACCTAAAAGCTCAGAGATGCCAGGAACCTCAGAACCCCAAAGAGGGTGTTACAGCATGTCACATCCCAGGCTCGGGGAGCCCTGAGATCTGGGCCCCCAGAAAGGGCTGCAACTCTTCTCTCCTCCTTGCTGCCTGCAGCACAGTGAGCAGTGCAGGGGTGTGTTTTTAGGGGGGCATGTTTCGGCCCATTTGTGTTACAGCTCCTTCAGTCCTGCAGCCCCGCTCCAGAACGCAGCTCCTAGACTGGTCTGGCCCTGCCACTGCTTCCTGTTATGTGGGGTGCCCACCCAGCACTGGCCAAGGGTGGGAGGGCTATAGTGTTACAGCAGCTCTGGCTTGGGGAACCCTGAGGTCTGGGCCCCAGAAGGGTTGCCACTCTTCACTCCTGCAGTTCAGGAGGATGTCACTGCCTGCAGCTCACCAAGCCAGTCAGGAATGTGTCACAGCCACTTTTGCTCCTGCCATTCAGTGGGTCCTGAGCTCTTGTCCCATGACCAGGAAGAATGAGGTTATGCAGACAACTGGAGGGTGAGCAAGGTGGAAAGGAGCTTTATTGAGTGACTGAACAGCTCTCAGGAGACCTGAAGTGGGTAGCTCCTTCCCAAAGGCAAGTCATCCCTAGGAGTGTCTGAGTCTGGCTGAGACTGGGGTTTTAATATGCTCAGAATGGAGTAAGTGCATGCTGATTGGTCCATGGGCAGCCATGGGAGGGCCTGGAAAAAGCATTATTCAATTGGCCTAAAGGAATTGATGAAATTCTCACCTGGGTGGTGGACTCCAGCAGGAACTGGCAGCCTGGACCCCATGCTTTAGGTGGTCCCTGGCTTGAAGATGGGGTTTCACCAGGGACCTGCCCCTTCCCACTTAAGAACCTGTCTGCCTCCCACCTCCAATAACATGCCATCTGCAGTGCCCAGGCTGTCTGTGCTGAGGGGCACTTGCAGGCCCTTGCTGAGCTGCCCTCAGCACCCCCCACCTCTCTCCCTGAGCTCATCAGCGCCCAAAGTTTCAGAAGGGGATAAGGCAGTGGGTTGGGGGGGCGCTGGTTTGTCAGTGCCACCCCAAGTGTACACACACTTAGCTGGGTCGTGACAGTGCCCGGGCTCGGCTACAACCGTGCTCTGCGCCAGAGCAGGCACCCAGAGTGGGGAGAGGCCAGGGAGCAGGGGCAGGCACTTTCAAACCTGCAGGGGCAGAGAGCTTCCTGGGCCTCCAAGAGTGCAGGGATGCCTGGGTCATGAGCTGCAGCTGGGCAAGGGCAGCTGCAGCTGCACCCAGGAGCATGGGCTCCTGCCCCACCAACTCAGTAGGGTGTGGGGCTCCTGGTGGACCGTCTGTTCCTGGACCCTGCTGGCTCCACAGAGTGTACAGCCCTGGCCTGCACCTCCCCCGCTGTAGCTGGCATCTCCACAGCGGCCCCTCCAGATGAGCCACCACCACCATCATTGCCACACTTAATTTGTTGTGAAGTGAGTTTCTTGTTCAGAAGCAATGCTGTGTGGAATACCATGATGGTGGATATGTCATTTTTGTAAGACCATGGATGATAGTTTAGGCAGAATCACTGTACACAAGGAAAGCAAATCCATATCCAGATTACTTATTCTGGTAAGAAGAAATCACTGCTCCTTCCATGGTGGAAGTGGTCCAGTGTAGTCAACTTGTCACCAAGTAGCTGGTTGCTCACCCCAGGGAATGGTGCCATATCAAGGACTCTACTGCTGGCCAATTGAGTACTCAGCGGTAACCGTATCAAGATTAACCTTGCTGAATGGACATGCATGTTGCTGATTCCAGGCATAACCTCTTCCTATGCTACCATGGCCACTTTGCCCATGAACCCTTTGAGCAATGGCATGAGTGGCTGGGAAAAGAGACCGACTTGCATCCACAGAAAGGGTCATTCTATGTCCTTAATTATTAAAATCTTCCTCTGCTGAGGTCATCCTTCAGTGAGCATTCATGTGGAACACACATGTCTTCACTTTCTCTGCCCATTCAGAGAAGACTACTCCCCTACCTCTTCCTCAGACTTTTCTTGTCACCAATTTTCCATTCATGTTACTTATAAGTCCCTTCCCATCCAGCCAGATCATTTGCCATAGCTCATGAATGAGTCTAGATTCATATCTCTGACCATTTCTTCTTCTAAGCAAATTGAACAACCAGGTGCAGTGCTCAAAATTCTGCCCACTGGGAGAATTTCCCTTCACCACTGTTTTTCAGGAATGTCACAGAGGGGGCCTGTAGTGCTGCAGCTGTCCACTCTCAGGTGGTGCCTGCATTTCAAGGTAACCTCAAGGTAAACCAGTCTTGAGGTTTCCCTTCCTCAGTCAACTTATTGTAGGGAACTCCCCATGAGGTCATAGAGGTGGGATGGGAGAGACAAGGTAGTATAGCAGGAGTTGGGGCCATAGGCATTTGCACCACTTCTTCACATAACTTACTTGTGCCTAACTCAAGCCTGATCTCGTATATGCCACTTCCATTTGATGATGGAGTGCTGCTAAGCATACCCAACCTCATGGCTTGGTGGGTCAGATAACTCCTAGTTCATACTGGGAAGCTCAGGTTGCATAGATAGTAACTTGGTGGCCCATGGTTAAGCATTCGGTCTCTACTAAGGCCCAGTAGCAGGCCAAACACTGTTTCTCAAAGAAAGAGTAGTTATCTACAGGAGATGGCAAGACTTTGCTCCGAAGTTTTAAGAGTCTGTTGTGATTCACCTATACAGGCCTGTCAAAGGCTCCAAGTAGCACCTCTATCAGCCATTGACACTTCAAGCATTATCAGATCTGCTAGATCATAAGGCCTAAGTGGCAGAGCAGCTTGCACAGTGACCTGGACTACTACAGAGCCTTCTTTTGTTCTGGTGCCACTCAAAACTAGCTGCTCTTCAGTTTCAGTTGGTAAATGGGTCAAAGTAGTGCACTGAAATGGGGAATATGTTGCCTGCATGATCCAAAGAGACCCACTAGGTGTTATGCCTTCGTCGTCGTTGTAGGAGGGGCTAGATGCAACAAATTATCTTTCACCTTGCATGGTGAAGGATACCCCACACTATTGGACCCCTAGAAATTTCAGTGAGGTGGAAGGTCCCTGAATTTTTGTCGAATTTATTTCCAGCTTCTGACACTCAAATGTCTTACCAATAAGGCTAGAGTAGTTGCTACTTCTTGCTCAATAGATCCAGTGAGCATAATATCATCAATGTAATGAACTAGTGTGATATGTTTTGGAAGGGAAAGATAATCACATTACCCATGTACTAAATTATAACATAGAGCTGGAGAATTGATATATCCTTGAGGTAGGACAGTGAAGGTATATTGTTTACCATTCCAGCTGAAAGCAAACTGCTTCTGGTTGTCCTTATTGACAGGAATAGAGAAAAAGGCATTTGCCAGCTCAGTAGCTGCATACCAGGTACCAGTGGATGTATTAATTTGCTCAAACAATGAAACTACATCTGGAACAGCAACTGCAATTAGAATCACCATCTGGTTAAGATTATGGTAATTGAGTGTCATTATCCAAGATCCACCTGATTTCTGTACAGTCAAATAGACAAGTTGAGTGGGGATGTAGTAGGAATCACTACTCTGTATCTTTAAAGTCCTTGATGGTTGTAAGATTGCTTTCTTAAATGTTTAAAATAAATTTTTATAAAAAATTTCAGGCCCTACTTGGGCCTGAAGTTTCCTTTGTGGAAAAGTTTTAAATTACAAATTCAATTTCCTTAATAGGCACAAGACTAGTAAAATTTTTCTCTTTATTTTTGTTTTTCTTTTGGCAACTGGAGTTTTTTTTTTTTTTTTTGAGATGGAGTCGCTCTGTCACCCAGGCTGGAGTACAACAGCATGATCTCGGCTCACTGCAAGCTCCACCTCCCAGATTCACACCATTCTCCTGCCTCAGCCTCCCAAGTAGCTGGGACTACAGGTGCCCGCCACCACGCCCAGCTCATTTTTTGTATTTTTAGGAGAGATGGGTTTCACCATGGTCTCGATCTGCTAAGTTCATTTGTCTTTTTTAAGATCTGCTAAAGACACAAAAAATTAGCCAGGCGTGGTGGCATGTGCCTGTAATCCCAGCTACTCGTGAGGCTGAGGCAGGAGAATCACTTGAACCTGGGAGCCGGAGGTTGCAGTGAGCGGAGACTGTGCCATTGCACTCCAGCCTGGGTGACAGGGTGAGACTCCGTCTCAAAAAAAAAAAAAAAAAAAAAAAAAAAAAGAAATGTCCTTTTCTATCTCCTTACCTTTCCGGATGTTAATAAACCACAATTGTTTTCTTATGCTTACTGTTTACGTATCTATCTTCTCTATCCTTTCACTTTTAGCCTATCTCTGTCTTTATATTTCAGGTTGATCTCTTATGGATAGTATATTCACTTTTTTTTCAACTTTTATTTTGGATTCAGAGGATGCATGTGTACGTGTGTTACATGGGTATATTACATGATGCAGAGGTTTGGGGTGCAGATGATACTGTCACCCAGGTAGTGAGTATAGTATCCAGTAGCTAGTTTTCAGCCTACACCCAACTCCCTCCCCTCTCTAGTAGTCCCTAGTGTTTATTGTTCCCATCTTTACATCTATGTGTACTCAATGTTTAGCTCCTACTTATAAGTAAGAACATGCAGTATTCGGTTTTCTGCTGCTACGTTATTTCACTTAGGATAATGGCCTCCAGCTGCATCTATGTTGCTGCAAAGGACATGATTTAATTTTTTTATTTTTTTAATATTTATTTATTTATTTATTTATTTTGATACAGAGTCTTGCTCCGTCGCCCAGGCTGGAATGCAGTGGCATGATCTCCGCTCACTGCAAGCTCCACCTCCTGGGTTCACGCCATTCTCCTGACTCAGCCTCCTGAGTAGCTGGGACTACAGGTGCCCACCACCACACCTGGCTAATTTTTCGTATTTTTAGTAGTGACGGGGTTTCACCATGTTAGCCAGGATGGTCTCGATCTCCTGACCTTGTGATCCGCCCACCTCGGCCTCCCAAAGTGCTGAGATTACAGGCATGAGCCACTGCGCCCGGCTGATTTCATTGTTTTTTGCGGCTGTGTAGTATTCCATGATGTATATGTGCCTCATTTTCTTTATCCGATTCACCACTGATGGGTACTTAGGTGGATTCCATGTTTTTGCTATTGTGAATAGCACTGCAATGGATGTATGAGTGCATGTGTCTTTTTGGTAGAATGATTTGTTTTCGTTTGTGTATATACCCAGTAACGGGATTGCTGGGTCAAATGGTTGCTCTGTTTTAAGTTCTCTGAGAAATCTCCAAACACAGAGAATGTTGGCCTGTAGTTTTCTTTTTTTATTGTGCCTCTGCCAGATTTTGGTATCAGGATGATGCTGGCTTCATAGAATGAGCTAGAGAGGAGGCTCTTCTCCATTTTTTGGTATAGTTTCAGTAGGATTGGTACCAGTTCTTCTTTGTACACCTGGTAAAATTTGACTGTGAACCCATCTGGTCCAGTGCTTTTTTTGGTTGGTAGGTTTTTTTAGTTACTGATTCAGTTTTGAAATTTGTTATTGGTCTGTTCACGTTTTCACTTTCTTCCTGGTTCAATCTTGAAAGCTTGTGTGTTTCCAGGAATGTATCAATTTCCTCTACATTTTCTAATTTGTATGTAGAAAGGTGTTCATAATAGTCTCTGAGGATATTTTGTATTTCTATGGGATCAGTTGTAATGTCGTCATTGTCATATCTTATTGCACTTCTTTGGATCTTTTTCTTTTTTTGTTAATCTAGATAGTGGTCTAAATCTTGTTTATTCTTTCAAGAACGAATCTTTGGTTTCATTGATCTTTTGTATGGATTTTAGCATCTCAATTTCATTCAGTTCTTATCTGATTTTAGTTATTTATTTTCTCCTGATAGCTTTAGAGTTTTTTTTTCTAGTTCTTCTAGGTGCAATGTTAGATTATTAATTTGAGATTTTTCTAACTTCTTGATGATGGCATTTAGCACCATAAACTTTCCTCTTAACACTGCTTTAGCTGCATCCCAAAGATTTTGGTAATTTGTGGTTCTATTTTCATTAATGTCAAAGAATTTTTAAATTTCTGCCTAAATTTAAATTTTCACCCATGAGTTATTCAGGAGCAAGTTGTTTAATTTCCATGTTTTTGTGTAGTTTTGAGAGATCTTCTTGGTATTGATTTTTATTTTTATTACACTGTGAATTGTGAGTGTGCTTGGTGTGATTTCAGTATTTTTTAATTTATTGAGACTTGCTTTATGACTGAGCTCGTGGTCAATCTTAGAATATGTTCTGTGTGCAGATGAGAAGAATGTGTGTTTTGTGGTTGTTGGGTAGTGTTCTGTAGATATCTATTAGGTCTGATATGGTTTGGCTGTGTCCCTACCCAAATCTCATCTTTAATTATAGTTCTGATAATTCCCACATGTCATGGTAGGGACCAGGTGGAGACAATTGAATTATGGGGATGGTTTCCCCCATACTATGCTCATGATAGTTACTCAGTTCTCATGAGATCTGATGGTTTTATAAGGAGCTTCCCGCTTCACTGAGCTCTCTCCTCTCTCCTGCTGCCGTGTGAAGAGGTGCCTTCTGCTGTGACTGTAAGTTTCCTGGGGCCTCCCCAACCGTGTGGAACTGTGAGTCATTTAAACGTCTTTATAAATTACCCAGTCTCAGGTGTGTCTTCATAGCAGCATGAGAATGGACTAATACAGTAAATTCGTACTGCAGAGAATGGGGTGCTGCTATAAAGATACCCCAAAACGAGAAAGCAACTTTGGAACTGGGTAACAGGCAGAGGTTGGAACAGTTTGGAGGACTCAGAAGAAGACAGGAAAATGTGGGAAAGTATGGGACATTTCTAGAGACTTGTTGAATGATTTTGACCAAAAGGCTGATAATGGTATGGACAATGAAGTCCAGGCTAAGGTGGTCTTAGATGGAGATGAGGAACTTGTTGAGAACTGGAGTAAAGGTGACTCTTGCTATGATTTAGCAAAGAGACTGGTGGCATTTTGCCCCTGCTGTAGAGATCTGTGGAACTTTAGAGAGATGATTTAGGGTAACTGGCAGAAGAAATTTCTAAGCAGCAAAGCATTCACAAGGAAGCAGAGCATAAAAGTTTCAAATATTCACAACCTGATGATGCAATAGAAAAGAAAAACCCATTTTCTGGGGAGAAATTCAAGCCTACTGCAGAAATTTGCATAAGTAATGAGATGTGTGAGATGTGTGATATGTAAGATTTGATCCTGTCATCATGTTGTTAACTGGTTGTTTTGTAGATTTTATTGTATATTGCTTTATATTGTCTGTGGGCTATGTGCTTAAGTGTGTTTTTGTCGTAGCAGGTATCAATCTTTCGCTTACCTGTTTAGTACTCTCTTAAGGACCACTTGTAAGACTGGTCTGCTGATAATGAATTCACATTGTATTTGCTTGTCTGAGAAGGATCGTATTTCTCCTTCACTTATGAAACTTAATTTGGTGGAATATGAAATTCTTGGTTGAAATTGCTTTTCTTTGAAGATGCTGAAAACAGGTCCCCAATCTCTTCTGTGTGTAAGGTTTCTACTGAGAGGTCTGCTGCTAACTTGATGGGGTTCTCTAGGTAAGTGATCTGACTTTTTTCTCAGGCTGCCTTTAAGGTTTTTTCTTTTGTGTTTACCTGGTGAATCTCATGACCTATGCCTTAGTGATGGTTGTTTTGTATATTATCTCACGGGGATTCTCTGTATTTCTTGAATTTGCATATCAACCTCTCCAGCAAGAGTGGGAAATTTTTCATGGACTTTATCTTCAAAAATGTTTTCCAAATTGCCTACTGTCTCTGTTCTTCCTCTCAAGAATGCCAGTGAGTTATAGATTTGTTCATTTTACATAATCTCATATTTCTCAGAGGTTTTGTTCATTTAAAAAAAATTATTTTTTCTTTATTTTTGTCTGACTGATTTGATTCAAAGACCCAGTCTTCAACCTCTGACATTCCTTCCTTAGCTTAGTCGGTTCTACTGTTAATGCTTCTGACTATATTATAAAACTCTTATTGTGAATTTTTCGTTTCCAAAAGTTTAGTTTAGTTATTTCTTAAAATGGCTATTTCACGTTTTGGTTCTTAGATTGTTTTTACTGTATTCTTTGGATTCTATGTATTGGGTCTCAATTTTCTTCTGGATCTCAATGAACTTCCTTGCCATTTAGATTCTGAATTCTAGATCTGATATTTAGTCATTTCTTTTTTCTTTTCTTTCTCTCTCTCTTTTTTTTTTTTTTTTTGAGATGTAGTCTAGCTCTGTCACCCAGGCTCAAGTGCAATGGTGTGGTCTCAGCTCACTGCAACCTCCACCTCCCAGGTTCAAGCAATTCTCCTGCCTCAGCCTCCCAAGTAGCTGGGACTACAGGCACGTGCCAACACAGCCAGCTAAATTTTGTATTTTTAGTAGAAATATGGTTTCACTATGTTGGCCAGACTGATCTCAAACTCCTGACCTCAGGTGATCCACCCACGTGGGCCTCGCAAAGTACTAGGATTACAGATGTGAGCCACTGGTCATTTCAATCTGGTTAAGAACCATTGCTGGGGTACTAGGGTGTTCATTTGGTGATAAGGGGACAGCCTGGCTTTTTGAATTACCAGAGTTCTTGTACTGGTTCTTTCTCATCTGAGAGGGCTGTTGTTCCTTTAACTGTGGTGTAAGTCGAGTATAGTTAGTTGGCTTTATTTCTGGTTGCTTTCAGAGGGCCAAGGCTCTGTACAGGATCTTTATTTGTGGCTGCATTCTTGTCTTAAGTTCACAGGTGCTGTATACTGGCAAAATATTTTTGGTGTTTTAATTAGGGCTGTGATCCAGTACAGTAGATGGCACTTAAGAGTGATGGCGGGAGATTCCAAGATGGCTGAACAGGAACAGCTCCAGTCTACAGCTCCCAGTGTGAGCGACACAGAAGACGGGTGATTTCTGCATTTCCAACTGAGATGCCAAGTTCATCTCACTGGGACCTGTCAGACAGAGAGTGCAGGACAGTGAGTACAGCCCAAGGAGCATGAGCTGAAGCAGGGCGAGTCATCACCTCACCCGGGAAGTGCAAGGGGTCAGGGAATTCCCTTTCCTAGCAAAGGGAAGCTGTGACAGATGGCACTTGGAAAATCAGGTCACTCTCACCCTACTACTGTGCTTTTCCAATGGTCTTAGCAAAAGACACACCAGGAGATTATATCCTGCACCTGGCTCGGAGGGTTCCACACCCATGGACCCTCACTCATTGCCAGCACAGCAGTCTGAGATCAAACTGCAAGGCAGCAGCGAGGCTGGGGAAGGGGGGCCCCACATTGCTGAGGCTTGAGTATGTAAACAAAGAGGCCAGGAAGCTCAATCTAGGTGGAACACACTGCAGCTCAAGGAGGCCTGCCTGCCTCTGTAGACTCCACCTCTGGGGACAGGGCATAGCTGAACAAAAGGCAGCAGAAACTTCTGCAGACTTAAATGTCCCTGTCTGACAGCTTTGAAGAGAGCAGTGGTTCTCCCAGCACAGAGTTTGAGATCTGAGAATGGACAAACTGCTTCCTCAAGTGGGTCCCTGACCCCAAGTAGCCTAACTGGGAGGCACCTCCCAGTAGGGGCCGACTGACACCTCACATGGCCAGGTGCCTCTCTGAGACAAAACTTCCAGAGGAATGATCAGGCAGCAACATTTGCTGCTCTGCAAAATTCGCAGTTCTGCAGCCTCTGCTGCTGATACTCAGGCAAGCAGGGTTTGGAGTGGACCTCCAGCAAACAGACCTGCAGCTGAGGGTCCTGACTGTTAGAAGGAAAAATAACAAACAGAAAGGACATCTACACCAAAACCCCATCTGTACGTCACCATCATCAAAGACCAAAGGTAGATAAAACCACAAAGAGGGGAGAAACCAGAGCAGAAAAGCTGAAAATTCTAAAAATCAGAGTGCCTCTTATCCTCCAAAGGAATGCAGCTCCTCACCAGCAACGAAACAAAGCTGGATGGAGAATGACTTTGACGAGTTCAGAGAAGAAGGCTTCAGATGATCAGACTTCGCTGAGCTAAAGGAGGATGTCCAAACCCCTTGCAAAGAAGCTAAAAACCTTGAAAAAAGATTAGACGAATGGCTAACTAGAATAACCAGTGTAGAGAAGACCTTAAATGACCTGATGGAGACGAAAACCATGGCACAAAAACTATGTGATGCATGCACAAGCTTCAGTAGCCAATTCGATCAACTGGAAGAAAGGACATCAGTGATTGAAGATCAAATGAATGAAATGAAGTGAGAAGAGAAGTTTAGAGAAAAAAACAGTAGAAAGAAATGAACAAAGCCTCCAAGAAATATGGGACTATGTGAAAAGACCAAATCTACATCTGATTGGTGTACATGAAAGTGACGGGGAGAATGGAACCAAGTTGGAAAACACTCTTCAGGATATTATCCAGGAGAACTTCCCCAACCTAGCAAGGCAGGCCAACATTCAAATTCAGGAAATACAGAGAATGCTACAAAGATTCTCCTCGAGAAGGGCAGCTCCAAGACTCATAATTGTCAGATTCACCAAAGTTGAAATGAAGGAAAAAATGTTAAGGGCAGTCAGAGAGAAAGGTCGGGTTACCCACAAAGGGAAACCCATCAGACTAACAGCAGATCTTTCAGCAAAAACTCTACAAGCTGGAAGAGAGTGGGGGGCAATATTCAGCATTCTTAAAGAAAAGACTTTTCAACCCAGAATTTCATATCCAGCCAAACTAAGCTTCATAAGTGAAGGAGAAATAAAATCCTTCACAGACAAGCAAATGCTGAGAGATTTTGTTACCACCAGGCCTGTCTTACAAGAGCTCCTGAAGGAAACACTAAACATGGGAAAAAACAACCGGTACCAGCCACTGCAAAAACATGCCAAATTGTAAAGACCATCAATGCTAGGAAGAAACTGCATCAAC
Source organism: Chlorocebus sabaeus (assembly GCF_047675955.1). NCBI lineage: Eukaryota > Metazoa > Chordata > Mammalia > Primates > Cercopithecidae > Chlorocebus > Chlorocebus sabaeus. The sequence continues at coordinate 8,205,629 of NC_132927.1, forward strand.
TAGCAAGCAAAATAACCACCTAACATCATAATGACAGGATCAAATTCACACATAACAATATTAACTTTAAATGTAAATGGGCTAAATGCTCCAATTAAAAGACACAGACTGGCAAATTGGATAGAGTCAAGATCCATCAGTGTGCTGTATTCAGGAGACCCATCTCATGTGCAGAGAAACACATAGGCTCAAAATAAAGGGATGGAGGAAGATCTACCAAGCAAATGAAAAAAAAAAAAAAAAAAAAAAAAAAAGGAGGGGTTGCAATCCTAGTCTCTGATAAAACAGACTTTAAACCAACAAAGATCAAAAGATCAAAAGAGACAAAGAAGGCCATTACATAATGGTAAAGGGATCAATTCAACAAGAAGAGCTAACTATCCTAAATATATATGCACCCAACACAGGAACCTCCAGATTCATAAAGCAAGTCCTTAGAGATTTACAAAGAGACTTACACTCCCACACAATAATAATGGGAGACTTTAACACCCCGCTGTCAACATTAGACAGACTAACGATACAGAAAGTTAACAAGGATATCCAGGAATTGAACTCAACTCTGCACCAAGTGGACCTAATAGACATCTACAGACCACTCTACCCCAAATCAACAGAATATACATTCTTCTCAGCACCACATTGCACTTATTCCAAAATTGACCACATAGTTGGAAGTAAAGCACTCCTCAGCAAATGTACAAGAACAGAAATTATAACAAACTGTCTCTCAGACCACAGTGCAATCAAACTAGAACTCAGGACTAAGAAACTCAATCAGAACTGCTCAACTACATGGAAACTGAACAACCTTCTTCTGAATGACTACTGGGTACATAATGAAATGAAGGCAGAAATAAAGATGTTCTTTAAAACCAATGAGAACAAATACACAACATACCAGAATCTCTGGGACACATTTAAAGCAGTGTGTAGAGGGAAATTTATAGCACTAAATGCCCACAAGAGAAAGCAGGAAAGATCTAAAATTTACACCCTAATATCGCAATTAAAATAACTAGAGAAGCAAGAGCAAACACATTCAAAAGCTAGCAGAAGGCAAGAAATAACTAAGATCAGAGCAGAACTGAAGGAGATACACAAAAAACCCTTCAAAAAAATCAATGAATCCAGGAGCTGATTTTTTGAAAAGATCAACAAAATTGATAGACTGCTAGCAAGATTAATGAAGAAGAAAAGGGAGAAGAATCAAATAGACGCAACAAAAAATCATAAAAGGGATATCACCACCAATCTCACAAAAATACAAACTACCATCAGAGAATACTATAAACACCTCTATGCAAATAAACTAGAAAATCTAGAAGAAATGGATAAATTGCTGGACACATACACCCTCCCAAGACTAAACCAGGAAGAAGTGGAATCCCTGAATAGACCAATAACAGCCTCTGACATTGAAGGAATAATTAATAGCCTACCAACCAAAAAAAGTTCAGGACCAGATGGATTCACAGCCGAATTCTACCAGAGGTACAAGGAGGAGCTAGTACCTGAAACTATTCCAATTAATAGAAAAAGAGGGATTCCTCCCTAACTCATTTTATGGGGCCACAATCATCCTGGTACCAAAGCCTGGCAGAGACATAACAAAAAGAAGAGAATTTTAGACCAATATCCCTGATGAACATTGATGCAAAAATCCTCAATAAAATACTGGCTAACCGAGTCCAGCAGCACATCAAAAAGCTTATCAACCATGATTAAGTGGGCTTCATCCCTGGGATGCAAGGTTGGTTCAACATATGCAAATCAATGAACATAATCCATCATATAAACAGAACCAAAGACAAAAACTGCATGATTATCTCAATTCATGCAGAAAAGGCCTTCAACAAAATTCAACAGCCCTTCATGCTAAAAACTCTCAATAAACTAGGTATTGATCTCAATAGGAGCTATTTATGACAAACCCACAGCCAATATCATACTGAATGGGCAAAAACTGGAAAAATTCCCTTTGAAAACTGGCATAAGACAGGGATGCCCTCTCTCACCACTCCTATTCAACATAGTGTTGGAAGTACTGGCTAGGGCAATCAGACAGGAGAAAGAAATAAATGGTATTCAATCAGGAAAAGAGGAAGTCAAATTGTCCCTGTTTGCAGAGGACGTGATTGTATATTTAGAAAACCCCATCTTCTCAGCCCAAAATCTCCTTAAGCTGATAAGCAACTTCAGCAAAGTCTCAGGATACAAAATCAATGTGCAGAAATCACAAGCATTCCTATACACCAATAACAGACAAACAGAGAGCCAAATTATGAGTGAACTCCCATTCACAATTGCTTCAAAAAAAAAAAAAAAATACCTAGGAATCCAACTTACAAGGGATGTGAAGGACCTCTTCAAGGAGAACTACAAACCACTGTTCAATGAAATAAAGGAGGACACAAACAAATGGAAGAACATTCCATGCTCATGGATAGGAAGAATCAATATCGTGAAAATGGCCATACTGCCCAAGGTAATTTATAGATTCAATGCCATCCCCATCAAGCTACCAATGACTTTCTTCACAGAATTGGAAAAAACTACTTTAAAGTTCATATAGAACCAACAAAGAGCCTGCATTGCCAAGTCAATTCTAAGTCAAAAGGACAAAGCTGGAGGTATCACACTACCTGACATCAGACTATACTACAAGGCTACAGTAACCAAAACAGCATGATACTGGTGCCAAAACAGAGATATAGACCAATGGAACAGAACAGAGCCCTCAGAAATAATACCATACATCTACAACCATCTGATATTTGATAAACTTGACAAAAACAAGAAATGGGGAAAGGATTCCCTATTTAATAAATGGTGCTGGGAAAACTGGCTAGCTATATGTAGAAAGCTGAAACTGGATCCCTTCCTAACACCTTGTACAAAAATTAATTCAAGATGGATTAAAGACTTAAATGTTAGACCTAAAATCATAAAAGCCCTAAAAGAAAACCTAGGTAATACCATTCAGGACATAGGCATAGGCAAGGACTTCATGTCTAAAACACCAAAAGCAATGGCAACAAAAGCCAAAATTGACAAATGGGATCTAATTAAACTAAAGAGCTTCTGCACAACAAAAGAAACTACCATCAGAGTGAACAGGCAACCTACAGATTGGGAGAAAATTTTTGCAATCTACCCATGTGACAAAGGACTAATATCCAGAATCTACAAAGAACTTAAACAAATTTACAAGAAAAAAATCAAACAACCCAATCAAAAAATGTTTGCAAGATATGAACAGACACTCTCAAAAGAAGACATTTATGTAGCCAACAGACACATGAAAAAATATTCATCATCAATGGCCATCAGAGAGATGCAAATCAAAACCACAATGAGATACCATCTCACACCAGTTAGAATGGTGATCATTAAAAAGTCAGGAAACAACAGGTGCTGGAGAGGATGTGGAGAAATAGGTACACTTTTACAGTGTTGGTGGGGCTGTAAACTAGTTCAACCATTGTGAAAGACAATGTGGTGATTCCTCAAGGATCTAGAACTAGAAATACCATTTGACCCAGCCATCCCATTACTGGGAATTTACCCAAAGGATTATAAATCCTGCTGCTATAAAGACACATGCACACATATGTTTATTGCAGCACTATTCACAATAGCAAAGACTTGGAACCAATCCAAATGTCCATCAGTGATAGACTGGATTAAGAGAATGTGGCATATATACACTATGGAATACTATGCAGCCATAGAAAAGGATGAGTTCATGTCCTTTGTAGGGACATGGATGAAGCTGGAAACCATCATTCTCAGCAAACTACCGCAAGGACAGAAAACCAAACACTGCATGTTCTCACTCATAGGTGGGAATTGAAACACTTGGACACAGGATGGGGAACATCACACACCTGGGCCTGTCATGGAGTGGGGGAAGACATGAGGGATAGCATTAGGAGATATACTTAATGTAAATGACAGTTAATGAGTGCAGTACACCAACAGGGCACATGTGCACATATGTAACAAACCTGCATGTTGTGCACAGGTACCCTAGAACTTAAAGTATATACAGAGAAAAAAAAAAAAAAGGAATTTAACCGACTTGAGCCGAGACCCCCCCAGGACCCTGCAAAATCCTCCTGTCTTCCTCATCCCGAGACACAGCTTACATGCTGTGGTTCTCTCCCTTCCTGCATTGAGTTCTGTTAACTTAGTTTTGCTTTATCAGCAGATGGTTTGATGATGCATTAGATAGCTCAACAGGTATCCCAAGAGCAAAGAGACTAACAGTGAAATGAGCTTGGGAAATACTGTATACCAATTCTACCTGTGTGGAAATTATAATCATGTTAGCATAATAAAGCTTCTGAGAAGTTCAAAAATAATAATAAATAAATACACTCTCTATGCTGAAGAGAAAAAAAAAAGAGTGATGGCTAGGAGGTAGGCCCTTAGCCATGTGGCTCTTTTGTATTTCAGCACATTTGCTGTAGTGCTCTGTAGTGGGTCAGAGGAGAGAGATGACTCCCTCACTGGGTTCACTCTTGGGTCTTGGATTAGCCCCCTCCAATCACTGGAGCCACCCCTGTGTTTCCTTTGTTAGATGTTCTGGGCCACAGGGCTCCCTTGGGGAAAGGCCATGGCTGACAGACAGCCTATCCGCTTCCTGGGCTGGCCCTGCCGAGGAAGGCATGCCCTGTTCCTGCACCAACCCAAGCATCTAACCTCTGTCAGTGTTCTGAGAGTGGGGACTCTTTCCCGACTTAGGTACCACCAAGCCAGTGGGTCTTCCCTGGCTAGGAGTAGTGGGGGATAGGATTCACAGTCTGCCATCCAGGCAGTTCCCTGGGGAACACAGAGCTGTCCCCATCCATAGAATTCAGGTTGGGGTGGAACTCCCTGAACCCACACTGGAAGCCCAAGCCAGCAAGACTTGCCTGGCTAGTCACAGTGGGGACAGGGGGAGTCACAAGATCTGCCACCAGTGTGTTTCCCAAGGGAACACAGAGCTGTGCCCACTCACAGAATTCAAGCAGGGAGCACAGTTGCTGTTCTAGAAGCTGAGGAGCCTTCTCTGGCAAGGAGGAGTGGGGCAGTCGGACTGCCTCCCAGCACCATGACTGTAGCCTCTATTGGCATTATGGCATCTTGTACTGGGCTGCTCAGGGATTCAGGGACTGTGGGGCTCCCTGTGGTCTTGAGGGGTGCGTCTGCAAAAACTCCAGGTGGCTGGCTGTGTCAGTCTAGAGACTGAGAGGAGGGTGTCAAAGGGCTTCTCCTGTTCCTAGGATTGCAAAAGTTCCAATGGGAGTGTGGATCCCCCAGGAATTCTTATCATATCGCTCTTTCCATGTGTTCGGGAGCTTCTCCTGGCTCCCCACTAGTCCCAGGTGGGTGGCTGCTCAGAATATTTAGTTCATTTACATGTAACATAATTACTGGTTTTAAGTATACCATCTCATTATTTTTTTGTTTAGTTGTAGCATCTGTTTTCTGTTCCTGTTTCTCCTTTTCTGACTTCTTTTAAGTTAATGGAATACTTTTTAGTATTCCATTTCAATTCTACTAATTTTTTTAAAGCTATACGTGTGTGTGTGTGTTGTTGTTGTTGTTGTTGTTGTTTGGTTTAGTGATTGCTCTGGGAATTACAATATGAATTCCTAATTTTCACAGTCTCTTTGGAGTAATATTGTACAACTTCATATAAAATGTGAGCATCTGGTCACGGTAAAGTTCTACTTTTCATGCCCTTATCCTTTGTGCTATTCTGGTCATATATTTTATATCTACCTAGGATATAAACTCTGTGATAAAGTTGTATAATTTTTGCTTTGAACAGTCTATGGCCTTTCAAAGAAGTTAAGGGAAAGTATTAAAACATGATGTTTTTTAGTGCTCTTGATTCCTTCCTGCAGATTTGAATTTCCATTTGGTGTCATTTCTCTTTAGCCTGAAAAGCTTTCGTTAGCCTTTTTTATTAGCACATATTTACTGGTGTCCAATTCTTTCCATTTTTAGTTATAAAATTTATTTCAGTCTTATTTATGGGGGATATTTTTGCTTGGTATAAAATTCTGAGTTGATAGTGTTTCTTTTATTCAGTACTCTAAAGATGCCTTTCAATTGTCTGCTGGCCTCTGATATTTTTTATGAGAAGTTGGTAATCATATGTGTAATTTACCCCCATATGTAATTGTCTTAGCTAGTTTAGGCTGCTATAACAAATTACCATAGACTGGATAGCTTAAACAACAGACATTTATTTCACCTAGTTCTGGAGGCTAGGAAGTTTAAGATCAAGGCTCCAGCAAATCTGCTATCTGGTGAGGGCCCACTTCTTGGTTGCAGGTGCTAACTTCTCACTGTATTCTCACATGGCAGAAAGAGAGCAAGCTAGCTCTCTGGCTTCTTCTTATAAAGACACTAATCCCCTCCATCAGGGCTCCACCCTCATGTCTAATGATCTCCCAAAAAACCCATGTCCAAATACCATCAAGTTGGAGATTAGATTTTAACCTATGAATTTGGGAGGAGACACAAACCTCCCACCTCTAATAGTAATGTATCTCTTTGTTTCTTGGCTGCTTTTAATATTGTCTCTTTATCTTTGGATTTTAGAGTTTGACTATGATGTTCCCAGATGTAATTCTCTTTGTATTCATCCTTTTTGGAGTTCACTGAGTTTCTTGGATCTGTAGTTTGATGCTTTTCATCAGATTTGGAGAAATTTTGACTATTATTTCTTCAAATGTTTTTTCTGCTCCATTATTTCTATTATTTTTCCATAGAAGTCCTGTTGTATGTATATTAGATGTGATTGTCCCATAGACCACTGAGGTCTGTTTATTTTTTAAGCCTATCCTTTATCTTCAGATTGGATGACTTCTATTTATCTCTCTTCAAGTGTATTTATCATTTAATCTGAAGTCTCTAATCTGCTGCTAAACTCATCTGGCAAAATTTTCATTTCACATATATACTTTCAGTTTTTGAATTTCCATTTACTTATTTTCTGTTTTTCCTGTTTCCCTGCTCAGATTCCACATCTGTATACTCATTTTGACTATCTTTTACTTTAAGTCTTTGATCCTATTTGTAGTAGCTGTTTTAAGGTCATAGTCTAATAATTCCAACATCTGGATAGTCTTGGATTCTTATTTTTTCTTTATTTCTTTAGTTTGGGTACAGTTTTCTGTTTGTGTGTCTAGTAAAATTTTACTGTAGCCTGAACATTATAGATGATACATTATAGGAATGCTAGGCTATGTGTTGAGTATTGAGTTTTATTGTGGCTTATTAAATCACTGGTAGATCCTTTTTGGTTCCGTCAGGCTCACTTTTGTTCTAGGGAAGGTCTATTTTGGTTTTGATTTAGTCTTAGGTATGCTCTTTCTCTGTGATATAGTCCTTACTCCTAAGGTTCCTATTTCTAAGTAGAGACTTTGTTCCTAAGGCACTGTTTTTCTGCAATGTTGACTGAATTCTAGACTGGGAAACTCCAGTATCTCCCAGCACCACACAATTTCTGGTATTACCATTCACCTTTCAACCTTGCGGCAATCAATCTCTGCTAGGCCTCAGGAAGATTTGACCTGTGCAAGGATCCATGGTGCATTCTCACTCAGACTTTTGAGACTTCCCCTCTGCACAGTTGCTTCTCTAGCACCCAGGATCACAAATTCCAACTGTTTTAGCAGCCTGGAATCTCTGCCTCACCTGTTCACTCTGCTTTCATTTCATTTCCCTATGTTGTGGCAAGAATATGTCCCAGGCAGAGAGTGGGGGAAATTGTGGGGCTCACCTCATGTTTCCCTTCTGTCAGGAATAGCAGTCCTATGATGCTGATATGGTTTAGATCTGTGTCCTCACCAAATCTCATGTGAAATGTAATCCCCAGTGTTGGAGGTCGGGCCTGGTGGGAGGTATTTGGATCATGGGGGCAGATCCCTCATGAATGACTTAGCTTCATTCCTTTGGTGATGAATGAATGCACATGAGATCTGGTTGTTTGAAGGTGTGTGGCATTTCCCACTCTCTCTCTTACTCCCACTGAAACCATGTGAGCCGCCTGCTCTCTCTTCACCTTCTATCATGATTGTAAGCTCCCTGTGGCCTCCCCAGAAGCAAATGCTGGTGCTGTGCTTCCTGTACAGCCTACAAAACTGTGAGTCAGTTAAACCTCTTTTTTTTTAAATAAATTATCCAGTCTCAGGTATTTCTTTATAGCAACACAAGAGTGGTCTACACAGAAAATTGGTACTAAGGAATGGAGTGTTGCTATGAAGATACCTAAAATTGTGGAAGCAGTTTTGGAACTGGGTAATGAGCAGAGATTGGAAGAGTTTGGAGGGCCCAGCAGAAGAAAGGAAGATAAGGGAAAGTTTGCAACTTCTTAGAGCCTGGTTAAATGATTGTGACCAAAATGCTGATAGTGACATGGACAATGAAGGCCAGACTGATGAGGTCTCAGATGGAAATGAGGAACTTATTTGTGAACTAGAGCAAAGGTCATGTGTGTTAGGCCTCAGCAAAGTGCTTGGCTGCATTCTGTTCATGCTCCAGGAATCTGTGGGAGTTTGAACTTAAGAGTGATGATTTAGGGTATCTGGCAGTGGAAATTTCTAAGCAGCCTGCACAACTGTGAGCCAATTAAACCTCTTTTCTTATAAATTATTCAGTCTCTGTATTTCTTTATAGCAATGCAAGAACAGCCTAATACAGATGCCTGTTTTTCTTTTTCCAAAAACAATGGCCTCATATATTTTGCTCATTGTTACAGTTTATTTCAGTGGGAAGGAAAGTCAGGTATCAGTTATTCTGTCATTGTGGGACACTAAAGTCTACGAACACATTATCTTAAAACCATTTTTGAAATATGGTTACACCCACACACACATACAAACGCACTTGCTTGTATGTGATGCTTGCCAATGAGAAGACCAAACTTCTATAAAGAAAAATAAGGTTATCTGTGATCTTCTTTAATCAATATTTTCAAAATATTGCAATTGAAAATGTAACACCATTAATTCACTCATCAAATAGCTAAGTAGTGTCTACATTTTGTATTTGTCAAAGAAAGATAAAATCAGTTCCAGAAATATTCTTGATAACCCATTTATAAGGCTCTGAAAGTGGCATAAAGAAAATAAGGCAGGGCCTGAGATCAGGAGACTTTTGTTGTATCAGGAAAGACAGGTCACATGTACAAAACGAGTTAAATATGAAGGCAAGGCAGAATATGATTATATACTAAGCCTGGTTGAAACAAATACATGAGGCAACCCTGGCTTAAATTCCCCTTATAGCTGGAGGGGCACCTTTGCATCAAACACGATTGCCCCCACATACCCAAGTCTTAGGAACTGGACTAAAATTGGACACCTAACCCAAAGGGTACCAACCTATAGATAGGGCTTAACCAGTGAGATTTCCCACTCAAGATTTGAATGAAGAGGCTCAGAGATTGCAGTCAGTTGGTAGTAGAGGTTTGGCCAGTAAGGTTATGTCGAGTTGGCAATGGAATGGGCACTAGGTCAAGCCAAAGTCATGGCCAAGTTGTGGCTATGAAGGAGTAAGAACCATAGGTGAGCAGTCTTCAGAGAGACTAGGGTAGATACACCAAGAGAAATAGCAATATTCCAGAGGCAGAGGGAAAACTATAGAATTCTACCTGATAATTTTCCAGTTTGGTCTTCTTTGTGCTTCTAGTATTAAATTCCTGTAATAGTCTACAGTATCCTTTCAATAACTCTCTTTTTACTTGAGATGGTTTTAGTGTTTGGTTTTCCTCCCATATAGTAAAATACACTGTAACTAGAATCACGGTTTAGATGAAAAGTGCTGTAGGAATTCAGCCAAGATAGAAATTACTCCAGGCTACAGAAGTCAAAGAAGGCTTCATGGAGGAGATCAAACTGAAGATTAATCTCAAAGAAAAAGCTAGTTTGAATGGAATAGTGTGTGGGTGACCTTTGCATGCCTCAAAAATGCCCTTTGTAGTCCATATTATACAAACTTTAAAAATAAACCACTAACTTAAATTTTGTGTTGTGTTCCCATCAGTCATTGATGGTTTCTCCTTTATTTGCTTCCTATGTAAGAGGGTAAACCATCTAGTTCTTTGAGTGGTGTCAAGGTTTCAATATGTTCTGTTTTACTGTCTCTTGGTTTTGTATGTTACACTTCGGCCAAAGAGCTGCAGTCAAAAGTTACAGAAAAGCTATTAAAACGCCATGGAATTATTTTTATTTTCACTCCATCCTGGCTGACCCTCATGTATTTATTACCTGCTTATAAAATGTAGAATCGTTTTGGGTAGTACTAGCACTAAATGAGCATTGGAACACTAGGTTTTAATTCCAGTTTGAATAATTGCTTTACCGCTTCCCAGAATTTTGACTCACTTTCCCCATCTGTAAAGAGAATGAGTATTGAAGTTCTTAGACTTCGCATCATGTCAGAATAATGTGTCATTATGGGAACTAATGAGATCATGTTCATAAGAGGATTTGATTTCTTCATTGTGGTAAAACATTGGAGATGGCAAATCCACCCAGCAATTGTTGTCATAATAATTATAGTAAGCAATTTAAAAACGTACAACAGTGGTGGTGGTCTACTTTTTCTGTAATTGTAAAGAAGATTAGGAAGGGAGAAGGAAGAGGTTGAGAAATGAAAACCAGACTTGCTTTGAATGAGATAGCATCTGACTTTCCCCTGGAGGTAGAGGCAGATAAGCAGTCTCCGAAGGAATAATTTCCTAATCCTTTACTCTGCATCACTACAACCTTCCCACTGTCTCCTTTGAGAGGGCACCAATGAAAACAGCTCTGTCCTTAACTAATGCTTTCCTATTTGTTGGGATAAATGGTGACATTTGGTGTAATGGTATTGCAGGTCAGTTTGAACAATTGCTTGCTGTGAAGAGATCCTGAAGTAGAAGGCAGAAACTGTAAGCAACACCAGATAGGAAGAGTATGAAATTTGCAATGCCCAAAGAAATAAGGGCTTCATTTTGCAGGTTTTGGATGGTCTGTGTTTATGTACAGAGAGCATTCTGACATGTGTTGGCAGAAATATCAGGCAAGGCTGCCTGAGTGATAATGTTCCCGGAAGAGAAAAACCAGGAACTAGAAGGCAACCAACTATCATAAAAGTAATTAATTGTTTTACTTTTTAATGGTCTGGCAAGATTGCCTTTTTAAAAAAATGAATCATACAAATGGGACCATGATGTCAGACAGACTGTCCATTGAGACTTAAGAGACTAGTTCCTGCTATAAATTATTATAATGAGTTCATTTCTAAAATGTTTTATGAGGTTGAGAAGTGTGGTGTCAAATTATTTTTCTTAAATCTCTCATTGCTTTAAATGGCTTTCAGAGTACATTTCAGGGTAGCATTTCCTTTCAGAAATTCCTTCCAAGTTTAGTGGCTGTTGTTTTACCAATCAGGTCTTTCTCCAAGGATGGTTTTAGTGCACGATTTTTCATGACTCAGCTTAAAACGAACAAGACCTCATTGTTGGCTTTCTTGTTTTCGCACCAGCATTATTGACAAGATCTGCATAACTCTTGGAAAAAGGTCTGTTGTCTAACCAAGCTACTATGGAAACCTGATCCAGGCCATTTAGAAGCCTGATGCCTTTTCCTCTTGAATTTGTGAAGAAGTTTGAGACTGGTCAAAGTTCCCTTAGAAAATATTCTTCAAGGCAGAGGGGCACAGCTTGTTCACTGCATTTCACTTTTCATCTTAAATAAGCTTTGCAAATAGACTCACTGGCCCAGGGTGAAGGGGGCACTGCCTGAGAGGGCATTATAAAGCATGAAGATTTCACTTGTTTTGTTCCTTATGTTCTGACTGGGCAGGAGCAGGGAGGAGCAACAGCTTGGCTTCTTTTTTTCTCTTTCTTTTTTTTTTTTTAAGCACACTTACAAAAGCGATGGTTGGAAAATATTGTAGATGCCTGCTCTACATCAGTAAATAATTCTATATTTGTTAGAAGCATTGAAGCTTTACTTCAACCCTGCAGGTTCTAAAGAGAAGCCCAGAAATGCAGTCTACACTCTGCTCTCCCTTAAGAATCTTCCTTCCCCCACCCCTTTCCTTAAATACCAAATTGAAAAAGAACAGAACACTTGGGGAAGATGAAGAAAGAGTCCATGCATCACCTTGGGAGCCTCCTCTGCCTTATAGATAGAGAAGCACTAGGAATGCCCTAAGCTGTGTCTAGTCAAGGGCTTTGCTCAATACATTCTTCAGGCCACTTCCTTTCTTTGTTTATTGCCAAGTATTCTGAGGTCTTAAAAGGGTAGAGGGAGACTTCACTGCCAGTATCTTTAGGTATAAATCTCATCCCAGTAAACAAGACTTGCACAATTTATAATGTGGCTATTCATCACTATTTATGATTCATATGTACTTAATACTTTATGATGACTCTGACCACAGCCATCTCTCATGGAACATATGCCAGAGGAGTAGAACCTTGGGGATGTATCCTATTAACATTGACAGGATTCCTTACTGCATGACAACTGGGAACTGAGTGTCTGTGAGTGAGCGATGGCCTCCTTCTTGAGATTGATGTGCATGATGTGCCTGTGGTGTGCTTCGTGGGGTACAGAACCTGAGGAGATCACAGTTTTCTTCTATCCTTCCTAGAGGTGATGATATGACCCCACTATTATCTGGGGTAAATGGGATAACTAACAGACTCTACCCATAATTCTTGCCAATATTTCAAACTTTTTCCTGCCAGATCTTTTATGCAAGATGGAAAATCACTGCTATTGAGGTTTGTCTTTCTCCACTCCTTTGCTCAAGTTATACAGATCTTGTCAATAATACTGGTGCAAAAACAAAGCAAGTGAAAGAGTATGAATAGTCTGATGCTGGATTATCCTGCTTCGGTGAGCAGGAACTGCAGTCATTTCTGTACCAGAGGGTACAGCTGTCACTGGGGGGCAGTTTGGGCTTTCTCAGATTTCCCTGAGGAGGAGGAAGTTTTCCCCACAGTTTCCTTTGTAGACTCTAAGCTGTTGGTTCAAAGGCTTCGAGAAGGTGGTCAGATTCCTGGCAGACTCAACGACAGGCAGATTCTGAGTCTGGGGGAAAAACTATTGTATCATAAAATATTAGATCATTAACTGACTATCAATCACCAAATTTTATTGGGTACCTACCAGGCACTGTTTTAGATGCTTGGGATACATCACTGAACATAAGAGACAAAAATTCCTGCCCTCATAGTGCTTACATTTGAATGGGAACAAACAATAAAAACAAAATAAGTAAGTAATAAGGCAAGGGATATTGGAATGTTGGAAGGGTACATTTCTGATTGTGAGCAGCACTGATTAACCAGGGTGGCCAAGATAGATCTCATCAAAGAGTGAAATTTGAGGAAAGAGTTGAAGGAGGTGAGGGAGTTAGCCTCAGAGATATCTGAAGGGAGAGCGTCCAGATGGAAGGGACAGACCAGACAAAGGCCTTAGACAAGAGACTGCTGGTGCATTTGAGGACAGCAAAGAGGCCCTGTAGCTGGAGCACAGTGAGTAACGGGGAGAGTAACAGGAGAGGAGGTCAAAGGCAGTGGGGTGGGACACAACAGGTAGAGAGTTGTGAGCCATCGTAAGGACCTCAGCTTTTCCTCTGCGTGAGATGGTCAGCCACTGGACAGTTTGAGCAGAGGACTGACATGACCTGTCCTTTTTAAAGGGTCATTCTAGCTTCTGTACTACGAATAGGCTCTGGGAGAATGAGGGTGGAAGCAGAGAGACCAGTTAGAAGGATGAGGCAATAATCAAGGGGAGAGATGATAGGGTGCCTCAGAGCAGAGTGATAGGAATGGCAGAGGAGACAGAAAGGGAGGACTCTGGATATACTTTTAAAGGTAAATCTGAAAGAATTTCCTGATGGGCGAGTGAGTAAGTGAGTGAGTAAATGTCCTCTAGTTTCAGACAGTACTATGATAAGCCTGAGCGGGAGAAAAAAATCTGTGTCCAGTGATAGCCACCCCCATGCCTCAGTTGGCCCTGGGGAGCAAGAGTAGAAACAGCAACAGATCTATGACTGGTCTGGCTCTGCTTGGTCCTGACCCGTCCTGAACCTCTGGCTTGTCTTGCTGACTGCTTGGCCCCAGACATCTTTGGAATGATACATCAAAATAATATTAAATTTACACTTTACAGTTTATTTATTTATCTCACAGATATATATATATGTAGCACCTGTTTTGTGTCAGCTGCCGATCTGGAAGCTGAGGATAAGAGACTTGGAATCACGCGTTGGTTTATTCAACCGTGCTGGGATCTCTGCTTAGTGCTTCATGATGATCTCATTCAATTTCCCATTCAATTTCTCCCGACAACTCTTTGAGATACAGACTGTTTTCATCCTTTTTACAGATGAGGAAACTGGGGCTTAGAAAAGTTAAATAGCTTTCCAAGGTCACACAGGTAGGAAAGGGTGTATGATTTGAATCTAGGTGTGGGTGACCCAGGCTCCATGCTCAAAAACAGAAGTTGACAACCTCTTTCTGTAAAGTGACAGAAAATGTGTTTAGGCTTTGTGGACCAGGTAGTTTCTGTCCCAGCTACTCTGTTGTGCTGATGCAGTCATAGGCAATATATAACCACCAATGAGAATGGCTGTATTCCAGTAAAACACTTTTTTTACAGAAACTGAAATTAAAATTTCATCTAATTTTCATGTCATGAAATATTATTATTCTTTTTATTCATTCCAACTTTGTAAAAGTGTAAACCCTTCTTAGATTGTAGCTCATTAAAAACAGGCAGTGAGCTGGACTTGGCCCTGGACCATAGTTGTCAATCCCTGCTCTAAAAGATAAAGTCCCTTACCTGATAAGCTTAAAACCTAGAATTTTCTACACACCATGTGTCACCTAGATTTTGATCCTGATAACACTGAGATTTAGCGATAAGGAAGCTGAGGCCCAAAGGGGCTATCACTTGTGAGAGCCACAGAATGGGAGTGACTGGCTGGTCTGCTGAATGCACCTGTGGGCTTCCAGAGGTCATTGCCCCATTTCTCGTTCTTGCTTGCTTTCCGCAGAGCACTGAGGGCAACAGCCAGGAACATCATCAGGGTCCGTGCTGGCCTTCAATATGATTAGCTCAGCATCCCCCACTATACACTCTTGAGACCAGAAAGGAAAACAAACCCTGGGCTTGGGAGGAAACTTAAATAGGACATGTAAGGGATTAATCACACACCTTTCAAGAGACTTAGCTCCCGGCTTCTGAGCTGAGCAAAATAGTTGTCTGCTGCCTGACTCTTTGCTTTAAATATAGCTGTCTCAGTGTATTCCTTCTCCCAAGTTCAGACAGTCCTCCTAACTGGGAAGACAAGCATACCTCCTAGATATGGCATTTGTTGCCAATTGTGTCTGTGACACCCTCTCTGCCCAGGAGTGGTACAGGACCCGCCACATCAGCTGTACTTGTCAGATTCCTTTGAGAATCTGCCCATGAAGCCCCAGACAAAAAGAGCACTCATTTGATATTTGGTTCCACGTTAACTATAAGTCTTTAAACTAACACATAATTTTTAAATCACTTTTGAGCAAAACTGGTTTAAAACATCAGTCAAACAAATGTAAAAAGTACAGCAAGCCTCCTACAGCCTTTAAAGGGGAATGTAGGAGTTTAAAGAGCATCCAGGAGAAGGAGGAGGATGGTGTGAAGGAGGTCAATGGCCTGCTCCTTCTAGAAGTTGTCCCTCGAGTGGCCTCTGAATGAGGAGCAGACCACATGCTGCCTGCGCCACAGCACAGGTGAGTGGACCCAGGCAGGGCAGCTGCCCAGCAGGTGAGAAGTTAGAGACTAGGAACCGCCGGCCAGGCCTGCAGAGATGATCTGAGACCATTGGTTCCTGTTTTTGGTAAACTGAGACTGAAAGAGCCAATAGAGAGGTGATGAGGCTAACTCAGAGCTGGGGCTGTCACGTGACATTGTACAAGTCGAACAAAGTTCAAGGAAATAAGGAACCGACGAGAGGAGAAGATGTGCAATGTGGTAATGTCACAGTGCTGGAAGCAAGATCCTCCCCGCCCTTCCATTGAAGCCCTGGAGGTTCTCTCTAGTTCCTGCCTCCAGGATGCCTGGTCCTACCAAGGAGGCTGTCAACATTCCTTTTGTTTTACTTTGTTTTTGTTTTGTTTCTTTGTGTGTGTGTGTGTTTGTTTGTTTGTTTTGAGATGAAGTCTTACTCTGTGGCCCAGGCAGGAGTGCAGTGGCACCCTCTCAGCTCACTGCAACCTCTGCCTCCTGGGTTCAGGTGATTCTGCCTCAGCCTCTGGAGCAGCTGAGATTACAGGTGTGCATCACCACGCCCGGCTAATTTTTGAATTTTTAGTAGAGGCGGAGTTTCACTATGTCGGCCAGGGTGGTCTCGAACTTCTAACCTCAAGTGATCTGCCCGCCTTGGCCTCCCAAAGTGCTGGGATTACAGGTGTGAGCAGCTGCACCCATCCTGTTTGTGGTATTTTTTAGACAGAGTCTCGCTCTGTCGCCCAGTCTAGAGTGCAGCAGCACAATCAGCTCACTGCAACCTCTGCTTCCGGGGTTCAAATGATTCTCCTGCCTCAGCCTCCTAAGTAGCTGGGATTACAGGCGCCTGCCACCATGCCTGGCTAATTTTTTATATTAAAGACCATGTTGGCCAAGCTGGTCTTGAATTCCTGACCTCAAGTGATCCACCCACCTGGATCTCCCAAAGTGCTGGGATTACAGGCATGAGCCACCACGCCCGGCCGATATTCCTATTCTTGGATTTCTGTAAGATTCTTCCTACCAAGTTGAATCCCCTTTACCTGAGCTTGCCTGAGTGAGTGTTGCTGTCGACCAGAGGAATCATGACTAAAACATCTGTTCAATCATTTGTTCATTCACTCAGTCAGTATTTGCGTCTACGCTCTAGGGATCCAGCAATGAACAAGACCAAGTCGCTGCTCTTATGGAGCTCACATTCTAGTGGGAGGATGAAGACATGAAATAAACAGGTGAATATATACTGTATCAGTCTCTGGTAAGTATAATGAAAGAATGTGGAGAATCGAGGAGGAGTGAAGGCAATGACAAGTTCTCACTGATGAGGTGAGATTTCAACAGACTTTAGGAAGTAGAGGAGCCAATCCCACAAATACATGGGGTAAACATTGCAGGCCCAAAGCACAGAGAATGCAAAAGGAGATGAATGCTTTCATGTGTCTGAGGATCAGCCAGGGCACCCATGCGGCTGGGATGGGCTGACTGAGTGAGGGTAAAAGCAGTGGAAGATACATCAGAGAGGCTGTAGGAGGTTTTGGATTATTATTATTCATTCAACAACCCTTACTGAACCCTACTATGTGCCAGGTATCCTGACAGTTTCTGGAGTTGGGAATTAGGCTACAAGTATCTTCTGTCTTCAAAGGCGCTAAATAAATTTCACTCTAGCCATGTGACACTAAAATAATCTGCGGCTTGTGCTTTGGTACTTGGAAAAGGAAACAAGTGCATTAGGAGAGATAAAGCAATTGAGTGATTCACTTACTTCCTGGGGCCAGTATGTCACATGGAAAAAAAAATACAGAATTGCAGAATTGAAATGGGATGTTAAAGTTTTCTTTATCTACTTCAGCCCCTGCCTCTGTGAGGGAGTGTCCTCAAGTTGCCCCAGAAGTACAGCCCTCTCTCCTTTGCTTTGAAGAGATCCAAATGAGGAATTTCCTTAGCTTTCTCTGGAAGTGCCTTGCATAAACCCAACACATTGAACCTGTGCAATTCTGCGTGAAAACATAAAGGCTTTCTCCCACAATGTTCTGCTACTACCAGAAATGTCACCAGGTGACCCAGTTCCTTCATTCAGATGTTATTTTTAGTGAATGTGGGATGCAGGAAGAGTATCATTATGAGGCTGAGAACAGATCCCCTGCATGTGCCCCCTCTTTTCATCGGCACCACCCGTGGCGGAAAAGACTGACACTTGGCCGGTCTCACACAAGAAGATGATATCCGACTAGAACCCAAAATACTTGTGCTTCAGCCAAAGGATGACTCTGTCTTTTCTTTTCCAAAGAAAATCAAAACTGTCCCCAAATTAAGTTCCTAAATGCATAACAACTCTGCTAAGTAATGGACTTGAATGTAATTTATCTTTCCCCAGAGACAGAAATACCACTAATAACTATAATTTGGATACAACTGCTTCTCAGATTTACAATCTATCTAACAGATTGTATTTGTTTCTGTGTCTTCTATGAAAAGTCTAAACTTTGACCTGTGATCTCGTAAAGAAAATGCATGAAAATGGAATATTACCAATCTCCCACTGTGTTCTTGTGATAGACAAATCGCTGGTCACTCTTGTCTGCTGTTCTGCTACTGGGGGCTGTGTGTGTGTGTGTGTGTGTGTGCGCGTGTGTGTGTGTGTGCATATCAGGGCATGTGAGTGTATTTGTGTGGTGCGTGTGCCTGTGTGTTTGTGTGTGAGAGAGAGACTCTGTGTATATGTAGGATTTGAAGCATCTACCTTAGAAATCTGCCTTCTACTCATCCTAGTGAATTTCCATGTTCTATTCCTTTGCTCTTGCAAGCTAAGAAAGGCAAAAAGAAAGTTTGCTCAATTGTCAGAAACAGATTTTTGCCATCTGTTTGCCAGGGTACAAAAAAATGAAATTGCTCAAGTTAACACTTAGGATTTGATGAAGGCAACTGGTTTCTTTGGATAAAGTACATGGTTAATTCGATCAGAGCACAGGTTCAATCCTTTATGTGCCACCTAAAGTCAGAGATGAAACCAGCTTAACAGTCAGTATTTTTACCACCTGAACTTCAACTAGCTGTCCTGGAAGTGTTTGTTGTTGGCCACATGTAGGAAGTCACATTGAGTTTGGGTCCATGAAAATTATGAGGAAATCGATCTAAGGTCTGGCCTTGCCAATGGGAAATACTGTCTACATGACATATCAATTAAGTGACACAAGAATGCCAACACCAGTGTTTATGTAAATATAAGGAACTCCACATCTGTAAACAAATTGTCTAATTTTCAGTAGGATTATTTTTATATCCAGCAGAGCCTAGTGGTTAAGATCTTGACCTTCAGAGTCAGATAATTTTTAATTCAGAATCCTTCTTCACTTCTTACTTGCTGTGGTCACCATGGACAAATTAATGAGCCTCTCTAAGCCTCAACTTTCTGTCTGTTAAATAGAGGTTTCATAAGATTCAGTGCATTATTATAAGGATTATATGGAATGATGCATTTAAAGCTCTTGCCATAATACCCCCTCACGATAAGCATTCAATAAATATTGGCAGTTGTCCTCCAGTATTATTGGCTTCTGTGGATAGTAATATGCCCACTGCATCAGGTTGATGTGAGCTTTAAATGAGATAATCCTAGCAAAGAGCTAAGCACAGTGCCTAACTCATAGAAAGAGCTCATGAGTGCTGGCCATGAGGGTAGTGATGATGATGACAGTGACCAGAGAGACGAAGTAACTCTCCCAAATTCACACAGCTGGCTAGTGGATGAGCAGGAAATAGAATTTGAGTATAATGTCACTTCTCCTATAGTATCCCTCTGTGTTAAAGTTTCAGCTAAGGACTGGTAGTGAAAATGATTCTACCTGAATCTTAATTTTTTTTAACTCAGAACCAGTGGACAACTTCTTTTTTGTTATTTTTATTTTTTAATTTTTATGGATATGTAATAGTTGTACATATTTATGGAATATATGTGATATTTTGAGAAAAGCATGTGATGTATAATGATTAAATCAGGGTAATTGGGATATCAATCATCTCAAGCATTTATCATTTCTTTGTGTTAGGAACATTCCAATTCTAATAGGAATGTTAGAAATTTTCCATTTATTCTAGGTATTTTGAAATATACAATAAATTACTGTTATCTATAGTCACCCTATTGTGCTACTGGTGATTATTCCCTCTACCTAACTGTATTTTTGTACCCATTAACCAACTTATCTTTATCCACCCTCTTCTCCACTTCCCTTCCCATCCTCTGATAGCCACCATTCTATTCACCATCTCCATCTCCACCATCTCTATTCACCATTCTATTCTCCATCTCCATCTATTCACCAAATTTTTTTTAGCTTTCACATATGAGGAAGAACATGCAACATTGTCTTTTTGTGCCTGGCTTATTTTATTTAATTCATATCCTCCAGTCCCATCTATGTTGTTGCAAATGACAAGACTTCATTCTTTTTGTGGTGGAATAATATTCCATTGTGTATATATACACCACACTTCCTTTATTCATTCATCCATTGATAGACGTTTAGGTTCTTGGCTATTGTGAATGGTGCTGCAATAAATATGGGAGTGCAGATATCTCTTCAATAGACTGATTTTCTTTCTTTGGGATGTGTACCTAGCAGTGCTGGATCATAGTTCTATTTTTAGTTTTTTGAGGGACCTTCATACTGTTTTACGTAGTGGCTGTACTAATTTACATTCCCACCAACATCAAACGGAAAATGTTTTCCTTCACATCCTCGACAGCATTTGTTATTTTTGGTCTTTTTGATAATACTCTTTTTAACTGGAGTGAGATGATATCACGTTGTGGTTTTGATTTGCATTTCCCAGATGATTCATGATGTTGAGCATTTTTTCATATACCTGTTGGCCATTTGTATGTCTTTTGAGAAATGCAGACACCTTCTTAATATTTGAAGTGATTTTTTCTCTTTACTTTGGGGAATCCAGGTTTTTCTAGAACCACATTTCCAGTGATAGTCTGTTTCTTGTACCTACCTTCACACCATGAATTAACCACTTTTTCAATTTTCAAGAAAGTTTATCATTTCTAGAAAGTTATTGAATAGCAGAGCAGTAGAGAACAACAGAGCCACATTAAGATGAGGTTCAAAATGACAAATTTGTCTCTATCATAGAATTCACAAGTAGCAGAAATTGTGGACTATAAGTATGCCACTGTTAAATCCTCAAATGCCAGAGGTCTCCTCTCCCCATTTATTTTCCATAGTATTGTCCTAGGAGAAATCTTTGGAGAGTTTGGAGAAAAGGCTGAAATAATTTTTAAGAACATTAACTTTAAACTGTCTCTTGGTATTCAAGTTTCCCATAAGTTCAAATTTAATCAAATTCATTTTTAAAGGTTTAAATAAAGAGATATGATAAAGGACACCTATTATCATAGTCAAAATGGTGGAGAGAGAGTTACTGTTTTAATCATAGTAGTCCATCATAGTGGTTGAGGTGGTTGGAGATGCAAAAGCATGTTTCCTCAGTGATCTGAAAAATTTTTCTTTATTAAAACTGATTTGAAGCTTTAGATATTGTCATAACTTCTTATCATATTTATTTACACCAATTAATTATTACTTTGGATTCAAGATAAGCCCTTTTCAAAAGCCATTCTAACCTATATTAAACTAGGTCTTACAAAAGACAATAATAGATTTCATAAGTGACAATCCTGAGCCTAAATGTCTCAGAGATTATGGGCATAATTACACAGATTTCTCACCTTGTTGTTTTTCTCTTCCTAGTGCAACCTTTCATTTTTCATAATAGTTAAAATTACTGAAGACATTATAAACAATGGGAAAGGAGGATAATGAGAAGGGTTGAAAGAAAAAAACAAGTCTCTCTCTCTCTCTTTTTTTTTTGAATTTTACGTTCCAGTATACATGTGCAGGATGTGCAGGTTTGTTGCGTAGGTAAACATGCGCCATGGTGGTTTGCTGCACAGATCAACCTGTCACCTAGTATTAAGCCCAGCATGCATTAGCTTAGCTATTTTTCCTGATGCTCTGCCTCCATCTGACCACCCCACAAAGAAAAAGCAAGTCTTGAGCAATATCAGACACCAATGAAGTAGGTCATTCCTTACCATATTCAGATGCCAGTGGGATCAAATGAAACCCATCCCTCACGTGCAGGATGTAATCCTTGCTAACCAAACGTTCCTGGAATTGGGGGAGAAGGCAAAGGAGGAGGTGGTATCTCTGGCTCTTGGTTTCTGCTTCAAGCAAAATAGTTTGTGGATCATCTAACCACCATGTGTACAGCCCTTTCTCATTGGGTGTTTCCCACACATGAAAACTCAGCACCTTTCACTGCTGGCCACTAAGCAAATAAAGCAATGGAAAGCCCTCGCTTGAGACCTTTGCGTGTGTGGCAGACTTTATATAAATACAGGGAAATGGAGCTATTTTATGCCCCCTGAAACATAAACAACTTAAAACTGATTTCAGTACATACCTGAGTTTAAATATCCATTCCTGCCTCTTTAAGTGTTGTTTAGCCTTCTCACTCTTCCTTTTATCTTCTCTTGTAAGGACCAGTTCCTTCCATTTTCTGTTTTCTTTTCTTTTTTTGAGACGGAGTCTCACTCTGTCGCCCAGACTGCAGTGCAGTGGCACGATCTCAACTCACTGCAACCTCCTCCTCTCGGGTTCAAGCAATTCTCCTGCCTCAGTCTCCCAAGTACCTGGGACTATAGGCACCCAATATCATGCCCAGCTAATTTTTGTATTTTTATTAGAGACGGGGTTTCACCATGTTGGCCAGGCTGCTCTTGAACTCCTGACCTCTAGTGATCCACCCGCCTCGGCCTCCCAAAGTGCTGGGATTACAGGTGTGAGCCACTGCGTCCAGCCCCTTTCAGTTTCTTATGCATAACCATTTAGCTTTTCCTTTGTTCTGCTGTCTCCTTCCAGATGCTGTATTTGGTCTATCCAAACGGCTCATTGATATGTTTTTTATGCATTCATTTCTTTCAACAAGTATTTATTGAGCACCTACTATGCGCCCAGTGCTGAGCTAGGAACTGGGCATTCAAAGAGTTCCCTACCTTTATGGAACTTAACAGTTAGTTCTCTTCACCAAAGGAGTTCTAGTAGCAAGAGTTATTATAGTAATTCTTCTTAAACCTCACTACATTATAAATTGGCATCTGAACTTCCTAATTCATCATGGCATCTAATATTCTGTTATCATCACAATTTTTAAATGTGTTAAACCCTCATGGGAATATAGCAGTGAGCTATTCATGTCCCAAGTAAGTTTCTTTACTTTAAAACTGACAATGGGAGAACCAGATCCAGAATAGATGCTTAAGGCGCTAAACCCAGAGATTATTGCAAACCCTCCTTGAAGACCTGGTCACAGGCATAGCTGACCTCAAGCCCATACGAAGAAGGAGAAGGTAAAAGAGCCCAGTCATCACTGCTTAGCCTCCTTCTTTGGAAAAAAAAAAATACAAAGGAAGTACCCGCCATGTTCCTAGGAGTATAGGTCAGAATAAACAGTGCATTGTGGAGGCATGAAAACAGCATTCTTTAAACATGTTTAGGCTTTAAATTAGAGATTCCCAAGACACACAAGCGTGGAACAAGTGTGAGGGCCAGAAGTTTGAATTAGCTCAATGGGAGCCCTTTCTCTTCTCTTACAAGTACCATGCAGGTGCAACTGAAAGGGATTCAATTGGGGACAGCTAGCGACATGCAAAATTAGAGTCTAAGCCAGGAGACTCTGGTACTTGGGACTGGAAAAGAAGGTCAGCAGTCAATGGGCAGATTGTGCTGACTTCTTATCAGGGCTCACAAGCTAAATAGTACAGGACTTGTCCAATATGCAGATGGGGTAAGAGCAGATTCTTGTTTTCTACTAATGGCCTCATAACTACTGTCAAGTGAGAAGCAATAGCAACAGACAGACAGTGGTGATCTATTTAGAGCAGGAAGAGTGGAATGGCTCATTTTGGCCCAATGTCATGTGACTAGTTCTTCAGCTGCATGCATGGGTCAGGCCTGTCCACCAGAAGCCCAGCTGCTGAGCAGCCTCAGAACACTTACATGGCAGGTAGTCTTTGTTACACGGAGCAGGATGTGCTTCTCAGGTGTTTCTGCCCAAGTACCCTACCTGCAGGAGCAAGGAAATGCTACTCCCTGGAAGCCTGGCGCTTAGCAGAAGAGTTACTTCAGTGGGAAAATCTGGGTGCACTCTCCCCCGTGCCTTTTTTTTTTTGGAAACACAGCCTTGCCCTGTCACCCAGGCTGGAGTACAGTGGCACAATCTCCACTCACTGCAACCTCTGCCTCCCAGGTTCAAGCAATTCTCCTGTCTCAGCTTCCTGAGTAGCTGGGACTACAGGTGCGCAGCACCATGCCCAGCTAATTTTTGTATTTTTAGTAGAGATGGGGTTTCACCATATTGGTCAGGTTGGTCTCGAACTCCTGACCTCAGGTGATCTACCTGCCTTGGCCTCCCAAAGTGCTGGGATTACAGGTGTGAGCCACCATGCCTGGCCCACTCTCCCCTTTTGTGTTAAAAATACATTAGCATGCTATACTTCATAATATATTGTTTTTAAATATAAAATTATTTAAATCAGCAATTAAGTCACTTTATATGTCTAAACCCCCAAATCTTTGAGGAAAAAGTTGTATTGCAGGAAAATGGGCTTGTTTATCCCTTGGTTACCAGTACCTGACACATGACTACATATTGTCAAGGGGGGCAGTGTTGTGCTGTGGTTTGAGAAACAGAGCATAATGGAAATGAGTAGTGATTCCAACAGAAATGTGGTCTTGTGTCTGTGGGGAAAAGGATGCAATCGTCTAATGAGTCATCACTTTATTGCTGACATCACCACTGCTCCTCCTTTCCATCCTGTGAGCTCATATTGGTGTCATTTGAATGGCAGTACCTGCCAATCCTCAGTCTTTTAGGTATGATAAACAACCACGTGGCTACCCCCTTAACAGATTGAAAAGCTCTGCGTTATTGAAACCCACTTGTCTCAGTTTTTCACAGACAGAATCAACACAGCCTCTGTCCTCTCTGGATAGAACTATGCAGAATGTTCTGAGACAGAGAAGATCAAAAGCATTTGGTTACCAACTTCTTCCTTTTTCATTTTGGAGTGGAAATAATGAGCATAAAAGAAGACAGGGAATTTCCATCTTTCCTTAAATAGGATAAAAACTGAGAAAAAAGTAAAGTAAATCAAGCAAGAAGCTAATCTCTTCTCAGCTTCATGATATGACCACCTTGGTTCAGGTAATCCATGTGAGATAGACCTGGGAGACTCCACGTGTTTCTAAAAAGCCATGTCTTCAAAGTAAAACAGAATCTAGAGACATATATCAGGTGAAATTCTAGCCTGTTTCCTAAATTAACCTAGATGACTCAGACGCAGGTGAGATTTTACCCAAATGGCCCAAATTACCCAATTTCCCATGTCAACTGAGATGACCAAAGACAGCTTGTCCCAAATGAAGAATGTGAATGCAACTATTTGAAATATACCATGGCCAGAAGAATAATTGACCAATTCCTTGAAAAACTTAGTTACAGAAGAAAAGAATTATGAATGTGCTTCCCATTCCATTACTTTTCTCCTCTCTAGTTGGAAATGTCACTTGAACCACCTGGCAAATTCTAGGAGAAATTCCACCACAAGGCTGAGGATACATTTTCCTATGGGACTGTCCCATGAAAGGGAGGACACTTGAGAGGAAATCGTAACACCCACCAAAGCTGAAGACAAATGGCTATGATTTAACCTAGAGGTTCGCCTACAGGCAGATTCCTGGAAGACTTGCTCTTTTAAATGAAGCAAGAGACTTCATGGCTCAGAAGGGGATTGCCTCAATCTGAAATGCTCACCAGCAGGGGTAAGGGCTAGCAGGTGAAAACACTGTCGGGAACACTGGCTTGCCAAAATCCATAGAAAATGAAAACTCAGCAATCAAACTTGAAATCACTTCTGAAATCCCAGCCTTAAAGTCAAGAGGAGAGTTCACATGCCATGTTTTGGAAGTTGTCCATTGGATACTATGTTATCAGGAATTTGAGGCATAAAGGAGGCTTCCAGCGCATGCAGCCTGTTCAGGACTAAGTGGGCAGGGCTAACACTTCATTGGGTAAGTAGAGCCTATTCACCCTAAAGGTAGCTGGGCAGGTGTCAACTTTCCTTTTTTTTTTCTTTAATCTTTTTCCTTTTGCAAAGCTAAGCCTCAAAGGGTGAATCTCGGAGAGAACTGCCAAGGTACCAAAGCTGAGATGCTATCGACCTAACTTGACATGTTACCCAGGGAAAGCCCATACTGAAAACCTAGGGCCGCAGATCCAGATTGTGAGGGGTGCATTCTGAGGGCAGAACTGTTCTGAGTGTGTGTATAAATGGTGTGCCAGTCTAACAGGCGGGTGAGGAGAAACTCGTCATGGAGTCTTAGGAACCACGGACTAGCTGGACCGAGGAGAGAGACCTGGATGCTTGCTCCCACTCCTTCCATAGCTCCAGTTTATATCCTCTTACTTGGGGCTTGGGCAACGCTGCTGATGGAAAAGCCCATCTTTATACCCTCCCACCTTTCTTGCCCCATGTCCAGCAGCTTGGGCACCTGGGAGCACCTCCTCCCTCCACCCACCCCCTTCCAGAGGGAGTGATCTAATCAGCAAGTTCCCACTGGCTTGTTAACGGTTCACTGTGTGGTTTGTTCCAGAAGATGGAAAGCAAAGAATCTCTAATGACGGCATTTCACAGGTGCTATTGAGCCTGGGAAGCAGTGTTGGTTGGGGATGGGGCCTTTTCATCTCCCTGCAGTCTCTACAACCTTCTGTGACTAGGAGACGGTCTGCTCACACTCCCACACTCAGCTGCACACTTTCTGTTCTGACGTGGGTTTGGGCATCTGCTTCCCTGACCCAGAGGAAGCCAGTCTTGCCTGGCGGGTTTCTGTCTAGTATGAGGGAAGAGGAATGCAGTGCCTTTTCTGTAGGCACCTGCACATCCTGGGAGCTTAGAGAGTCTGTGCAAAGGTCAACAGTTACATAAGGAAAGAAAGACTTACTTTAGTCCCGGGTCTTGTGTGGGGCCTGCAGTAGCACGTGGAATATTAAAAAATAATGTGGGGATTACCGCCATCTCTTCCCTGTTTGTTCTTCTGAGTCATGTTCTAGTTTAAGCAGCAAGAAGGACGATGACCTTTCTCTTCAGTTTACCTTAAAGAACAGCTGGTGCTTAATGGAAAATTTTAAGAAAGTTGTCATTATGAACCAAGTCAATGGCTAGAGCATTTCCTAAAGGCTCTTTTCTGGAGAAAGGATTTCACGGTGAGAAAGCCGGCATGATGGGAGGATGAGTCGGGAGGTGGAGGGAAGAGTTAGAATGGCCAAGAGAGCAGGAACAAGCTGCCTGTGGTGGCTGTGGCTGTCAGGTTTTCCTTGAGATTTTTTTCTGGACTTTTAACTTGAAGACATGCCCATTTTGAAAGAGAATTTATCTTTCTTAAGGGTATTTTGGGCTGTAGGCAGGGCGAGAAAGTTCAAGCTCAGACACTGGGGGTTTCTCCTGGCTGTGCTGATAACCTGCGAGGGAAAGAAACAGTTCTATTTTCTTCCCTCATGTGGAGGTGATAATTCGTGCCTGGATCAGTCTTATAAAAATGTTTGGAAGATTATGTGGTTAATGTTTAGGTGATAATCTATACCAAATACTTAAGAAATATGCAGTTAATTCTTAATCTGAATTTTTTTTTGTTGTGATTCTCTTCCCCATGGCAGGTCTGTGATGCTGAGTATTAGGATGTGTTAGAAAAAGGCAGCAGGAACAGGTCTCATTATCTATTTAGTTATTTTTCAAAGCCTTCCTTGGGGGAGAAGGCTAATGAATGAGTAAAGACTGTGAAGGAATATACTGTACAGAAGATAGACACTAATTAATCTCCTCCTCTGATGAGTCTGGAGAGGAAAAAAAGAAACTTGTATTAAAGCAAGAGAGATACCGGTTAGACATAATGAAGAACTTGTCGATTACGAGCATTTTAAGTTGCTGAGCAGGGCAGACAAAAACACAATCCTGGTGGTAGCCACTATACAAAGCAATGATACCAACCAAATTTCACAGAAGGGAAGAGTCTATATTATCTGAATAAGTTAGGTCTGCTTTCTGGCATAAGCAACTTTATTTCCCCACAACCAGCGCTCTAACCTGTGGGTGTGGCAATTATTTTATAGTCTCTCTCTGGAAAAGTCCCTTTTGGAAACTGGAGCCTTTCTCATCACTGTGTAAGTGAACTCCCTGACAGTTCAAGGAAGACTATAGATTTTTTAAGCTGAGACAGTTTTTTTTTTTTTTCTCTCTCTCTCTCTCTCTCTTTTTTTTAACCTTTTTATTTAGTCTGTTAAACCACCGGAGACATAGATTCCTCCCAAGGGGCTATTTCTACTTTTCATTTATTGAGACTACCAGGTCATATCACTTGTTTTTTATTAAGTCAGAGCTATTTAAAGCTGCTCTTAGGCCTTTAACTGCTTTACTAGACGCCTGCTCTCCCAAGTCACCCTCCTCTTTTCAGCCTGGCCACCCCACTACCCTCCTTTCGTCTTATATTTTCCCCTGTCCTTCCTGACTGTCTGCAACCCCTTTTATTTTTCCCTGTCCCTTATCTTCTCCTAATAGCTTGCTTTTCTTTCTTTCTCTCTCTCTCTCTTTTTTTTTTTTTTTTTTTTTTTTTTTTTTTTGAGACAGGATCTTGCTTTGTCACCCAGGCTGGAGTGCAGTGGCATGATCATGGCTCACTGCAGCCTCCAACTCCTGGGCTCAAGTAATCTTCCTACTTCAGTCTCCTGAGTAGTTAGGACTACAAGCACACAGCACCATACCAGCTAATATTTTAATTTATTTTTATTTTTATAGAGACAGGGTTTCACTATATTGCCCAGGCTGGTCTTGAGCTTGTGACCTCAAGTAGTCCTCCTGCCTCAGCCTCCCAAAGTGCTGGGATTACAAGCATGAGCCAATATGCCCAGTCTCTCTTTCTTTCTTTCTTTTCTTTGCTTTCCTTCCTTCTTTCCTTCCTTCCTCTTTCTTTCTCTCTCTCTCCCTTCCTCTCTTTCTTCCTTCCTCCCTTTCCCTTCCTTCCTTCTTCTCTTCCCTTCCCTTCCATTTCATTCCCTTTCCTTCCTCGCTACCTCCTTCCCTCTCTCCCTCCATCCCTTTCTCCCTCCATTCATTTTTTCCTTTCTTCCTTTCTCTCTTTCTCTCTGTCTCCTTCTCTTTCTCTTTCTTTTTTCTTTCTTTCTTTTTCCCTTATAAACCATGTTCTCTGCACCTTCCAGAGCTATGGTTAGAAAAATTAGATTGCTTCTTGGAATCTACAGTAGAATGTCTGGTTGAAGATCACTTCTGGGAAAGCCAGGACAGCCAGAACAGGCCTTCAGATTTGTTTATTCATTCAATAAATATTTATTGAGCAGCTGTTTATGTGCAGACCCCTGAGATTAAAGTCATTGGCAACCTGTAAGCCAGAAGAGAGATAGTTTTACCCATTTGACATATAGGCTTAATTGAAGATTAAGGGTAGTCCTAAACAACCTTGTTTTATTCCCTGGCCCTATGTTCATAATCACTGATTATTGCTACAAAACAAAGTGCCCCCAGAGAACTTTTACAAATGTTACAAACATCCTAATGGTTATACTGGTTTGCCTTGGATGTCACTAGATTGTGAATGGTAATTAGTTTTCTTTTTCCAGCTGAGGGCCCCTTAGGCATCGCAGTGTCTGACCCTTTCAAATTCTTTCTGAGCAATTGGTTTCTAGATAATTGTAGCCAATCGTTTCCTATGGGCAAACCCTTCTCAATAATGAGCTCATCGTCCCATCAGGTGAAAATGCAGCAGCACAATTAATATTTTGGGGATGAAAACAAATTACTGTTTGCTGAATAATGAGCCCTGAGTCCTGTTTTAAGCTGAATATGCAGTGCAAGACCAAAATTTAATTCTTTTCATGAGAACTGACAGACTTTACTTCAAACCAACTACACTTCATTAAAACTGTGATAACAGTCTGCAAAGCAGCATAGAAATATTGCAGCTGTGGGCTCTCAGAGAGAAGGAAAGAATCCTTATATTGTTCAAGTATGACACAATGCGTTTGTAATGGAGTCACTCCATCCCAGATATATTCGGATTCAATGCATTGATTCTCCTCCCCTGCCACTCGGGTTCACTCAATGGTGAAAGGGAGGCAGCAGCCAAAGCAGCCAATTCTCTTGCTTGCTTTAGACTAGACAGAAATTGAGTCACTCGAGTTGGGGGTGCACAGGTGCAGAAGAATAAGAATGGTAAATCCCTCTGAAGAAGAGTCTGGTACCAGGACCAACAGTGATTTGGGCAGGTCATGTCCAGCCAAGATGTGGAGGAGGAAAATGTGGGTGGAGACTCAGTGGGCTTCGTGGAGGTAGAGGTGATGACCACCCTTTGTGACTACATGAGTCCCTCTGCCCTTGGACTAGGGATTTGGGGCCTGAGGCCACACAGAGAACATCTCCTCCAGGAAGCCTTTTCTAACTCCCCAGACTGTGAGATGGCCTCTCTGTGCTCCCGAGGTGCCTTGTACATACTCCTCTACAGTTCTTACCACCTGCTGAAATTGTCTGCTTTTTCACAGTGGTTGGCACCATGGTCTTTGGAGAAAGGTAGTATGGCTTTGTCACTAATTAGCTGTTTGTCCTTAGGCAAGTCACATAACCTCTCTGAGCCTCAGCTTCCTTACAAATAATTATATTTAACAGGGTGGATGTGGGAATTAAAATGAATTAGTAAAAGGCCTGGCATCTACTAATCATTATTACCATCATCATTAGTGATATCATCTTTTCTCCTTCATCATAAGTTTCTCAGATGCAGGGTTCACATTATTTATCTTCATCTACTAACAGTTCAGCACACAGATGCTCTCAATAAAGGTCTATTCAATAGATTTCACATCAGCAGCTGCTAGATCATAGAAAGAGGATAGATGTGCCTTTCTTGGGAAGATGATTGCCCTGGAGGAAGCTAACAGTGAACAGTGACTCAGAGGTAGTCACCACCTCTCCTGCATATTCACAGTGGTCAGTGAGAAGTGATAGCAATGGACTTTTCTGTGAGAGGTTAGAATAGGAAAGATTTCTTGATAAGAAGATGGTATGACAAATTCGAAGAATCTTTCACCAGAAACAAGCTCTGAACCACACCTGGGGTGTGTCCATTTAGAAAGGCGTGACTGTTCAGTCATGTCTCCCAGGAAAAACTTCCTGATAGAGCCCGGCATTGTGTGTGTAGAATATGTAGCTGTCGGTTGACTTTTTACCCCTCTTCATCTGCACTGCCTTCAGTGGGCTTCCAGTGGTGGTGGTTGGGGGGCCGCTCTGGTTGCCTTGGCTGGCCACGCTGTGCCTGTGTGTGCTGTGCACTCAGGCGGGCCTCACTCCTAGTGAGAGTTATTAGAAGCCGAAGGCACTTCTGAGGGAGGATTTCTCTGTACAAACAGCCAGATTTGCTCGTATCTGAGAGGTACAGGTATGGTCAGGTCTAAGGGGAACAACATGGATAATTTTCCAGGCTCCTTTTTAGACCTTTGAAGGCAGGAAATAATTGAGGTGTGTGTGTTTGTATGTGTGTGATGAGAGAGAGAGAGAAAAAAAAAATAAGAAGGTAAGAAGAAGAGAAGGGAAACTCATGGCATTTCTAACCAAATTGTTTCCACAATAATGTTGCCCCTTTTAAAATTAGCATAGTTTGTGAAATGAAGAGCTGTGTCAAAGATATTTCAGACAGCAGTGTTTCCACCAATTCATCAGAGATGTTATTAAGCCAGAGAATGACTAAAATCTGGTGATATAAGGTGAAATAAAAACTGCTTTCAGCAGCCTTTCTCAAGGAATGAGACTAGCTCGCCTCTGGCACAGTGGACTTCAAAATTAAAGGGGGAGACATTCATGTGACATGGTAGCAAAAATACAGCTAAGGAGAAAGCCTCATTATGAGCAAGCAATAGAAGGCAAAATGCCAGTAGGCATTTAGACGTCTGAATTGTGGTCCAGAATCTGCTACTAACTAATGTATGACCTTGAGCAAGTCACTTCATTTCTTTGGACCTCAGTTTTCGTATCTGGCAAATCTCCTCCAGCTCTAATATTGTAAGTTATTAAAGCATAGAAGTACATCCAAATGAAATGATAAATAAGACATAGCTGTATTCTTTCCCTATCTTTGTACATTGGAATTGTGACTGTGTGTTAGTCCATGTTTATCAATGTCTATACAATATTCAAATGGGTTCTATACCAATTCTCTTTCCAAAGTTTTCTACAATGAAAATTTATCATTAAAAAAATGAAAAGATCCCCAGATCGTGGCACCTAATTTAAG
This sequence comes from Chlorocebus sabaeus, assembly GCF_047675955.1. Lineage (NCBI taxonomy): Eukaryota > Metazoa > Chordata > Mammalia > Primates > Cercopithecidae > Chlorocebus > Chlorocebus sabaeus. Next base: position 8,237,832 of record NC_132927.1, read on the forward strand.
AGATGATTGCTACCACTACTTCTTTCATTCAGTTCTTTAATAAGCATGTTTAATACCAACTGTGTGCCCAGTGCTGTTGAAAGGAAGATGGCAATAAGACCACTGCATTTAAGAAACCACCACAGAATAATGGCCTAATAAAACAATATTAGCAGCATCTTGGCATCTGTCCCAGGATCTGACCTGCACATACATTTTGAAGTGAGCATTTACATGAGTATTTTAGCTGAAGGCAGCTAAAATTCCAGGGCACACCTACCTGCAGCATCATATAAAATGCTTTCTTCAATAGTGTGTCAGCCAGGTTTGTACTGACTAACTTGAATCATGGCTGACACAAAATTCCATTTCCTTTTTCCAGGGGACAACAGAAATGCAAAGGGGAAGTTCCCACCTAAAGTCTAAAAAGACAGGGCCTGAGATCCATGATAACTTTGCAGGGGACAAAAAGCATCTCCTTTGTGTTGGGACCATCCGTTGGGTTCCATCTCCTATGAGGTGGTGATGGTGGATGATGACTGGCACCTGGGCATGGAGGATGTCCATTGCACATTTTCCCGTAGACCTTTCTCCGCTTCCCTGGTCTCTGTGTATCTCAAAGACCCAAATATTTTAACTTGAGTGGTACCAAAAACCAATGAGGGAGTGATTATCAAAATGGGAACAGTGGGAAAGGATGCTGTGCAAATACAAAAGTTTTGTAAACATTTAATAGGAGTTCTTAAAGCATGACTTCCAATTTAAACCTTTAAGTTACTAACCTGCTAGTGAGAGTGTGTGTGTGTATAAGAACGTCTGTTCTCCTTTCCTAAGAATTAGGAAGCTCTAGGGTTGGGCCAGAGCTGAGGGTCAGGTGTGATTGGTGGGAGGAATTAAGGCAGTAGTGTGTCCATAAAAGAGTCATTGACTGGTGTACATGGTAAGTCAATAAGCAGAGACACCCAGTTGCAGCAGAGAAAGAGGTTTAATTGTAGGGTCACTGAATGAAGAGATGGTAGAAAGCCTCAAAATCCATCTCCCCAATGAATTTGGGGTTCAGGTTTTTAGGAGTTTGGGAGTGGCTGAAATGTGGAGATGGTTGACTGGTTGAAGAGTGCAGAGTGGCATCATGGAACAGGGAAGTGAAGAAACCGTGTTCCCATGCTGATCCCATTCCTGGCGGTTCCTGAGGACTCATAAACCAGGACTACTAAGGGCCGGGGTGCTACTGAAACTGCCCCCACAGAGTTGACAAGAATTGCATGCTGGGTTCTGGACAGAAATATAATAAGAACCTGTGGGGGGTCTTCAAACTGGTTGCTGGAATTCATGTCTGAAAAAAATCTTAAGTGATCCTTCAACAGAAGCCTTATGAGTCTAATATTAGAGATCCTGTCTGTGGGAACAATGGGGATGCAAATCAATTTTTAAACAGTCTTATGACCCTAATGTCAGAAATCCTATCTATAGAAACAATGGGAATGCAAATGATCAGTATCTAGTGACGTTTACTGGAAATGGGCCACAGTACAGCCTGATTGATGCTTAATTATAACTATATTTCTGTCCAGAACCTAGCATGCAATTGTTGTCAACCCTGTGGGGGCAATTTCAGTAGCACCCCATCCCTCAGTAGTTCTGGTTTATAAGAGTCCTCAGGAACTTTCTGGGTAAAGAATTTGTATGGCCGGGCGCGGTGGCTCACGCCTGTAATCCCAGCACTTTGGGAGGCCAAGGTGGGCAGATTACCTGAGGTCAGGAGTTTGAGACCAGCCTGGCCAACATGGTGAAACCTCATCTCACTAAAAATACAAAAATTAGTCGGGCATGATGGCACACACCTATGATCCCAGCTACTCGGGAGGCTGAGGCAGGAGAATTGTTTGAGCCAAGGAGACAGAGGTTGCAGTGAGCCGAGATTGTGCCACTGCACTCCAGCTTGGCTGACGGAACAAGAAAAAAAAAATTGTACAAAGTCCTTTGGCAAACTGGAGGAGATCAGAGGGAGAAAGATGCATCAGATACTATATTGCAAGAGCTGTGCAATTCCTAGGAGAAAATTTATCCTGGGGGAAGAAAAATTCTGGCACAGCAAGCTGGGCTTAGCAACAGGACTTAAGGATCAAAAGGAGTAATGACCCTTGGTTCAGCACAAAGGCTGTTATTTGAATCTACCCTGGCCCAATTATCTTTGTGTTGTATGCTAGCCCTGGAGAGAAGAAAAATAAGTAAATAAAAGTGGCAATGCTGTGTCACCAAAGTCTGTAACACCGTGGAGCCCAAACAACGCCACTGCGGGAGTAGGCCTCTCCCCTGACATAGCATGATGCAAGAGAGAACACCATTTTCTTTCTTTGTAGGTGTAAGCTTCTTGGCCAAGGCACTTAGCAAGGCTGGCCTCTAGAGCAGAGCACCAGCAGTAGCAGGGGATCAGGCTGGAGGGACCAAGGCTGGCAGTGTAGGAAACAGGATGCATACAGAGGCGTTGTCACCGAAAGTACAGGCCCAGAAGGAATCTCAAACACTTTTGAGACATCTTCAGAGGCTTCCAAGATTGCCTACAGAGTGAGGGGCTGTGGAGAGGGAGTCATGCAGATGGAGTCCTATGAGCCAGCAAAACTCCATATTAAGAATGAAATTGCTTCGTTGATTTCTATATCCTGGAGATAGTTGGGTCACACTTCTTTGGAAGTGTGCTTTTGAGAGGTATATCCAACACTTATGTTTCACTTCAGATATTCTCAGCCTCACTTGACTTGTTCCAGCTGCTACAGCAATGACCAGCTCTGCATGGTCTAACACTGTCTAGCCTCATAACTGCACTGTAAACCCTTTACCTTTTCTTGCGGCTTCCCAGTTGACACAAAGACATAGGATCCCACTTGGTGACCACGTATGACCAACAACCTAGAAATGCAAGAGAGTTAACAATCTTGTGGGTTAAACTTTTGACCAGTGGGAAACAAGAGCTGGTGGAGCAATTTTCCCCTCTTTCTTCCCCCATTCCAAGACACCAGACAGTCTTGAGATGTAATTTATACTGTTTCTTAGAGGATGGTCCCCCAGATGGAGCAAGAAGATATAGAGAAGAGACATACTGCTCGGCCTATGGGACTGGAGGCAAATTGTGCAGATCTTTGTGTGTAATATTAATGATTACTAAAGAGTATCCACCACAGAGGAGGATTTCAACAACCAGGGGCACAGATGACTCATCCGGTGAAGATAAGCAAGGGTCTCTCCTCAACTACCCCAGCATTTGTGCAGCGACCTCATAAACAGAGTGACCGAGGTAGCAGGGTTGGAGCCTATCCATGAGCCCAAAAGTATAGGCTGCTTCTTATCAAGGCTGCTGATACTGTCCCCATTGTCACTGCCAGAAGTAGAGACTGACATTGATTCCTTGATATGATGCCATTCTTCAGTGAGACCAGCCAGTCATTTCATGGCCAGATGGTTATGTTTTATTCCTTCTACCCCTAATGGGGCAGCAATTCATCTTTACTGGAATTGCTGCCTATTTTACATATCGGTTGTTTGTTTTTCCTTCCCGTAGTGTCTCCACCAGTATAATCATCTAAGGCCTTTCACAATGCCTAATAAATATAGGTATGGTAGCCTTCAACAGCATTACCTATGAACAGGGGATCCATGTTATAGAAACAGCAGAAGAGTTGTGACAATAGGCACATAACTGCAACATCTACCATGGACCTCACCATCCAGAAGCAGCCAGTCTAGTAGCATGGTGGAATGGGCTATTGAAAGCTCAGCTAAGACCCCCACTCAGGGAAAATAGGCCACGAAGTTGGAGCACTCTCCTTTGAGCATCCAATATATGTGTAGAATTAACAGCTAATATATGGGCCCCAGTAGTTAGAATACATGGGTCTGGGGAAAAGGCATGGCTTTGGTCATCATTACTCCCGGTGACCTTCTTATGGAATTTGTGTTTTCCACTCATACAAACTTTGAATTTGCCAGGTTTAGAAGCGCTTGTTCCCAGAGATCAGTAAGGTTTATGCTGCACTTAAAACTGCAACTGCCACAGGGTTACTTTGAACTCATAGTGGTGGATCAGCAAACAAAGAGAGTTCCTGAACACCACAAGGAGCCATGGTTGCTCTGCACAATGTGAGCAAGGGAGACTATGTCTGGAATCCACCTGATTCACAAGGACATGTTTTGGTGTATCCACAGAAAATAGGTAATTGTCGCAATTACAGACCAAGGACAAAGCAATACAGACCTCAGGCCTCTTGGTGATGTAGGTCTTGATCATATTACTGGGCAGGCAGTGCAGATCAATGGCAAAGTGCTGACCAAGGGTGATAGAAATATAAAATGGGAGGTAGAAGTGGAGGATGGCAGATGTCAATTATGGCCTTAGGATCAGCTATAATGGAGGGACTGCATCTTGCTTCACTAGTCCTCTTGCCTTGGACCTTTTTAGAAATTCAACTACCGCCATCTTGAAGGAGACTCTGTGACAGATTATACTCATACCTTCTCCTTCAGGGAAAACAGGCCATCTTGTTCTCAGAAAAATAGAGGCTCCAGAATGTACCAAGTGAACCATATAATGGAGGACACCAGCAGGCTGTGTGGTATGAGGGTCAGGCTCATTAGACTGTTCTCACTCACCACTTTAGACCTCTCAGCTTCACTCGTCTCTTGTTCCAGCTGTCACCTCAGCAAGCAGCTTCCTGAAGGCACAACCAGATGGCACTTTGCCTCATCCCACCCCATGCACTCTCACCTGTTACTCTGAGATTTCTCTGTTTGATAACAAGGCATAGAAATTCACAGCAACCCTCACACCTGTACAATCTGGGCGTGCAGGAGAATGGACCCATTAGAATGAGGCTTTGACCAATGAGATATGGGAGCAGGGGATAAATTCTTCCCCTTTTCTCACCCAAAGAGACATTCTTGAAACATTTTTTACATGGCTTCATTGAAGATAACTCTGTGATATCAAACAATCAGCTGTCCTTAGTGGTAGCCAGTTCAATACACTTCCTTGTACCTGTATTGGTTTTCTCTCCTTTTCTGTCTCACATTATTTATCCTTCCCTCCTGGTCCTTAATATATGCTCCCTAAGAAAATCGTGGCACATACACCCTTGCCTCAGACTCTACTTTCTGAAGAAATCAGCCAAGGAAAAGGTGTCTCTAAAGAAAGAAAAATAGAGTAATGTACAAAAATGAAAATATGGGCCAGGCACAGTGGCTCACACCTGTAATCCCAGCACTTTGGGAGGCCAAGACAGGAGGATTGCTGGAGCCTAGGAGATCGAGACCAGCCTGGGCAATATAGTGGGACCCCACCTCTACAGTAAATTAAAAAATTAACCAAGTGTGGTGGCACATGCCTGTAGTCCCAGCTACTTAGGAGGCTGAAGCTGCAGGATTGCTTAAGCCAGGGAAATCAAGGCTGCAGGGAACTGTGATCACAGCATTGCTCTCTAGCCTGGGCAACAGGGCAAGACTCTGTCTCAAAAAAAAAAAAAAAAAAGAGAGAGAGAGAGAGAAAAGAAAAGAAAATATTCCCCTCCATAGAAGGAAAGTAAGTCAAAGTTTAAACCTAACCATAGATGAACAGCCCATGGTCCACAGCATCCCCTGTGGAGTAAGATTTGGGCTTGAGTCCTTAGTATCAAGTAGCAAGAACTACAGAAAGGCAGTTCAACAGCCTTCTTAAAGTGCCATAGGACACCTTCACTGGAGCTTCAGAAATTCTAAATATAGAATTCAAAAGCAGCAAACACACTAATATCAGGATTTAGTTTGACCCAGAGTAACCTTGTAAAGAAGGTGAGTTGATCTTTAATGCCTCTACAGATCATCTTTCAGCATCTCCCATTCCTCCCCTAAGACATTTGGTACTTATGTTCTCTTTTCCCTCTCCTTTATTCCAAACCTTTTAGCTCTGTATTACTTGGAAGTGATCACTTAAATTGATTTGCAGTTGAGTATTAATGACTAATTGAGTTTAATCTGGTAGTTCTCCCAAGAATTCCAAGAGGTTTTTACAGAATAAGCCCTTAGCTCAAAAGACTGTGTTTCTAATAGCAGAATACTTAGCATCAACAGTTGGCTAGTAGAGAGAGATTTGAGGGTTCTTTAAACAAATAACACACACAATTATTACTTTTCATTTATGTCTAGGACTTATTCCAAGCTGTTTTATTTATGTGTCCTTTCAGATAATGATTTTTAACTATTAGAAGAAAGGGCAACACAAAGAAAACCCTGATTTGTTTTTTTCCCACCTTAGTATTACGACATTTTTTGTAGTAAAGTTGGAAATTAAAATAATTTTACATGCACAGCCTTATATGTATCATTAATATATTACTATACTTGCTTTGTCACATATCTACATATCTATCCATTCCTTTACCCAATCATCCATCTTTTTTTATCGATTTCAAAGCAAATTGCAGGCATCAGCATTCTTCTCTAAATACTTCCCTGACTTGATTTTCCTCTTAGATTGTCTGCATGTCAGGACAAAGCAAAGAGGAATTCAGCAACTGCTGCTTAAAAACTCATTCACTACTTTAGAAATCAAGACAAAGTGAAAGACATGGATGGAATGAATTCAGCCCCTCCTCCTATTGTTTCTCTAGCAGGCAGGTGACCAAAGCTGTGAATGTTTGTTTCCTGAAAACTAAAGTCCTGACTTGTCATCTTCATAGTGAAAAGAGCCTCAAACATATTAGTTCTTATGAACCCACATACTATAGTTAAACCAGCTCTCAACTGTTTATTTTAAATACTCCAATTGTTTTGTTGGTGTCTTTGTGTTTGTAGGTAAGTGTTTGAAGCTATAAATCATATCTTGAGCTAAGTACAAAGTTTGAGTCAAACCAACACAAGTTGTCTGATTGCATTCCTGACCCACATGGATATCCTTTGTGTATAAAACAAGTTGCCCCATCTTGATCCTTTCTAATTTGTGATCTCCCCAACAGAACACCAGCCATGGGGGTTGTGGCTTCTCCACAAACCATCTCTTGACAAGTTCAGTCCCAGTGGTCTCTCATGGCCACCTGACATAACTCTACTTACAGCCACACAGTCAAACATTTAATTGTTTAATTATTTTGCATAGAATGATCCTGTCTCTCTCCCAGAATCTAAGCTCTAGGAGGGAGTGAGGAGGGTAGGAAGCGTGTCTTCTGAGTCTTCTTCTACATTCAGTGCTCGAGGGCTGGGCACAGTACGAGGCACACATTTAAGACTTTACAGGTCTTAAAGCCTTTTTACAGGCATGTTCTCATTTAAACTTGACGTATAGTAGACTGCTTGGCCTACTTGCTTCCAAAAAGCTGGCTCTGGGTTCTTTGAAAGTGTTTCTCCCGGGATACGTGATCGTGGCAGTTAATATCAGCCAGAATACTTTTCTGACATGTCCCCAGGCAATCATCATGAGGAGGGACTTAGAGACAGGGCTTTTCTGTGTCAGAGCCAGAATTCAGAAATGCTCTGCTTTTCTTGGTTAAAAGAGAGCCAGGAGTTTTTTCTTTTCAGCACCCGTTTGTGCTGACCTCTTTTTCTGGCTTCTCATTAAAAGGAATAAGGACTCAGGAAGCACTGGGGGGAAAACGAGTTGTTTAGCTGCAGAGAGGGCTTAGGCAAGACTAACGCTGTGGGCTGGAAAAGCCACCAACGAGCTTCCATTTTTCTTTGATTGTTCAAAAAACCCAGGTTACTGACCAACCCTGAGTCATCTCATAGTACATGGAAATATATCTATTAAGTACATTGAGTTAAACTGTTCTCTCAAGGAAGCCCTGCCAGGGAGTTAGCAGGGACATAGGATGCCCAAACATTGGGACAATTCATTAACCAGCACCCTAATAACCTAAATTATTCATGTCAGCTTGGACCCCAGAAGGGTCCATTCTCTTCTGAGAATGTGGCCCATGGCAATGTGCTGATCCTCACATGTGACATCATGTGGGTGCTTAGCTAAATAATAAATACATTGATATGCTTAAAAAATAAAAACACTTTCAGACAATAGATGAATGTACCTTTCTTCTAAATTTCTCTAGATAAACTTCCTTGTCATTTTGAATTTTATGTGATAGAAAACCATCTACAGGTCTACATTGGAAATACTGAAAATAATTTGATTTAAGTCTGATAATGGGTAAAAACTACTGGATCTCATGGCTCATTCCTGACCTGAACTGGATTTAATTCCAGAACCCAGGTAGGCTATGAAGTGATCCTCTTTTCATTATCCTTATTTTTTACTGTAATTTTGTAGTGATTTCAGTGAGGAACAGAATGACAGAAATCCTTAGGGGCTTATCATGTAAGTTGGATATAGAAACAGAAAAGTAAGGCGCCCAGCAAGAAGCCAATTTTCTAAAGAAAAGGGAGTCCCAGAGTTTCTACTTTTATAATGTTTACTTCCTCTGTCATTCTACAAGATCATTGTCTTCTTGATCATTGATCGAACATGATCATTGATCATTTTCAGAACAGTCTGCCCAGGTGTGATCTGGAAAACAAAGAATCATAGAGAACAAACTTTGCTGGAAGAAACATGAGTGCACTGGGGGGCACGGGTGGAGCAGCTTTGCTGTGATCTTGGCAAGAAAGCACTTGGGATCTTTAGGGGCCACTCAATCCTCCCCTCCATACCCACACATGGTGGCCTTGGATTCCTAGCAGAGCCTCTGTGCTATGGCACCTGGAGGTTGAAGATATTATAGTCTCTCCAGTGCACAACAATGTAGCAGTCTCTCATTGTGAGGTATCACCCGGAGTTCTTTGTCTCACAACCAAGAGAATTAAGGAGCATGGACACAAAGGGTGAGGTTGGAGTGAAAGTTTCCTAAGTGAAAGAAGAAAGCTCTCCGCCACAGAGATAGAGCCCGGAAGAGGGTTGCTGCTTTTACAACTGAATGTAAAGGCTTTTACAAGAAACTGATGAGGGCTGGGTGTCTCATTTGCATAAGGCATGAATTTCTGGTAGCTCCACCCTGTCCTTCTAGTGTGCATGTGGGCCCTTAGCTTGAGTTACTCCATACTGCTTTGTTCCCTTTACTGAGCATGTGCTAGGGGACAGGATTTTCCATTGTGGGCATGTCTGGGCAAGTCACCTGTGTAGCCTTTCTTATCTGTGCAACTGTGGGCATGTCTTAGGTAAGCCCCCCACCCTGTGCAAGTTCCTTTATCTGTGCCTGCAGCTTGAGTTTTCAGGCTGTTCTTTTGTTTGAAAGAATTCAACTGAGGACTCACCCTAACTCCCTTCTTGACCAGTTTCTTTCTTTCTTCTCTCTCAAAGAGATCCCAGTAGCAGCCAGATTGGGACCCCTGCCTCCCATAAGATGTTTACATACTGCAGCCAGACCTATGGGAGCCAGGAAGGCCTGCAGAGCTAGATCCTGCTCAGTTGAAGTAGGACAAGGGCTTAATTACACACCCTCCCCCCAGTAAGCCCTGATTTCCATACATGAGGCTGCTATCAGGCCCACAGTCTATTTAAGAATGCTCCCAGGGCAGATTAAAGAAAATCAGTCTAAGCCTCTTAGGAGGAAACATCTCATCTCTACTAGAGGAGGAAGCAGTACATGGTGAACAAAGTCAACAGAGCAGCTAGAACCAGAGAAGGCAGGGCTTAAACCCTGGCTTAATAATGACAAGATGGCTGAGTGCAGTGGCTCATGCTATTACCCCAGCACTTTAGGAGGCTGAGGTGGAAGGATCACATGAGTCCAGGAGTTTGAGACCAGCCTGGGCAACATAGTGAGACGTCATCTCTACAAAAAATAAAAATTAGCTGGGCATGGTGGCTGACACTGTAGTCCCAGTTACTTGGGAGGCTGAGCCCCAGAGGTGGAGGCTGCAGTGAGCTGTGAGCATGCCACCACACCCTATCTTGGGTGACAAAGTGAGACCTTGTCTCAAAAAAAAAAAAAAAAAAAATATATATATATATATATATATATGTGAAAGAAGAAAGAAGGCATATGATGAGCATTCTGCTTCTATATAATATGTGTGTGTGTGTGTGTGTGTATATATATATTAGATGGGATTGTTCAGCAGCTAGTAACAGAAAATCCACTATATCTATAGTTTGTTTACTTAAGAAAATCTTGAGGTAGGTGTCCCAGGGCTGGGCCGGCATCTCTGCCAATGCAAGGACACTGAGTCAGAGTCGTTGCAATTCTCTTGCTCTTCCCCTTTTGGTCACAAAATGGTTGCCATAACTCCAGGCATCCTAACCTCACAAAGCCATTTCCAAAAGCAGGAAGCAGAATGCTCATCACATGCCTTCTTTTTTTTTATTAATTATAATAGTAACTAACATTTGCTCAGCATTTACTGTATGTCAGATGCTATCCTGAGCACTTTGTAAGTTTTAATTCTGCAGCCGATTAAAAAAACAAAGCACAAAAAGCAGAATTAACTTTCTCAGTATGACACAGGCAAGAAGTGATAGAACTGGAACTTAAACTCTGGCAGTTCAGCTCCAGAGCCCTTACGGTGCCAAACCACCTCTCCATTAGGGAAGAAGAGGTTTCCCAGAAGCACCTCAACACACCTTACCTTATATGTCATTGTTTAGACCTGGGTCACATGACTGCCTGGCAGCAAGGGAGGCTGAGAGAATACAAGTAATTGCCTATTTCAACCTTAAGGAAGATGGGGGCTGTGAAGGTCAGTTGAATAGCCAACCAATAGTGTCCACCACAGTTACAAAAGAAGAAATGGGCTTTGTTACAGGGGAAAGGTCCTGGTGCACTAAGGACCCTTAGGTGAAAGGCCAAGATCACTGGGCTATTTGGCTCACTGCCATTGAGAGAAAAGCCAAGATTCCACTGACAACCAGCTAGAAGTGGTGAAAATGCCAGCAGCCTCACAGTCTTACCTTCCATGCAGTCACTGCAGTATCTGTGCATAAGCAGTTTTTACTAAATTATTCATCCTGATTTAATGGGGAGGAAATCAGATGCAACAGGTATGGTTCTTTGTGCTTGTTGAATGGCTTTAAAACAAGCTTTCAGATACTTGTTGCCGTAGGGGACGGCAGCAGGAGGACAAATCAGCTGTATTTTAAGCTAATTACCAAAATGTTGCAATGTCTGTCAAATAGGGACATTTTGTTCCAGTGTCAGTGGTCGTGGAATACAATACTGGGAAGGAAGAAGGAGTATTACATAGCCAATTGATTCTACATCCCCTCAAGAAAAACCTCTCAGATACCTGACACAGTTACGTTCCAAGTGTTATTGTACCTGCTTACAAACTTGGGTAGAATCTCATTTTATAAGCTTGAAGAGACTTCCAAATTGCTACATTTAGACCCAAAGCTCATTAAACTTGAAGTCTATTGCTATAATATAATAAAACATACTGTATTGTTTCCTGGGTTTAAAATTCCTTGCACAAAGCAAATGTTAGGTGTACAATTCATTTGCAAACGACATGTTGGGGGATGGAGGAAGAGGTGGGCACCAAGGGATGTGCTTGGCTTGTTCCAACACATTAAAACCAGAGAAAGTAAATGATGCTGCATCCTTTTTCAATGACTGTATTTCACTGCAACACAGTATTTTAATAAAATATGACACATTTTTCAAATGTTAGGTGGTTATGTCAGAGGCGTGTGAACCAGAGCAACTCCATCTTAAACAGGAGCTAGGTAAAATGAGGCTGAAACCTACTGGGCTGCATTCGCAGATGGTTGAGGCATTCTAAGTCATAGGATGAGATAGGAGGTCAGTACAAAATACAGGTCATAAAGAACTTGTTGATAAAATAGGTTGCAATAAAGGAGCCAGCCAAAACCCACCAAAACACAAATGGCAACGAGAGTGACCTCTGGTCATCCTTACTGCTACACTCCCACCAGTGCCACGACAGTTTACAAATGCCATGGCAATGTCAGGAAGTTACCCTATATGGTCCAAAAAGGGAGGCATGAATAACTCACCGATTACTTAGCAGATCATCAAGAAATAGCCATAAAAATGGGCAACCAGCAGCCCTCAGAGCTGCTCAGTCTATGGAGTAGCCATTCTTTCATTCCAGCAGCCCTCAGAGCTGCTCAGTCTATGGAGTAGCCATTCTTTCATTCCTTTACTTTCTTAATAAACTTGCCTTCACTTTGCACTATGGACTCACCCTGAATTCCTTCTCGTGCGAGATCCAAGAACCCTCTCTGGGGGTCTGGATTGGGACCCAGTTATGTTTTGCAGTTGTATAAATTGCAAGGTTGTTCATTTTTGCCCCAATTTTTCTTTCTCTTTTTTGGTCATTGTAACAGTACTAACAGCTAAGGAATGCTATAAAATGAGCAGGGTTTTGAACTGCCATTGTCTATTCAGAAAATAATTAAAGGTGCACTGAAGACAGTTTATAATGAGAAGACACTGAGAACTCACAAAGCAAACCTATCCAGCTCTGTTTTCTCTCGTGGGCCCTAGTAAGCTATCACCTCCACTGTCACTAATTTCCCTAAGCCTCAGTTTTCTCATCTACAAAATAGGAATCCATGATCCTATGGACTTCATGATCTCTGAAGCTTGTCATCTCCAGGACCTTTGAAGTTCTGAAGTTCTAATGTTCAATGATGCTACACACTCTGAGTCAGGATTTAACAAAATTTTCAAATTTTACTGACATGCTTTTCTGTATGCTGCTAAGAATGTTTAACAAACAGATAAAACACTATATAATAAAAAAAAAATCTTCATTCAAAAAATAGACTATGAAAAGGATAAACGCTTTGTGTGACTAGGACCTTTTTTCTTCATACTGTTTCCTGTATCCTCACTGACAAATAATGCTAATATGTGAAACCCTCTCAAGGCATGGAAATAGCCATGTTCAGTTTGATGTTAAAATGGCATTTTCTGTACATTATGCGTTATGAATGGAAGGTTAATGAAATTGTGCATGTCTCAGTTTTCACTCTGCAGGTTATTTTGTAATAGGGACGAGACTGTCCTACCTTTAATTTCGTATTTTATTAAATTAAATGTATTTCAAAGAAAGGACCATTTTATTCCACTATTTTGTCTTTTTACACTAGCAAGAAGGCATGCTAAATGCTTTTTCCTGTTGATTCTTTTAAAAGTGTCTGGTTTCCAGTGAACTTGATATAAGCACACATTTTTGACATAGAAGAAAAAACTATGAATTTATTTGAGTCAGAAGTTCTTAAACTGAGATAGGAGCTTCTTTTGGACTTTAAACATATCCCTTAACTCAATGGTTCTCACCTAGAGGGCTATTCGCACTGGGTGGGATAACATTTGGTCTGCATGATGGTCCCATGCATTGTACGGTGTGAGCATCCTGGCTCCCACCCACTAAATAATTGCAACAACCATCATTGTGACAACCATCCCAGCTCCGCATTTCCAAATGCCAGCTTCTCTGAAAGAGTTCAAATTGGGAGAGTCCCTCTGGAGAAAAGAAGCCTAAGAATAAGAGGTTGGTTTTCAAAAGCCTGAAGAGACTCTGTGTGTATGTGGAGAAATGTGGCTTCAAACATTCCAGCCCACGTCTCCAATTAATGCATCTTGACAATGTCATTGCTCCCTGGATGATACTCACATGAAGAGAAAAATCGTAGGAGAGGACATTTGAGAATCACCTGGTTTATAGCAAATCAAACACTTCTCCTGGACCTAGGAATGGGATCTCTTGTCATGTTACTTTATGGAAAATGCAGACTAGTTTCTCTTTTGTACTCTGTAGAATAGATTAAGTGTGGTTGACTATAAAATGATTCTTCGGAAGTAAAGATCCTGCATAGGAAACACACACGGGAGAACGAGTGGATTTTGTTTTCATATTCCAGATCCCTCTGTGGCAGCAGGGTTTTGAATTCCAGTAAAATGTAACATCCAGGTATTGGGGGCTAAAGAAGACAGATGTGCTCTTGGACCCTGGCAGTGTAAAAGATGAATAAATCATGTTCTCTGCCTTTGAGGCTCACAGTTGTGCCTGGGAGACGGACACTTGGATAACCAGGATATAAAATAAACACCACCAATGGGGTCTGTTTATGGGGTATGGGGATCTGGCGAAGGGACACGTGATTTCGCCCGGCCACAGTGGTGTGTTGGGGGAGAGGCAGGCAGAGACTGGCAGATCCAGGGAAAGCTTCTGAGAGAAGGTATCCGTTGAGTTGGGTGTTAAAGGATAGGTGGGCATTTACCAAGGGGTGATGGGGTAGGGAATAGCATTCCAACCAGACAACAGCATATATGTGATCACAAAAGTGTGAAAGAGAATGGAGAAAATTCAGTGTGCTGTGACATTGGTAGAAGGGTAGTGCAGAGAAGGGTAGAAAATGAGTAAGGGCAGCAGGCTCAGAAGTCAGGGCTTTGTATATACCTAGAAGGGAACCAATTCAGAGTTTTAAGCAAGAAAGTAAAATAACCAGGTTTACATGGGGATAAGAACTCTGGTAGAAGTGTGGAAGTTGGGTAGATGCAGGCAAAATTTTTTTTTTTTTTTTGAGACAGAGTCTCACTCTGTAGCCCAGGCTGGAGTGCAGTGGCACAATCTCAGCTCACTGCAACCTTCACCTCCCAAGTTCAAGCGATTCTTCTGCCTCGGCCTCCAAAGTAGCTAGGATTACAGGCACACACCATCATGCCTGGCTAATTTTTTGTATTTGTAGTAGAGATGGAGTTTCACCATATTGGTCAGGCTGGTCTCGAACTCCTGACCTCATGATCCACCCGCGTTGGACTCCCAAAGTGCTGGGATTACAAGCATGAGCCACCATGCCCAGCCCGATGCAGACAAACTAGCCAGGGATACCAGTTAAGTGATAGTGAATTGCATACTTCACTTTTTTTCATTTTTTCAGATAGGATAGGAAGGTGCATACTTCACTCTTAAGCACTCATCCTAAGAAGATTTAGGAAACCAAGCAAATCCATGGCAAATTGAAGGCAGATAATAAATTTGAAGATTTTCACCAGTGAAGTGTTTAACGACTTACCCTGTTACTCATATTGTGAGTGCCGGCTCTAAGCACTGTTCCTTTCTCAACAAGGAGGCACTGAAGCATTTTCTTATACCATGTCACTTGTTTGTATGCTCTGTCCCCACTACGGTACTCACAGCTGGTTGAGTCAGATTTACACCTGGAAGAAAAGTAGCCCTGGATATCCTGGGTGAACTGGCTCTGGGTTCTGACCACTGACAGGTGCCCTTTATTGTATAAGGTCTGTCTAACAGATCCTCTCACAGTGTCTGAGCATAAGACATCAATAGAGACTTGCAGAAAACACAATGGCAAAGAAGCCAAGATGCACAAAGAGTAAAGCTCATAGAAGCTGTGAGTAAGAAGAAACCTGGAGATGCTGAGGAAAGCAGAGAGGCCAGTCAGAAGCAGCAGGAAAGAAAGATGCTGAGCCAGAGAAGAGCTGAGTTCTGTGGGTGGGGCAGCCAATGTCCTCTGGACAGGTGCTCCTGAGTTTCCAGGACTATTGTCTCACAAGTAGAGCCCTTCATGTCACCTATGCAGTGTTCTGATACCAAGAAGCTGGCTGTTTGGCTGCTTAGATATTTTTTTTTCCTGCTCTTATTTTTTGTGTCTCTAAAAAGACCAAATTCGAATTAATTGAGATAACTTGTGTAATCTCTTGCAAACTGAAGAAAACTGACACATCTCACTGAGTGAGATAGCAGCATTGCTTCATAGTTAATAATGAAAACAGACCAAGCACAGTGTCTCATGCCAATAATCCTAGCACTTTGGGAGGCCAAGGCAGGAGGATCACTTGAGGCCAGGAGTTCAAGACCAGCCTGGGCAACATAGCAAGACCCCCATCTCTACAAAAAAAAAAAAAAAAAAAAAAAAAAAAGCCAGATGTGGTGGTGTGTGTCTATAGTCCCAGCTTCTTAGGAGACTGAGGTAGGAGGATCACTTGAGCCCAGGAGTTCATGGGTGCAGTGAGCTATGATTACACCGTCACACTCCAGCCTGGGTGACAGTGAGACCTCATCTCTAATAATAATAATAAACAGCCACCATTTACTGAGTGCTCATTATGTGCCAGGTACTGTGACAAGAGTCGTATGTACATGATCTCATTTAAACCCCATGGCAACACTGTGAGACAGGTTCTTCCATTATCATCATTTTACAGATGAGAAGAGGGGGTCAGAGAAGTGAAGTAATGTGCCCACATTCACAGGGCTAGTCAATGGCGCACGGGTCTGAATCAAGGTCCACCGGGCTCTAGAACTGGCATTCTTGACAAACGTACCCGGCAGAGATGGCTAGATGCTATGCTGCAATGGTGCTTCACCTTCCACAGAACACAGTTGTTGCTGGGAAGTCTCTACCTAGCTGGTCACTACATTTCCCAACCCTCCTTGCTTCCAGGGGGAGCCATGTGACTAGTTTTTGCCAGTGGGATATGCATTTGGTTTTGAGTGTCACCTGTGGGTTTAAAATGCTTCCTCCACAACTTCCTCTTTTGCCAGCTCAATGCCAAGACCACAAGGCTCCAGGGAACAACAGAAGCACATTACGGAAAAGCCCAGGTCTCTGAGTCACAACAGAAGAAAACTGCTGAACAAGAGCACCTGGATTGTATTATCACATGAGCTAGAAATAAACTGAAATTGGGGGGTCTATTTGTTTCCACAGTTTAACTAATACAGCTACACTGCCTCCCTTTCTCGTCTTGCGGGCTGAGAGCAGTAAAACAGGCTTACAGCTCAAAGCTCTGGTGCTCTGGTAGGTTACTCAAAGAGTTGCTGAAACATTGTGGAAACTACCTCAGCTTGCACCGTTTTCTCAAACCAAGAGTAGCTCCCTGTTTTTACTCAGCATGACAGAAAAACTAGGCGTCATAAACACAGAGTATGTTTGTAAACACGTTATACTCATGCCTTCCCCAAATCCTTGAAAACTCAGGAGAAAAAAATCAACAGAGCACTGAGCCTCGTAGCACCTCTCATCTGTTAGAAGCCTCCTCCATTCTAGTCCAATTTATATTTAGATGTTATTTCCTATTTTACACCCCCGCCTGCCGAATCGCAGCCACCTTTGGTGTGAAACATGGCACCTGTTTAATGGGCGCACAAGAGATGACACAGCTGTTTTCAATAGAAAGCGAAAGAGTAACACACCTGGGAAAAGGCAATATGACTGGAAAGGAGAAAAGCTGGGAATTTGGAAAGTTTGCCTATACTGCCATGTTGCTCAGTTGTGGCCTAAGTCAATGATGTGGGCAACTGGGATTGATCCTACCAGGACTCTCAAAGGACACAGAATGCATCTCAGAGTTATCTGCCTGCAGAAGAGGAGAAAGCATTTACCCATTAACTTTCATCCTCTTTTGGCCAAGGGTTGCCCTGTAGGGTGTTAAGACCCTTCTACTTCCAGGTTGCACATTCCTGAAGGCCAGCCAGTAGTTATATTATGCTCAGGTGTCAAAGAGGTCCCCATTAAGGAAAAACAGGATATGAGGTGGGTCAGCAGTAGTGTCTGATACAGGCCTCAATGCTAGAAAATGCAGGTGAGATTTAAATTCAATACCTTCAAATGCTGACATACAATGTCACTGCCCACACACCACTCCTCACTTGGCCTGGGTAAAGACACAGGCTCGGGAAATAGGAGATTTGCCTCTGGTTTTGGAATTTCTGCTGCTGGTTACTTGACTTAAGCAAACCATTTAATATCTGGGCCTCTCATCTCTAAAACAGGGACATTAGGCTAATTCATTATTTCCCAAAGTATGTTCAGTGGTACACTCATGTTACAGGATGTTAATTAACAGGTACACCTGGGAAGAAGGGGTTTTTGTGGCCAAATAACATGGGTATATGGAGCTAAAAATAAGTTATATCAATTTATTCCCTGAAGGATATCTCAGTCTTCTTAATATATGACTGCACAAAATCCTTTATTTGAGAAACATCTCACAGAAGTAGGTTAAGTAGGTTGTTTTTATGTTAATATTTATTGAGCACATACTATTTGCCAGGCATCATGGCAAGAACATTTCATATGTTAGTTCATTCATTTATGTATTTTAAAAATATTTGTTAAACTTGGCTATGTATAGCACATTGTTCCTGGCACTGGGGAATACCTCCATGAAAAATATAAAGTTCCTAATTTTTACCTTGAGGGCGAGGTAGAGGGAAGACAGACAATGAACAAGTAAACAAATACATAAACAAAAAAAAACTGGCTACATTATCTTATTCTCACAACAACTAGCAAGACAGGGGACTGTTTTATCATGCTTTGTTGTTGTTGTTTTGAGACAGAGTCTCGCTCTGTCTCCCAGGCTGGAGTGCAGTGGCGAGATCTCGGCTCACTGCCAGCTCCGCCTCCCGGGTTCACGCCAATCTCCTGCCTCAGCCTCTCTAGTAGCTGGGACTACAGGCGCCTGCCACCACGCCTGGCTTATTTTTTGTATTTTTAGTAGAGATGGGGTTTCACCGTGTTAGCCAGGATGGTCTTGATCTCCTGACCTCGTGATCCGCCTGCCTTGGCCTCCCAAAGTGCTGGGATTACAGGTGTGAGCCACCGCGCCTGGCCTATCATGCTTATTTTATAAATAATGAGACTAAGGATTAGAGAGGGTACCTTATTTAAAAATCAGGGAGGTGGAAATGCCAGAGATAGGACAATATCTGCGTTAAAGTTTACAAATGTTTTTGACATCATGTTCATGGAACTGGATTAATCAGTATCCTAGGTCCATTGCAAACCTTGTAATTGATCCATCTAAAGCTCATGCCCATAACCAATATGGTCTCAATCACTCTGATCTATGTCTCTTGCAGCATCCTGAAGACTAGTACTCTGCATAACACCAGTTTGAGAAACAGTGCCCCAGAGAGTCTGGAGAAAGAACCTCTGGCCCTAATAAGACAAGCAGTCGCAAAAGATTTCAATCATACACAGGGTGGACAATCAGAACTCAAATGATTCAGAGGTGATGGAGTTGCAAAGTACTGCATAATGTCTTGTAAATTATGCCTGTCAACAATTCTGAATAGTCTTACATTATTATTCTCTTCTTACCATAACAATTAATTTTTTTCTATAAACAGTAAATGATGTTTATGGAAGTTCTTGCAACTTTAATAGTCTAAAGAGTGACTTGTCAGTGATAAGCTGATTTTAAAAGTGTGTACTTTATCTTGACGTCTCCCTTTGAAGAATATAAAAAATCCAGGGCCCAATTTTGATGATCCTTTGGTCTATGTTTTCACTATCAGAAGTAATAAAGTAGGGAAAGGAGGGTTATACTTTCTGCACATGGCCTATTGAAATGGTCAGGATTGTGGAATGTTAGAACAAAATATCCTTTGAAGGTATAAACCATTTGTATGTAGATATGCTTTAATGAATGCTTTGTTATATTTAGCATTGAAAGACTCCTCTTAAAACTCAATCTAGATCTAATTTGACTTTAAAACTTCCCAACCATAAGGAACTTGAGAGTGTTAAATTTATGTAATATTCCCACAGAAGAGAGAAACATTACACACACACATACACACGGACATCATTATTTTTCTTCCACTTCCACTGACTGACTTTCGGCTGGGTTATATTCTTTAGGCATGCATTAGGGAAATGAATGGGAAATGAAAAAAAAAAAGCAAGAGAGTCAATGTATTGATCATCTACCATAGACCATGTGTTTTTAAATATATCATCTTGTTTAATAGAGCTGAGGCAGGATCACATATCTTTGATTTCTGACTGAGACACAGTGAAGCTGACTTAGAATGTGTTAGAGGCCTTGCTGAGAGAATGTCAAAAGCCATCATTTTTATGACTTGCTACTAGCCCCTAATGCAAGCCTCAAAAACTAGTTCCCTGCTTCCCTACAAGAAAAAATTGAAATCTGTGTCCACCTATTTTTTAAAAACATAGGTTCTATCAAACACAGAGTAAGTATACAGTATTCAAGTAGACGATCAATGGAAATGCATCCCCTGTTCTAAACAGAGCATATCAGAAAGCTAATTGCCGATTATTGCAAAAAGAAAATAGCAAGATATATGGATAGTGAAATAGAAAAACACATTATAAAGAAAAGGCCATCTCATTTAGTCTTTGACATTATTAATTTGGGATTTCCAAGCCCTGGTTAAGAGGGAGTAAGCATCAAAGTCTTAGTTCTTATCTGGAACAAGGAGAAGACCATTTGCTAACTCTACAAAAATTATTTGGATACTCACCCAAGCCAGAAAGAAGGGGACAAACCCTTGCAAAGGAAACATTCATCCTAATAGAATAAAATCAGAATTAGTCCCAGCACATTGAGAGACCAAGACAGGAGGATCATTTGAGACCAAGAGTTTAATACTAGCCTGGGAAACAGAGCAAGACCCCACCTCTACAAAAAAATAATAATAATAATAATAATAATAATTAGTCAGGTATGGTGGCACATGCCCAGAGTCCTAGCTACTTGGAAGGCTGAGGCGGAAGGATCACTTGAGCCCAGGTTTGAGGCTACAGTGAACTATGATCATGCCACTGCACGCTAGCCTGTGTGACATAGCGAGACCCTGTCTCTAAAACAACAACAAAAAACAAATAAGTAAAAAAATCAGAACGAGAACCATTTTCCAGCCATAACTTGGATAATAGAGATCTGATATTCTCTGCTTTAAAGGAGATTTAATCCAACTAGGCCTCCTATGCTTTGATCCTTTCTACCTCGTTGCCACTAAGGTTAGACCTCCCCAGGGTAAGACACCTACTTGTAGTCTGAAACAACCTACATTTTCATCAGGATAACACAAACACAACACTTCCCACTCTAAAAGTCTCCCATGTTCATTAAAAGGAACTATTGGAACGACCTGTGATAGTTACAGGTGGCTAATTTTTCCCTTCATTAATTGATCAGACATACATTGAGTAGCTGCCATGTCTCTGCTAGGCCTTCCTTGGGAATTGCAAAGTGAATTAATCCTTACCCTCATACAGTTTCAGTTTAGTGTGAGTGGTACCTAAAATCATAGGAAACCAGAGCCTGGTAGTTAATCGGGGGAAGTCTGGGAACCCAGAGGGAGAGACGCCTAAGAAGACCTTAGGAAGTCGGTGATAGCTACTACAAGTTGCCAAGCAACAATGAGTTGTGAAAAGATGATTCGGAATGGAGTAAAATTCTCCCCTTTATGCATGTTGTTCTCTTGGTGTCCAAGTGCACAGAAACCCCTTTTAGAAGCCTACCAGATTTTTTTCCCTGACTACCACCGCCCTGTCCTGTGGTGAGCTAGATGACTCTAGCCCGAGGACCTGCTGGTGGCCCCTTGCTTACCTTCATTTAGTCTTACAGGTCACATTGGTGGCATGCTGCTCTGCCTCCTTTTCCAGGCTTGTTACAAAGCAGTGCTGGGCATAGGTCCAGTTGAAAAGCATGGCATTCGTTGTTGTCTTTTAACCAAAACACATCAGCTTTGTCTCTTTTATGATGCCAAGAGCCTACACTAATCAAATATAACATTTTTGTCTTTCCTTTTATTTTCCAGTGCTATCATTCTTTTGCTATTTGGTTACCTACTTATTCAGAAGAAACAGTTTTTATCCATGATGGCAGAAGTGGTAGTATAAAATAAGCTGATTGCAAAAGATTTATCTAAATGAGTCATATAAAAGCATTTAATATTAATGCAACAAAAATTGAGTCTGTTATGTGCCAAGTATAGGCAATTTAAATTTGGGATACATAATTTAACATATATGCAAATAAATGAATGGATGGATGGATGAAAGAACAGTCAGATAAGGTAAGTGCCCCAGCCCTCTAGAATCTCACCAAAAGGAAAATAATTCCCACCCCTCATGGGATATATGCCATAACTACGGTTGCCATGTTGTCTAAATCAAGACTGCCAAGTACTGGCATGCTTATGTGGATGAGCTGACAGGATATTTGAAAATGAAGTTGCCAGAGAGCTAGGTCTGAAGTTCATTCTATCTATAACACAAGACAAAACAAAATCTTAAAAGAACAAAGTAATTCTGACCAGGAAAAGAGTGATATCTTTACAAGGGAGTTGCTGCTATGTGGGTTGTCTCTGAAGGGTTAGCAGGATTATTCCATTGAACCAAGAAGGACAGAGCATTGAAACAAACACTTAGCAAGGACATGGAGCTCAAAACACCCGTTACCCAGTGGACTGGAGGTTGCGGGGGTGTGCCCTAAGACACTGGGAGCCAAAGCTCGAGAGAGGGATTAGGGCTGTTCTGAAGGAGTTTTTGCTCTGTGGAAAATGAGGAGCCATAGGTGAAGTGGTGCTTTAAACTTAAATGGGAAGGACAGTGAGGAAGCTTAGCAATGCATGTTGAGCTCCAGAAGGCCAAAAACCAGGTCTTCTAGTTCAATTGCGGAAGCAAACATTAGAGCTGCAAGGAAGCCTAGGTGTGATCTAGTGTCGAGTCCAATGCCCCTCATCTCCAAATGAGAAAACTTAATGATTTAAATGACTCACCTAACTACTTAAATGACCTACATATTACTCAGTGATAAAACCAAATTCCTGCCTTTGCCACTCACTGTCTCTGTGGCTTTAGGCAAATCACTTAACCTCTCCAAGTCTTAGTTTTCTCATCCACGAGATAAAAGGCTATTTTGATAATTCTGTGATAATGTATGTAAAGTGCTTAGTCTGACAAATGTCTGAGAGATATCTGCAAATGTCTGACGGAAAGAAAACTGATATTAACAAATACTGTTAACAGCAAAAATAATAACTACAATGTTATTGAAGTTCCCTGATTCTGTCCAATGCTCTTTAATGTATACTGGTAGTGCCCAAACCTAGCTGAACATCTGAGTCACATGGAATGTTATAAATTTCCTGGCCTACCCCAGACCAACTGAATCCAACTGAATCTGAATCTTGACATGGTTGGGGAATCCAAACTTTTAGAAAGCTCCCTAGATGGTCCTAACCACAAGAACAATAATTAGAAACAACTGTCCATATTTACTGCTGTTCAAACTTTATTTTCTTAGTTTTTGAATGAAAACATGAAATTGATCCAGTGGTTAGTCCTTTAGATGTAGGTACAGAAGCTAGGAGTGGAGGGAGAGGTATTTTACATAATGCTGCCATCCCAGAAGGTCAGAAACACACATGTCTACGCTCAAAAGAAAGGGAGGATTGGATGCCAGTATTGGGAAATGGGATATTTATCATTGGTAGAAATGATTATGCCCAATTATATGTAGTTTTGCACATACATTTGCATGCTTCTTAATGTAACATATGCAAATATATCTCTAATAGCATGACTTGTTTGCCAATGTTGAGTGCTAACTGTAAATAATTTCTATTTTCTGTAGTGTTTAGGAAACTTCAATATGGCACTTGCTGGCAGACAGTTCCTGTCTTCTGGATTTAGCAACATATTAAATAATCATTACAAAAATATTTTTCACTTACCACTAACAAAAGCAGTCTACACAACAATTTGTGGTTGTCTATAGAAACAGAGGATAGGTAAGACAGAAAAAAATTTAAGTCTATGGAAATTTTTTAAAACATCGCCTTCAGTTTCCATTTTATTTTCCTCTACTAATTTTTGGCTAATGCAGAGCATAACAGATCATTAGAAGTTTCACCCCCACTTTTTTTTTTTTTTTTTTTTTTTGGAGACAGAGCCTTGCTCTGTTGCCCAGCCTGGAATGCAGTGGTGCCATCTCAGCTCACTGAATCTCTGCCTCCCAGGTTCAAGTAATTCTCCTCAGCCTCTTGAATAGCTGGGATTACAGGCAGGCACCACCATGCTCGGCTAATTTTTGTATTTTTAGTAGAGATGGGGTTTCACCATGTTGGCCAGGCTGGTCTCGAACTCCTGACCTCAAGTTATCCACATACCTCAGCCTCCCACAAGTGATCCACCCACCTCAACTTTCCAACATGGTGAGATTACAGGTGTGAGCCACTGCACCTGGCCTCACCCCTTCTTTTAAAATTCTCTTTACCTTTTCTGGTGATGTCCATCAACAGCCAAAAAAAAAAAAAAAAAAAAAAGACAGTAGAAGGACTAAGACAGAGAAAATAACTAGGGACTCAAGTAGTCAGTGCCTGGAAATACTGATCTCTGAATATCCGCCTGTTGATGTCCTGGCTCCCCGCCCACCTTGTTCTCTCTCAATCTGTAGAAGAATGTAAGAAACTATTGTTTGACATGCAGATTCCTAGGCTCTACTTCTAGAGTTTCTGATAACAGTATATCTAGGAGTGGACCAAGGAATCTGCACTAATAATCCCCTTCATTCCCCCAAACAACCCTGTGATTTTTTTATAAATGGTCCTCAGGATATACTTTGAGAAACACTCCCCTGGTTAATGTAGAGCCTTGAAATTCAGTGTGGTTCCTGGGTCAGCAGCATCAATATCAACATCACCTGAGAGTTTTGTTAGGCCTGTAGAATTTCAGCACCCACCCCAGGCCTGTCAATCAGAATCTGCATTCATAGGCACCTTCAAGTTTAAAACGCACTAGTCTAGAGGAAGCATCTTCTTCCCTCTTTGCATCCTTGAACATAATAGTTTTCCCCACAGCATTCTCCTCTTAAATAGCCTAGGATTGCTTAGGTTCTCAAAGTGGTCCTCAGATCTACTGGGTCAGAAACTCTTAGAGGAGGACCCAGCAATGTGTGTTCTAGTAAGCCCTCCAGTCCAGGTGATTCTGATGAATGCTCAAGTGTGTGAACCACGGGCACAATAAATACTATTGGCCTGCATTTAAAAATGAAGTTCACCAGGATACTTAGTATATGCTGGTGTGAATAACAAATAGGCCAATGTCCCCAGATGTAGAACAAATCACATGAACTCTTGCTTCATATTGTCAATCCCCCAGAATCAGTTGATCCTACAAATATCTGTACCTACTGCTTCACAGGTGAAGAGGATGCCTTGTCAAATGAAAGTGTAAGAGGCATCTCTTGTAGTAATCAATGAAATGCCAGGATCTGAGAGCAACTGGGCATATGTGCTACATAATCATGTCAAGGATGAGTAGCTCAGGCTGTTGAGTTTTCAAAGGAAAAATAACTTCCTGATCCAAATATCTGTGAGGTTATACGTTAGTATTCTTCACTCACTAGAGACTGACCTGACTGAAACATCATGAGTGAAAACTCCAAGGTTGGATGCTGCTGCTCAGAAGAGAGACCCTGAGCATGAATGGAGGGCACAATGTGGTGAAATGTCTGGGAAAATTGACTGGACCTCTGAGCAAATCAGTTTTAGCTGAGTATATCCATCTTCTTTTCACTGTTTCTTGGATTTCCCAATAGATTATTACACTCAACTCCCAACCTAACACTAACTAGCTCTACATTAGAAGTTTTAATTATCTCTCTGCACCTCTTTCCACATCATCTGTCTTGGGCTCTCTCTGCTTCTCTATCTCTCCCCCTTGTCTCTGTGTCTATTTCTCTCTATCTCTTCATCACAGTCTACATCCTCTGAATCGATTTCTTCCTCCCTCCCTATTCCAATCTCTTTAATGAAAAGATCCAACATACCTCCCAGGGGATGGGGGTGGTCAGGGGGATTTCAAAAGGGACAAAAGCAAAGAGGCTGCCAGTAAGTTTTTGTTGGTACTGTTGATGACTGTTTCTGATGCTGGAGAGTTCTGTGTTATCCAGCTATTTGCCTTTGTTTTAAAATTTGCACGTTTGCCGTAGATTGTTATCATGCTATTTCTCGTTGGAACTGGAGTACTAGTTTGTCAAAATGTCAGCATAAAGACCAAAAGTCAAGCAAATTTGCTGCAATAAGGAAAGACTGTAAATTTGCTGTCAGTTAAGAAATCCCCTCTAATTCAAAGTGCAAGCCCAACTGAAAGCATTTTTTAGTAATTGTGACTGAATGAGTGTGAAGTTAGCCCAGTGTGTGTGCACTTTGATCTTGTGCCTTGTTAAATTTCTCAGTTTTAATAATTGGGGCCATTATTTATGCCATGATTCTAGAAGCTATCAGGGAATACTTAAAATATTAAATCAGGTTCATATTGCTAATTTCATTTGTTGAAACTCACATCTACCCCTCTTTTATTCTTTTGGAATGTAAATAATGACGTACCTGGAATAATTTTCTTCTTCAAGTCTTAATTCTAGTTTGGTTGAAAAACTGAACTATGTAACATTGAAAATATTTGGCAAATAAGCTTAAGAAAAATTTTATGCAAATTCTTATAATAATGTCTTGGATATTAGCACAAAGAGATGATGCACATGGAGAAAGACCTCTTAGAATGTTAAGTCTTTTTGTAATACATGCAACAATGGAATCGCAGAAGGAAAAAAAAGATTTCCTCAAATCTAATTATCAAAAAGCAATTCATCTTGCTTGAGTATCTCAATCAACGTATCCCTGAAGCCACTTTCTTACTTCACCCTCCTATCTGGTGTATGGATTTTGTGTGTGTGTGTGTGTGTGTATGATCATTTGGTGAAACCTCTTAGCATATGGTGGGGGAAAAATGCTGTTTTGCTAATTTTGTTTTATTTTTTAATGACCTACTTATCTGCAGCAGCTTTAGTGGAGTGCTTTAAGCTTGGTCTGATTTGTGTGTGTGTGTGTGTGTGTGTGTGTCCTTTACTCTGTGGCAGTGACTCAGCTGGGATACAGCCAATATGTTTACATGATGGGGTGGGTGGCGGGGAATGCAGCAGCCTCTGCTTTTGCTGCTTTTGCAGAGAGCTTACAAATTGTAGACACTCAGAATAAGTGGTATCATTAGTGGGCGTAAAATGCACTAAGGGTATGGGAGTGATTTAGAACTCTGGGATTCGGCAAAGAGAGAAGCTAGGGGCTAAGGTGTCAGAGGGAACTGGATCCAGAAGTAGCACTGAAATGTGACCTTGGATCAATCACTTGACCTTGATTCTTCACCTCTAAAATAAGGCGAATGTATTTTATTGAAATGCTGCAAGTTATCAGGGCAGTATTTGCCAACCACGTGGAAATCTTTTCACTTTAAGAGAATTATTTTAGATTGGGTTTTGCAAAAGATTATTCAACATGTGTAGCTTCACATCTAAAATTCTGTATGAATTGTGTGTGTCGTAGAGGACCTCAGCTCCTAACTGAAGGGGTCATTGAAGAATAATTATTGCGTTATCCTAAAAAGGAAAGATGGGCTTGGCTTTTTGGAAATTTGGTCCTTCAAGACCAAAGTTAAAATTGGGTCAATGATTTAATCAATCAGTAACTTGTAGCCTAGGTCAAAAGATCATGCCACATTAGGTTTTCCATCAAATGTGAAACCCCTTGGTGAATCAATAAAACAAAACATAAGTACTCAACGAAGTTCTTCCTATGTAATCACTGGGTTGTGCACTGCTGGGTTTCCAGAGCTTTAGCTATAGTTCTTGCCCTTGTTTACATTTTAGACAAGCACTCAATAGAACTTTCTATAGTGAAGGAAATGCTCAATAGTGATGCTATCCAATATAGCTGACACTAGCCGTGGGAGCACTTGAACTGTGGCTAGGGTAACTGAGAAAGTGGTTTATTTGTTTGTTTGTTTGTTTGTTTTGAGACGGAGTCTTGCTCTGTCGCCTAGGCTGGAGTGTAGTGGTGCCATCTCGGCTCACTGCAACCTCTGCCCCCCAAATTCAAACAATTCCCCTGCCTCAGCCTCCTGAGTAGCTAGGATTACAGGTGCCCACCCCATGCGTGGCTAATTTTTGTATTTTTAGTAGAGCCGGGGTTTCACTATGTTGGCCAGGCTGACCTTAGGTGATCTGCCTGCCTCGGCCTCCCAAAGTACTGGAATGAGCCCCCGCACCCAGCAAGAAAGCACATTTTTAATTTCATTTCATTTTAATCAATTGAAGTTTAAATAACCACATGAGGCTACTAACTACTTTATTGCATGACCATTTTAATCAAAGACAAAATTAATGCCGATGAAACTATTTGTGACCACTTAGGAAGAAGTATATGAAGCAATGTTGTTTTGGATGGAGGAGAACTTGAACTGAGCCTTGCAGGCTAGGGTAAGACAGAAGGTGAAAAAGAGAAGGGAGGATGTTCTGGGCTGAGGGGATAATACACCAGTGATCCTGAGGCAAGAAGAGCCTGGTGCTGTTACTGAAGAGTTAAAAAGTCACCTTGATGGAAGCTGAAGGTTCTTGCTACACCCAAAGGAAAAAGCGTACTTGGGGCTGGGGTGTGGGATTAATGACAATACTTATTTTGTACTAGGCACTTCACATGTATAATATAATTTAATCCTTCTAACCAACTGGTGAAGTAGCTACTACTATTATCCTTATTTTACTCTCAGGAAACAGACTCAGAGAAGTGAAGTAGTTTCCCCAAGACCCCACGACTAAAGGGAGCCAAGCTTTAGAATCCAGGCAGCTTTCTTCCAGATGCTGTGGTCCTTAACCACCTCACTTCACTACAGTGGTTGAGAATTTAGACTCTGAAATTATCCAGCTTCTGTCTCTATTAGCTCTATAAATTGAGGACAGAAAAAGTACAACATTTAAAGTTGCTGTGTTAGAGATGCATAAGATATTGCATGGAGAACACCTAACAGTGCCTAGCACATATAAGGGCTCAATAAATCTTTGCCTAATCTTATTACTATGTCAGAAATAGACTCAAATGGCAGCAAAGAAATTGGGGGTTGCATGAAAAGGCATTTGGCAACAATTACAGCTTCTGAACTGATGGATTGATATGTTGAAACCATTATAAAGGATATAGGACAGGAGGGAAAAAGGGGAGGGAAACTGGTATCCAAGAGTCTCCAAGAGGTAGTTGGCATCTTCACTAGGTCTGGAGGCTCACATTCAATATATGAAAGGAACGCAACTTTATTTTCCCCATAGAAACAGAAATAATACCTATTGATTGGGAATCATTTTAACATTCCAGAAAAGGACAAGGAAGAAAATTAAAATCATGAATAATGCCATCTCTAAGAGATAATCACCACCAGTTTTTTTGGCATATATCCTTTTATGTTTGTATCTGCGTGTGCTAATTCACTTTTGAAGTTTACTGTATTTACTTACAGGAAAATTCACACTTTTGGGGTACCATTCTATGAGTTTAGATAAACACATATATGCTGTCGTACAAGCATCAGCACAATCAAGATACAGAACAGTTCTATCACCTTTAAAATATTCCTTTTGCTTCCCTTGTAGTCAAGCCCTGCTCTTATTCCTACTTTCAGCGCCCTGGTGACCAATCTATTTTCCGTTCCTATGACATCCCAGAAGTGGAATTATACAGGATGTAGCCCTTTGAGTCTGGCTTATTTCACTTAGCATAAAGCATTTGAGATCCATCCATGTTATTGCACATATGAGTAGTCCACTTCTTTTTATTGCTGAGTAATATTTCATTGTATACATTTTCCACAACTTGTTTCCATTTGCCAGTTGAAGAACGTTTGCATTGTCTCCAGTTTTTAGCAATTATAAATAAAGCCACAACAACAATCAAGTAAAGGTTTTGTGTGGAAATAAGTTTTCATTTCTCTTGAGTAATAGGAATGTGATTGCTGGATCATATGTTAAGTACATGTTTAATTTTATAAGAAAATGTCTAACTGTTTTTCAGAGTAGCTGTACCATTTATATCCCACCAGCAAGTATAGAGTTTCAGTTGTTCCACACCCTGACCAGCACTCAGTATGATCATTTTTTAAAAAACAATTATAATAGATATGAAGGAATATAAGATGGTGGTTTTAATTGCATTTCCCCCAATAACTAATATCATTGAACATCTTTAGATGTATTCATTTATCTTCAGAGAAAATTGTATTATTTCAAATCTATATGCATTTATTGTTTTTTTCCTTACCTTATTGAATTGGCTAGGACCTTCAGTGTAATGTTCAATAGAAGTGGTGAGAGTCTTTATCCGGTTTCTGTTCTTGGGGGGAAAGCATTTAGTCTTTCACCATTCAATATGATGTTAGCCATAGGGTTTTCTGTAAACACCCTTTATTAATCAATAAAGGGTTAAGTAATTTCTGTTTGTTTTCTAGTTTGCTGAGAGTATCATGAATGAATGTAGGATTTTCTCACATGCTTTTGTATGAATATTGAGATGATCATGTGATTTTTCTTCTTTAGTCTGTTGATGTGGCAAATTATATTAATTAACTTTTCAGTGTTAAATCAGGCTTGCATTCCCAGGATAAATCCCACTTAGCCATGATATATTATCCTTCTATATGTTGCTGTATTTGACTTGTATATATGTGTATTTTTTCAAACCAAAAACAGAATGGTACTATATATACTGATTTGTCATCTCTTTTTGAAAAGTCATTTTTTTTAATCTAAAAGAAACTCATAGTTGTAAGAAAAGCTCTTTCTGATTATGCCAGTAGATTTATTTCTTCTCTGTGTTTTCTTATAATAGGGGAGTGGTTCAGATTCATTAAATTCAAAAACTGGGATGAGAAATTTTCAACCCCCACACACCAACTCTTCTAATTAGCTGATAAACTCTGAAATAAATTATTTGTATCTTTGACAAACTGTGAAGAGGAAACTGCTGTGAGTTTTGAAGGTCATTATAAATGCTAAGAGCAAGGGGGTGAGCACCAATCTTTGAAATCCAGGCACTCACTCATCAGATGTCTGGTGAGTCCAAAATCTCTGTCTTATGATGATAACCTTAAGTAACAACCTTAAATATGCATCAGATAGCTCTGATATTTGTAAAGAAAGTTTTCTTTCTTCCATCAAAAAATACTGTATAGATAGATATAGATGTGTGTGTATACACACACACACACACACATATGGAGAGACAGCATTAACAATCTTTTGAAAACTTTTATGTTGAAACATTTTTTGTTGTGAGGTGTTTCTTCCCTGAACAAGTAAATCTTTTCTTTTCTTTTTATATAGATATATGAGTTTTCCCTACTCCAGAAACACGCATTCAAGATTGATTCTCTCTAGGTAGTACCCACTTAAGGCTTATTTTTAGAATTCCAGCCATCTAATTTTTTTTTACTCCCAACTTTTACTTTAGAAAAGGCAATCTACTTACTCTTCACATCCTCATAAGGAAATGGACTTTGCTTTATTTTATATCTGAGCCAGAGCTTGAGATAATGATAAATCTTGCCAGAGGCCTCAAGGATACTAAGCATGAACTCTGGGAAAAAATTTTTTGTTTGTTTTGTTTTTGGAGGGTGTCCCTCGTTCCCAGCTTTGGGTTAAGATGATTCTGTGTTTCTCAAAATGTTTGTACGAGAGGATGAACTTCAATGTTTGCATCATTTCCCCTGTTTTATACTCTCCTCGCATAGACCACAGCTGAGAGTTTTAGAGAAAAGGCGCTTTCGGCAAGTGCAAAGTGGTATTGTCATGTTGCTACTGGAGCTGTCTGTGAGAGCCAAGAAAATAGGACAGAATCAAAAGGAAGTAAAATAAGTCATAGTGAAACCTTCTTCCTTAGAGGAAGGAAAGCAAACATTGAAATATTGCTTTTTTCCTGGCTAGTTATTAAAGGAGAAATTTGCCTACTGTGCTGGAGGAGTCTTTTATTCATCGTTTTGTTGATGGGAGGTATCCAACTTGAGGTTTGTTTTTGTCTGCATAATCCATTCTGTTTTTTAAGGTGAACTTTACTGAGATAGGTATTGAACAGATTCAGCATTTCTCTGATTAGAAAATATGTTGATTTGCCATAATCATTCAATAATTTAAACTAGACCCAATTTTCTGATACAGTTCAATTTAAGTGTTTGCTGCAAATCAATTCACATTTATGAAATATCTGAAGTCATTATTTATATGAGAGCCTTATTTTACTTCTAATATGGCTCAGTTTGTTTGCAACAGTATGCTATTTGGATCTTTTGTGGAACTTACATTGTTTGGTCACTTTCAGAAATGTTTAGGTTCAGGGTATTGTAAATTAATCAGCAAATATAAAAACCTAGAGTTTATAGGTATAGAGTTGTAGTGGAACATTATGCAATTAAATACCCCACATCCTATTTTCATAAGTCCAAGGTCATTGGTCTAAATTACAGTTATATGATTTCTGTTATGATTGTTAGTGATTGCTATAATTTGACTAATTATTGCCTAAACAATGAAAGTTGGCTGGGACCCAAATTGCAACAAATGCTTTTTTATGTGAGGAGAACAAGGAAACTGAATGCTTTTTTCTTTCGTCATTCGTTCATAGGGACTGCAATTAATCATAAATATTGCACGGGACCGGGGCACGGAGAGTAGAAAGCTTCCTTTATTTTCCAGGATCATCTTTCTTGAATGGGATGGAAGGCAACCCTCCAGAGAAAAATAAATGATCATGTTTAGAGAAACATCATTTTGACTAATTGGAAGGATAGTGGAAAAATCCCACAGGAAATGGTCCGAAGCCTGTGACTTTTATAGTCAATACTCTTCTTAGGCAGAGCAAACATTGTGTTTAAATTCAAGGTACCATCTGTCCAACCTTCTAATCTGACCACAGGTTCAAGAAAACCATTGCCAGATAAGGAAATAATAAAAATGTTTCATGAAATATAGGCTGAACTTGTGTCTAGATAATAAGAATGTGATTACAAACAAGGATGCTATCTTTTGAAAAGACACATGCACTTTTAGGCAATTTAATATATTACAAAATTTCTGAAACATTCTTAAGCTTTCTAGCCTTTTTCAGTAATTTCTTTGTCTGTTTTGACCACAGCTTTAAATGAATGGATCATAAGAGAAATTAGTCATTGTCACTTTTTGAAGCTTGAGATCTGCATGATTGCAGATAAAACAGAACCCCAAAATTCAGAATAGAAAGATTGGGGAAGAAAATAGTGTGCACTGTTTAACTGTGCCCCTAAGATGTTAGGAATTGCACAGGGTTCCTGGGATTCCTTAGCATCTCTTCTCAGGCTGAGAAACATAGGTCCTTAAAGGTGAGGGGTGGACTACAAGGGTCCCACTGCTGAAGAAGTGCTGCTGGGATATCCCAAGCTCCCTAGTCAGAGTTGGCAAGTTTATTCGAAGCACCTTGAGGCAGTGAGATTTTCCCAGTCAGAGTCATATGAATGAGAATTCCATTTGTCTTATGGCCAGTTCCCCCAAATTTTAGGTAGAGAGTTGCCCTGTCTTCCCCAATCCTTTGCAAGGAGATTTACACCTTGAAATGTGTTCACAGAGGCTGTAATTCCATGCCCCAGAATTCTGGAACCTCAGTGCTAGAGAAATATCTATCAAAAAGAGTAACAGATTGAATAGGGCAAGTAAGCCTTCAATGATAATTTCACATTCCAAACTTAATAGAATGGCTTCTGAAGTATTGAATGAAATAAATTGCCTTTAGCAAAGCACAATGTAGCATAAACTAAAAATATAAGTTCCTTATTTAAATCTCATTTGAACATTTTATGATGCTTACCTTGGAGATTGTCTCATTACCTTGGCAACTAATGATGCATAGGCAGAGATAAGCTAACTGTTGTAGAGCTGGACTTATGGAAACAGAAGAGGAATTTCCTTTCTATTCTTCACTTCTCGAAGGTAGTAAGTATATCATACTTTTTAAACATGTCAAATCTGGAACCCAGATGCCTGGGTTAAATTCTGATTCTGGGCTGGGTGTGGTGGCTCATGCCTATAATCCCAGCACTTTGGGAGGCTAAGAAGGGAGCATCGCTTGAGCTCAGGAGTTCCAGACCAGCCTGGGTAACATAGGGAGATCCCTGTCTCTACAAAATAAAAATAAAAATTAGCTGGGTGCGGTGGCAAGCGCCTGTAGTCCCAGCTACTTGGGCGACTAAGGCAGGAGGTTCACTTGAACCCAGAGAGTTGAGGCTGCAGTGAGCCAAGATCATGCCTCTGCATTTCAGCCTGGGTGGCAGAGCAGGACCTTGTCTAAAAAAAAAAAAAAAAAAAAGCTGATTCTGCTATTACCAGATGTGAATCCTTAGACAAGCTGCTTAACTTCTTTTAGCCTCAGTTTACTTCTCTGTAAAACAGAATATATACTTATCCTTAGCTCAAAGGATTGCCATTAGGATTAACCAAGATCATTCATGTCAAACATTTGATAAATTTTAGCTGCCATGATAATTAATACATTTTATCTACTTTGATAGTCCTTCTTCTGGCCTTTCAGACACCAGAATTATTCAGAATTATTCTTCAGAATTGCTTCGTCTACCAATTTACAAAATAGACACATTACCAACAGAGGCCTGTCTCTGTGTTTCCCTCAACATTATAGAATATCCTTAGACCATAATTATGTCCAAAATTGTTTAAGTGGGCCAGAGTCTCTAAGAAATTAGGTAATTAAATGCAAATTTTGCAGGCCAAGTTGCATTCCAGTGATTTCTGAAAGTCATAATTATAGAAGTCCTTGGTCCACTGGGGGCATACTCATCTAATTTGTCTTGGTAAAGAGAGCTCTGCAGTTCCACCAGCCCCTTTCAGGCTCACAGGATTGTTTTCTCACTTTAGAAGATGCAGAAAAATGTGAAGGAGGAAGGTGCTTAAGCATCTACAGAGCCTGGTGCCTCACTGGCCTTTGATGGCTTGTCAGTGGTTTGATTCTGATGTTTCATATTTTAGGTTGTGTGTGAATTAGAGGTTATTGGCTGAAATTTTTTTTTAAGTCAGAAAAACACCCAGTTCCTTTGGTTTTTTAGGGCATAGAATTCATGGACGTTATTAAAGATTAGTATACTTATTTTAAAATTTGTTTTTCTTAGAATTTTTGACCTAAAACAGTAATGTTTTCATTTTAACTTCTGAGCTTACTTTACAAGGAAATAGACTGTAGCAATATTATCCTCCTTAGCTGCAGCAGAAAACATTTTATCTTTCTTGGATGCTGCAAAATCATAAACTGAAGAAGTCAAAGTCAATTTATGAACTCTCCAAGATCTTGCTAAAGAAATAGCTAGAAAATACATAGAAAAAGTATATTTATCCCTGTGATACATGCAAAATAATCTCAGTACACTTCCCTAAATGACTCTAGTATGCTGTACAGACTATGTAAGATTATGAATGCACTGAGTTTACTTAATAGAATGCTTTTGGGAATGTGGTATAATTGAAAGCTTTGGAGATAAAACTGGCATTGATTGAGTTGAAAAGTTCCTTTTTAAATAAGAGCTGTTAAATTATACTGCAAAATGTTGGAGGAAATATTACACACTATCTAAATGTGAAATTAATGTTTTTCTCAACATTGCTGTAAGTAGTGCATCTTAACTTAGTTCATAATTGAGTGAATTGTTTCTGTTGTTTCTAGTGATTCAGATTTCCTATGTAATATTACATCTTTTTATTGTCTCTTTCTGCAACCAAATTCTGCTGCCAAATTAGTGTGTTTGAAGAAGCAAATTAGTGGCTCCTGGGAAGGTGTTAATAAGTCACAGAGCAAAGAGGAATATTTCAAGGGAGGTAAATATATACACAATTTTCTGAAGGTGCACCAAGTTCACTTTGTGGTTTTCCTCATTGATTTAGAACTATATATTTTTTGCATCAATGGCCTTCCTTCTCCTTTATAACTTGTGACTTCATTTGTGGGACTCATTTCATTAAGTTTGTCTACATGAACACTAACCACCCAATATGCCATACTGTGAGTATTTTTGTCTAAGATATAAATAAAAAATTCTTAACCTGTGCTTTTAGCATCTAGTGGTGTATTAATATAAATGAAGGGGTACTTTAGTTTTTTAAAAACAAGCTCAAAATAGCTTTGAACTTCAAAATACTGTTAAAAATTAGAATGAATGATTATGCAAAAACTTGATTTTTTTGCCTTTTTAAATTTTTTTATTTCATGTAGGATTTTGTTTTTTGTTTCTTAAGATGAATAAAGACTTGAGTTTTAAGATTTGAAATACTATATACTTGAAACTTTCTTAGTTACAGGTGCAACTACCAGATTGAGGAAATCCATTGCTAAGCAAACAATAGAATTGCCTTAATGATATAATTTAAGTTATATCTGCTTCCATCTTTGGATTCCTATTTCCTTCTCCCAAACCCATGATATTTGGAAGCACTTTGTTGATATTACAAATTTATAAATAAAGTAGACTTTGCTTCCTACATGTCACCATTGAGATGTTTAGGCTCTATAGATTGTTATTTAAAAATTTGGCTTACTTCAGCCAAATAAAATCATAGGTGTGTGAAACACTTCATTTTACATGTGAGGAAACAAACGCCCACCAAATTCAAAGAAATTATTTGAGTTTTCCCAACTTGTTAGCAACAGAGTTTTACCTATAACCCTAGTCTTCTTTCTGCCAGTGTTTTTTTTTTTTTTTTTTTTTTTCTCAGCTACACTAGACTGTCTCATTGACAAAGCTTCATATTGTTAGAATGAACTGGTTGAGGCAGAGGAATAGTACATTGAGAATTCACAATTTGGGGTAAGGTCAAAGTATGATCTGAGGATCACCTCTGTTAATCACATGGATGCCTTTTGAAAATGTAGATTCCTAGACTTCCTGGAGTCCCAGACAGATTGAATCTCAATCTCCATGAGTGGGACCGAGGAATATGCCATTTAAACAAGCTCTCTAGATAACTTTTATGTACACCAAGGTTTACATTCCATAGGCCAATGATGTCCTATATATTCCTCTAGAATGTTATTTAATATGTTTTAAACTGATGTGTTAACGTTTTCCCATTTGGAGAATTTGTACTGTTTTGCACTAGATTCTAAGGACTGGTACAGGGGAGACCTATGGTGAAAGTGAAGGGCATTGAATCTGGGTTCCAATCCAGGCTAACTTTGCTATGTGGGCCTGGGCAACTTACTTACTGAACACTCTAAGTCTTCAATTTTTCTTCTTTGAAATAGCTATAATGCCACCCTTGCAGAACTGCTGAGAGATCATAGAAATAAAATATTGTGCAGGCACTGGGCCTGGCCTATTAAAAGCATGCAACTACTAATTACTGTCATTACCTAAGCTAATATAACTATTATTTTCCTCTTCCCTTACCTTGTAAAGTGGAAATACACTGAATACTTCATTGTTTCAGACCTGGCAACTATTTGTGGATTATTCCTATCTTTGGCTCCTCCTCCTCACCTTTGTGGCTTCCTGCCTACCTCTTGGCCATTTCATTGTTCATTAGTCACCTCCACCAGAAGGAGGAAAGAGAAAATAAGAAATGCAACTCAAAACATCAATGTTCTTCATATGTTATTACTCTTAGTAAAAGACTTGATTTGAAGTGACGAGGCTGAATCACTGGCCAAAATAACATTTTTGTATTTTCTAAGAGTTTAATTTACCTGTTTTTTAGACAGTTTCCATTCTGGCTCTTATAATGAAATATCCTTTCATTATATCCTTTAATCAACATTGCATGAGAAAATGATATACTAAATGGATCATTTTGAATCTTGTTTCCTTCCTTAAGTTTTAGGGGAACTGAGAAGATTTGGTTGAACAAAGCTCATTAAGATCCTACAGAGATGGAATCTGAGTATGAAGTAGGTCAAATTCAGTCTCCCTGGTAGTGCCCTCCAGGCACTGCTGACGTGGGCTTCTCGCTCAGCAGATGTGGGTTGTGTGTGGATGGATTCCTAGACTGCAGCATGGGCTATAACCTAATAAGAAGGTGCCAGCACAGGGCCTGCAGCCAGAAGTCCCGATTTTCATGTAAAATGCCCTCAGTTCCTTCAAATCTTCAGATTTTTCCTCAGGTAAAGCTTTGTATCCTAGGTACTTGTTATTAGGCATCTGCTGGTTGGAAAGTAAGAGCCACACCGGCAACTGCAAGAGTTGGGAGACTCCAGCGGCAGTAACAACCCAGGGGATCACACAAAGGTGAACATGACAAGAAGGGAAATTTTTTTTCCCCTCTGTCATCCTGGTGTGGCAGGAGGGTGCAGGTAGGGACTGGGGGCTGTCTAGAGACCTGATCTTTTCTCCTCCCCACTCTTCACCTGTTGCCAATCCTGGGTCCTGGAAGAATGTCTGACATGTGCCCTCAGGTTGACTGACAATCTGATGTGTGGCATGACCAATGCAATAGATAGCATCTTCCTGAGGGCAGGTCTTTTTGTCTGCTTTGTTCACTGCATTTGGAACTGGGTCTGGCCTGGAGTAGGTACCCAGTAAATATTTATCGAATAAATAGATGAAGTAAACATCAGGGTTAAAAGATGCTCATTGAAAGAAAGGAAGAAGAGGGGAAAAATTGGAAGAGGGAAATCAAATCATGGAATGATGATTGGCTTGATTGAGCCAATCTGATTATCTGAAGAAAATGCCCTTTTCAGATAAAAGAAGATACTTCTTTGGGAAAAGGCATATGAGATTCCTGCTATGGCTACACCCTCCAAACAAGGTGTTAGGGTCTACCCCTGGTAGTATTAATGTCAGTCTATTTGAAAAATAATGATAACGGTAGTGATGGTGAGTAACAAAAATAGCAACAGGAGCAACTAACAGTTACATGGCACTTACACCATGTGGATTATCTTCCCCAATCCATTTGTGAAGCTTAATGAATGATAATAGAAGTGTAATGGCACTTTGTCACAGCAATGTGAAACTTAATATATTGTGGTATCAAGGACATTCAGTCACAGGAATATGTTCTTGCAAACAGGTCTTAAGGGCAGCAGGCTAGTATGGTTTCCCTAAACAGACACTGTGTGTATGTGCACATACAAATGCTTTTGTCTGTGTGTACATACATATGCAGATAAATGCACAAAACCTATTCAAAATCATTTTGGTAATAACTTTGATTTTGGGAGTTGGGTGCTATGTAAAGCTAACTGTAATTTTTGCCCTAATACCACATCCTTTTATTCAAATCATAGTTTTCTGGGAAGTTTCCAAAACAACTAATGCAGATGACATATTCATCTGTAGAAATTTCCCTTTTAGGAGGATGACAATACGCCAACAAAGGTGAAATATAAAGCATATTTTTAAAAAGAGCTTTAACTAGTCCTGCATTTTATAGATCTGTTTTGTGACCCTTATTTTATCATGTCCGTTTGCTGCTTTAATATTTTGGCTCTTGAAGGCAATTTATTTAAATTCAGTGAAGGCAAACTGGAATGAATGGAACCATTAAATTGTAGTGTCCTTGAACATGTTCTCTGTGGAAAGGCCATGGACTTTGGAGGAAGACAGACTTGGGTGGTTTAGATTTCAGCTCAGCTAGTGATCACATATATGACCATAGATCACCTTCTTAACAATCAGATTTCTCCTCTGCAAAATAGAGAAAGAAATAACTTCTTGGGGTTGTTGTGAGGATCAACTGAAATAATACATGTATAAATGCTTAACACAATAACATGGCATGATAAGGTGTGAACATAAACAAAACTTCCCTTATTACCTAGTTTTATTTGCCCTCTCAGCATCTAGTTCTATTCCCCAGAACTAGAATCTCAGATAGCGTATGGGTAAACCTTGTATGCTAGCCAGCATTCTACATTGCTGTAACCATTATTTACACATGTGCACACACTCACACACACACACAATTATATATACACACACTTAAAAAATAATTTAATTTAATTTTAAATTCCAGGATACACGTTATGTGCAGGACATGCAGGTTTGTTACATAGGTAAATGCGTGCCATGGTAGTTTGCTGCACCTATCAACCCATCACCTATGTATTAAGCCCGGCATACATTAGCTGTTTGTTCTGATGCTGTACCTCCCCCACCACACCGACAGGCCCCAGTGTGTGTTGTTCCTTTCCCTATGTTCATGTGTTTTCATTGTTCAGCTCCCACTTACAAGCACGTGCGCGCACACACACACACATACACACACACTTTGTATTCTACTTGCTTAGTTTTTTGCAGCTTAGAAGACAAAGGCCAAGCTCCTTGTTGAAGCATGCAAATCTTCCACATCCAGCTTTTGGTCTATTGATTTCTTACAGATCCTGAACTGTCTCTTCAACCTTGCCATGCCCTTTTACACCTCTGTGCCTTAGCATATCTTTTTTGACAGCCTGGAATGCTCTTCCACTCTTCTCCACCCAGTGAATATCCTCTATTTCTTCTTTCAAAGTAGAGGTCAAATGTGGTCTCCTCTGCAAAGCATCTCTGGACTGCCTGGAAGCCATGTCCCCTTTAGCCTTTTCTGGCTCCTACAGCTATTTGTTTATATCGCTATTACAGTAGCATCCTGTAGTAATTAAAATACAAACACAGTTAGCAATGCCACTCTCTGGATGTGTGATCTTGGGCAAGTACCTAACCTCTGTTGGCTTTATTATCCTCATTCGTAAGATGGAGACGATATTAGTGTCTACCTGAACAGAGTTGTTTTATGTATTAAATAAAATAACCCACGTAAAGTACATAGTACAGTGTCTAGAACATGGTAACTGTGGTTACTGCTGAACAGTACCTCTACTATCATACAATAATCTCTTTGTAGGCCTATCTTTGTTAGACTCTGAGCTACTTCATCTTCGTATACACAGTATCTAGCACAAAGCCCAGAACACAATAGGTGTTTAATATATGTTTGTTGTAAGGAAAGAAGGAAGCAGACAAAGTACCTTTCATCTATATTTAAAAAGAAGAAAAAATGTTAAACTATGTTATAGTTAGGAGGAAGGTTCATTAACTGTCCTTTCTTTCACCTCTGAGTTAATACTCTTAGCTCTTCACTTTTACCTGCTATAAAATGCCAGCCCCAGCTCCCAAAAAAGCTTAGAAGATATAATATGCAAAAAAACTACAGGGCCTTAAGGCATCTGGATACTTCTTGGCTATAGAAACTATACCAATACTGCTCCCCAAAAAGAAGAAAAAGTATCTCCCATTATAAAGATGCATATAAACTGTGAAATTAAAAAATGTTGGTAAAATGGAGATCAGATAAGCCATTTGTGTTAGTCTGTTTTGCATTGCTATAAAGGAATACCTGAGACTGCATAATTTATAAAGAAAGGTTTCTTTGGCTCATGGTTCTGCAGCCTGTACAGGAAGCATGGCACTAGCATCTGCTTAGCTTCTGGCAAGGCTTCAGGAAGCTTTTACTCATGATGGAAGGCAAG
The DNA here is from genome assembly GCF_047675955.1 of Chlorocebus sabaeus. Classification (NCBI taxonomy): domain Eukaryota; kingdom Metazoa; phylum Chordata; class Mammalia; order Primates; family Cercopithecidae; genus Chlorocebus; species Chlorocebus sabaeus. Next base: position 8,278,869 of record NC_132927.1, read on the forward strand.
GAAAGCTAGCATGTCATACAGTGAGAAACGGAGCAAGAGAGAGGGAAGAGGGAGGTCTCAGAATCTTTAACAATCAGATCTTACATTAACTAATAGAATAAGAACTCACTTATTACAGCAGTGAGAGCACTATGCCATTCAGAAGGGATCCTCCCCATGACCCTGACACCTCCCACTCGGTCCCACCTCCAACATTGGGGATCACATTACAACATGAGATTTGGAGAGGACAAATACCCAAACTATATCATCATTCAATAGCATTTCTAGCATCCTCTATTTTCCATATAGAGTATCAGTGCTTTTGTTTTCAGGAAAATGTAGTTACCCAATTATCAATACATTTCTCTTCTAATTAATTGTTAATAAAATGATACTATTGTCTTCTTATACTTGAAGTACAAAATTAAATGATTAAAACAAATACTGTATTTCCTTGTAATGAACTATAGCAGCCTCTTTCTGTCTGTCCAAAAGTGAGTTTTGACAATGTGTTCTAGTTCAGGAGCAAGTGTTGACAAGCCAATTAATCCAGCCAGGTTTATAGTTTACCATCCTAATAGTGCTGCTGATTATTTCATAGATGCTTTGAAATTTTGTTAACACAATTTAATATTTTTGCAATTCAAGTTCCTCTTTTGCAAAAAGAAGGTAAAAATACTTATGTGACGGTATGAAAGTTAAGTGTGAAGGTTAAGTGAATAACGTACATAAAACATCTTAGGTTCAGAGTGAGTGGTGCTATTAATAATTAAAAAACTAACATGGTGTGTGGCATGCCAGATTAATATTATTCTCTTTCTCATCAAGATTTTGTTTATGACACCATGTTTTATTCAGATTCACCTGTTAACATATGTGGCTACCCCACTGCAATGTAAACTCATCCAAGGCAAGGATTATGTCATACTTATCTTCAGATTCCCAGTACCCAGCATACTACTTGATGGATACATCCTATCCTTTCTTCCTGCCTTCCTGATTTCCAGAAATAAAGGATAGGATGTGATATGGTTTGGCTGTGTCCACACCCAAATCTCATGTTGAATTGTAACTCCCACAATTCCCATGTGTTGTGGGAGGAACCAGGTGGGAGGTGATTGAATGATGGGGGCAGGTCTTTCCTATGCTGTTCTCATGATAGCGAGTGAGCCTCATGAGATCTGATGGTTTTGCAGGAGTTTCTTTGGACATTCTCTCCCTCTGCCTGCTGCCATCCATGTAAGATGTGACTCACTCCTCCTTGCCTTCCATCATCATTGTGAGGCCTCTCCAGCCATGTGGAACTACAAATTCTCCATTAAACCTCTTTCTTTTTCTTCCCAGTCTCAGGTATGTCTTTACCAGCAGAGATAAAACAGACTAATACAGGAGGGGAAAAAAAAAGAAAAAAGAGAGGAAATGAGGGAATTACGTACTAGGTACAACTGGGTACCATGGTACAAAAATCCCTACATAATACGTTATTATAGTTTAGTTATTTATGTATTATCATAATACGTCCAATAATTCTAAGAAACAACCAGCATTATACAATATATAGTTGAATACTCCTTTACAATTATGAATGAAAAAAACTGTTATATGTCTCCTTTTGTTTTGTACAAGTGTACATGAACAAGCATTACTGAATGAAAATTGCTTGTCAAAAATGTGACAAATGTGAGATGGGGCCATGATTTTGATGGTATGTGTCATTTATGTCAGCAAAATGAGAGAAGTGTCACTAAATTTCAGAGCTTTTACATGGCACTTAGAAAACTCTGCAGTATGCAATCTACTTCTTCTGTGACCTAGTCAAGGTGATTTATCATAGGTAAAATGCATGTCTTTTATGACTTTTCAGTGACATACTTGACACATAGTACAAAATGATACAATCTGTATAGTATAAAGTTACAGTGCATACCAAAGCAGAGATGTTATGCCTTTGGGTTACCTAATTCAGTGTTTGCAAGTACCTTATCTGATAGCAAGAAAAGAACAAGAAGCTGCTACCAAGATAGTTTTCAACCTTTTCCAATAGACTTCTAGTACCCCTGTCCTAATGTATGCTATGGACCCTAACTTTCTTTATTTTAGGCTTTTTGTTACTGTTGTTCTGTTTTGTTTTGTTGTTGTTATTATTATTATTATTATTAATAGAGTGAATGTCGTACAATGTTGTCCAGGCTGGTGTTGAACTCTTGGCCTCAAGCGATCCTCCCACCTTGGCCTCCCAAAGTGCTGGGGTCAGTTTGGGTTTTTTTGAACAGATTTTAGGGCAGAGCTCTGGCCTATACCCTGATGTGTTATTGAGTCTAAACTAGACTCTATTCATTCATTTCCATTTATCAGTTGGCTATTGACTTTTTTTTTTTTTTTTTTTTTGAGATGGAGTCTCGCTCTGTCACCCAGACTGGAGTGCAGTGGCATGATCTCAGCCCACTGCAAACTCTGCCTCCCAAGTTCAAGTGATTCTCCTCCTTTAGCCTCCTGAATAGCTGGGACTATAGGCGAAAGATGTCTGCCATCACGCCTGGCTAATTTTTGTATTTTTATTAGAGACGGGATTTCACCATGTTGGCCGGGCTGGTCTTGAACTCTTGACCTCAGGTGATCCACCTGCCTTGGCCTCCCAAAGTGCTGGGATTACAGGCGTGAGCCACTGCACCTAGCCTGAATTTTTTTTTTTTTTTTTTTTGAGACAGGGTCTCACTCTGTCACCCAAACTGGAGTTCAGTGGCACAGTCACACCTCACTGCAGCCTCTACCTCGTAGGCTCAAGTGATCCTCCTATCTCAGTCTCCAGAGTAGCTGGGACTACAGGCACAAGCCACTATATCCGCTAATGTTGTTCTTTTCTCTTGATTAATAATTGATGCATACTGGTTTGGTATGTTTTCTTTCTTTCCTTCTTTCCTTCTTTTCTTTCCTTCTTTCCTTCTTTCCTTCTTTCCTTCTTTCCTTCTTTCCTTCCTTCCTTCTTTCCTTCTTTCCTTCTTTCCTTCTTTCCTTCTTTCCTTCTTTCCTTCTTTCCTTCTTTCCTTCTTTCCTTCTTTCTTTCTTTCTTTCTTTCTTTCTTTCTTTCTTTCTTTCTTTCTTTTCTTTCTTGATAGGGTCTTGCTCTGTTGCTGAAGCTGGAGTGCAGTGGTGCAATCATGACTCCCAGCCTTGGTTGTTTTTGTTTTATGTTTTTTAATTTTAAACAAGCTTTAATCATAAAAACTTAAAAGTGTAAAAGCGTAAGTTACAAATTCCTCTTTGCCATCTCCTTACCCCTTTTCCTTGCACTGTATCCACTTTCCTCTGCAAGTGTGCATCCATCCAAACCTTTTCCCATATATTAAATTTATAGATATATGTTCATATACATATACTTACATAAATGGTTAAAGGACATGCCAATTTTTTGAGTGCCACTTTGAACTGTCTATTGCAACACTTAGTAATAATAGCTCTTTGTTTTGTTATTCTTCCCTGTTTGATAGGAGGTTGGAATTCCACCCTGGTTTAACTGATCCCTCAAATACATTCAGATGTGGCCATAAAGAAGCTTTAGCTTCATAAAGAAGGAAGACAAAGGAATTGCCACTTCTGTTAATTTAATCAGAAAGTTTTAATGATGTCTTATTATTTGGGTTTTTATCATAATGATTTGTTTTAATGCTGAGTTCAGTTTCAGTTTTATATTTGTTCTATCTTCTGCCACATCCAAGGATAATTTAACTATTCAAATGAAGTAGTCCCTTAAAAAATTATCCTGTGGAATGGATTTGAAGGGGCAGGCAAAAATGAAATAAAGTACTTTCCAGTAGATTAGACAATTGCAATCCAGTTCTATTGAAGCCCCATGACATGATTGCTGCTAAATTTAATGTATATTTTCTGTTTTTTGTTTGTTTGTTTGTTTGGTTTTTGTTTATGAGACAGTCTTGCTCTGTTGCAGGCTCGAGTGCAATGGCACAATCTCAGTTCACTACAACCTCCACCTCCCAGGTTCAAGTGATCCTCCTGCCTCAGCCTCCTGAGTAACTGGGATTACCCAGCTAATTTTTTATATTTTATTAGAGATGGGGTTTCACCATGTTGGCAAGGCTGGTCTCGAACTCCTGAGCTTAAGCAATCTGCCTGCCTTGGCCTCCCAAAGTGCTGGAATTTCAGGTGTGAGTCACTGTGCCCAGCTTGGGGTTTTAAAAAAATGCTTCCATTATTTCATTTCTAATGGATAAAGAGAGACATCTAAGAAGTCTGGAGTTTAAAATGTTGAAAAAATGAGACATTCAGGCTACAACTATAGGGGTCATGTTTTGAATTGTGTTTTTAAATGGCATGGAGTTTTCTAAGAATGGGGATGTATTGCAACCTCTCACATGGAAAGTTATAACTAATGTTCGAAGGGGATTGGGGAACCAGGGCCATAGAATTTTGGAAAAATATTGGAAGATGACTTAACTGTGGGCCATTTGACCATGCTTCCTAGACTTCCTCCTGTATTATCTCTGCACCCTCTCCTACCTAACCTGTTTGCTATAGTCACAAATGCAAGTTAATCTTCTTTATCACTTTTATCATTAGGCCTGTGCTACAGCTTCAGAAATTAGAAAATTTTTAAGTGGAAAAGGGGTCTTTGGAGACTACTGACTCCTTTCCCTGGTCTGAAGCAGTAAAACCATGAGCTGAAGTTCAGTGCAATCACGGTTCATCTTTCCAAATGCTTCCTACTAAGTTTCTTTCTTTTACCTTTTTTTTCATTAAAAAAGGATAGATAATGAGAACAGAATGAAATTAAATCAAAACTAAAAACTGCCCCCACCCTATACCCTCTGGATAAGTGCCTGTCCCTTGGCCCTTCCCTACTCTGTTCACTGTGATGGCTCTTTCTCCTCCTTCAGACTCTGGCTAGTTTTCATCTCCTCAGGGAGGCCTTCCTCAGTGCAGCTTCACACACAGTGAAAAGTGTTCTAGCATGATTAACACCACAGTTTGAAGTTCTCCTGTTTGCCTCTCACATTAAACAATGAGGATAGGGGATTTGTCTCTATCTTAATATCTTCAGCACCAAGCACAATATCCAACACTCAGTAAATATTGGTTACATGGATGGATGAATGAACAATTGACTGAGTAAATTAATTGGACAAACAGTTCTTTCTTAGATGTCATATGTGTATTTCAAACTAGAGGAAGAAGGATGGTTTAGAAGTCCCTGTCTGAATCCATATTAAAGCTATAGTCATTTTATTTATACCTTTTTAAGACTTTGTGTAGAGGGGAATAACCGTTACTTTGGAAAATGACTTCTGCATGATCTAGTGATTGCTGATGGGCCAAAAGGCATCATGACAGCAATTGTCCATCCATCGTTTGGTAATTTGCTGGATTCCCCCTCAGCCCATAGAAGTGATTCCAGAGGCTTATTGCAGGGTCCTCTGATCAATTGGACTGGGCCAAACTGATGTATAAAAATTTTCTGGGCCACCTGTACCAAGAAGCATTTCAAAATTTGTGTGCGATCACGTTTAGGTTTGATTGCCCTTTTTATTTGTTAGGATGATTATAAGAATGATAAGATCTGTATCAGAACTAAATATGTTGTGAAAACTGCTAAACAGTGACATTTGGAAAACATGATTAAGTGTGTGTGCTTTTTGTAAAAGTGATGAAAGTAAAACAGGATTAGCAAAAATTGGGGATTCAAGATTAGCATAGAAATTAATTTCTGAACAAACAAGTTGTCTTGTTTCATTTAATTACTTCCTGTGTGATTATATAAAGCTGAAGTTAATTTCTCAACTTTCTTTCTTTTAGTCTTTAAAACTATAGTAGTGTTTCTCAACTGAAGAGTAGAGAAGTTTTATTTGTGTCTATGTCTAGAATCCTGTTTGGCGTCCTCTTCATCGTGCAGTGGCCAATCAATGCCTGTTTATACCTTTGTGAGCTTCTAATGAGTTGCTTCTGACCCTAATTATCTCATGCAGCACTTTCCAGTTTGTATCTCAACCATTCCCTACTCAGTATATTTTTGAAGAAAATCCTCCTCTGCTGATTCCGCCAAGCAATCCTGGGAAAGCTTCTTGAAGAGACTGCTCAGCAGCCTTAAATCTGCAAGTGCTTAATCAGTATGCAAAACTTGCTCCTCTGGTTTGAAGAGTCAGTTTCCATAAAAGCATCTATCTCCACGCAGCAGGGTGACTGTGAAGGGGGCTGACCCCTTATAGGGCCTACAATGTGGTCCAGTCTTTCTACTTCATTCAGAAATGAGACAAGGTAAAAAGAAGGGCAGGCTGAGGTGACAGATGTCTCAATGCCATACTCCCTGGCTTTGCGGAATTGTTCTAGGTTTAAGTTCCTCATTTCTGAGGCTCTATTTTTCTCCTTGCCATGGCCAGCTAAACCCCTGGACCTTTATCATGCTTATCTTAGCTTGACATGACTTCTTAGCTTCGTAATGCAATGTTTTATACCTGGGTGAAATATAAACACACTAAGCCCTTGTTAAACTGGTACTGGTTTATTCTGGACAGTAGTTCCATTGCTCCAAATTGAAAGCTACTCTTCTTCCTGGTACAGTGAGTGCTCAGGTGCTTTTAAAACACTGTCTATCCCAAATTTCTGAGTAGAAATCTCTTCGTTTCTAGACTCCCAGTATTTTAAGACAAACGTGTTTTCCTGTAATTAGGTTTTACAATGATACAGTAAATGTATTCCTATGGCTGTCTGAATATCCACTGAGAGTACAAAATGATCAAGAAAAAGGAGAAATCTGTGCATGGCATTTAGATATTAAATATGTGTGTTTGTGTATAAAGTCATGTTGGTTTTGTATATAAATACACTTTAGGAAAAACATGGTCAAAAGGATAAAATAAATGCTAATGATAGCTCTGGAATTGTATTACTGAAGGAAAGTAAACATATCAAATAGCTCTATAAACATTAGCATGAAATGCGACTTGATATTTTTAAATTAAAAAGTCTAATAATTTATTGAAATTTACTGAGAAAGCACTTATTAGAATTTTATGAACTCATTTACTCTCAAAATTTTCTGGCAGATGCTATTTACATAAGTAATAATAATATTAAATCAATATTTTAAGGTATAGTTCAACTTCAACGTTTAAAAAACAGACAAACCTCGATATAGCAGTTACAATATTTTAATCAATTATAATCAAATAGCATAAACTAGAAAAATACTGTGTTAATAGTAATCAGTAATTATGAAAGTGTTAATTTTACAGAAGAAAATCACCAATTATTATTTCAATAATTTATTACTATGAAGAGAGCATAAACAGATTATTTTAGCATTCTTTGCAGAAATTACTTCCTAATGAGAGCACTATTCTGGTTTCTGTCACTGACTTCCTGTGTAATCTTTTGGATACACTTCAATGTTTCCATATAAAATATAATGATAAAAATGTTGAAACCTAATTTGAAGATGTACTGACTGTTATGGTCTGATGTTTGTGTCCCCTCAAAATTCATATGTAGAATTAAGCAGTGGGTCCTTTTGGAGGTGACTAGTTCATGAGGGTGAAATCCTCATGAATGGGATTAATCCCTTTATAAAAGAGGCCCAAGGGAGCTTGTTTGCCCCTTCTGCCATGTAAGGACATAGTGAGAAGGTGATATCTACGAGGAATGAGCCCTATCAGACACCAAATCTGCTGGCATCCTGATCTTGGATTCCCCAGCCTCTAGAATTGTAAAGAATAATCTGTTAGTAATTATCCAGTTAGTAGTGTTTTTGTTATATTAGCCCAAATAGACTAAGACATTGCCTAAATGAAATATAAAAGATAAAGCATTAAGAATAGTCATGCTTGGCCATGTGAGGTGGCTCATGCCTGTAATCCCAGTACTTTCAGAGGCCAAAGCAGGCAGATCACTTGAGGTCAGGAGTTCAAGACAAGCCTGGCCAACATGGTGAAACCTCATCTCTACTAAAAATACAAAAATTAGTAGGGCATGGTGGTGCATGCCTGTCATCCCACCTATTCGGGAGACTGAGGCAGGAGAATCTCCTGAACCCTGGAGGCAGAGATTGCAGTGACCTGAGATCGTGTCACTGGACTCCAGCCTGGGAGACAGAGCAGACTCCATCTCTAAAGCACAAAATAAAACAAAGCAACAAAAAAAAGAATAGTCATGCTTAATATTTATAATGGGTTCACTAAACATAAATGTATAGGAATATTGATAGCAATTTCCCTAGCATGAAAAACATTAATATTGCCACATATTGACATTTACATCCACATATGACATTTAAATTCACTGTGTGTGGTTGCTAAATAAAGGGCTTGATATAATCAAAGAAATTTTAGAGCTCAAAGGATTCTGAAAGAGCAGCCAGTCCGTTCAACCTCCTTATTTTATGGATGCAAAAATTAAGATTCAGAGAGAAGATATGTTCATATGTGTTCAGGGAGTTACTGCAGATCCAGGTCTCCTCAGCTCTGGGTGTTATTTTGAACCTGTTGATCCAGATCCCTGAGACTTTTGCTAGGAATCCTTATATATGCCTGCTGAGCATTGTCTGGAGACTTCACATACAGTGTCCCACAGGCACTGTTTTTCAAATGTACCTAAATGTCACTAGAATGAACAAAATCTGCTCATTTTAAAATGATAAGAAATTTGTGGGGTTTTTTTGTCATTTTGTATTTGTCCCATATTTTGTCAAAACACAAAATAGCACATGGAAACTACTGAAATTTCTTGAAGTGAATATGAAAAGTTTGGTAGCCATGGCACAGCATCCCTTCTTCTGCCTATTTATTAAATTTTGGATGATTCAAAATGTTACAAATATGTTGTTACCTGAGCAGGTATAGGTTTTAAAAAAAGTTACAAATATGGAATGGGATGATGACTTAATCCCTCATTTATTATTATTATTTATCATTATTATTATTAACTATGGGGACAGAGGACCTGTAGTACTGTTGCAAAGATTAATCTGAGACCAAGGACTCAGACAAAGAACCCAATGAAATGTTATAATATGACAAGTACTTTGATATCGGTATGTACAATGTGCCACTAGAGCACTATTTATCATGAGCTTATACCAAGTGAAAGGTAATTCTCCTTGTTTTATAGGTATGTTAAGATACATTGAACATTTGGTTTTAATGGCATTTTTCACTTAACTCCATAGGATAATATACCGTCTTTTATCCTGACTTACTAGCAGCACACCTAACTTTCTCTGATTTTTTTAAACACCTCTAGAGAAGCCTACAAAACCCTGTGGAGTCTAATCTTTATACTTAGCACTGTCAGGACATTCTTTTTTTCTTTTTAACTTTATGGGAGTCTAAGCTCATTTTCTTTTGTTCATCACAGCATCCGTCATATTCTTAAAAATAGTCTTCTTTTTCTCAAGCAAAAGAATTTAAGTTACTCCAGTTCTTACAGAGCATATGTCCCATAATTTAGTGTACTCAGAAGTATTTGTATTAAATTGTGTTTAAGTCTGGGTGCGATGGCTCACATCTGTAATCTCAGCACTTGGGAGACCGAGGGTCAAGGATCACTTGAACTCAGGAGTTCAAGGCCAGCCTCGACAACATAGTGAGACCCTCATCTCTATAAAAAAATTAAAAATTAGGTGTGGTGGTATGCACCTGTGGTCCCAGCTATTTGGGAGGCTGAGATGGGAGAATCACTTGAGCCCAGGAGGTCCAGACTGCAGTGAGCTGAAATTGTGCCACTGCACTCCAGCCTGGGCAACAGAGCAAGACTCTGTCTCAAAAATAATAAAAATAAATTGTGTTCAGTGAAGAGACAGTGAGCAGCGGCATATCACTACAACAAAACATCCTGCCATGAGCCTGCACAAAGACAGAATTGGAAAAAACATGCCAAGGCTTTTTCCCAGATGAAACGAGGACCAGAATAAAACGCTTATTACCATTCAGCAAACCAACTAGACAGTCACAATCAGAATGTTCTCAGTGTCTCCTCTGCTATTATATTCTGTGGATTCCATGCTCGCCTTGATGTGTGTGCTTCATAACCATTAATTTTCCTGAGTTTAACTATCACATCAGAAGAGACTGACTCCCGTATGGGGAGCTGCCATTAGCGGAATTTCTCAGGAAACAAGTTGCCGCGGGAGTAATGTTATATTGAAATATAGCCAGAGTTTTCTTTTTTCTTAATTAAAAAAATTTTTTTTAAGTAACAAGGTCTCACTCTATTGCCCAGGCTGAAGCTCAGTGGTATAATCATAGCTCACTGCAGCCTTGAAACATGTGGGCTCAAGAGATCCTCCTATCAGCCTCCTGAGTAGCTGGGACTACAGGCATACACCACAGCACCTAGATAATTTTATTTATTTTTTTAATAGAGATGAAGGGGTCTCACTTTGTTGCCCAGGTTGGTCTCAAACTCCTGGCCTCAAGCGATCCTCCCACTTTGGTCTCCCAAAGTGCCAGAATTATGGGTATGACCCACCACACCAAGCCAAGGTCTTCTTTAAGGCTTTCTCTCCATAGCAGAATCTGTCCCTCAGTTTCTCTTTGCATTAGAGACAGAGTCTCACTCAGTCACCCAGGTGGGAATGCAGTGGCACTATCATGGCTCACTGCAGCCTCGACCCCCCTGGGCTCAAGTGATTCTCCTGCTTCAGCCTCCCAGGTAGCTAGAACTACAGGTGTGCACCACCAAACCCAACTAATTTGTTAATTTTTTGTACAGACAGGGTTTCACCATGTTGCCCAGGCTGGTCTTGAATTCCTGGGGTCAAGAGATTCTCCCACCTTGGCCTCCCAAAGTGCTGGAATTACAGGTGTGAGCCACTGCACCTGGCCTCTCCTTGCATTTAAAATGTTTAGAGTGCAGATAAATTTTTGCACTTAAAAGAAAAACAGGCCGGGTGCAGTGGCTTACACCTGTAATCCCAGCAATCTGGGAGGCTGAGATGGGCAGATCACCTGAGGTCAGGAGTTCGAGATCAGCCTGACCAACATGGTGAAACCCCATCTCTACTAAAAATACAAAAATTAGCTGGGTGTGGTGGTGTGTGCCTGTAATCCCAGCTACTCGGGGGACCGAGGCAGGAGAATCGCTTGAATCTGGGAGGTGGAGGTTGCAGTGAGCCGAGTTCACATTGCTGCACTCCAGCCTGGGCGACAGAGTGAGACTCTGTCTCACACACACACACACAGACACACACACACACACACAGAGAAAATGAAAGAAAAACAGATTTTTAGGCTAAAAATTGGGGAACACAGAAAAAGAGTTTTTGTTTAAACTGAGAAATAGCACATATTATTAAAGAATTATGAATATTACTTGTATTAAATCAACCAACACATATACAAGTGTTGATATTTTTAATTCTGGAATTTCCTAAAGTCATTTAAAAATGTTGATGTTTTAAGTGTTTGACTATATTATTATTTTTATTTTCTATACTACTATTACCACTGATTCCGCTGCTACTACTGTACTGTTAATACCATTAGGAGGACTTGTGGATGAATTCTGTGTTTTGCTTGTCTTAAAACACCTCCCTTCATAACTTTTCTTGGAATGTCCTGCTAAAAATTTTAGTTACATTGAAAGAAATGGAAACAGTATATGAAGGAGGGATGGCTGTTAGGAAATGGAATTTGTGGAATGCTCTTATTTTGGATGAATTGCAGACGTTCAAATTCCACAGAAACCCAAATAAAAATAGTTACATGCCAGTTAAAACAATATTTCACTCAGTCTCAGAATGGCCTGTATGTCATTTGGTGGCATGGCGCTAACCTTAACGACTACAAAAAACAAAACCATGAGTCTACAAATCTGACAGTAGAAAGGAAAAACAACAGAGTTGATTCAAAGTGCTTCTAACATTCAGAATATGAGTTTTGAAAACACACTAATCACATAAGTAATTTGAGCAAGTTAGTTGGTCAATTTGATAAAGTATTATTTTCTATTCAAATTTGTCACTCTCTAAGACTCTATTTTTTTTTTTTTTTTTTTTTTGAGACGGAGTCTCGCTCTGTCGCCCAGGCTGGAGTGCAGTGGCCGGGATCTCGGCTCACTGCAAGCTCCGCCTCCCGGGTTCACGCCATTCTCCTGCCTCAGCCTCCTGAGTAGCTGGACTACAGGCGCCTGCCACCTCGCCCGGCTATTTTTTTGTATTTTTAGTAGAGACGGGGTTTCACCGTGGTCTCGATCTCCTGACCTTGTGATCCGCCCGCCTCGGTCTCCCAAAGTGCTGGGATTACAGGCGTGAGCCACCGCGCCCGGCCTCAAGACTCTATTATCTATCTATCATCTATCATCTCTTTTTTATCATGCTTGTCATGTTTAAAATGATAAATTGTAAATGATGAAGCTATTATACTGTAACAGAAATGTAATCTATGGGCCAATTTCTCAGTTAAGATCCAATCCTAGAACATGAAAATGAACTTGTTGCAGGCAGGCATCATGCCTTTCATCTTTATGCATCTGGCTTGAGCACAGTCTTTGTCTCATAGTGGGTGCAAATTGATAGTTGAATCAGAGAATGTCTCCAAGTAATACTCTAAAGAGAAAGTCTACCTAGGATTCCAAAGTCATGTTGATTGTGTTCTATCAATCATTGTAATTTTAAGGAACGTTTTAAATGAGAAGACATGATTAACATGTGCAGCATTAAAAAACACCCTCTTTTTTAAATTCTAAAAAAGTATAAAGATGTATAAGAACATATAGATGAAAGTAAAATGAATATATAAGAAAATATATAGGCTGAATATATTTTAAAGGAAATTACCCAGAGATAGTCACTGTTAATATTTTGATATATTTCTTTCCAGGCTAGTTAACCTTTTTTTTTTCCTTTTCTTTTTTCTTTTCTTTTCTTTTCTTTTCTTTTTTTTTTTTTTTTTTTTTGAGACAGGGTCTCACTCCCATAACCCAGGCTGGAATGCAGCCGCGTGGTCTGAGCTCACTGTAGCCTCAACCTCCTGGCTCAAGCTATCCTCTTACCTCAGCCTCCTGAGTAGCTGGGAGTATAGGCACGCACCACCACTCCTGACTAATTTTTATATATTTTTGTAGAGATGGGGTTTTGCCATGTTGCCCAGGCCATATTTGTTTTTAATATTTGTATAAATTTGGGACCGTATGGAATTTCCAGGATATATAAAACCACAAGTAGATCTCATATATAAAATAATGCAGAATAAACTAAAACAAATCACCCTGTTACCAGTTTATACTTAACACATACCACTTTAAAATAAGAGCTTTCAACAAAATTAAAGTAAAAACTAAAACTAAGTAAGATCTGGATCAGCGTAATAGGACTAGGGGGACTGAGGAGTATTCCTAGAGCTCTAGATTGTCAGTATTCCTAAAGTGTTTCTACTTTGTAGGAAGACTCCACTTTCAAATGAGGACATTTCCTCTTAGTAACTTACAGAGTTATTTATTCTCTGAGTTTTAGGAGAGTTTGACAGACAAGAGTTTTCACTAAGTTGCAGGTGTACATAATGGCAGCTGATCAAAAAGTACCTTTGCAGATATCTATTGTGATGATTTAGCTAAAAATGCTTATCTGAATGGTGGATTGCGACAGTTGATTACACTGAGTTAACTGATTTAACTGAGTTAACTGATTACAATGAGTTAACTGATTACACTGAGGCGACTAGTGGAGAAGTGGGATAGGGTGAAGAGTTTTTCCCTCAGGTAAATTCAAAGAATTGTCAGCAGCCTGTTCCATTACAAAGCAAACTTACAGAATACTGTCAAAACCAGAGCTCTTTTATTAGAATTAGGATGACACTTGGGATGCTAGCCACAATAATATGAACCTGCAGGCCACACTGCAGATGTACACACAGTAAATCAGAAGTGAGTATCCAAACTGCAGTAACCTCTTTTCTTTCTAATTCCTAAATCACTGTGGCACATGATGTCTTTGGGGCCAAGAAGTTGCCTCGCACCACAAAATATTAAAAGGCATGGCATTATTTTGAGGTATCAAATGAAAAGATAACTTTAAACTACTACTAAATTTGTATTCTCTTGGCTTAAAAGAGTTAACTCACTTTCAGAGACGTTTACTAACTGAAAATGAATTAGGCATCAAGGAGAAGAAGGTTAAGGGTAGTCACTCAGTTTTGATTGATATGCCCCAAAAGTCCTGCTCAAGGCTCACGTTATTGAGATGGAGAATCCAATTGTAAGTGGATCAGGTAGCATATTGCTCACTGTTTAATAGTTCTTCACCTGGATTTTCTGATAGAATGAATGCACTGCTTCTACAACAAAATCAAATAGGATAACTGGCATGAAGCTATCCTGTTTGAGGAAGGAAGAATAAGGGAAGGTCTAAACAACCACATATTACTAGTGAAGTAGAATGACTATAATAATGCCCTCAAAGAGAGTATTCTACTCAATGCCATTGTATCTTTAATAACTTTTTGCAATTTGGGGAAAAGAAGTACTGCTAATGCAAGAAAATGATTCTTGGGAAGTGGTACAGGGAACATATTAAAATAAAGTCATCTGCCGGGCACAGTGGCTCACGCCTGTAATCCCAGCACTTTTGGAGGCTGAGTGGGGCAGATCACCTGAGGTCAAGAGTTTCAGACCAGTCTCGCCAACATGGTGAAACCCCATCTCTACTAAAAATACAAAAATTAGTTGGGCGTGGTGGTGTGCACCTGTAGTCCCAGCTACTCCGGAGGCTGAGGCAGGAAAATCACTTGAACCTGGGAGATGGAGGTTGCAGTGAGCCGAGATCGCGCCACTGGACTCCAGCCTGGGCAACAGAGGGAGACTCCATCTCAAAAAATAAAATAAATAAAATTAAAAAATAAAGTCATCACTGCATTAAGAAAAAAAAATTTTAAGGATTTGTTTTAAAAATTCAAAGAATTTGCAATTCAAGGAAGCTCAGCTCAATTATAAGACTGACTTCACAATTTTAAAATGGGCAAAAGATTTGAATAGATAACTTATCAAAAAAGAAATACCAATGGCTAATAGTCACATAAAAAGATGCTAAACATCATTTGTCATATAGGGAGATATGAATTAAAACTACAATGAGAGGCTGGACTCTGTGGCTCACACCTGTAGTCCTGGTACTTTGAAAGGCTGAAGTGGGAGGATCACTTGAGGCCAAGAGGTTGAGATCAGTTTGGGCAACATAAGCGAGACCCTGTCTCTGCAAAAAAACTATTTTTAAATTGGCCAGTTGTGGCAGCACATGCCTGTAGTCCTAGCTAATCAGGAGGCCAAGGTGGGAAGATCACTTGAGCCCAGGAGTTTGAGGCTGCAGTGAGCTATGATCATGCCACTGCACTCCAGCCTGGGCAACAGGGGGAGACCCTGTTTCTAAGATAGATAGATAGATAGATAGATAGATAGATAGATAGATAGATAGATAGATAGATAAAACTACAATAAGATACCACTTCATATCCACTAGAATGGCTATCATAAAAAAGATAGACAACAACAAGTGTTGGCCATATTATATTATAGATTATAGAGAAACTAGACCCCTTATACATTGCTGGTGGTAATATAAAATGATACAGCCATTTTGAAAAAATGTTTGGCATTTTCTAATAAGGTTAAACATAAATTGACATAGGATCCATCAATTCTACCTGTAAGTATCTACTCAAGAGAAATTAAAACACATGAACACAAATATTTGGTTGCTCAGAGCAACATTATCCATAATTGCCAAAAAGTGGAAACAAGCTAAACATCAGTTAAGTGGTGAATGGATAAACAAATTCTGTATATCCATGCAATGGAATACTATTCAGCAATGAAAACGAAGGAACCACTGAAGCATCCTAAAACACTTATGAACCTCAAAGATATTATGCTAAGTAAAATAAGCCGGATCCCTAAGATCACATACTGTATGATTCAGTTTATACAAAATGTCCAGAATAGGCAAATTTCTCAAGACAGAAAGTGGAGTAGTGGTTGCCTGAGGTTGAGGATGAAAATGGGACTAGCTATAAACGAGCCTAAGGGACAAAAGATACGGCCTGAATAGATTAGTAAACAGAGTTATATAGGGGGCCCAGGATGGACTGTTGGATGCTCTGGATTGTACCGTTGGGACAGGGTGAGGGGGCAAAGTGATGAATAAATTTAGAAAATTTAAAGAACCATGGGCTTAGAAAGTACAAGGCAACCTTTTGGCAAGGAAGGTCCAGAATCACCGGCTTTATAACATGAATGGGACAGGTTTGTTGTGGGAAATCCGGAGATCCAAATCTAATGAAATAGACTTTAGATGTGGGATTTGGATGAATATCAATTTACTTGGCTTCATGCGTATAGCAATAAAAAATTATCTTTGTGGAGGGGGATGGGGTAACGGTCATAGACAAAACCAAAGGTGGAGCAAAAGGTAACAGCTTTGTTCTAGGTGTGGTAGTGAATATAGGTGGGTGTTAAATTTAGGGTAAACCAGGAAGAAGGGAAGCCTTGTCTTTGGGCAAAATCAATTCAAACTAAATAATATTAGAGCTGCAAAGGGACCATTTTGTGGATGAGGAAACCAGCTCAGGGAGATTCAGTGACTTCTGAAGATCACACAGTATTTGCATTTGAAGAAAATGCAGAAATGTGAATTGGCAAAACAAGTATTTACCATCTATTGTAGCTTAAAATAATAGGGAAAACTAACAGAGACTTAACTGTGAAGTGATTAGCCACCTAGCCACCACTATCTCAGGTTTCAGAACCTGAGATAAAATTCAGGTTTCTTGATTCCCCAGTTCACTGGTCTTTCCACTATAGAGTACTGTGTATGTAATAATTCCTTTGCACTGTAGTCAGACAGTTTTACCTTTTCTTTAAGCTGGTAATTGACTGTGCTCTACTAAGGAGAATGTAGTAGGTAGAGGAGGAGCTCTACTAAAGAAATGCCCCAACTTGGAAAAGCAACCATTAGTTACTGATGTGGTGGAATTCAAAAGTAACTCAAGTGTCAACAAATCCAAATGGGACACATTTTATTATAAACCTTGTGGTCCAAAAAGGAAAGACTAAAGCAGGTGGAAAGATCAGCTCAGCTTTATCAGCACCGGAGAAAACTACCTATTGTCTATATCTGAAAGCTTTTCAACACAGTTACAGTGAGACCACCTACAATATAGGCAATGCCACTAATTGGCACATTTACATAATTAAAAACAAAAGGATAATAAAATGTGTGTTCTTTGCTTAGTATGTTTTGCTTTGAAAGAACTTTTTAAAAGGTCATTAAAGTCAATACAATCCAGTGGCGGCAAGATGATGTTTGCATAGACCATTTCATACCAGGCAATATTACAGATATTGTGCTGCAAACAGAACCAGACAATACCTAATGTGGCCTGTAAGAGGCCCAAGAGATAATTAAGAGAGAAGGAAAAGAAGACAGATAATTAAAAAGTAAAAGGAAAGGATGAAGGAAAAAACACCTAAAGTAGGAGTAAGAGGGGGTAAAAAAAGAGAGGAAAAGAGAAGGGTAAAAGAGAAAATAGAGACATACATGGTAGGCAGCCAGTTGCTTCAAGACAATTTACCTCATCCTGCCTTACACAGTGTCTCTTTATCTTTCTCAACTTTCAACCCCACTGTAATTCAAATTTTTATTGTACAAGAAATACCATGTTCATTGTAGAAAATTAGAAAACACAGACATGGAAAAAAATAAACATTACCTATAATCTCACCATCTAGTTAAAATCTCTATTAACATGTTGGTCAATCATACTGTCATCTTGTTTTCAGACATTTTCTTTTTATAAGAATCATACACCTTTTAAGGCCGGGAATGGTGGCTCACGCCTGTAATCCCGCACTTTGGGAAGCCGAGGCAGGCAGATTACGAGGTCAAGAGATGAAGACCATCCTGGCTAACACAGTGAAAACCCATCTCTACTAAAAATATAAAATTAGCCAGGCATGTTGGTGGGCGCCTTTAGTTCCAGCTACTTGGGAGGCTAAGGCAGGAGAATGGCATGAACCCAGGAGGCAGAGCTTGCAGTGAGCTGAGATCGAGATTTTGCTATTGCACTCCAGCCTGGGTGACAGAGCGAGACTCCATCTCAAACAACAAAAACAACAACAACAAAAACATACAGCTTTTATTGCTTTGTACTATTTTTTTCCACATAAAGTATTATGGCTATTTTTCTACCTCAATAAATACATGCTTCTAAAATATCATTTTAAATAATTGCTTCCTTTTAAATTTAATTCTATAAGAATTTAATTTATAGGATAACACATAGCTGTTTACATAGCTTTTGCTACATCACTTTTACATTATTGTCATGTTTGTAAAATATCAGAATAACTAATATTTTGTGGCACAACATAAAAAACAGCTATTTAATGTCTATTCCTATAAGAATTAGAACCAGAAACAAATGTTGTATGTGATATAGGCCTGTCCTGAGCTGTGCTGAAGAGGAGTAAGAAGCCTAGTTGGAGAAAGGTGACTATTCCTATTCCTCACTGTATAACAGATGTATATGAAAGAAGCTATGTGTTCATCAAAAGAATCACATTGTAATTTGAGACATACAGAAGTACAGATGCACCTCAACTTATGATGGGGTTACTTCCCAATAAACACATCATAAATTGTAATACTGTAAAGTCAAAAATGCATTTAATACACCTAACCTACCAAACATCATAGCTTAGCCTAGCCTAACTTAAACATCGTCAGAACACTTACATTAGCCTACAGTCGGGCAAAATCATCTAACACAAAGCCTATTTTATAATAAAATTTGTTGAATATTTCATGTAATGTATTGAATACTGTTCTGAAAGTGAAAAAAAAAATGGCTGTATGAGTGCTTAAAGTACAGTTCGTACCAAATGCCATCACTATTGCTTTCGTACCGTCATAAAGACAAAAAATCTTAAGTTGGACCATCGTAAGTTAGGGACCTTCTGTATTTAGAAGTATGTACGTATTCATTGAACTAGAAAAATAGTTGTATTTTTGCCTTTTTGAAGAAAATGCAAAGTGTGAATTGGCAAAATTATCTATTGTAGTTTAAAATAATAGGGAAAACTGATAGAGACTTAATTGCGAAGTGATTAGCCACCTTACTGTTGGCTTCAGAAACTATACTGCACCAGTTCTTTAGAATGCTTCCAGATGTTTCAGACCCATAGTTATTTGTTGTTAGTAACACACATTTACCTACTAGAGAGATATTATGTGGAGATATGTCTATTGTACTTGAAGAAGGACATCTAACTCAACGTTCACAGGTGAATTCAGTGATTTCTTTAAATGATTTGTATTTTCCAAAGTGATTATCTCAGCTGGCACTTCAAAATATAAAGCCTTCTGTTAGCAACAAATCCACAGAAATCCATAAAACCTAGAGTGTTTCATTTTATATTATCAAACATTTTATATTATCAAACATTCTACTAAACATCTTCTAGTTATTATATAGAGCCAAATATTCATTTTGTTATTCCTACGTAGAGAGACTCACAATCTAAATTTGGTCTAAAGAGAGTGGGAAATTCACAAAAATTATGTTCATAAGGTTAAACAGTCAAGCAATGCAAGTTCCTGTTTCCCATTGTAATGATTTACAAATGACAGTGGTAACAATCTCAAAGAGAGAATTCAAATCCTTCAGTTAGCAACCCTTGCAATTATTTTTTTAGCTTTATGGGGTTAACTTTATTGGGGTTGATTAAATTCAAGCTGTGATCTTTCATAAAAACTCAATAGAGGGTCCAGATGGCCCAACAATACCTCCTTTTGTGAGACGAAATAACTTGAAGATTTTTGTCTAATTAAAGTATTTGTGCTGGTGGGATCTGAATGAATTGTTTTTCCTTTAAAACAAGTCTGCATTACAAATAATCTTTACAAAATACTAATTATTTAAAAATAGTGTGCTGCTTTCACTATTTCAGTTATGTCCTAGGACTAGAGTTGCATGAGAATGACATTTTGAAGCTAGACTCTGATACCATCTTTGGGATTTCAGTCTGAAAATACAGTTCTGGAATATCAACAGAACAAGGCTCTGTGGAACAAAATGCCAAGAAGGTCAATGCACTACTTTCCTCCTGTTCCAGTCCCATGCTCACAATTACCTTAACTCTTGTCAAAATATTTTCTACAGTAATAGCCAACACATAATTAGCACCTTTTCTTCATGTTGAAAATATCATTGGTAGCCATAAAACAAATTTGGGGAAAGCCCTTAAGCACCTTAACACAGCAAATGGCTATTGGGGATTGATACACCATTATTAGACTACCTGAAGGATTAACATCCCATCTTATCCTGCCTTTTTTTCCTCCCCCAAGTAGGCCTAATTGTATGAGATAGAAAAAGAGAAGTCTAGGCAGGAGATGGGGATAAGGTAAAGAGTTGAAATACAGTTGGAAATTAAGCAAATATCTTAAAAGTGTTTTGGCTATTTAGTTATTTACATCATTATTCTCCATCCTCTTTGTGTATTTTGTCTGTAATCAAGGTGATATTCTGAGACAGGTTGTTCTCCAAAAGCCTGTCTTGTATGAGACAGGCTAAAGTATTGGTCGATTCTGTCATGAGTGGTGAGGCCCTTTATTTGGCTTTTCATATGTTCTTGATTGAGACTACAAAAGCCAAAGTTGTTATGATCAAAGATTTCCAGCAGGGGGTGTAGCCGCCTCTATAGGGTAAGTTCTTTTGAAGCCACATCATATGAAACATTTGAATACTGCAGTATTACCACTAATGGTAGAAGCTGGAATTATGATAACTTTTTTTATGACTGTCATGTCTTTTGATCTCAAAAAGACCATGCATATTAATACTTTATTAGGATGTGATGAAGAACTAGAGCTTTATGAAGAAAATTTAAAAACCTAAAATGCCTGACAAATCTTACTCTAATTTTGTCAAAGTAGACGAGGAACAAAGAGTCCAGTTATTTTAATCATCCGGCACAGCAGAACAGCGGCTTAACTTTTTTATTCTAGATAAGAAGAGTAGTTGATTTGAGAGGGCTTGTTAATATTTATTCCATTTCTCTCCCATATTTGTGCGTGCACACACGCGTGTGTGTAAATAAGTTACCTGTTTTCTTAAAAATTCTCCTTTTGAGTAGGGAGGGTGGGTGTTTTAAAACTTTTTCTCTGAAGTCTTGGCTCCTGATCAATTTTTAAAGATGCTATCTTATATATTTTTCCTCCTGCTCTTTAATGCCTTTTATTTATAGATATATAAGCATAATTAGCTACAGAATTCTGGCCCCCAATTCCCATTTCAGATTTTTATTGATATAGAAAACTCTATTTTTTGAGAAGAGCAAATTACATACAATAACTTATTTGTACTAGTAAGCACCTTTAGACTATTAGTATTGATAAGAAACAAAGTCCTAAATTTCCAGGCTCCCTAAATCAAGATAAAGAACTGAAAATAATGTCGACTATGAAAATCATTGTTTGGAAATCGTGATTTTTTTTTTTTTTAAACGTCTTCTGGTGTCTTCATTATAAGAAAATAAATGAGATTTCAAGTCTTCCCCGCCTCCAGTATCATGACCTATAACTGAACATTACACCTTTTTAATGTTTTCTTTAGAAGCCCTGATTTATTTGGCTTTTGTTTATGTTGATACATGTCCATGGTTATTAAAATTTCTGATTATTTAGGACATAATTTTTAAAGTATTTTTAGGGTATACACTGTATAGTACTTAACATCTTATTCAGGTTATGACTTTGAACTACATCATTATAACACTAAAAAAGCAACCTTGGCAAACTTCAGTACCTTACATAAGAGATAAAGAATAGCTTGAATTTAAAATACTTTCTATATGTTTACTTCAGGTATTCTTAAGGGCTTTTTGTACAAAGATAAAAACATGCGTTGGAGTGCATTAACTTTCCAACTTATATAAATGGTGTAGATACCTATGGCATTAATACCACATTTTGATGGTTGGATCACCCACCAAATTCCCTTCTCTCCTTTTTTACTTTTTTCTGTTTACTTTCATTGCAAGTTTCTTTCCGTACCCTTCTTTCCCACCTACAATTTGTAACTGAAAGAAAGAAGTAGCTACAGACCTTACCTAACCTTCTTAACCTGCTTGGTAGGGAGGATTCAGATGCTCGAATAAGGGATTTTAGTCATGCCTTTTAGAAATTAGGGAGCAAGAGATATATAGAAAAATTAGAAATGTCTCTTCTACCTTTATTAAGTTTACCTTTGAGAAATATGAAGAGGGGCAGAAGGACGGAAAAACGAACAGAACTTCTGCTGGAATATTGTGACAGATTTACTGACAAATATTTTCTAACAGATTTTTACCAACAGGCAGTTTTTGTTTTCTTTACTGACAGACCGTAAATGTACTTCTGGTTGGCAGCAGCTGCATCATTATAACACTAAAAAGCAACCTTGGCTAACTTCATTACCTTATGTAACGTAAAAAATAAAGAATAACTTGAATTTAAAATACTTTTTATATGTTTACTAACAATAAACTATTTTCAATGCAGGAAATAAATCTTTCCCCAAAGAGGAATCCCCCCTCAATTACTTTCTTTTAGACTTAACAAATTGGAGTAGATGTGGTTTTGCTCATTCTTTTATCTGCTGGCAACTATTTTAAGTCTCCTGTGTAAGACAGATTCCGATGACCTCGGGAAAGTCACAGGACCTCAGTTTCTTCAATGGTAAAAGCAAAGGCAGTGGTTTCTACCGTCCTTTCTCACTGCACCATTCAGCGCCAGTGCCCTCATAAGAAACACACCCAAAGCCCAGTGTGCTCTATCTCGAGACTTGTGAAATTTCTAGAGTCTCAAAGTGAGTATGTTTAAGGCGGTATAATAAAAGCCAGGTGGCCGACAGTTCCTAAAGTTAGGCTGGTAGTGGCGTGAACAGGGTCCTTTGGGCCACCCTGAGACCCGCCCCAAGTCTTGGCTTCTCGCTCCTCGTCTTGGCTTCTCGCTCCACTTCCACAGAACGTACTGAATCAGGGGCCTGCATCCCCGCGTCGTGCCGACGGAGAAATGGACTCCTTTTCTCGCTCCCGTGGAGTTACGTCTTCTGGGTGAGTGTGGCACCGGGTCCTGGGCGGGTGATGTCTGTAGTTGGCAAGCGATCCTCAGCCAGAAAACTGGCCGCGCACACAGGCGCAGACACGCGAGCATGTTCCTGTGAACCAGCTTGGGCGCATGTTTTCCTCCCTTGCATTCTCTAATGCTCAGAGACCGTAAGGGGATTTATCGAGAAGCATTCCGTGCCCATGCCCGGTTTGAAACCGCGAGCACAATATCTGGTTCCTTTGCAGTACGGTGGTTTGCTCCTGAGTTACGACCAGAAACCGGAACAGAAGGAAAGGGAGAAAGCAGGGGAGGTTCGGGGACGACGGCGCTCCGGACAGCAAGGCAGCAGCTTCCAAAGCGTGGAGGATGGGATTGAGGAGGAACGGAATACGGAGAAAGAGGGAAGCTGAGGAAAAATACTCACGCCAATGGGTAAAAGGGAAAAGGTGAGAAGGAATGGAGTAGGAGAGGGAACCAATGGTGGGAGAGGCGGAGGAAGAAGGGGGAGGGGCAGAAGCCAATGGGGGAGCGGAGAGGAGGGGGAAGCAGAGGGGAGGAGGGAGCGGGGACGCGGGCGAGGACGCGGTCCCGCGCGCTCGCCCCCTCCCTCCGACTGGATCGCTCGCGCCTTCCCAGGCTCCCGGGAGACGAGGGCAGGGGCGGGGCCGTGCCGGGCGCGCGGCGCGGGAGGTGTCGCGAGGTGAGGGGGCGGGGGCGGGGGATTGTGGGGCCGGCAACGCGGGGTGCGCGCGCGCGCGCGTCCCGTCCAGGCTGCGCCGCCGCTCCGCCCCCGGTCGGGTGTGTGGCTGCGCGCGCCGGGAGAGATGCTGAGGTAAAGTTCGGGGAGAGAGGGAGAGAAATCCGTCAGCGCGAGGGAGCCCGAGTGGCCGCCATTACTGAGCCCGGCGCGGCGGCGGGCGCTGGGGAAGGGGGGAGGGACGGGGCCAAGGCTGGTGGCGGGAGGGAGGGAGGGAGGGTGGGTGAGCTGGCTGCGGGAGCCGTGGGGCTCAGGGTTTCGGGGCGTGTGTGTCGGGGAGGGCGGGGGGAGGTGGCTGAAGGGACGCGCCGCTCGGTGAACGCGCCGGGGAAGAGAGGCGAGCAGAGAGTGGAGGAGGAGGCGGCGGCGGCGGGAGCGCTCCCCAGGAATGTCGCTGCCGCCGCCACCGCCGGGGCCGCTGCCGTTGAGGTGGAGACGGAGGAGACCGACGTTGTTAGGTAGGACCTTGCGGCCCCCGCTCCTCCGAGCCTGCCTGCCCCCTCCCGGACGGGGACCCTCCTGCGGCTAGCTGCCCCGCTCGGTCGCCGCTGCCGGTTGTAACCAGTTGAAGGGGCTGGGGCCCCGCGGCCGCCGAGGGGAGCCTGGCGTTGCGTTCGGTTTTCGCAGGCCGGGCGGGCAGCAGCTGCAGCGTTAGGGATACGGTCGGCGTGAAGGGCAGAGAGGCCGGGGGAGGGGGTGCTTTCTTTCTCCACAGGTGACGGGGCCAGGGTCGGCGGAGGCCTGGTGCTGGCGGGGGATCGCCGGCCCCGCCAGGCGTCCGCTCTCGCCCGTCGCCTCACTTGCTCGGGTCTCGGGTGGTCCATCGGGAGGGGAGGTGGCGGTGTCCGTTGGCCGGGTTGCTGCTGTTAACGAGTTCCACCTGGAAGGGGTACAGGGGGCGGGTGGAGATTCGCGGAAACAGTCTCGGTTGCAAACTTAAACGCCTTGTAGGGGGATCGGCCCTTTCACTTTCCCTCATCTCCCCGACTCCTCCCTGGGTTCTCTTCACCAATTTTCCATCCGCTTTGAAGCTTGGAGTAAGATCTGAGAAGTTGTACTGCGCAACCAGAGCCCAGAGTCCGATGGGCTGACTGCGACTGGGTTGAGGCTGTGATACTGAGTTTTCGCTAGAATAACCTCCAGATTCTTCTTCTCTTTCCACTAAAGAAAAGTATCGGGGTGGGGGTGGGGAACCGCGCGGGAGCGCGCGCGCACTTATCCACACAGAAATACTCCCTCTCACCCTCCCTCTCCAGCGTTATTAGAAATGCAGGAGAGCTGAAGGCACGGGGGTAGCTGAGGTTGAAAGGTGCACGGAAGTAAGGGCAAACTGTTATTAGGACGTTTAGTAAAATCCCGAGAAAGTTGTAGGGGAGACGCTTATACTTCTACCATGTGATAGAAATTCGGATTTGGCCATAGCTTAATAAATGGGAATTCAAATATTTTGAGACAGAGCAAGATAGGCATATAGATGGGTTTGTGCTCACGTTTTAAGTTTAAATTCTCATCGATCATTTACTTTTTCCTTTGTGATAGGTAGGAAACTGAATTTTTCTTTTTAAATGTTCAGGTGTAAAACAGCAAAATGCTTCGCTGTATTTACTAGTACTTGCTTATGTTGCCTTCTACAGGTGGCGGGTGGCGGGGGCGGTCGAGTTTGTCAGTTCCTCTTAAGTCCAGAACCAGTATTCAGTTAGAACAGTTAGGTGTTAGGTGGTGTTTATCCGCCTGAAGGATCTGGTTCACTTCATGGGAGATTGCTCTACATTTCCATTTAAAATGGTTCTCCTAAAAAAAAATTTCATCTAGATGCAACGATTAGACATTTGGAATAATGTTTGGTTTAAAAATATGTTAATGAAACCTTTTGCTGTTAATTCCAGTTTATTTGTACTTTAATACCATAAAACGGTATTCTTATTCAGTGTTTGTAGATAACCATACTAACCGTATAGGTAACCTACTGGATAGTTTTCTGAGTAAGATTTTGCTTTCATTTTAAATTCCTTTCTCATTTTTTGCTTTCATCTATCCTTTGTATACTAATTGACCTCCATTACCTTTATCTATAGTACAAAGAGTGGTAAGTATGTGTCACCAAAAACTTGCAAAGATACTGGAGCAATTTATGACTAAACACACTGGAGTGAAAGGCTGCGCATACCTATGCTTGTAAGTTTCAAGAAATAGCACTATTGATCTAATTGACTTAAAGCAGAATCAGACGGTACAGATGATTAAATAACTATTGATTTGGTTGTCTTGTGTAGGCTACGTTTTTAAACCCAGATCAACATGTCTTATTTTGCCATTCTCTGTGCATTAATTATTAAGAGTACTGGGGAGTGAAGTGGGTTACCCTTTGATGTAAGAATTGTGGCAGAATTCTGTTATCTTTATGAGTTTTTTAGTGCCCCTCCCCATTTAAAGGACCTTAGCAATTTTTAAAATGTGTTCCAAAATTATTACCTTAATTATGTCACAAAATACTTAAGTGTTTTGAAAACCGTCTTCCCTTCTTACTTGTGTTTGAAAAGCGTATTAGCACATTTTTTTGGAGAGTTATTTTGACCTTGAAAGGTAAGATTATTTAAGGAATGAATATTGTATTTGCATTCCATTTTTGGATTTGAAGTAGCAATACAGCTTATAATAAGTTTTCTAACTCACTTTTTTAATTGAAGAAAAAGGTCTCATAAAGACTTTACTAAACTTTTCCATCATTAGCAGGATATAAGATGAGTGTTGGCCTTTCGTGATCGCTTCTTAAATATGAAATGGCATAATAGAGATTTTCTTGGTAGCTACAGAATAAGTTTTGTCACAACTCTAGTTTCCATAGATACTATTTTAAAAACTATTTATTTGGGTTGTATGGTCCACAGTTTTTTCTTTGCATACCAAGAAGGTGTGCAGTAATATAATTGGCTGAAGAAGCATTGTACAATGTTCTGTTTTCGTGATGTCTATGTCTCTAAAAGATACTTGTAATATATATTTAAAGTACACCAAGGGAATTTAATTTCTAAAAGAACTGTGAAGAAACATCAATAAAGTGATTCATCATTCAGTAATTTGAGTAATCAGGCTCTTAAGTGCAGGCTTTTGTCGATCATTTTATTGAAGTAGGAAAAACCATATTAGAAATTAAGAAAAACGCTTCAATGCTAAGAATTTTAAGTACGAACTTTAATTGGTTTTCAAACTCTGTTCCTTGGATTCCTGTGGGTTTTTTCCTAGATTCCTTGAGACTTCCTATGACAACCCACCCTCCCAAACCAGGACAGCTTCTGTTTTTATGTATTAAATGTATTGTATTTAAATATAAGAATATTTAACTTAATTAAATATAAGAAAAATATGTATTATTTAAATATAAGAAAAATAGCTAATGAGTACTAGGCTTAATACCTGGGTAACAACAAACCCCCTTGACATGAGTTTACCTTTATAACAAACCTGCACATGTCCCCCTGAACTTAAAGTTAAAAAAGAAGCCCCTTAAAAAAAAAAAAAAAAAACCATCTACATTAACTTTTTTTTAAGTCTCTGATTTGTTATTCATTAGTTCAGATTACTTTTATTTAGCGCTTACTATGTGCCAACCCTGGAATTACCAAGATAAATTAGATATAGGTATAATAGCTCAAGCTGTGTAAAGGAGTAAATAGTTAAAAATATTAAGATGTGAAGAAAAAAGAATGCCTGTTTTTCTCAGGACCTCTGGGAATCCTTCATAGAAGAAGAAACATTTTGAGTTTTAATTGCAAGTAGGAGTTTAGATGTAAGAGAGACCAAAAAGGATAATCTTTTTTTTTTTTTTTATCCCCACTGTGTTTTGGAAGCTGTCTACAATACTTTAGATTTGCAGTGAAATGAAACAGATTGTTAATGCTTGGTCATATATGTATGTTTTACTTCGTAGAATTATTACTTGGGGAAAAGAGCATAACCTTGTAATTTCATGGTTAAAATTTGACTAGTATGTCACTTGCTTAGAGTCTCAAGCTTTTTTCATCATGAAGAGTTAATGGTAAAAATAGATATTCGTTTTTCTAGTGTTAGATTAGCCTTAGCCTGTTTTATTATCCCTGGCCAATATTTTATTGAGCAGCGAGGCACTGAGTGATACAAAAAGTATAAAATATTACTCCCTTAAAAGATCTTTTAACTTTTGTGGAGAGACAGTGAGCATGACATTTTAAGAATTTGAGGTATATACAGGGAGATACATACTGATTTAAAAGTTAGTAGAAAGGAATTTAGCTAAAGGAAGTATTACTTGGATTACATACTGATTTAAAGGTTAGTAGAAAGGTATTTAGCTAAAGGAAGTATTACTTGAAAGTAGCACACAATTGGGGTAATGAAGGGGGAAAAAGACATTTAGGTAAGTTAATGACAGTGTGGACTGAAAGCACAGATAAGTAGAGGACAGATTAGCAGATGGGAAGAAAATATAAGATAAAAATGTGTAGTCCCAGCTATTCGGGAGGCTGAGGCAGTAGAATGTGGTGTGAACCCAGGAGGCGGAGCTTGCAGTGAGCAGAGATTGCGCCCCTGCACTCCAGCCCGGGCGACAGAGCAAGACCCTGTTTCGAAAAAAAAAGGTAAAAATGTAAGAGCATCAGTTTTGTATCTTATGAGCCAGAGTGAAAGATTTGGGGAAGGTATCAATGCAAGAGTGATAGAAGGGGTGATGTGGAAATAAACACGTAACATTGGCATAACTATTTGTCTAGTTACTGTATTTGGCTTGTCAAACAGCCTTGGAAAAACTCTTACCTTGGCTTCTGATATGGCATAATTTGTTTATTTTCTTTCTGTTGATCATGTTCTTTTACTGATTCAGAATTGTTTGTTTCTTTTTATACTTACCTTTTGAGAGCCACGTACTCTTTTAGAGAACTAATAAAAAATTGACATTACTATAATCTAGAGCCGCGATCCTTTTTGGTACCAGGGACTGGTTTTGTGGAAGACAGTTTTTTCATGGAATTGGGGGCGTGGTTTTGGGATGAAACTGTTCCACCTCAGGTCATCAGGCATTAATTAGTTAGATTCACAAAGGGAGCAAGCAATCTACAGTTCTTGCTCCTCTGAGAATCTACTGCTGCTGTGGAAGTGGAGCTCAGGTGGTAATGCCCGCTTTCCAGGCCACCCCTCACCTCCTGCTGTGCAGCCCAGTTCCTAATAAGCCACAGATGGGTACCAGTCTGGGGTTGGGGACCCCTGATCTAGAGAATTTAAGATCTAGATTTCTACTTTTCTGTATTAAACAAGTATCTAATTCTTCATATGTTTTCTTTAGAAAATAAGAGTATTACACCAAATGGTCTCATAGGTAATTTTCTAAAGTTTATGATGCTGAAATTTGTGTTAGTAATCCTAAACTTGCCTTGTTTCATTACCGAAGTTTCATCTGTCTTTGGAAATAACACCTGAAAGTCAAATGAACCACCATCTATTGCTGAAACTGATTAGTTTTTCATTAAGAAATACTGGCTTAATGTGTTGTCTTTTATTTCTTATGTCTAGTAGCCAGTTCCCAAGCTCTCTTTCTCTTGCATTGCTCATTTATTTATTTATTTATTTGAGATGGGTTCTTGCTCTGTCACCCAGGCTGGAGTGCAGTGGCGCTCAGCTCACTGTAACCCCCACCTCCTGGGTTCAAGCTATTCTCCTGCCTCAGCCTCCTGAGTAGCTAGGATTACAGGCACATACCATCACACCTGGCTAATTTTTGTATTTTTAGTAGAGATGGAGTTTCACCATCTTGGTCGGCCTGGTCTTAACCTCCTGACCTCAAGTGATCTGCCCACCTTGGCCTCCCAAAGTGTTGAGATTACAGGCCTGAGCCATTGCTTCAGCTGGATTGCTCTTCTAAATTCTATGATAGTTCGGGGGCTTTTAGCCTGTAGTATTTGTCTGTCTCTTGGGCTGTGTGCCCAGTGTTGTATTCCTCTTCTAGACTAATCTGTAGTGCTTTTCTATTGCTTATGACAAGGTCTAACTCTTGTTTTCCCTTGAGACCTAGGGTCATAACTTATGTGTTCAAAACAGTATTTCTTTCCAACATGGGTACTGTGCTCAGCCATTCTACCCTAATTGTACACCTGGAGAGACGACTTTACAATCCAAATCTCGTCTGTTTTTTAAGGCTCACTCAAATCCTTCCTCATCATTGAAACCATTCGTCTGTTTCAGGGATCTACAAACTATGGCTTCTGGGCCAAATCTTACCTGCTCTCTATTTTTGTAAAATGGCTTTCTGCATTTTGAAATGGTTGGGGGGCAAATTAAAAGAATAATATTTTGTGATATGTGAAAATTACATGAAATTCAGATTCTCCTAAGTAAAGTTTACTATAACATAACCATGATAATTCATTTAAGTATAGTCTATGACCGCTTTTGCAGTATGACAGCAGAGTTGAGTAGTGTGACAGACACTGTGCAGCATGCAAAGCCTAAAATATTTACTGCCTGGCCCTTTACAGAAAAAGTTTTCCAAACCCTGAGTTGTTTCAACTTGCACTTTCATTTCTTTGAATTCCTGTTGCATTTATTAGTACCATGGTATAACACATTGCCTTTATCTCCTCAGCTATGGTACTATTTATTATTATGCGTTTTAATAATATAGTGTGGAAAGTGCTTTTCAGTTTTTTGGTTTTTTTTTCTTAATGCATACTTACTTTAAAGCTTATACCTCTTGTTGATATTCTTTTTCAATCAGGTGCTCTCATTTTAAAAATTGTTAAGCCTTACCTAAAGTTGTTTGTATAATGAAAATGACGGTTCCTCTACTATATGGCATTATAATATTGCATGTCAAATTATGCCCTTCTCCCCACTTCTCGGTTCGGTTCTCCAAGGTGGAGAGAAAAGGACCCAGACACTGGAAGGGAGGTGAACTACCAAGCCATAGTTACTGGCTTGGCAGACTTTCCTATATGTACCTTTATACATTGGAAATCCCTGACAAAAGTTAAACCGATAGTAGCTAAGCACAGTAAATAAATACTACGGTTGTTTACCTAGGTTGATGAACATGGGATGACCTTTGATCCTTCTGTTTTCCATACAGAAATGAAAGAATTTAGAATGACTTGCATACCAAGGCCTCAGGGAAATAACATGTTATCAGAGTAGGGTGTAGATTAAATAATAGGGTGGAAGTTAATGTGTTTGGGAATAGTTTTGGTCATTGGTTTTTTGCATATTTTCAGCAGTGAAGTTTTTTTTCCAACAAATTGAAGTATCAAAAGATAAAAATAGGTAAAAGCAGAATTACCTTTGCTGTGTGGGTTTGCCGAACTCCCAGAGTACTTTCCAGTTGGACCCTCGAAGTACTATAAACCTTTAGGCTTACTGTTTATATACCCATAATGTGTGTTAATGATCACATTATAGTCCTAGGGGAAAAAACTGGACTTTTTATATTAGTATATTTTGCTGTACTAGATGTAATGGGCCCAAAGCAGTACGTAATTGTTGTTAAGTGTTCAGGATTATTTAGTGGTTTGGAAGCTGAGTATTCTTAGTCTGGAGATTAAGTCATTTATTCATCAAATATTTACTGAGCACTTGCTGTGTGTCAGGCACTGTTGCTGGAGATATGATTCCAAAACAAAAATCCCAATGCTTCTAGGTTATTTAGTCACCACATAAATTGTTCAAAGTTTTGATAGGTTGGTTCTCTCTTCATTTGCCTGATTATATTCTTGTTTCAAGACTAATTCATAGGAATAATGACTTTTTAGGGCGCATTTCAGCATAAAAATTGTGTGCTTTGTGGTATAAACTGTGGTTCAAAGGTGAAGTATTATTTTGAGTTCAGGACTTTGAGACCACAACATAGTGAGACTCCCTACAAAAAAATTTGAAAATTACCTATGTGTGGTGGTGCACATCTGTATTCACAGCTGCTTAGAAGGCTGAGAAAGGAGGATCATTTGAGCCCAGGCGTTTGAGGCTGCAGTAAGCTATGATCCTGCCACTGCACTCCAGACTGGGTGACAGTGAGACCCTATTTTAAAAAAAAAAAAAGATTATGGAATATGAGTTCCTCTCCTACAGGTGTTACACTGTTGAATTACTTAGCTATTTTATGTGTGTTAGAATGACTTTTTGATTTCTTCTCACTTTTCACAGCATTGATAAATTTACCAGAAATAGCAACATTAAGAAAAGGCAGGCTGGGAGGTGGCTCACGTCTGTAATCGCCATACCTTGGGAGGCTGATGGAAGAGGATTGCTTGAGCCCAGCAGTTTGAGACCAGCCTGGGGAACATAAGGAGAACCCCTCTCTACAAAAATAATTTTTAAATATTAGCTGGGTGTGGTGGTGCATACCTATAGTCCTAACTAGACAGGAGATTGAGATGAGAGGATCACCTGAGCGCAGGAGTTCAGGGCTGCCGTGAGCTATGATCATGCCACTGCATTCCAGCCTAGATGACAGATTAAGAGGCCTATCTCAAAACAGACAAAAAACAGAAAAGTAATGCATCAGTATTACACTCTGTTCATCTTTTTTTGTTGTTGTTTTCTATTGCTGCTGAACAAATTACTCATCTTTTAGTGTGCAGTTGATTATTTTATTCTTCAACTGTTTCCGACAAGTTTGCCTAAGGTTGTAGAATATATGATAATCTTTGGGCTTTGTTCTTGTTTCTTTTGAATATTTGTTTACATAAGGGATATTTATTTGATTTAAAGAAGATAGAGCATGTAATTACAAAGTTCCTTCTGTGTAATTAGGTCTTGGAAATGTAATTTCTTATCATAAATTTTGTGATTCTGCAAAAGTCTATAAACAGCCAAAAATTTTGAATTAACTATATTTGGGGTTGCACTCAACTTCACTTTTGGAAAAAAATTTTTTTAAGATGTCATAAATTAAAATTAGATTGTTATGCTGGCTAAATACATTATTATAGATTATAGTTAGCTTTCGTTCTCATGGTTTCATTTTTGACTAAGTATTTGAGTTTAAATTAGGATTTATGCATTGAATTAGTAGCTATTATGTGGGAGGCACTATTGTAGGCTTTTGATATACTGGTGAAATAAAGATTTGTGCCTTGTGACTCTTTTATTACGAGTGGGATGCAGAGAGGGATAGAGTTAATGACATAAATAAGGTGTATAGGAAGTTAGGAGGGTAAAGAGTTACCAGTGGGGTCTTTGGGGATATTGTGAAAAGTTTAGTGCAAAGGCAAGAACATGCCTTAGCATGTTGTCTTCCTCTAGTGTGATTGAAGCAGAATGAGAAGGGTAGAATAGTATTAGGGGAAGCCAGAGAGGTAAGAGAGGGTTGGAGAAGATCTTGTAGTAAGCCATTGAAAGGACTTGCTTTTTATTTTTAGCAGTACTCGAGAGTTTTAAACAAAAGAGTGGGAAGCTCTGATTTATGTTTTAAAAGGAGCACTCTGGCTGCTCTGATATGAATAGACTGGGAAAAGGGAGCAGGAGTGAAACAGAGGAGTTAGTTTAGAAGACTTTGGAGTAATCTTGGGCCAGAGATATTGATGGGTGAGAGCAGTAAAAGTAGAAAAAACTGAAAAGTTAAGGATATATTTTAAAGATAGGACCATTAGGAATTTCCTGACATGGTATAATAATTTAAAAGCGTAAAATATTTTTAAATACATACCTTTTATTAATGAATGCATCAGTTTTGTGAAAAGGTACATGTTTTAGTTTGTTCTGATTTATTGAGATTTTTAAAAACTTTTTTTGGATTCCTCGTAGAACTTTTTTTTCTTGATTTGCAAAGGAGGATGCGGTGTTTCAATGGTCTAGTAAAATATCTTAGAAAACTTAGTTGTGAAGATAGTTTCATTTTGACACAATTTTAATTTCTATAAGGAATTCTATATAAGTAATTTCTATAAGATTATCCTAAAGATAATCTTAAAGGCAGAATGAGAGACTGCACTGCAAGCTATTAAAAGCAGCACTATTGCTTAAAAAAGTAAAAGATTGGAAATGAAGAGGTTTTCCTTCTAACCTTATAATTTCTAATAGGTTATTGCTACTTTTGTCTTGGTTTCTTCATCAGTAAAAATAAACATGATGCTAGATATCATAAGAGCAAGTTGCATGAAAGTAAGCTTATGTCAAAAATAGAAAAGATGTACATGATTGTCATAGATATTAAGACTGAAAGGAGTTTTTGAATTAACTCAAACAGCCTTCATATAATTGAAGACACTGGCCATTAGTTTATTAATGGGAGCATGAAAAAAACATAATTTTTTTTTGTTCTTAGCACTGAAAAAAAAATTGCTTGAAGAGGACAGTTTTGATCTGCATGTAAGGGGCCGATGGATAATTTGTATATATATATGAACTAAGTGTTTGAAATGAAATTCTCTTAAAACGTGTTACAGCCAACTTCATGAGATCCTTTGTCCATTGAGGTGGTAATACCATACTCATTCAAACAAATAGCCAAACGCTTTTGAGGGCAAGGTGACAACAATTTTTTTTTTTTCTATTTTGTGGTTTCTCAAACTCTTCTACCCCCTCCCCTGCCTTTTTTTGGTTTTGTTTTCAAACCAAAGCCTCTTGAATTAAGTAAACCTATAAATCAGATAAGGAAGGCACCCCTCTGGTGAGAGCTGGAAGGACTCTTCCAGCACCCTTCCCACATCTAGGTGGAAGAATTTTTCTGTCACAGTTTGAAAATCACTATATGGTGACTCACGACATAAACTCTGGAGTTGATTTCAAAATACCAGCAGGTAGTCTGCTTAACAGCCTTGTTAGAAGGATAAGGATGTTCCTCCCTGTATCTAATGGGCATTTTACTGTGAATTGTTGTGGAAACCATAGAAGTCATGTGAAACTACCTTATTTTTAATTTAAATATGAACACTTAAGATTCAGATTGCCAGTGTCAAATGAATGAGGATGTGTTGAAACCTTAGTATTAAATTTTAACCTCATTATAGTTTTTATTTCTGTCAAATAAAAAGCTTTCCAGTTTTCAGTGACCAATGAAAGGGTGATGACTTAATGCCTCCATTCTTCATTTAAGACCCTTTTGTTTCTGAAACTTTAAAAATACATTTTATGAGAGAGAATTTTCATTTCTGCTTTACCTTTCTATCTTAACATATAGAGTATATCTCAGTGTTTTGGGGTTTATGCTATTGGAGAGCAGAAGTGAGTCTTAATGAGTAATAGTATTCAGAATTACATTATTTGGGTAAGCATATATGACTTGAAGACAAGGGATGGTTTTACTTTTAAAAACGTCTTTGAATTACTGTTAGTTTTCAGAATAGATGTTTGTTTAATAAAGAGTTATATTTCATTATGTAACTGTAGTGTTTTTACTGTACTGTAAAAATTCCCCAAAGTAATCACCAGGTAAGTCTTCTTTTGATAAGTATATCATCTGCAGGTTTTGCTTTTCTAATGAAAAGGAATAGATCTTGTATTCTCTTGTGTTTTCAATATTTTGCAATTAATTAATTGTTAGGTATGGAATCATTGTGCTGTTTTGCATACTAAGTTCCCTTTATGTCACTGTATATATAGCTTTGTTGTCCAAAATACACTATGTTTTCTTCTCTGTAATATCCATAAATAAAGTGTTCACTTGTTCTTTTACACATTCAGGTAAAGAATGTTAAAGTTGATGCTAGGTACAAATTTTCACTTTGGCCAGATTAAGATTTGTAAAAATTTTACTTAATAAAAAAAGTTAATAGGATTGGATGGGACTGCCCTAGTTTACTTTACTACATGTATACACTGCTGCCACATAAATATTTGTGAGTCACAGGTCTCATCACATTATTTTTCATAAATCTTAAGCAGCTTACCATGATTCCAAGAATCAAATAAAGAACTGGAACTAATATTTATTAAGCCTTTTCTCTAGGCACTTCACATTTTAAAAAACGATTTATAGGTATAGCCCTGTTTTATAGATGAAGGAACTATGTCTTAAGAGTTTTAGGGCTTTACTGTTGTCATCAACTAGTAAATGATAGGAGTCCGATTTTGAAATCAGTTGTATTTACACATGGTTTCCACTTCCTTGTATTGCCGCTTCAATATAGTAATATTTACTACAAAAGTGAACCTAATATATATTTTGTTTGACTGTCAGATGGCTATTAAAGTTAATGTTTACTTGAGATTGATGGAATAAGCTTCTAAAATATGAGAATAAATCTGAAATTTTATTTTTAAAAATTATGTATTATAATTTTACCAGAAATATTAGTCAAGATTTTAAATTATGAGCACAGTTTATCTTCACCATTAGTTAGTATAACATATGTTCGGTGTAATTGAAATAGATGTTTACTTACAACAGAGGTCAGTGGACTAGCAGGTATTTGTGGGAGAGGGGAGGAAGTGGTCTTTTCTTTTCTTAGGTTTTTTTTGTTTGTTCTTTATTTTGTCTGAATTGAGGATACTTTTCATATGTGCTGATGTACATTGCTAGTGATTTTTTCCTATCTTGTGAAATTTGGAGGTGGAAGTGATGTAGTTCTTTTAATTTGTTCTCAAAAGAATGTGAACAATCTCTTAAAAACTTTTTTAAAAGACCAATTTATTACCTACATGAAAAGTAATCAGAATTGAATTTTATGGAATTCTTAAAAGTTATCTTGTGTTGCTAGCATATCAAATAATTCTAAAAGATTGTCTCAGATATATCATTTTAAAATTATTTAGCTTGGTGCTACTCAAAATGTGGTCCTTGTGTCCTTTGTAACTATTTTGAGAGGAAATATATCCAGGAATTAAGAGCATTTAGGATCAGTTTGGCAGTTTTAGGTTTCTTGAATCTAACAAAAAATCAAGGCTTCGATGTAAAAATAAATTTCATTATATTTTGCAGTTGGTCTTGTAGGTTTGAAATAAAATTTGGTCCTTAGAGAGTTTAAGAAGCAGTGATCTATGGAAATGCCATCATTATTTGTATTGTGTTCACTTATTTCTGTTTTCTCTGTTTAAGTATTTAGTCAATTTTTGGGGGGCATAACATTTGGTAGATTTTTTTTTAAAAGACTATTGAAATTTATTGAAAAAAATTTTATATTCTAAAATCTTATCAAATTCTTACGAAATTCTGTTTTAAGGAATAAGTTTTGAGGAACCCTGTAATAGAAAAAGCAGGTTGTTTTGTATTTTTAAGTTGTGAGGGAGTTGCAAGGCAACTAGTACATTTTAGTTATTACCAGCATAGCCCCCAGTGACAGAAGGCAGGAAAATTAAGGGAGTCAAAGGACTAGCTGTTTTTTCAAACTCACAGGAAGGGGTAATTAGAGGCTAAATGTACTTTTAGTTTAATAGAGGTTTATTTTAAAATTTGTGAGACATTACATTAGATTTTGTATTTTGTTAGGTTTGCCTTATGTTTTGAGGTCATCTTGTATTTATAACAGTAAGTCATAAACTGTTCATGTAGTTACTTCTTAAAATACATGTATCATTATTATTAACTTGTATGGTGCTTTGTTGTAAACATCTTTGTTATTTGTAATTCAGTGTATGTAATTTGTGATTAAGATTTGTTTTTTCCCCCCCCCTTTATAGGAAGATGATCCCTATGATCTTGAAGATGTTTCTGCACAGAAATGAGGGAAATACAAAGAACCAAATACAGTTCTGAAATTTGGGATCTGTATTTTGAGATCATTTTATTTTCAGAATGAGAAGCATGTCTGGTTACTTTTATGAATGTAGAGACATGAGAAGAGAGTTATGATGGCAAAAAACAAAGAGCCTCGTCCCCCATCCTATACCATCAGTGTAGTTGGACTCTCTGGGACTGAAAAAGACAAAGGTAACTGTGGAGTTGGAAAGTCTTGTTTGTGCAATAGATTTGTACGCTCAAAAGCAGATGAGTATTATCCAGAGCATACTTCTGTGCTTAGCACCATTGACTTTGGAGGACGAGTAGTAAACAATGATCACTTTTTGTACTGGGGTGACATAATACAAAATGGTGAAGATGGAGTAGAATGCAAAATTCATGTCATTGAACAAACAGAGTTCATTGATGACCAGACTTTCTTGCCTCATCGGAGTACGAATTTGCAACCATATATAAAACGTGCAGCTGCATCTAAATTGCAGTCAGCAGAAAAGCTAATGTACATTTGCACTGATCAACTAGGCTTAGAACAAGACTTTGAACAGAAGCAAATGCCTGAAGGGAAGCTCAATGTAGATGGATTTTTATTATGCATTGATGTAAGTCAGGGATGCAATAGGAAGTTTGATGATCAACTTAAATTTGTGAATAACCTTTTTGTCCAGTTATCAAAATCAAAAAAACCTGTAATAATAGCAGCAACTAAATGTGATGAATGCGTGGATCATTATCTTAGAGAAGTTCAGGCATTTGCTTCAAACAAAAAGAACCTTCTTGTAGTGGAAACATCAGCACGATTTAATGTCAACATTGAAACATGTTTCACTGCACTGGTACAAATGTTGGATAAAACTCGTAGCAAGCCTAAAATTATTCCCTATTTGGATGCTTATAAAACACAGAGACAACTTGTTGTCACAGCAACAGATAAGTTTGAAAAACTTGTGCAGACTGTGAGAGATTATCATGCAACTTGGAAAACTGTTAGTAATAAATTAAAAAATCATCCTGATTATGAAGAATACATCAACTTAGAGGGAACAAGAAAGGCCAGAAATGCATTCTCAAAACATATAGAACAACTTAAACAGGAACACATAAGAAAAAGGAGAGAAGAGTATATAAACACTTTACCAAGAGCTTTTAACACTCTTTTGCCAAATCTAGAAGAGATCGAACACTTGAATTGGTCAGAAGCTTTGAAGTTAATGGAAAAGAGAGCAGATTTCCAGTTATGTTTTGTGGTGCTAGAAAAAACACCTTGGGATGAAACTGACCATATAGACAAAATTAATGATAGGCGGATTCCATTTGACCTCCTGAGCACTTTAGAAGCTGAAAAAGTCTATCAGAACCATGTACAGCATCTAATATCCGAGAAGAGGAGGGTAGAAATGAAGGAAAAATTCAAAAAGACTTTGGAAAAAATTCAGTTCATTTCACCTGGGCAGCCATGGGAGGAAGTTATGTGCTTTGTTATGGAGGATGAAGCCTTCAAATATATCACTGAGGCTGATAGCAAAGAGGTATATGGTAGGCATCAGCGAGAAATAGTTGAAAAAGCCAAAGAAGAGTTTCAAGAAATGCTTTTTGAGCATTCTGAACTTTTTTATGATTTAGATCTTAATGCAACACCCAGTTCAGATAAAATGAGTGAAATTCATACAGTTCTGAGTGAAGAACCTAGATATAAAGCTTTACAGAAACTTGCACCTGATCGGGAATCTCTTCTACTTAAGCATATAGGATTTGTTTATCATCCCACTAAAGAAACATGTCTTAGTGGTCAAAATTGTACAGACATTAAAGTGGAGCAGTTACTTGCTAGTAGTCTTTTACAGTTGGATCACGGCCGCTTAAGATTGTATCACGATAGTACCAATATAGATAAAGTTAACCTTTTTATTTTAGGGAAGGATGGCCTTGCCCAAGAACTAGCAAATGAGATAAGGACACAGTCCACTGATGATGAGTATGCCTTAGATGGAAAAATTTATGAACTTGATCTTCGGCCGGTTGATGCCAAATCGCCTTACTTTTTGAGTCAGTTATGGACTGCCGCCTTTAAACCACATGGGTGCTTCTGTGTATTTAATTCCATTGAGTCATTGAATTTTATTGGGGAATTTATTGGGAAAATAAGAACTGAAGCTTCTCAGATCAGAAAAGATAAATACATGGCTAATCTTCCATTTACATTAATTCTGGCTAATCAGAGAGATTCCATTAGTAAGAATCTACCAATTCTCAGGCACCAAGGGCAGCAGTTGGCAAACAAGTTACAGTGTCCTTTTGTAGATGTACCTGCTGGTACGTATCCTCGTAAATTTAATGAAACCCAAATAAAGCAAGCTCTAAGAGGAGTATTGGAATCAGTTAAACACAATTTGGATATGGTGAGCCCAGTTCCTGCCAATAAGGACATATCAGAAGCTGACTTGAGAATTGTCATGTGCGCCATGTGTGGAGATCCATTTAGTGTGGATCTTATTCTTTCACCCTTCCTTGATTCTCATTCTTGCAGTGCTGCTCAAGCTGGACAGAATAATTCCCTAATGCTTGATAAAATCATTGGTGAAAAAAGGAGGCGAATACAGATCACAATATTATCATACCACTCTTCAATTGGAGTAAGAAAAGATGAACTAGTTCATGGGTATATATTAGTTTACTCTGCAAAACGGAAAGCATCAATGGGAATGCTTCGAGCATTTCTATCAGAAGTTCAAGACACCATTCCTGTACAGCTGGTGGCAGTTACTGACAGCCAAGCAGATTTTTTTGAAAATGAGGCTATCAAAGAGTTAATGACTGAAGGAGAACACATTGCAACTGAGATCACTGCTAAATTTACAGCATTGTATTCTTTATCTCAGTATCATCGGCAAACTGAGGTCTTTACTCTGTTTTTTAGTGATGTTCTAGAGAAAAAAAATATGATAGAAAATTCTTATTTGTCTGATAATACAAGGGAATCAACCCATCAAAGTGAAGATGTTTTTCTACCATCTCCCAGAGACTGTTATCCCTATAATAACTACCCTGATTCAGATGATGACACAGAAGCACCACCTCCTTATAGTCCAATTGGGGATGATGTACAGTTGCTTCCAACACCTAGTGACCGTTCCAGATATAGATTAGATTTGGAAGGAAATGAATATCCCATTCATAGTACCCCAAACTGTCATGACCATGAACGCAACCATAAAGTGCCTCCACCTATTAAACCTAAACCAGTTGTACCTAAGACAAATGTGAAAAAACTGGATCCAAACCTTTTAAAAACAATTGAAGCTGGTATTGGTAAAAATCCAAGAAAGCAGACTTCCCGGGTGCCTTTGGCACATCCTGAAGATATGGATCCTTCAGATAACTATGCGGAACCGATTGATACAATTTTCAAACAGAAGGGCTATTCTGATGAGATTTATGTTGTCCCAGATGATAGTCAAAATCGCATTAAAATTCGAAACTCATTTGTAAATAATACCCAAGGAGATGAAGAAAATGGATTTTCTGATAGAACCTCAAAAAGTCATGGGGAACGGAGGCCTTCAAAATACAAATACAAATCTAAAACCTTGTTTAGTAAAGCCAAGTCATACTATAGAAGAACACATTCAGATGCCAGTGATGATGAGGCTTTCACCACTTCTAAAACAAAAAGAAAAGGAAGACATCGTGGAAGTGAAGAAGATCCACTTCTTTCTCCTGTTGAAACTTGGAAAGGTGGTATTGATAATCCTGCAATCACTTCTGACCAGGAGTTAGATGATAAGAAGATGAAGAAGAAAACCCACAAAGTGAAAGAAGATAAAAAGGTAAGGTTAACTTAAGGTCAGTGATGTTTATAAAAATGCTTGTTGTTGCGTTTTTAAAATACTGACATCAGTGTTAGAATTTAGTCTCATTCATTCCATACGTGTGATTAGTAGCCCTTTTTAATTTTCTGAGTATTTTGTGGGGATAAGTGATTTTTTGTTATTTTTGTGCTTTATTGGGATAGAGTTTGATTTCATATTCTTCAGCATAAAAATTCTGGGTGAATGTGTTTTTTCTTTTTACAGAAACCCAGATATGAAGTTATTTTGTTCTTAATTTTTCCATTTGTAAATCATCCTATTTTTCTGTTTTTCCCTTTTGCCCTACCATTTTGCAGTGTTAATTTGGCATACCTGTCTCACTCAAGGATATTAATAATACAATAAAATTGTAACAGTTTATAGTCTTGGATATTTATTAACTTTTCCAGGCAGCTTCTTTGCAGATGGTGGTATACGGCCTGAAGGTAGACAGAAAGGTTTCTGAAATTTGAATTGAAGAATTCTAACCAAATTAAAAGAAAGAAAGCAAGC
Source organism: Chlorocebus sabaeus (assembly GCF_047675955.1). NCBI lineage: Eukaryota > Metazoa > Chordata > Mammalia > Primates > Cercopithecidae > Chlorocebus > Chlorocebus sabaeus. The sequence goes on from NC_132927.1 coordinate 8,320,685, forward strand.
ATTCTTTCATCTTTTACATTTTCAGTAGGTGTTAATCCATCTGATGGTATTAAGCATTTGAAACCTAAATATGAATGCTGTTAAAGTTGTATTTAATAATTTTGACTTTTATTAGATATTTTTCACAGTGGTATTTTAGCAACTTCACTTCTAATACTGTTTGACACTTAATTGCACACAAACTTTTATTTAAGGATTTTATGGTCTTAAGATAGCATTCAGTAGGCTTTTATGCTAATGTACTGGTAATTTCTTCATAGGTTAAGTCCATAATCTTGTAAATTGTCAATACTTATTTTCTATAGCTGACTGCTGTTAGACCCAATTAAAGATGTGGATATTTTGAGTAAGCTTATTCTAGGTAATTTTCCTAAATATTGTAACTCCCCGTTATAGTTGATAGACTCTGCTTTATTTTCTAAGTTTAAGTTAAAGTATTATGTTTTTTTGTCATTAGCAAATTTTCTGGAGGAGGCATGTAACCCTTTTTTAAATTTTTGTTTTTGAGATGGAGTTCCACTCTTGTTTACCAGGCTGGAGTGCAGTGGCACGATCTTGGCTCACCGCAACCGCCACCTCCCGAGTTCAAGCGATTCTCCTGCCTCACCCTTCCTGAGTAGCTGGGATTACAGGCATGTGCCAGCATGGCTGGCTAATTTTGTATTTTTAGTAGAGACAGGGGTTTCTCCATGTTGGTCAGACTGGTCTTGAACTCTCCACCTCAGATGATCCAAGGCCCACCTCAGCCTCACAAAGTCCTGGGATTACAGGCATGAGCCACCGCGTAAACTTTTAAAAATACACTGATCTAGACTTACAGCACATACTCAACTCATAACATGCTACTCTCTGGCATCTCTTCACACTTACTCTATTATCACTAGTTCCATTTTATCACTAACAAAAAACTTTAATGTTTTTCTGTTAATTGGTTTATATTATTAAAACTACTTAATGTTTATTAACAAAAATAAAACACAGCCTTTCCATTTTTAAATTGCTTTTATTTTTGTGGATTTTTTTTCCATTTTTGTTCACAAGCCTAATTGCTTTGGTAACCTTTTGTTTTGATGTAATTTCAGTGAAAGTTGGAGGAATAGTAAAGGGGAATCCATATATCCTTTACCCATATTTGCCAGTTATCTACATTTTGCCCCACTTGATGGAGCTGTGTGTGTGCACGTGCATGTGTGTGTGTGTTTTTGTGTCTATTGGTTTGTTTTATTTTTTTAAGCCCTTTGAGATTAAGTTGGAGATAATGGACTCTTTTTGCTATTAAATATTTCATTGTGTATTTCCTAAGAACAGAAACATTCTCTTTAATAGCAGTAGTACAATCATATTTTTCCATACTGCCACATAGTCCTTCTAATTACAGTATTAGTATAATTTTGTATACTTTTAGTCAGGAGGCAGATGTAGGCATTCATTTGTAAAGTAGTACAGTTACAGAGACCATGTGAAAAATAAAGGCTAAAAGCTGATTTTATTTGAAAAGACTGAAAAATAGAATAGACAAACCTCTGGTAATAGTGATGTGAGAAAAAAGGCATAAACAAACACTGAATAAAAAGGAGAACATAATTACAGTTAGATCAGATTAAAAGATAATAGAGAATACTATCAACAATTCCCTGCCACAAGTTTGAAAGTTTAAACAAAATGAATAAAGTCCTGGAAAAATGTAATTGACCTAAACAAAAATGCTTCAAATAATCTTGTAGTATTAAGTAAATTGTGAAGTAGTAGTAAAAGCCAAAAAAGATTAGTATTACTAAAGTAGTATTTATCTACTGATAAATTATTAGTTAACAAAATAGCTTGATATAAGATCAGTAATCAAAAATAGGTTGCATTTCTATATATTAGCAGCAGAAAACTAGAGAAAGTCATTACAGAAGACACCATTTACAAAAACATGGCAGATTATCAAGTCCCCAGGAATAATGAATGTGTAACCTCTGTGTTGGAAAAGTATAAAATGTTACTGAAAGACATTAAAAAGACCTAAATAAATGACAGAGCTATTGTCTTCCTGTCAATGAATATGGCATATCATAGAGAAGTCACTGTTCTTCAGACTGAGCTCTAGATTCAGTGTTGTTTCATTGGAAGTTTCAAAAGTTTTTAAGAAATTTCACATGCTGATTTGATAGCGTGGACGCTTCTGAAGAAGAAAGGCAGGGTGGAATGGTGGGTAGTGTGTATGCTCATTCTATCATATAATATAAAACTTCAAGACAGTGTGTTACTGGCACAGAGGTAGGCATATTGACCAATAGAATAGAGTCTGGAAACAAACAGACCTCAGGTTTACTGCTGTCTTTCAAACATGTTAGCCACATGGGGCTATTGGCCACTTGAAATGTGGCTAGTTGAATTAGGATGTGCTAGTCTAAATGGTGAAGAAAGGCCTTCTTGAAAAGTCATTTTTAGTCAGATCTGATAGCTACATAGTTAACTGGGGATTGGTGATATGTAATGGAGAGTATTTAATGCTGAATAAATAGGATGTACATACGGTGGGAGAGGAACATAGTATGTTCTTAAAGGAGGTCAATGTGTTTAGTCGTTGATCTAGGGCAGACATTGATAAACTTTCTGTAAAGGGCCTGATAGTAAATGTTTTAGGCTTTGAGGGTCCTATAGTCTGTTGCACCTGGTCATATCTGTTGTATTGTGAAAGCAGCAATAGACCATATGTCAACGGATGAACATAGCTGTGTTCTAATAAACCAAAATAGATTTGTAGTCTATTACAGTGAAAAAAGAAGTACTTTTTTACTTAAAATTGGAATTAATTTAGTAACCTACTAGTGTTCAAAAAGCAGCCCTTTAAGAGAACTGCTTGAAATTTCCTGAGAAAATCTGAGTTGTATTAATAATAAAATTGCCAGTTTTTAACACATTCAAGGAATGTGTTAAACACCTGTGTTTAAGTTGGTTTGATTTTTCTTCAGTATCTATTTTGTCTATTTTATTTTTAGCTTGATTCAGATAAATAGTAAAATACTTGGTGAATTTTATGGTATATTAGTATAAGCTGGTATTCAGATGATTTTTTTATTTTTAGCTTCTTTTAAAATTGTTTTCATGTCTTATTCCAGGCCCTGAATATTTTCCTCCTTTTTGTATTAGTAATTACCAACTTGTATTCCTCCTAGTCATTGTTTTTTTCTTTGTATTTTACTGCTCTCTTCTTATCTAAATCCACCATCAATTAGTATCTTAAAAGATTTTGCTGCTTTAGCCACTGTAATGGGGTTTGGAGACTGGCAGAAGAATAAAACCAAAATAAGTATGTTTTAGATAGATACTAATATGTATATATTGAGTCACAAGGTATTAATTTGATATTAGCAAATCATAACTTCATATCATGCTATTATATTAATGTAGTAAATCTTAGGTTTAGCATTGTTTGACTTCTGATTTCTAGAACCTCACTCTATCTGTAAATTGTTCATTCCAGATATAAAAGTAATGAAATATATGGAAATGTTTCTGTTGTCATTTGTCTATATCAGAATGCATAAATTATGAGAAAGTTATGTTTTTTTAGTGTGTATCATTTAACCTCTTGACAGTCATTAGGTTGACTGCTGGTGTTCACATCTGAGAGAAATCACGTTCTTGAAAGAATTTTGTGAAGGCTAAAAAAAAAACTGGATATAAAAGCTTACTATATAGAAAGAGCAGACAGGGTGCGGTGGCTCACACCTGTAATCCTAGCACTTTGGGAGGGCAAGGCAGGCGGATCACTTGAGGTCAGAACACAAGACCAGCCTGGCCATCATGGTGAAAACCTGTCTCTACTGAAAATATAAAAATTAGCCAGGTGTGGTGGTGTGTACCTGTAATCCCAGCTACTCGGGAGGCTGAGGCAGGAGAGTCACCTAAACCGAGAAGGTGGAGGTTGCAATGAGCCAAGATCGTGCCACTGCACTCCAGCCTGGGTGACAGAGCGAGACTCTGTCTCCAAAAAAAAAAAAAAAGCTTACTATAGGAAGGCAGTACTTACAGATCTGAAGGGATAGGCTTACACTTCGTTGAATGAGCAAAGATTCTTTATTCAACAAAGTCTTGAACTGCTTGAAAATTTCAGATTTTCTTTTTTGTACTTATTTTCTTGCTTAATTTCTTCAGAGTTGATACAGAATATTCATTATATCCATTGTTACCTTGAAAACATCCCTTTAGGGAAGGAAGTGAGAGTCACCTTTGTACAGGAAGTGTGTTTAGGAGAATGAAAAAGGTTCTTTGTAGAACCTTCAACCAGCATCTTTTCTAGTCTGCCTTGAGTTAGGTCCTGCATCTATTCCTAACCAATACAGTCTGTCGAGGGGAGTAGAATTATCCAACTAAATTTAGGTCCGACCCACCTGGGCAACATAGTGGGACACCATCTGTACAAAAATGTAAAAATTCAGCTGGGCATAGTGATGAGCCCCGAAGGATCACTTGAACCCAGGAGTTTGAGATTGCAGTGAACTGTGACTGCACCACTGCATTCCAGCCTGTGCAAAAGAGCAAGACCCTGTCTCGAAAAAAAAAAGAAAAATGAGTTTAGGTTTTACTCTTTATCCTGAGAGCTCTGGGTGAAATTAGCTTTCTGTGAAATTGAGGTAATTTCTAAGGTAGGAAAACTACAATGTCTACTGCAGGCAAGATTTGTATCATGTTTATAGTTGATCTCTGTGGCCTAGCACAGTACTCTGTGTTGTACTGTGATCAGTTGAAGTCAGCATAAATGTATGGCCTTTGTTTTTGTAAAAGAACTGTTCATGTGTTTAATTACAATTTATTTTGACTCAAGCAAATTCATTTTATTCAACAAGCATTTTGGTAAATGCCTACTATGCCTGAACACTGTTAGAAACTAATATGGGGATGACTTGGTCATTCATTGGCTCTGCTCTCAAAAAGTTCAGTCTAATAAAATTGATTTTGCTGAAAATTAAATATGTTTTATATTTTCAACAAGTTTAGCCGGACTTCTGGTTCTTTCTCTTATCTCATCTCGTGTGGAAAGAATTTACTTAGGCTTTCTTCAGTACCGTTTCTATTGCTTTCTTCCTGGCTAACCAGCTAAATTGGTCTACCTGATTAACTAGATCTATGGTGCTTCTATAATTTCTCATAAAGTTAAAATTTGTTTCTTCAGCAGCATTTTTGGTGCTGGCTACACCAATTTATGGTAACAAGTGTGGATATATAGTGCAAGTATTTCTGGCAGGATTTTACTATTTGCCATTTCTTTGAATTCTGTGTTGTTCATTTGACCTTGATTTATTGCTTTTCAAATTCAGATTGAAATGTAATTGGATGGTTAATTTTTAAAGTATATTTCTGATTTATACGTTTTGTTGAGATTTAATTTGAAAAATTATGTTGGTGGCATACATTTTCGCTAATTAAATTTGGCTTTCTATACAAACTTTTTCTTAGTGTTTATAGCAGCGTACTGAATATTTAGTAAAAGCATAGTACAGATTATTGAAGTTACTCATTTCTGCAGCGGATTAATAGTAAATGTTAAGTATGTTTCATGGAGGCACTTCTATAATGTAGATAATTGTGTTCTTATATTAATGGACAGTTGTTACTGTTGCAAGACTAATAGGTAAATTTATAGGTTTGCTAATTTATGTACACCAAAATTTTATGTACTACAAATTGTGTCACTCCTAGAAGAGGTATTTTACAGTAGATGCAGTGTTACGATTTCTTGCTCTGTAATATTTTCCTGTCGTCTCAGCTAATGTGTGGATGGAGTACTTGAGTCAATAGGGCTTAATCTGTGACTTTTAAAGAAGAGAAACCCCAGAGCATAGGAGAGTTGCTTTTTTAAAATAGTAGTAATTTTTGATGTTTAGAATCCTTACAATAAAATATAAGGATACAACAAAGGAGATCTTATGATTGTATCTTAGTCAAAATAAAGGGTACAACTTGCATACATTGTATAACATGATTGTTTTGAACTTTTTGGAAATTACTCTTAGCCTTGGAAGATCTGAGTAAAGGTTTGGGTATTTTCCCTAACAAAATGCACATGCACAAAATGTTACTGGAGTTTTAATGCTTTCAAATACTTCCTAAAAGCCTGTGGACCCCAGTTTAAGAAACTCCTTTTATAAGATGAGAGGGAGGAGGAAGACACTGAAATTTGGGGAAGCTGGGTAGAAATCCACCCGTTCACTTGAATAGTTAGTTGCTTTGCTAGAATTTTCTGTGACTCCAGGTTTAGTTTTTGTTATGTTGTTAATGGCATTAATAAAATATCTGCCACATATATATGTTGAAATGCTTTTTAGGAAGGTGTTATCTTAGAGAATAAAGGTTCCTGAGGCAAGGTTAAAGTTAGTTTGCCTGATAAGTATGTGCAAGAACCTAGATCACATTTATTTACACTCTGTTGTTTTTTATTTCCTCTTTTCACCTAGTGTTAGCATAAAGGGTGTGAGAGAGTCTTCACAATGTAAGTTTTCTGAAGTGTGTTTGGACTTTCAGCCAGCACTTACAGCTTTTATAGGCTTAAAAAGGGGATTAAATAAACCTTTACAGTGCTGGGTCCTCTGAAGGCTTCTTTCTTATACCAGTGTGTTAAACTATAATGTAATGCTGCTTCTCACTGCCTGATCACTTTATATTGTAGCTTAATTTTGTTTTTCTCACTATGTTACAACCTTTTTGAGGGCAGTTGTGGTTATCATTCAGCTTTGTATAACCTGCAGTATTGTTTCTCAGTCTTGAGTCATGTGGACCTTTTTTAAAGTTAAAATTCTCAGGCTTTTCAGAAATACATCTGTAGCTATTTCCCAAACTTGAGTTATTGGTCTTTGTTTTTACTAGTCTAGCACAGTGGCTATCAACCAGGGTCACTTTGGCCCCCCAGGAAGCATATGGCAGTGTCTAGAGACGTTTTCGGGTGTCACAGCTGGAAGTAGGAGGTTGCTACTGGCATCTAGTGGGTAGAAGCCAGGGTTACTGCTAAACATTGCAGAATTCACAGGCCATCTTCCACAACAAAGGATTATACAGCCCAAAGTGCCAATAATCTTGAAATTGAGAAACCCTCGTGTAGGAGACTATGTCTTGAAGAAAATGTCTCTGAAGTTCTAGAAGTCAGTAATACAAGGCATGTTTGTATCTGTTCAATAAGAAAGGTAGGGTTTTCCATATAGGTCATAGCGTTTTCTTCCCCAGCCTTACCATGATTGAGTAAGAATATATTTTCAGCATTATGTTAACTGTGGGCCAGAGCTACATGCTGTTGTCACTTATCATACTCGACTGTTTATCATTCATTATTCTGCTATAAAATATGTTGCTTCCATTCCATTTTCATAATACTAGTTGAGATTGTCATTACTTCTTACCTGCATTATCACAAAGACCTTTTTCTTAAAGAAATAAAGATTTTATTTTGAGCTAATTGTTGATTCACATGCTGTTGTTTAAAAATAAACAAAAACGGCAGAGGCCCCATGTGCTCTTTGCCCATTTTCCCACAATGGTAGCATCCTGCAAAACTAGTACAATATCACAACCAGCGTATTGACATTAATATGATCTACAGATCTTATTCAGATTTCCCCAGTTTTACTTGTGCTAATTTGTACATATGTATATTTCGTTCTTTGCAGGTTTTCATGTGTATGGGTTTGTGTGTCCCTCCCATAGTCAAGATGTAAAACAGTTCCATCACTAGCAAATTACTTGTTTTGTCTTTTTATAACTACATGCTTTTCCTTCTCCTCACCCATCACTAACCACTGACAGCCACTAATCTGTTTTTCATTTCTATAATTTTGTCATTTCAAGAATGTTGTATAAATGGAATCACAGGGCATATAACTTTCTGGGATTGACTTTCATTTAGCATAATGCCCTTGAGATTCAGCCAAGTTGTTGCATGTATCAACAGTTTGTTCTTTTTATTGCTGAATAATATTCCATAATATGGATACATCAGTGTTTTAACCTGTTGAAGGACATCAGGTCATTCCAGTTTTTGTCCATCTTGAATAAAGTTGTCATGAACGTTCAAATACAGGATAAGAAACTGCCAAACTGTTTTCCAGAGTGGGTATACTACTAATTTATTTTTTGAGATGGAGTCTCGCTCTTTTGCCCAGGCTGGAGTACAGTTGCGCGATCTCAGCTCACTGCAACCTCCACCTCCCAAGTTCAAGCAGTTATCTGCCTCAGCCTCCTGCGTATCTGGGATTATAGGGGCCCACCACCATGCCCAGCTAATTTATGTATTTTTAGTAGAGACGGGGTTTCACCATCTTGGTCAGGCTGGTCTTGAACTCCTGACCTCGTGATCCACCTGCCCCAGCCTCCCAAAGTGCTGGGATTACAGGCGTGAGCTGCTGCATCCTCACCAATATTTGTGGTACAGTAACTTTTTAATTAAGTATCTGTGCTCCATTCACCAATTTTTTCAAACTGGTATTTATGTTGCTTTCTGGGGGGCAGTGCTAAAATAGAAGTGCCTGATCCCTCTCCTTACAAACTATGTTTGTAACCTCTGTATAAAGTTCCAAATACCTGAGTTAGGCGTCAAAAGCCATTTGCAGTATGGCCCTTGCTGACGTTTTTAACCTTATCCGTTTCCACGCATACTCTTAAGCTCCAGGTATGTCAAAATAGATGGAAAATAGTAGCTGGCTCAGAGCCATTGTGAAGATTAAGAGTATACACATAGTATTAACAAGTGCCTAATAGATAGTAAGCAGTAAATGGTAGTTTCTGGTGATTTCATAGTCTTCATCCCGACATACAATAGGCACCCAAATGTTTAAATGAGGAAATTACTTACACACTATACACTTTCTAACTTCCGAAAATGTCCCTGACATTATCCATTCCTATATAAGTTCTACCCTTTGAATCTAGATTTAAGTCTTACATTTAGTTATTTTGGCATTTAATCACATATTATTTTGTATGTGCTATTAATGACTAGTAGCGAGGTGTTTTTTCATTATAACAGATTATATGTTTCTCAAGGGCATTAAATTCCACTGATTTTGAATATCCTTTACAGTAAACTAACATGCTCTGCACATCGTATAGTGATTTCTTCAGTTCTTAGAGACTGTTGAAAGTACATCACCTTTTTTCCAAGTGAATTCACATAGAGTTGGCTATTCTTCCTGTAACTTGATGATGTGAGTAATCATTATTTCATGTGAATCCTGATTAGGTTAGGATGCTTAAGCTTAGACATACCTGTCTAGTAACCCCTACAGGAATGAAGAATTAGGTAAATGAAACTGTTACCGTAAATCGTATGTAAACCAATAGTACTTTATATATTAACAGAAATCTTACGTGGTGAAGGCTTTCCTCTGGTGCCTGTTTTTAGTTGTTTGCATCTGTCAATGTTTATTGAGTATCTACCATGTGCTATATATATTGTGCCAGTTACAGGAACCAAAAGGAAATGTGACCAGATTTTAAATAGTATTTTGGAAGTTGTACCAATAGGGCTTGTGATATGTTTGCTGTGGAGAGTGAAGGAAAAGAGAAAACCAAGGTTGACTCCTAGGTTTATGGTTTGAGCAGTTGGGTGGATTTACTAAGATAGCAAAGACTAAGGGTGAAAGGATTCAGACTAGAGAGAATAAAGACATCTGTGCTTTTTATGTTTAAAATATCTATGTTGACATGTAAGTGGAAGTGGCAAAGTCTAAAAATTAGGTGTATGAGTGTGGTACTCAGGAAGAGTTATCAAGATGTATAAAGTATTTAAAGTTTTGGAATTAGATAAATTCACATAAGGGGAGAGTTACAGTTAGAGAAGAAGGGAGAACTCAGAACTGAGTTTGGGTAGAAGAGTTATTGGTAGATGAGACTGAAAGGAAATCCTTAGTGGGAAAAGAGAAAAGCTAGTGAAGAGTATGATATGGGAGCCAACAGAGCAGGTGTTCAAGGAGGAAGTTCAAGAAAGAATGTTGCCAAGAAATCAAGGATAAAGAAAAAATTTTCTTATTCATTTGATAGTATCTGGTCTTGACAAGTGGTTTAAGGGAATGGTAGGGAAAGCCAGATGGAAGTGGGTTGAAGAGTTACTGGGATGGGAAAAGTAGAGACAATGGATGTCTGACATATTCAAGAAGTTTTGCTGTGAAAGGGAGCAAGAATTGGGGCAGTAACTAGAAGGCAATGTGGGATCAAAGGAGGGTTTTTGTGTTTGTTTTTAAAGATGAGAGAAATTGGAGAGTATTTGTATGTTCATAAGGATGACCCAGGAGAGGGACAAATTGATGCTATAGGAGAAAAGTGATGGGGAATAGGAGTGATTCTGAAGAAAGAGAGGAAGGAGAATCAGGATTTAGGTGATGTGTAATCCTGTGATCAGGATTTGGGTACTGCAGTTATTATAGAGGGAAAAGATGAAATATTTCGAGTAGGGTTATAGTTAGATTGGTCCTGGCATTAATATGAGAGAGTTCCTATTTTTTCTGTTTCTCAATTAAATGTGATTTCAGGCCATTAGGAAGGGAGAGGAAGGTAGGTAGTGCATGTATTACTTGGGTTTTTTAAATTGCAGAATATGCTGGGATATGTGGAGAATCTCAAGTATGAGACAGTATATAGGGACCAGAGGAAACTCAAATTGGAAGTCATTGGAGTAAAATATGATTTCAGATCTTTTTCCTTTTTGAAAAGAGAAGGGTTAAAATTTACAATTTTTGCTATACTTACATGAACATAAATGATGTTATAGAAATGGTATTATACTGTTTATAAGACTTAAAATTTATCTAGTGTATGTGTGAATCTATTAAAATCAACATTCAGTGCTTATTCTTAATTTGGGCATACGTGAGCTGACAAAGTAAAGGAGATCCTTTAAAATTTCTGACTCTTTGTTTCCATAGATGTTTACTTATTTGTGCTATAATTTGTTGTTGCTGCCTGATAGATTGAATTCTAGATCATTGTCAAGTGAGTCTGTTTGTATGGTTAAAGGCTTTTTGCCTTAACAACTCCAGTGTTAATACTGCTCTTTTAAAATATACATATATATTACTTAACTCTTTGGAGTCCTTTGTTTAAATGGCACGTGGTTGGTTGAGTTTACTTTTTCACTAAGCCCAATAATCTTTTTGTTATAGTTGATCCTGTTACATTTATATTTGTGTTATAAGTTTTGGCTTGCAATTTTCTTGTTTTCTAGTTTTTATTCTTCATTAGCAAAGAAAAAAAAGAAGGAGCTATTAATTTATGTACTTCATATTTTTATCTTTAAATATATTGAACTCCTATTTCAATTTATCATCTTTATTCCACCTTCCAAATAGTATATTATTGTACCTGTTGTGCACTAGTGTAATTATATCTTATATCTCATCCCTCCTCCCCCTGTATATAGGGTAGGTTGAGGCTTTTAGTTCTGGCCTGTTAACAAATTATTTTTACATTTTATAGCTTTACCTGAAAAATTATAAATTAATAGCCATAACACTGTTAATTAGAATTAGTTTTACAATATTCAGTGTTTACTCTTACATTTTTCATAGCATAAATTCTCCAGTGTAAGTTTTTTTAACTGATTTTTTATCATGTGGTTAAGATTTTTCAGGAGTTTGAGACTTATAATTTAAATATAATTATTATATATTTGCAGACTTTTTAAAAAAATGTGTAAGTTACGAGTTATACATACCTGAATAACATATTGGTTAAGAATTCTCGACACTTGTTTCCCATGAACATTCCTGTAGATGAATCTTCTGGCTTCCAGTTTTCCAGACAACTCTGAGGCTGTCCTGCCTTTTTTTTCCCCCCCACTGTTGGTCATTTGTTTCTTCTGCCTGGATGCGTTTAAGATTCTTTGTAGCTTACCCAGTTCAACATGATATGCCCCTAACTTGTTGATTCACTCTTATTTGTTGTTTATTTTTCCTAGTACATAGTAAGGTCGTTTAATCTACAAATTAAGCTCATTATTTTAGAAGAGACCCCAAGTATCTCTTTCTGGACCATTTGTACTAATTTATTTCATAGTATTCCAGATGTTTGAGGTATGTTTATGAACAAAGCAGATAAAAATTCCTGCCCTTGTGTAGAGCTTAAATTGTAGCAGGGGGAGCCCCCCCAAAAAATAAAAAATATAATATAAAAAGATGATACATGAGTAGTTAACATAGTGTTGTGGGGAGAAAAGGCAGGATAAGAGGAGCAGAGTACTGGGGAGGGGCTGGGAAATACAGCAGTAGGATTGCTTTTTTTTCTTTTTCTTTTTTTTTTTTTTTTAAGAGATGGGATCTTGCCGTGTTGCCCAGGCTGGAATTTAAACTCCTAAGCTCAAGCTGTGCTTCCATCGCAGCCTCCCAAGTAGCTGGGATTGGATTACAATTTTTAATAGGGTGGTCAGTGTAGGCTTCATTGAGAAGGTAAAGGGAACGGCCACTACAAAAGTGCTAAGGCAGGAGCATTCCTGGCATGTTAAAATAGCAAGGAAAACTTGTGACTTGAGGGAGGAGTAAGTGATGAGGGAAATTAGGTCAAAATGTAAAGGAGCAGAATCCAAGGCATGCAGATTGTATATGTCTATTCAAGGAGCCAATATTCTAGCTCTCTGTAGAGGATGGCCTCTACGGAATGATGGTAGAAGCAGGGGATATTAAGCAGGTGTTGCAGTAATCCATATATGTGAAATGATGATAGCCTTATGGGCCAGGGAGTTAACAATGAAGATGGTAAAAAGTAAGTAGATTCTGTATCTATCCATTTGCTTAACAGTTGGAAGTAGGGTATGAGAGAAAAAGGAGATCAAGGATGACTCCAAGATTTTTATTCCAAGCAACTGAAAGGATAGAATTCCCAAAAACTGAGATGGAGAAGGCTGCAGATTGATTACATTTTAAGGAAAGCATGAGAGGTTTTTCTTAGACTTTAAACTGATGTTAGGATGTTTTACATTAGTTTAGGCTTCAGGAGAAAGAGCTGCGTTGGAAATAATAATTTAGCTTATCAGCATATAGATGATGTTACCAAGAGGGTGAGTATAGATAGAGAAAAGAAGACAATCAGGGCCTAGCGCTGTGGCTCAACCTGTAATCCCAGCACTTTGGGGGACCAAGGCCAAAGAATTACTTAAGGCCAAAGTGTTCGAGGCTACAGTGAGCTATAATCGTGCCACTGCACTACAGCCTGAATACAGAGCAAGATGCTGTCTCAAATAACAGCAGCAAAAGACAGAGACTGATTAGAATATTCACAACATTACAGTGTTGATGAGGAGGGACAAGAAGACTAAAAAGGGAAGAGTGAGTGAGATAACAGGGGTGGGTCTCTTTAGAAGTCCAGTGAAGAGAGTGACTGCTGAAAAGTCAAGATGATAACTGAGAGCTAGTTACGGAAAACAGTCTTTGGTGACCTTAATAAGAGCAGATTGATTTAGTGGAATTTTGAGGGTGATAACTAATTTGAGTGCTTTTAGGAATGAATGGAAGGAGAGAAATTGGGACATCTTGTATAGATTACTTGTATATAGTTTGTCTGCAAAAGGGAGTAGAAGATTGAGACTTTTTTAAATGAGAGCAAAACCCAGCATTTTGTGGTGTGTATAATAGGAATGATATAGCAGGAAAAGGAACTCTGATGGTGTTTTCCATTTTATTTTGATCTTTTCAAATATATTGAATCTTTTATTTGCTACTTCTAAGTAGGTTTTTGTTTCTGTGATGAGTTTTTTGTTTCAGTTTCTTTACATTTCATCTCCTGTTGTCACGCTGCTGCTTTATTTTATTTTATTTATTTTTTTGATGGAGTCTCGCTCTATCACTAGGCTGGAGTGCAGTGGCACAATCTCAGCTCACTGTAACCTCCGCCTCCCGGGTTCAAGCGATTCTCCAGCCTCAGCCTCCCAAGTAGCTGGGACTACAGGCTCAGGCCACCATGCCCAGCTAATTTTTGTATTTTTAATAGAGATGAGGTTTCACCATGTTGGCCAGGATGGTCTCGATCTCCTGACCTTGTGATCCACCCATTTCGGCCTCCTGAAGTTCTGGGATTACAGGCGTGAGCTACCACGCCTGGCCTCTTTGATTTTTTTAATTTCAAGAATCATATGTAAGAAAATAGAGATCCGGTTTTCTTGTTTCTGGAATTGGTTCTTTGAGAGTCTAGTCAACTGCATTTCGCTGCTTAAGTTTTGTTCAATTTTTGGTTACTGGTAAAGTAATTTGAGGTGTTTGGTTTTTAAAAAATGTTACTGTAGTATTTATTTGAAGATGTTGCTTAGGTGACCCCTTGTGTTGCTGATATTACTAAAATAGGAAGAGCAGTTCTGGAAAGGGCTGTTTTCTTCTTCCTAGTCCTGTTTACGTATACAAATGAGAGTTTTTAATATGTTGGACACTTAATGAGATGTAATTGCTGAATGGAATGTTTGTTTTACTGTGATGTGCTTTTGCAGATAAGAAATTTGCTTAAGTGGCTAGAGAAAAGGCTGGGCATTTGCATTTAAGTAGAAGTTCAGATACGAATGAATGTAGTAATGAATCAAAAATTGCATTTTCGATCGGGTGCGGTGGCTCACACCTATAATCCCTGCACTTTGGGAGGCCGAGGTGGGCGGATCACGAGGTCAGGAGATCGAGACCATCCTGGCTAACATGGTGAAACCCTGTCTCTACTAAAAATACAAAAAATTAGCCAGGCATGGTGGCGGGCGCTTGTAGTCCCAGCCACTCAGGAGGCTGAGGCAGGAGAATGGTGTGAACCTGGGAGGCAGAGCTTGCAGTGAGCTGAGATCACGCCACTGCACTCCAGCCTGGGTGACAGAGCAAGACTCCCTAAAAAATAAAAAAATAAAAAAAATCTATATGTAATCTCTTTCAACACTGCGTTTATCTCCAAACAGAAAACATCTTTGCTTCAGTTTTCATTTTTCTAATCAAATGATAATATAGCTAATAGTTGGCAGGCTACAAAGCACCTTTGTGTTTCTGAGAAAGAAAAGAACTCAGCCACCGTACCCCTGCCTCAACTTTGAGGTTATAGTCTCTTCATTTCCACTTTGCACATTGTTCTGTTTTGGTGGTAGTGGAAGTGGAGTGATAATTTAAGGAATAAGGATCCACACCACTTGACTTGCATTTGGCTTGCTGAGTTAGGTCTTGAGCCAGAAACAAACACTCCAGTTCCCCCTTGATAACATTCCAGACACCTAGTTGTGTTTGGTCTAATCTGCACTTAACAGGGTTGCATATAATCTGCATCACCAGAGAATGATGGTGGGTGATTTAGAAGTCAGATTTCATGAGCTCTGAGAGTTTGCTGGATGGAGTGACCTGAAATTGAAAGGATTTAATTAAGTACTTAAGATACGTAAGATATTCAGAGACTCAGAAGAATACGTTGAAGTATGCATTCAAAAGAAAGACTTCCAGAAATAATGAGAAACTAAGATGAAGACCATTGTTTTCAGGCATTGAAAGCCCTGCCTGTGCTCCCTTCGTCTGCCCACACATACACATTTTTCTGATTAAAAATGATACATATTTGTCCAATTTGAAAACCAGTATGACAAATATGACAAATATTAATAGATTTGTGATTTATGCCAGAGAAAATAAAAATTTGTAGATAAAACTAACCTCAAAAACAAGGGCTGTCAATAAAAGTAGCGTAATATCCTCTGAATTTCTGAAAACTTGTCCATCTTCCTATGCTTCAGAAACTCTCAATGGGATGTGCACAATAGAGTCATCTGTAGGAATCCTTGCTATACCCTAGAGAGTGAATCAGACTCTCCTCAGTAGTTTGATTCCCAAAAATACTTCCTTAAGTTTTTGAGGTGTTCATTCTTTGGTTAAGATTTATTTTCCCTCTAATGCTACTTTGAAGTTAAACTGTGAAAATTCATATTTAATTTTGTTTTTTTTAACTATCATTAAAACGTTTTGTACATTACTTCTGAATGTTATCCTAACACTTAAGAAAGCATCTGGCTGGGAGTGGTGGCGCACGCCTGTAATACCAGCACTTTGGGACGCCAAGGCGGGTGGATCCCAAGGTCAGGAGATCGAGACCCTCCTGACTAACATGGTGAAACCGCATCTCTACTAAAAAAAATACAAAAAAATTAGCCGGACATGGTGGTGGGCACCTGTAGTCCCCGCTACTCAGTAGGCTGAGGCAGGAGAATGGTGTAAACCTGGGAAGCGTTCCACAGTGAGCTGAGATCGCGCCACTGCACTCCAGCCTGGGTGGCAGCCAGACTCCCTCGAAAAAAAGAAAAAAAAAAAAAGCCATCGACTGGGCGCTGTGGCTCATGAATGTAGTCCCAGCATTTGGGGAGGCTGAGGCAGGCGAATCATGAGACCAGCCTGGCCAACATGGTGAAACCCCATCTCTACTAAAAAGGCATAGTGGTTCATGCGTGTAATCCCAGGTACTTGGAAGGCTGAGGCAGGAGAATTGCTTGAACCCGGGAGGCAGAGGTTGCCGTGAGCCGAGATTGCGCCACTCTTCTCCAACCTGGGTGATAGAGCAAGATTCAGTCTAAAAAGAAAAAAATAAAAAACTGCTGGGCACAGTAGCTGACGCCTGTAATCCCAGCACTTTGGGAGGCCAAGGTGGGTGGATCACGAGGTCAGGAGATCAAGACCATCCTGACTAACATGGTGAAACCCCTTCTCTACTAAAAATACAAAAAAATTAGCCAGGCGTGGTGGCGGGCGCCTGTAGTCCCAGCTACTCGGGAGGCTGAGGAGGAGAATGGCATCAACCCGGGAGGCGGAGCTTGCAGTGAGCCGAGATCGCGCCACTGCACTCCAGCCTGGGCGACAGAGCAAGACTTCCTCTCTAAAAAATGAAAAGCATCAGTAGGTAGGAAAAAAATGGAAGAATAAGGGACAAATGATGGACGGTTCATGGAGTTATATAGCATCATTATACAATCAATGTTCTTACAAATATAGACAGACACAAAAAACTCACTTGAACCTGCCTCCAGAGACCAAATGAAATTACTGTATCACACCTAAACTGAATCAGGTATTGCTTACCCCTAGTGTGTCCCTTGTGTTGGCATTGAAAAGTGCTATTTTCTAATCTCTCCCGACCTATCAAGTCTTCTGTCATTTTCCAAAGAGAACATTTTCTTCCAATAAGCCATTTTTTTTCTGTTCACTTATGTCTCCAATCAAGGTGCTACTTCTGGCAAAATTTATTTAGTGAGTCATATTGGTGGACATTTAGGTTGGATGTGGCTTTATAATTTTTCTTTTGATCCGAACTGTGTATTTATATTGCTTATTACTATTATTCTGAAATTAATTTTAATAGTGTTAACTTAAATATGTTTTCTTATAGCAGAAAAAGAAAACTAAGAACTTCAATCCACCAACACGTAGAAATTGGGAAAGTAATTACTTTGGGATGCCCCTCCAGGATCTGGTTACAGCTGAGAAGCCCATACCACTATTTGTTGAGAAATGTGTGGAATTTATTGAAGATACAGGTAGGATAGAAGAATCATTGCAAGAGATTTGATTTTAAATTTCACTTTTGATACACCAATAGTTTGTCAAACGTTTGTGATTTGTTAAAAATAAATTTTGAAAGCGGTATATAGTTTTCATTATTAGAATTGTTTTATATTAACTCCATCTGATCAGGTAACCATCTGATATTTGAAAGAAGTTTTTGTTGACCAATAATGCTTTTATTGGACTTCTCTTGAAGTAATAAATGGCTAAGTTGAATACTAAACTCTTAAGCTTACCTTATTCTGGGATTTAGAATAACTTTATTAAGTTACGCTATTTAATGAAGAGATATAGTTATGGTTTGAATAATTTGGAAGTGTCCCATATTTTTAAGTCCAATACTGTTTACTTGCATTACCGATTTTACGTATGGATTTTTCTTTTAAAACTTAGAGCAATAGTTGTAAATGTGTAAAAGGCAGCTTGTTCTATTTGTGATGCTACTATTATATATTCAACAGTTCTAGCTTGACATTTATATGATTTGTGTTGTATTTTTAAGGAATGCGTAGATATCCTCATTATTTTAAAAGCAAACCTGCTCTTATGTTTAGTTTGCCTCATGTAATCTCAAAACTGAAAAAATAGGCAAGTTAAAGGTGGAAAATAGGGACAGAAGATTGTTTTTGAGTGCATTTAAAACAAACACGAGTTAACCATGTAACCTTAGTGACTGAATGTACTACACATTTTAATGGCTTGAAAACATGAGCTAAGTCAGTTTCGGCTTTATTTGTTACTAATGATCCCTTGATAGATAAGCATTGTTTGAAAAACAAAGTAGGATACTCTTGTCGTCGCTAAAAAATCATGCTCATATTTATTCACATGTACACCTTGCCCTTTGGTTTATCAACTAAGTTGTATATTATATTGAGTTATCTATTTGGTAATAGATATTACTATAAGGAATGTTGACTTTCAGTCTTAATGAGAGGATAGAATGCGCAGTGGCTCACGCCTGTAATCCCAGCACTTTGGGAGGCCAAGGTGGGCAGATCACAAGCTCAGGAGATCGAGACCATCCTGGCCAACAGGGTGAAACCACATCTCTACTAAAATTACAAAAATTAGTTGGGCATGGTGGTGCGTGCTTGTAGTCCCAGCTACTTGGGAGGCTGAGGCAGGAGAATTTCTTGAACCCGGGAGGTGAAGGTTACAGTGAGCCGAGATTGCGCCACTGCACTCCAGCCTGGTGACAGAGTGAGACTCCATCTCAAAAAAAAAAGAAAAAAGAGATTACATTATCCGCTAGTTTTGTAGTTGAAATGGCATGTGTCTTCTGCCTTCAGTTAATAAGTGTTAATTTATAGAGGCTACATTTGGATATGCTCTTTATCATTTATTTTTCCCTTCAAGAAATACTTGAGAAGTGTTATTAGATAAATTTCTCGACTATTTTTCTGTCCATCTTTAATATAGCAGAAATGCAAAGGTTCTTAAAATACTAACTTCCTGCTTTGGATTTAAAGAATTCTGATTTTCTCTAGTATTATAATTAAGCGTAGGGATACAACTGAACAATTAGAAAATACTTTCCTTTAGTGATCGAAAAGCAATAATAAAATTATAGATTAGCGTTTTGTACATTTATTATTTAAAATTTCCGTTTCTTGAATATTTCATAGTAGTTGAGTGATTCAGTTTGAGGAAAAGAAATGAATTCCAAATATAGGATAAAATGCAGGTCTAGTCCAATTCTTAACACAACTTGAATTAGTTTAGGTCAACTCTCAGGTAATTTATATATTTAAGTACTTTGGTAGAAAGATTACATAGACCATAGAATAGAATAAAAGATTAAACTAGTTCTTTTGTTGTCATTGTAATATATTGCTTGATTTTATTACTAATTTTAAGACTACTAAGTGGTTTTAGCAGAAACTCCTAATTGCCTATGAGGTTGTTTGTGTCTTTTGAGGAATTCGTTCATTTCATCTAAATTTCATAAATTTACAGCTCTCAAAATGGACTGTAGCATAACCATCTTATATTTAAAGTTCAACTTGTAAATATATTGCAGATACCCATTTCTTAAAAATTGTGATATTTTGCTGTTTATAGATCCTTAGATGTAATGATATAAATGATCTGTAATTGTGTTGTTATAATCAGTCCTCTTGTTTAAAAGACTAATCTTTCTTGAACAACCCTGGAGAAAATATTGACAGTTTAAAAAATCAGCTTTATTGATATAATTTACATACAATAAAATTCACTAACTTGAATTGTACAGTATGAATTTTTATAATCTATAGTCATATAACTGCCACCACAATCAAGATTTAAGTTACTTTCATCACCCCCAAAAACATCTGGTCTTTTATTATTAAGTATAATGTTAGCTGTTGGATTTTTGTAGATGAACTTTATCTGGTTGAGAAAGTACTGTAACATTCCCAGTTTGCTGAGTTTTTATACAAAATAGGTGTTGATTTTGTCACGTGGTTTTCTGCATCTGTTGAGGTTATCTTAATGATTGTTTTTTGCTGTGGATGGTGAATTACATTGATTTTCACATGTTAAACTAACCTTACATCCCTGGGATAAATACCACTTGGTCATGTTTTAACCTTTTTATGTATTGCTGAATTCATTTCCTAAAAAGAAGGATTTTAGTCTGTAGTTTTCTTTTCTTGCAATGTCTTTGTCTGGTTGATATCAGACTAAAAAGCTGGCATCATAGATTAAGTTTATTTTCTGGAAGAGTTTGTGTAGAATTGGTAATATTTCTTTCTTTAATTTTAGTAGAATTCACCAGTGAAGTGATTTTGACCTGGAATTTGTTCGTGAGGAGGTTTTTAATTTAAATTTCTTTAGTAGATATAGGGCTATTCAGATTCTTTATTTCTTCTTGAGTAAGCATTGGTTGTTTGTGTGTTTTGAGGAATGCATTCATCTAAATTGACAAGGTTTTTAATAAAATTCCTTTTTCTTTTAGTGCCTTGTAGCATCTATAGTGATGTCTTTCTACCCTGATGTTACTAAATTGTGTCTTTTTTGGTATGGTTGAGGTTTATCAATTTTATTGATCACTTCAAAGAACCAGCTTTTGCTTTTATTGATTGTCCTTTTTTTCCCCATTTTTTAATTTATTGAATTCTACTTCTTGTTTCTTTCTTCTTTGGTTTCTCTGAAGTTTCTTAAAATAGAAATCTAGATTACTATGTTAGACCAGTTTTCTTTTCCACTGTAAATATTTAATGGTCCAGATTTTCCTCTAAGCATTGTTTTAGCTATATTCCATATAGGTATGTTGTGTTCCGTTTTTGTTTAATTCAAAATACTTTGTAATTTCCCTTTTTCAAAAAAACAATTTAACTCATCGGTTATTAGATTTCTAAATATTTGGTGGTTTTCCACATCTTTTTTGTTCATTTCTAGTTTAATTATTTTGCATTTGAAAAACAAAGAGTTTGATTCCAGGTTAAGTTTATTGAGATTTGTTTTATGGCCCAGAATATGGTCTCTTTTGAATAGTTTAATGAGACCTTGAACTGAATGTTTATTATAGTGTGAAGAGTTCTATAAATGTCAGATCAAATTCTTTGAGCCTGTTGGGCAAGTCTAGTATATCCTATTTTTCTTGTTTACTTTTGTAAAATGAAGGAATACTGTTGAAATCTGCAATCATGATTGTAGATTGTGTGTTTCTTCTTTCAGTTCTATTAGATTTTACATCATGTATTTTGAAGATCTGTTAATTTCATACGCATTTGGAATTATGTCTTTTTTTTTTTTTTTTTTGGAGACAGGGTTCTCTCTCTCAACACCCAGGCTGAAGTGCACAGGTGTAATCTCAGCTAGCTGCGACCTCCGCCTCCCTGACTCAGGCAGTCCTCCCACCTCAGTCTCCCAAATAGCTGGGACTGCCACCACACCCAGTCAACTTTTTTGGTTTTAGTAGAGACAGGGTTTTGCCATTTTCCCCAGCCTGGTCTGAAACTCCTGAGCTCAAGCAATCTTCCCACCTAAGTCCCCCCAAAGTGCTGGGATTACAGGTGTGAGCCACCGTGCCTGGCCAGGATTGTCTTAGGAACTGACGTATTATCGTTATAAAAAATTTCTTTTTATGTTTTGCCATATTTTTTGTTCTGAAGTCTACTTCGCCTAGTATTAATATAGCCAATGTTTTTTACTTTGAGTAGTGTTTGTGATGTATTTTTTTCTTTACTTATGCTTTTATAGATCTTCATTTCTTATGTGGTATACATCTTTATAGTTTACCTTCAAATGATACACCACTTTAATGTGTTTTATAAGAACCTTAGAACGATATACTTCCTTCATGCTTGTTCTGTTGTGATATATTTTAAATCTATAATGTTTTCAAATCACAATACATGTTTATAATTTTTGCTTTAAACAGATTGTTGTCCTTGTTTTTGAAAGATACTTTCTTAGATTAGAATTCTTTTATGTAATAGCTTAATTGAAATATAATTCACGTTATACAATACACCCATTTAAAGTGTAGCTTATTCACAGAGTTGTACCAGCATCAGCACAATCAATTTTAGAACATTTTCATCATCCCAAGAAGAAAGAGTATACTGATTAAGCAATCACTTTCTATTCCCCACTCTCACCCCCCATCAATTTCTGCCTTTACAGACTTGCCTATTCCTGGATATTTCATATAAATTGAATCATATATAATGTGGTCTTTTGTGATTGACTTATTTCATTTAACATAGTTTTCAAGTTATTCATATTGTATCATCTATCAGTACTTAATTTCTTTTTATTGCTGAATAATTATCCATTGATGCCCCTTGGTTTGTTTCTACTTTTTAACTCTTGTGAAGAGTGCTGCTGTGAACATTACTGTCAGAGTTTGTGTGTAGACATATGTTTTCACCTCTTGGGTATATACTTAGAGTGGAATTGTTGGGTCTATGTTTAACCTTTTAAGGAACTACCACACTGTTTCAAAGAGGTGACACCACTTGAAATTCCCATCAGCAGTGTGAGTTCCAATTTCTCCACATTTTGCCAATGTTTATTTTTCTTTTTGATTAGTCAAGTAAGTGGTAATGTGAAATGTATCTCATATAATTTTGATTTGCATTTCCCTGATGACTAATGATGCAGAACATCTTTTTAAGTGCTTTATTGGCTTTTTGTATACATCTCTGAAGAAATCTCTATTCAGATCCTTTGCCCACTTTTTAGTTGGATTGTTTGTCTTACTGTTGAGTTTAAGGGCTCTTTGTATATTTTGGATACAAATTGTTTACAAATACGATTTGCTAAAATATTCCCCATTCTGTGGGTAGTTTTGTACAATTTCTTGATGATATGCTCTGAAGCATAAAGTTTTCAATTTTGATGAAGTATGTTTTGTCTGTTTCTAAAATTTTGTTACTGTGTGCATGATGTCGTGTCTGAGAAGGTTTTTGCCTAATCCAGGGTCACAAAGATTTATCTATCTTCCAAGAGTTTTAATGGTTTTAGCACATACATTTAGGTCTGTGATCCA
This sequence comes from Chlorocebus sabaeus, assembly GCF_047675955.1. NCBI lineage: Eukaryota > Metazoa > Chordata > Mammalia > Primates > Cercopithecidae > Chlorocebus > Chlorocebus sabaeus. The sequence goes on from NC_132927.1 coordinate 8,343,689, forward strand.
TTTTGACTTAATTTTTGTGTGTGGTTTAAGGAAAGGTTTCAGCTTGATCTTTTGCATGTGGATATCCATTTTATAAGCATTATTTATTAAAAAGACTATTTTACTGAATTACCTTGGCACAGTTGTTCAAAATCAGTTGACCATAAATGTGAAGGTTTATTTCTGGACTCACTTATATTATATTGATCTATATATCTATCCATACATGCTATTATCTGTCTGTTTTCATTATTGTTTTGTAGTAAGTTTTAAAATCAAGAAATGTGACTGTTTCAAACTTTGTTCTTCTGGGTATAGAGTTTTAGGCTGATGTTGTCTTTTTTTCCTTTTCATTCATCTCTTTAAAGACTACTTATTATGATATCTTATACCTAATGAGATTTCTGCTGTCATTCTTATCTGTGTTCTTCTGACTGTCATGTATTCTCTTTTCTCCCTCAACTCCCAACTACTTCAAGATTATTCTCTCTAGTTTTCAGCAATTTTATTAAAAATAATAAAATTATCACATAATTTTAATCTTAGTATGTGTGTTTTAAGAAAACTACATCTGCTTGAGGTTTCTGGAGCATCTTAGCTCTCTTAGTTTATAATTTTCGAATTTGGAAAATTTGGGGCCATTATTTCCTAAAGTATTTTTTTCTCTTCTTCCATTTCCCACTCCTTATTCGTGTATTAGACCTCTAGGAATTGTTTAAAACTTTTTTTTCTGTATGGCCAAATGTAGAAATGCCATTTAAGTCTTTCTTTTTATGTATTCATTTCTATACCTATTATATTGATGTTTTCCCGTGTGTATATGTCTTTGGGCATATACGATTTATAATAGCTATTTTAAGATTTTTGGTTTACAAATTATGTCGTATATCATTTCTGGGTCTCTTTCTGTTGTTTTTGTTGTTTTGTGGGTTATATTTTTCTGATTCTTGTTTTTGATAGTTTTGATGTCAGAATTCTGAATTTTATATTATTTAGTCTTCTGAATTTTTAATTGGATGATGTTACTAGTGTTTCTTTAAAGAATGTTAGATTTGCTCGGTGCTTCTGCTTGGCTGGTGGAAAAAAAGAAAAAATGTTTGATTTGTTTTTTCATATGTTAAGTATCTTGTGAATCAGTTTGGTCCTTTCTGAGATGGATTGTAAGTTTGTATGGCAGATCTAAAGCAGCCTTCATTCCGATACTTGTTTATACCTACAATAAAACAAGATTTGACCCTATGCCCCATATATGAAAAAGGTTTTCTGAGAATAAAACTTGAACTATTCTCAGCTCTTGGCCTCAGGAAGTTTTATCTCATACATGTGCAGTATTCAACCAGAGAACCCAGAGACTCTTCTGCATATCCGATACTCTTTCTCTCTGTATTTCTTCATCTTTTTGGTATTCTACCCCACAAATTCTAGCCTTCTCAGTCTTTCCGAACTCCCATATCTCCTCCGCTTTGGTAGACCATTGTGATTCCACCTCCCATCACTACCTACCATCTCAAAACTCTCCAGACATTACGTTGGGGCATTCAGACAGCTTGCCTCATTTGCTGCTTTTTCCCTCATGGATCGTGGTTCTGAACTGTGATTAGTGTTCATGTTCAGTGATCAATGTTAAGTGTCTGAAAACTGATGTTTCATATAATTTTTCAAGTCTTTAGTTTTTTACTGTGGAAGGGCAATTTCCATAGCAATCATGGCATCATGGTAGAAGCATATGTCCTTATTTTTATAATAGTACTATCTTAATAAGTTGTGCTAGGTTCCAGTTGGGAAATGACCCTTGAAATATTGGTAATAAGTTTACAGTAGACAAAAAGGGATAGTGCGGAAGAGAGCAACTGAAGAGAAAGGGAATAATAGGTCTTACTGAAGAGTTAATAAGGATGATAAACCTGATAGATATTGGGTTGCAAGAGGGCTCAGAAGTGCCTCTCAGATTGCTCTATTAGGGTAACTGTAGATGGCATTCCATTAATGAAAATAGAAGTTATAATAAGAAATGGCAGTTTCATAATGGATTCATGTTTGGACATGTTAAATCTTCCAAGGTGCCTGTGGGACATATAAAAGCCTGAGACTCAGTTGTATATATGATTATGGATCTCTAGAAAGTGGTTTTGTCTTTAGATATGATTTTAGTAATTGTCAGTGTCTAGATATTAATGAAAGCTATATGTTGACATAATTCAGGTTAGACATCTGGGGTGGGAAGAAATGTTCACAGTGCAAACAGGCTATACAAGAGTGGAGCCCTAAAACACTAGGGAGAAGAAAAATTATAGTAAGAAAGAAGCATGATTATCAACATTTGAGTGAGAATGATTTTTTTACATTGCTTTTTCTGAGGTGCAGTTCATAAATAACATAAAACTAACCATTTTGAAGTGTACAGTTCAGTGGCAGGTAGTATATTCACAATGTTGGATAACCACCACCTCATCTAGTTCCAGAACATTTTCATTTACCCCGAAGAAAATCCTGTACATGTTAAGCAGTTACTTCTTATTTTCCCGCTACTGCAGTCCCTGGCAGTAACCAGTCTGCTTTGTGTCTCTCTGAATTTACTGATTCTGGATATTTCATATCAGTAGAATCACACAATGTATGACCTTTTGTTCTGCTTCTTAGCATTATTGTTTTGAGGTTCATCTGTGTTGTAACATGTATCATTATGTGTATATACATACATGCACAAACACACATTTTGCTTATTCAGTCGTTGTTTGGTGGACATTTGGGTTATTTCCACCTTTTGGCTGTTGTGAACAGTCTGCTGTGAACATTCATGTATACAACGATTCGTTCAAGTACCTGTTTTCAATTATTTGGGGTACCTAGGGGTAGAATACTGGATCATATGGTAATTCTGTGTTTAACTTTTTGAGGGACTGTCAGATTGTTTCCACAGTGGATACACCATTTTACTTCCCACCAGCAATGTGCAAGGGTTCAAATTTCTCCATGTTTTTGCCAACACTTGTATGTGTTCTGTGTATGTTTTAATTCTAGCTGTCTTATCCATTTTGAAAAGGATTCCATTTAATCACCAAGTAGGTTTCTTTGGCAGTATTGTGATTTTTGCAATATTAAGTCTTTGAATCCATGAATGCTTGATGTCTTTTTTATTTAAGTCTTTAATTTCTTTCAGTACTGTTTTGTAGTTTTCAGTGTTCAAGTCTTGCCCTGGTTGAATTTATTCCTATGTATTTTATTGGAATGTTATTGTAAATGGAATTTACTTAGTTTAATTTTCAGGATGTTTATGGTGGTGTGTAGAACTGATTTTTGTGTGTTGATCTTGTATCCTGAAATTTTGCCGAATTATTAGCTTTATTTTTTGTGTGTATTTGGGGATTTTATATATGTTTGTCTTCTGTGAATAGGGATACCTTTACTTTCCAATCTCAATGCTTTCTGTTTCTCTGTCTTGCCTAATTGCTGTGGCTTGAACTTCCAGTGCAGTGTCGAATAGCAGTTGTGAAAGGAGCACACCCTTGTCTTGTTCCTTATCTCAGGGGAAGCTTTTATTCTTTCATCATGGAGTATGATATCAGCTGTGGGTTTTAATGTTCTTTGTCATGTTGAGGAAGTTCCTTTCTGTCTTATTTTCTTGTGGCTGCCATAGTGAAGTCCTGCAAGGTGGATAGCTTTAAAGAACAGGTATTTATTGTCTCACAGTTCTGAAAGCTGGAAGTCTGAAAGCAAGCCATACTCCCTCTGAGACTCTAGGTAAATCTTCCTTGCTTCTTTCTTGTTTCCGGTGGTGGCTGTCAATCCTTAGTGTTCCATGGTTTGCAGCTGTATTACTACAATCTCTGCCTTTGGCATTCTCCATGTGTGTGCGCGTGCAGGGGTGTGTGTGTGTGTGTGTGTGTTTTCTCTTCTTTTCATAAGGACATCAGTCCTATTGGGTTAAGGACCCCACCCTACTCCAGTATGACCACATCTTACCTTAACTAACTACATCTGCAATGATCCTATTCCAAGTAAGATCACCTTCTAAGGTATTAGGGGTTAAGACTTCAACATATCTTTTTAGGAGGCAAAATTCAACTCATAATACCTTTCATTCCTAGTTTGTTGAGTGATGACAGTGATTATTATTATGAAAGGGCATTGGATTTTATTGAATTATTTTTCTGTGTCAGTTGAGATAATCATGTTATTTTTCTTTTCTTTCATTTATTGATGTATTACATGGATTGCTTTTTCTTATATTAAACCCCCTTGCATTCCTGGAATAAATGCTTTTGGGGTTATGGTATATAATCCCTTTAACATGCTGTTAGATTCTATTTGCTAGTATTTTGTTGAAGACTTTTGTATCTATATTCATAAAAGGTACTGGTCTGTTTTGTTTCCTTGTGTTGTTTTTGTCTAGATTTAATGTCAGGATGCTACTGACCTCATAGGAGTTAGGAAGTATTTCTACTTTTAGAATGGTATATTTAATGACTGTGTTCCCTGGTTTTAAAAGTGTGCTGTCTTCAGAATCTATTGAGGCATTCCTGTGTTAGATACTTAGGCTTTCTAAATTTTTTTCTGCATTTTTAGTTTTTCAGCCTCCTGCTTTATTGTCAGTATACCTCCTGCTACTGTGTATCTCATTTTTGCTTTTCCAGTTTGCAACTTCTAATCTGCTGTGAGTCAGGAAAACATATGGCAGAGTTAAATTGTGCTTTTGGTTAGGTTAAATAGAATCTGTGGAAAAACCTAAGGTGTTTCTCTTACAAGTGAAATAATATATTTTAGTGGAAAGGCTTTGTGACATCTTATTGGCTATTTGTAGTCCTTTCTGTTCCCATTTTTTTTCAGTTATGATAAAGTAGGTGATCAGGTGACCAAATTCCAGATAGGTGAGGTATTACTCTGTTTGCCAGAATTTTTATTTGCATGTGGTTGCAGTTAATCTGGAACGCCCCACTGTTACAGATGAATTATAAAGAAACAGAGACTGTCTTTAAAGCATAGCGGTTATATTTTTGGTAAAAGTGGATTAGAAGGATAAACATTAATAGCATTCTTTGTATATTGGTCTAAAACTTGTGTGTAGTTTCACCACACCAATATGGGATGAAAATGTATGAATGAATCTTTGTGTTATTGCTAATGAAATACAACTTCCTTAAGTAAAACCTCTTTGTTTAAACTTCAACTTTCCCACTTGATGCTTTCAAGAACTACCCCCTGCCCTTTTTTTTTTTTTTTTTTTTTAATCACTACAGCACTTTTTCCTAAATATCAATCCCATGTTTCTCCTGCCCTATCTTGTCTGGATATTTTTCAATCAGTTTTTGTGTCTACTCCCTTGCATACTTCCTCAAAACTTCCACCATTTTATTCACTTGGCAAAACCTCAACTTTGGTTAAACCCTCTGGTTACTCTGTGTTTGAAACAGAACAGGGGATCATGGCTATAGAAAAACAAACCATGCAGTTCACTTGGACTGTATGACCACACTTCCAGGCACAGCGGCTCACACCTGTAATACCAGTACTTTTGGAAAGCCAAGGCGAAAGGATTGCCTTATCCCAGGAATTCGAGGTTGCAGTGAGCCATGATCACAGTACTGCATTCCAGCCTGGGTAACAAAGTGAGATGGAGACTCTACCTCTGAAATATATATATATATATATATATACACACACACACACATATATATATATATATCCACATATCTTAAGCAGCTTAATCATCTTATATTTCCAATTTACCTAGTAAATTTGTTTGTTGAATCCCTTGCTTTCATAAGGGTTTTGTTTTTTTTTTTTTTTTTTTTTTTTTGAGACGGAGCCTTGCTCTGTACCCTAGGCTGGAGTGTAGTGGCGTGATCTCGGCTCACTGCAGCCTCTACCTCAGGTAGAGTGATTCTTCCTGAGGTTCAAGTGATTCTTGTGCCTCAGCCTCCTGAATAGCTGGGATTACAGGTGCCCGCTATCACACCTGGCTAATTTTTGGATTTTTTTTTTAGTAGAGAACGGGTTTCATCATGTTGCCAGGCTGATCTCGAACTCCTGACCTCAAGTCATCCTTCCACCTCGGCCTCCCAAAGTACTGGGATTACAGGTGTGAGCTACCACGCCCAGCCCGGGATTTATTTTTTATTTTTTGAGATGGAGTCTTGCTTTGTCACCCAGTCTGGAGTGCAGTGGTGTAATCTCGGCTCCCTGCAACATCTGCCTCCTGGGTTCAAGCGATTCTCCTGCCTCAGCTTCCTGAGTAAGCTGAGACTACAGGCACGCACCACCATACCCTGCTAATTTTTGTATTTTTCGTAGAGATGGGATTTCACCATATTGGCCAGGCTGGTCTCGAACTCCTGGCCTTGTGATCCGCCTGGCTCAGCCTCCCGAAGTGCTGGGATTACAGGCATGAGCCTCCACGCCCAACCTGTTTTTCTTTATTTTCTCACATTTTTCAAAATTTTGGGATCCTTAGAAATGTTACAATAATAATATTATTGAGCATTTGTTTACCCTTACCTAGCTTCACCAAGTAAACTTTTTACCACAGTTCTTCTCCAACTTTTTGGGAGTTTGGTGGGAGGTGCCGAACAATGTGAAATTCAGTTAAAAATGGCATGACACTTCACCTCAAAGTCATTTAGCATAGATTTCCCCACTAATAAGGGCATTCTTTTCACATAACTGCAAAATAAATACCATGTTTAGGAAATTTAATATTGATACAATTCTATTTTCTCATATAATATCTGTATTCAAATTATCCCAATTGTCTCAACAGTGTCCTCTTAGAGCTTTTTTGTTGTATCAATCCAAGATCCAAGCAATGATTATGTATTACTTTTCTTGTCATACTTTTTTGGTCTTCTTTAATTTAGAATAGTTTTGTAATCTTGTGTGTATGTTTTCATGTCACTTATATTTTTTGAAAATTCAAAGTCTTTTTTTTTTTTGCAGAATATTCTTAAATTTATTTGACTTGAAAGTAGTGACACTTTTCAGTTCAGTAAACTAAACTCGTAATAATATATATATATCCCCTCCCCACATGGAATTTTAAGGAACTTGTTTTTGATAAATTGAGAAAAGAAAATACTGCCTTTCATCTTATTCCTGTAATGGCATTGTGCCTGAAATGTCAAATATCACCGCAAAAAACTCTTGCTCTATTGATGTTACTTCATCCCTATCAGCTTTTTAGCATGTGAAAAATCTCACTTCACTTAGCTTAAGTGAAGCCCCATTAGTAATGCATCATTAAAAACAGCATGAACACATTTATTTCAGCTGTTGTTGTAAAACTCAAAATAGCTGGCCTATTGAACTATACAATATCAGGGACAATATATTTTATGTATTTGTATATTTTATGTAACAATATATTATATCACACATGTACTGTAAATACAGCACAGAGTGGGCACTTAAGAAACATTAAATCTTGTTTGAAATCAAAATATCACAATGTCTCATCATAGTATGTCTTCATGTGTTTATCTTTTGCTTCTCTTGAGTACATCTTTAGTTTGAGTAATTTATAGCCATTCCATTTACTGTCGATGTCATTTATGCGTATCTGATTTACTTTGCTATTGGGTCTGAGCCATCACATTTACAAGAATGACTCCCAGATCTTTATCTCTCACATTCCAGAGTGTTCTTATATTTCATTCTTATATTTAATTCTCTCAATTGTCCAGGCCTCAGGTATCTCACTAATCTGTCTTTTTCACCCATTGTGCCCACATACCATTAATTGCCCATCCTTGTCCATTCCTAGCAATATTTGTCTTAACATCTGTTTTACAGGGAAGACTCAGTATATTATAGCATTTATTTTGTTCCTTCCAATCCAGTTGTCTCATCACTCCCAAATATTTTTCCTGCTAAAAAGTATTGAGTGCCTAGAAAGAAAAAAGACCAAACTTTCATTGCTCAGGAATTGAGGCTTTTTTGGTTTAAATTATTTTAGTTGCTAGTCAGCAAAACACTAATGCAAAAATTACATTTAACTGGATTGAAGGTATCTTAGAGAAGCTGAAAGCAACTCGTCTATTGGGCCAGAATCATGCAGTGTTCTCTTTTCACTTCTCTGTCTTTTCTTTGTCTAGACTCACCTGGTCTGTTCACAGATCCTAGATTTTTAGGTCTAAGTTGTTCTTTGTTTGAGGCAGAGTCTCTTTCTGTTGCCCAGGCTGGAGCACAGTGGCGTGATCTCACCTCACTACAACCTCTGCCTCCCAGATTCAAGCAGTTCTCCTGCCTCAGCCTCCCGAGTAGCTGGGATTACAGGCACATGCCACCACACACAGCTAATTTTTGAAGTAAAGACAGGATTTCCCCATGTTGGCCAGGCTGGTCTCAAACTCCTGACCTCAGATGATCCACCCACCTTGGCCTCCCAAAGTGCTGGGATTACATGTGCAAGCCACCACTCCCGGCCAATTTTTAGGTCTAAGTTTTAACCACATGCTAAGCCTAACCAGATATCTTTGAATTCTAATTCCAAATTTCCAGAAGAGAGAATCTGATGAGTACAGTATAGTGAACATAGTGCCTAGTTAATTTTTAATTTTACATTACCAAATAATTATTTAATTTTTGATAACTGATGAGTGTAGGATATGTTTTACTGTGTTAAAATGCATATTGCATTGTGCAGTTTTCTTGAAGTATGATTTTTACCATTTACTGATGGATCTCCTGTAGTCTTTGTACTTATATCAAACATAAGAATGTACTTTTAATTCAGTGGGAGCTAGGTTCAATAAGCTTATCTACTATTAGTTCTTGTTTTGTTTTTTTCTTCCCAGCATGGGCTTTTAGAATTATTTTGAGGTAAAATTTATGTAACATAAGGTTAATCATTTTAAAGTATATAATTCAGAGGGATTTAGTATACTCACAATGTTGTGCAGCCATCACCTCTGGTTGCAAAATATTTTAATTGCTCCAAAAGGAGATCCTGTACCCATTAAACAGTCATTCCTCAATTCATTCCTCTCACAGCCCTTGCAACCAATCTGTTTTCTCTATAAGTTGCTCATTCTGGGAATTTCATGTTCTGAAATCACAAAATGTGACCTTTTGTGTATGGCTCTTTCATTTAGCATATTATTTAGACTTATCCTCATTATAGCATGTATCAGTACATTATTTCTTTTTATGATTTATAAATTCCATTATATAGCTGTACCACATTTATCCGTTTATTCATTGACAAATATTTGGATTGTTTTCATTCTTTTGGCTATTGTGAATAGTGCTGCTGTGAACGTTTGTGTATATTTGTTTTAGTACCTGTTTTGAGTTCTTGAGAGTATATGCCTAGGAGTGGAATTGCTGGATCACACAGTAATTCTATGTTTAACTTAGTAGAGAATCACCACCATGTTGTTTTCTACAGTAGCTGCACTATTTTACATTCTTGTCAGCAATGTACAAGTGTTTCAGTTTCTCCACATCCTCACCAACACTTGCTGTTTTCCATTTTTAAATTATGGCCATCCTTAGTAAATATGAAGTAATACCTCATTGTGATTTTGATTTCCATTTGCTGTTGACTAATGATGTGGAGCATGTTTTCATGTGCTTCTTGGCCATTTGTATACCTTCTTTGAAGAACTCTTTTTTTAAGTCTTTTGCCCTTTTTAAATTGGGTTATCTTTTGTTAAGTTGTTTGTATTTCCTAGTACTGGACGTTTATCAGGTAAGTGATTTGCAAATATTTTCTCCCATTCTGTAGGTTGTCTTTCTTGATAATATCTTTTAATGTATAAAAGTTTTAAATGTTAATGAAATCCAATTTATTTTTAAATAAATTGGATGTATATTGTTACTCGTGCTGTTGGCATCATAAATAAGAATTTATTGGCAAAATAAAGGCCATGAAGATTTATCACTTTATCCTTTATCCCTAGGTTTTATAGGGTTTGCTCGTACATTTAGGTCTTTAATATATTTTTGTATATAGTATGACGTAGAGATCTAAATTCGTTCTTAGGCATGTGGATATTCACCTGTCTCTGCACTATTTATTGCAGAGTATCCTTTTCTCATTAAATGGTCTTTACATCTTTGTTGAAAATCAGTTGGCCATAGATATATGGACTTATTTCTGGACTCTCAATTCTATTCCATTGATCTGTATATTGTACTTTTGCTAGTACTACACTGTTTTGGTTACTGTAATTTTGTAGTAAGTTTTGAAATCAGAAAGCATAGAGTTCTTTGGTTCTTTCTCCTCTTTCGAGATTCCTTTAGCTACAGAGTTTCCTGCAATTGAATGTGAATTTGAGAATTTTCCTTTCCATTTCTGCAAAAATGGCCAATTGGATTTTGATAAAAATTACATTGAATCTATAGATCAATTTGGGTAGAAGTTGCCATTTTAAAAATATTTAGCCTTCCGGGCTGGGCGTGGTGACTCACGCCTGTAATCCCAGCACTTCGGGAGGTCGAGGTGGGTGGATCACCTGAAGTCAGGAGTTCAAGACCAGCCTGGCCAACATGGTGAAACCCTGTCTCTACTAAAAATACAAAAACTAGCCAGAAGTGATGGCAGGTGCCTGTAATCCCAGCTACTCGAGAGGCTGAGATAGGAGAATCCCTTAAACCCAGGAAGTGGAGGTGAGCCAAGATCATGCCATTGCACTCCAGCTTTAGGGACAAGAGCGAGACTTTATCTCAAAAAAAGCAAACAAATATTTCACCTTCCAATCCACAAACACAGGATATCTTTTATTTAGATCTTTAGTTTCTGTCAACACTATTTTATCATTTTCATTGTACAAGTGTTGTACCTTCTTGGTCAAATTTATTCCTAGGTATTTTATTCTTTTGGATGCTGTTGTAAATGGAATTGTTTTCTTGATTTCATCTTCGGATTGCTCATTGCTAGAGTATAAAAATACAGCTAACTTTTATGTGTTGATCTTATAACCTGCAACTTTGCTGAATTTTGTATTAACTCTACTAGTTTTTGTTTGTTTGTGTTTTTTTTGTTTTGTTTTTTGAGGCAGAGTCTCATTCTGTTGCCCAGGCTGGAGTGCAGTAGTACAGTATCTGCTGACTGCAACCTCCACCTCCTGGGTTCAAGCAATTCTCCTGCCTCAGCTTCCTGAGTAGCTGGGATTACAGGTGGATGCCACTGCGCCTGGCTACTTTTTGTATTTCTAGTAGAGATGGGGTTTCACCATGTTGGCTAGACTGGTCTCGGACTTCTGAGCTCAAGTGATCTGCCCGCCTCAGCCTCCCAAAGTGCTGGGATTACAGGCGTGAGCCCTGCGGCTAGCCAACTCTACTGGTATTTTTTGCTGATTCTTCAGGATTTTCTGCATGTAAGTCATGTAATCTGTAAATAGGGATAATTTTACTTCATTTTTTTCCAACTTGGATATTATTTATTTTTCCTTGCCTACAACTCCAGTGTAATGTTAAATGGAAGTGGCAAAAACAGACATACTCATTTTGTTCTTGATCTTAGGGGAAAACTGATTCTTTTACCATATTTCATCACGGCTAATAAGTATATTAGCTGTGGATTTTTCATAAATGTCCTTGATCATGTTGAAGAAGATACTTTCTGTTCCTAGTTTAAGTGACTTTATCATGAAAGGGTGATGAATTTTGTCAAATGCTTTTTCTACATCAGTTGAGATGATCATATGGTTCCCCCCACCCCCTGCCAATGTATTCTATTAATGTGGCCCATCAGACTAATTGTTTTCCGTATTTCAAACTACCCTTGCTTTCTTTGGATAAATCCTACTTGGTCATGATGTATAATCTTCTTAATACTCTGCTTGATTTGGTTTGGTAGTATTTTGTTGAAGATTTTAAAAATCTGTATATGTAGGGGATATTGGCCTGTAGTTTTCACTTTGTGTTTTTAATCTGGCTATGGGGCATTAGGGTAATCACAGCTTCATAGGAAGTGTTTCTTTTCTGTTTTTTAGAAGAGTTTGAGATCAATTATTGTTAATACTTTTTTAAGGGTTTGGCATAATTCTTCAGTGAAAACATCTTGTATTGGGCTTTTTTGTTTTTGTGAGCTTTTGATTACTAGATCAATCTCATTATTTGTTATAGATCTGTTGAGATTGTCCATTTCTTGAATCAGTTTTGGTAGTTGCTATATTTCTAAAAAGTTGTTTATTTCATTTAACTTACCTAATTTGATGGCATACAATTGTTCATAGTATTCTCTTGTAACCCTTTTTTTCTTTATATTTCAGTAGTAATGTGTCTACTTTCATTCTGATTTTAGTAATTGGAGTCTCCTTTTTTTTTTTTCCCTTGGTAAATCTAGCTAAAGGTTTGTCAATTTAATCAGTCTTTTCAGAGAACCAACTTTTGGTTTTGTTTGATTCTCCCTATTGTTTTTCTACTTTCTATTTTATCTGCATATTAATTTTTATTATTTCTTTCATTCTGGTAGCTTTAGGTTTAGCTTTGTCTTCTTTTTCTAGTTCCTTAAAGTTGAAATCTTTTTTAATGAAGGCTTTTACAGATGCAGGTTTCCCTCTGAAAATCTTTTGGCTGCATCCCATAGGTTTTGGTATATTGTTCTTTTTGTTCATGTCAAAGTATTTTCTAATTGTAATTTCTTCTTTGTTCCATTAGCTGTTAAAGAATGTGTTGTTTGGCCGGGCACGGTGGCTCATGCCTGTAATTCCAGCACTTTGGGACGCCAAGGCGGGCAGATCACGAAGTCAGGAGATCAAGACCATCCTGGCTAAGACAGTGAAACCCCGTCTCTACTAAAAATACAAAAAAAAAAAAAAAAATTAGCCGAGCGTGGTGGCGGGCACCTGTAGTCCTAGCTACTGGGGAGGCTGAGGAAGGAGAATGGCATGAACCCAGGAGACGGAGCTTGCAGTGAGCCAAGATCACGCCACTGCACTCCAGCTTGGGCGACAGTGCGAGACTCCTTCTCAAAAAAAAAAAAAAAAAGTTGTTTAATTTTCACATATTTATTAATTTTCCTTTTGTTACTTATTTCTGTTTTCATTCCCTTGTGATCAGAGAACATATTCTGTATTATTTCAGGCCTTTAAAATGTATTTAAACTTGTTTTGTGTCCTAACATACAGTGTTTCCTCCAGAATGTTACATGTGCATTTAAAGAGAATGTATATTGTGCTGTTGTTAGATGGAGTGTTCTGTATGTCTGTTTGGTCTAGTCGGTTTACAGTGTTCAAAGTCTCTGTTTTCCTTTTTTTTTTTTTTTTTTTGAGACGGAGTCTGGCTCTGTCGCCCAGCCTGGAGTGCAGTGGCCGGATCTCAGCTCACTGCAAGCTCCGCCTCCCGGGTTTACGCCATTCTCCTGCCTCAGCCTCCCGAGCAGCTGGGACTACAGGCGCCCGCCACCTCGCCCGGCTAGTTTTTTGTATTTTTAGTAGAGACAGGGTTTCACCATGTTAGCCAGGATGGTCTCGATCTCCTGACCTAGTGATCCGCCCGTCTCGGCCTCCCAAAGTGCTGGGATTACAGGCTTGAGCCACCGCGCCCGGCCAGTAAAGTCTCTGTTTTCCTTGGTAATCTTCTGTCTAGTTCTGTTCATTATTGCAGTGGACTATTATCGTCTCCAACTTTTATAGTTGAAATGTTTATTCCTCCCTTCAATTCTGTCAGTTTTTGCCTCATGTATTTTGGACTCTTGTTAGGTGCATATATGTTTATAATTATATCTTACTGATGGATTCTCCCTGTTATTGATGTATAATGTCCTTCTATGCTCTTGTAACAGTTTTTGTCTTAAAGTCTATTTTTTCTGATACTAGGATAGCTACTCCGACTATCTTATTAATTACTATTTATATGGAATATACTTTTCTATCCTTTTACGTTCAACGTATTGTGTCTTTGGTACTGTAGTGATTGTCTTGTAGACTGTGTAT